>NC_052084.1:28583760-29251617 GCF_015852505.1 Tachyglossus aculeatus | reverse complement strand
CGAACCCTTCAATCTATTCTCAGCCAAAATCATTTCTTCCACTGATCGTGACTGTTCTTTATGTTCACAAACACAAGGCCTTTATGCCTGGGGATTGATGATAAGTAACTTTCCATGTAAATTGAATGAATGACACCCCAGCAGAGCTTATAGTAGCCTTGGTAGTGATCAACCTATATCGGCAAATATAAGCGACATAAAAGTTCTAATCCCGGCTCTGCTGCTAGTCTGCTGTGTGACCTCAAACAAGTCACTTATCCTCTCTGGGCCTCAGTTACCTCATCTGTAAAATGGGAATTAAGACAGTGAGCCCATGTGGGACAGGGACTGTGTCCACCCTGATTAGTTTATTCCTACCCCAGTGCTTAGAAGAGTGCTTGACACATAGTAAGTGCTTAAATACCATCATTATTATTATTATGCCCTTATTAAGTCCTGGGTAAAAGGCACTGTACTGAATACTCAGAAAGAACAAAACAAGTGTTATGATTCCTCCCACAAGGAGTTAACACTCTAGCAACAGGGGAAATTTGTATTAAAATGTTTATTAGTGGCCACTATGTGCCAAGCACTGTTCTATGCACTGGGGTAGATACAAGTAAAGCTGGTTGAATAATAGAGTCATCCTAAAATGGACTTTATACTTGAAAAAAAACCCACAAAGTAGGAGGCCCTTGAATTTCCAAAGCAGTTTCTTCTCAGCTCATATTCAAAACTGATCTATGATTCCAGAGCCAGGTACCCTCTCTCTCCATCTGAACCCCACTTGTTAACTTTTTACTTCTAGATTTCCCCAGAGGCTGAGCCTGACATTTCATTAACAGTAGCCCTGTCCCTCTGTCAACCAGCAATTCTCAACATGGATGAATTTATGTTTCTGAAATTCATAAAATTGAACTCACTCACCCTGAGCACTGAATTAGTCATTTGGGGTTCAATGCTTAATATTTACCAAGTGCCCATCAAGCCTCTGGCAATCTTATCTAATGAGAAAATGAAGACAGAGGAAAGCTGTACCATTGGAAGACTGTGAATGAGTAATCTCTTACTGTTTGACTTTAAAGCTTTGAGAGAGGATTTTCCCACTTGGAACTATTTTAGACATTGTTTGACACTTCCTTTCTCTCTACTGTACTAAAGAACAGCAGTTCATTTTTCAAAGCAAAGACAACTCAGCTCAGAGTGTGGGGGTGTCATTAAAGGTTCAACATTTCTGAGATCTCCAAAAAGATTGAGGATGTGGAATTTTGACCCTCAGAATAGTGAGAAGGGAAAAATCCAAACCTCTATTCATCTTTAGGAATTTTAGTACATTCTTCTGTTTGCTTAGGTGGACTCACAAACTAGTGCTTTGCAAGCTTTTCCATCTGGACCTCAAGTCCCAAAATGTTGAGATCCAGATTAAATTCCACATTAAATTCCACCATGTCATGACTCTGCCAGGAGTCCTTAGAAGAAAGTTTTTCAATGGCCAGCATATCGGTTTCAGCATGGAGGAGGCAGAAGCAAAGGAAACTGCAAATGGCTCCCCAAAAGAAAGAAAAGGAAAGTGGCTAAGAGCTACAATCTTCCTCCTTCTAGGCCTTGTAGGAAAGGAATTTATCTTCCACCCCTTGTATTCTCCCAAATGCTTAGGGAGAGAAGAGTCAGAGTCAGCTAAGACCCTTGTCTCTGGAGTTTTCCTGGTTTCTTCTGCTCTTCCCATTCTTCCTTGGAGGTTTTCTTTCTCCTGGCATATGAGGGCCAGAATTTGAAATAAGGAATCTTTATTGCAAAGATTCAGAGATGGACTTTAGGATCACTATTTGAATACTGCTAATTTGGAAATGTTTCTGCTGTACTCCAACATCTGAATTCTCCCTTCACTTGCAAAATATGTGAAGCACCACCACCCAAAGCAACATTCCTTGCCTCAGAGATCTAGGACAATCATGGAGATATGCCAACCCAGGAGGAGCTAGAACCGGGTTAAAATGGCTTCCTTAGAGAAAAATGTTGCCCTCAGGAGAACTTCCTGTTTGAAAGCCATTGTTGCATTTGATTACGGCGCCGAATTTAATTTAGGCCCAATTTCCTGCCACTTGAGTTACTTGAAATCTTCCTCTTACCTTTCCATCTGGGCTCTTCATTAGAAAGTGCTCTTGAATATCCTTTGGGGAATTTCAAGAGCCACTCCTATTTAATACACACAGATGGTAGTCGGAATTAGCCCATCAATAAAGTCCTTGTTCATGGAACAAACAATGTGAGTTTATTCATGAATAGATTCAGTGCAAGAGTTCTTAGTAGGAGTTGGTAGACATGTGAATAGAGAGGAACCAGAGTACATGAAATATTTCAATTTTCCAAGTAAGAATAATAATGGACCTTATGTGCTATGTGCTAAATGCTGCAGTAAATCAATAGTATTTATTGAACACTTAGAATGTGCAGAGCAGTGTACTGAGCATGGTACACTGGCATAGATAGAAGATAATGAAATTGGACACGGTTCCTGTCCCATATGGGCTCACAGATTGTAAAGGAGGGGAAGCAGGTATTTTAGTCATTTCATCAATGAGAAAACTGAGGCCCAGAGAATTTAAGCAACATGCCCAAGATCACCCAGAAAGGAAGTGGTGGAGCCAGGATTAAAACCCAGGTTTCACTGACTTCCAAGCCCACTTTCTTCCCACTAGGCCAAATTGCCTCCAAATCACCACTCCATACCAAAATTTTACTTTGGGAAATGGAGTAAACAGAAGAAAAAGATCAGGATTAAAGACAGTGGACAAATACCATTACAACATTGCTGTTTACCTAATCTTACAACAGCAGAATGATAAACTGGAACATGGTAGGTTCAAAACAAACTTGAGGAAACATCTTGTTTTACAGTGGGTTAAAAACCTATGGAATGCTTGACCACACAAGAAGCTAGGCAGGGAGAAAATATGAAGAGATTCAAGAAAGGCTCTTTGAAGTGGTCTAAAATTGGTCATGAAAAAGAAAACAAGGGATTTTATAGAACTCAAGGAAAAAATATATAGATTTGTGTCCATCGTGGGTTACTAGAGGGAAAAATTAGGAATTTATGTAGTCCAGTATTAACCAGGGTGGATGTCAAGGAAGGCAACTATTCTACCGCATCTTCCTTTAGCTGCCAGTACTTGAGGCAAGGGTGTTGGCTGGATGGACCATTTTTCTGACTTAGAATTCCATTGCTTATTACATTGCTTACATTCTGATGTTTCTCATGAATTGGCAGGACAGCTAATCTACTAAATCAACCCAAATTCCAAAGATGGATGCTTAAACATAAATTCTCAGGATGGCTGCTTATCCTCCCCCTTCCCATCCCCCCCGCTTTACCTCCTTGCCCTCCCCACAGCATCTATATGTATATATATATATGTTTGTACATATTTGTTACTCTTTATTTACTTTACTTGTACATATTTATTCTATTTATTTTATTTTGTTAATATGTTTTGTTTTGTTGTCTGTCTCCCCCTTCTAGACTGTGAGCCTGCTGTTGGGTAGGGACCGTCTCTATACGTTGCCAACTTGTACTTCCCAAGCACTTAGTACAGTGCTCTGCACACAGTAAGTGCTCAATAAATATGATTGATTGAATGACTGAATTTGAAATAACCTGAGAAAATAGAGATAAATTGGAAAATGCCTTCTGAGAGGAGCTGGGATTTTAGGAAGGTTTTGAAGACAGAAGAGAAGTGAGCTGAGGGATCAGAGATGGGAGATAGGTGGGAAACAGGTCAGTCGGTCAGTCGATTCTATTTAATGAGTGCTTACTGTGTGCAGAGCACTGTACTGCTTGGGAGAGTACAATACAACAGACACATTCACTGCCCACAGTGAGAATGAGGCACAATAAGAAGGTTATCTTGGGAAGAGTGAAGAGAACAAAACAGTAAGAGGAGAGAGAGAGCTGGTACTGTACTAAGTGCTTGGGATAGTACAACAACATAACAGACACATTCACTGCCCACAATGGCCCCTCTCCATCCCCCCCCCCCCCGCCTTACCTCCTTCCCTTCCCCGCAGCACCTGTATATATGTATATATGTTTGTACGTATTTATTACTCTATTTTACTTATACATATTTATTCTACTTATTTTATTTTGTTAATATGTTTTGTTCTCTGTCTCGCTCTTCTAGACTGTGAGCCCACTGTTGGGTAGGGACCGTCTCTATATGTTGCCACCTTGTACTTCCCAAGCGCTTAGTACAGTGCCCTGCACACAGTAAGCGCTCAATAAATACAATTGAATGAATGAATGAGCTCACAGTCTAGAATGAGGCACAACAAGAAGGTTATCTTGGGGAGAGTGAAGAGAACAAAACAGTAAGAGGAGAGAGAGAGAGCTGGTAAAGTGTCAAAGAAAGTAGTGAAGTTTCCGCTTGCAGTGGAGGTCAATGTACTATTTTTTCATGATGTTTTCATGAAGTAGAGAGGCTTACCCTAACTACATTAGGCTATGAGAAGCAGCATGGCCTAGTGGATAGCGCAGAAGCCTGGGAGTCAGGAGGTCGTGGGTTCTAATCCCAGCTCTGCCACTTGTCTGCTGTGTGATCTTGGGCAAGTCAACTTAACTTCTCTGGGCCTCCATTCCCTCATCTGTAAAAGGGGGGATTGAGGCTGTGAGCCCCACGTGGGACGGGGACTGTGCCCAACCCAATTACCTTGTATCTACCCCAGCTCGTGTAACAGTACTTGACACACAATAAGCACTTAATTATCATAATTATTATATATATAATATATACTATAATATATTATTTATATATAATTTATAATACATAAAGCAGCAAGGTGTACTAGACTGGAAAGGGGGAAGGCTGGGAGAGAATGGTAGAGGCTGACGGTCAACTTGTTGGGATATGATAATCAATGGTATTTACTGAGCACTTACTATGGCATAGCACTGTACTAAGCCCTTAGGAAAGTACAGCAGAATTAGCAAACATGTTCTCTGCCCATGACGAGCTTACAGTCTAGAAGGGGAAATAGACATTCATATAAATAATAAGAGAAGTGTGGCCTAGTGGAAAAAGAGCTGGTGCGGAAGACAGAGGTCCCAGGTTCTAATCCCAGTTCCACCCTTTTACTGCTGTGTGACCTTGGGCAAGTCGCTTCACTTCTCTGTTCATATTCTATTTATTCACATTAATGTCTGTCTCCCCTTCTAGACTATAAGCTTGTTACGGGCAGGGAACGTGTCTTCTAATTCTGCTGTATTGTACTCTCCCAAGTGTTTAGTACAGTGATCTGCATATAGTAAGTGCTCAATACTATGAATGATTAATTCTCTGTGCCTCAGTTCCCTCATCTGCAAAATGGGGATTATGACTGTGAGCCCCGTGTGGGACATGGACTATGTCCTTCTAGACTGTGAGTCCACTGTTGGGTAGGGACCGTCTCTATATGTTGCCAACTTGTACTTCCCAAGCGCTTAGTACAGTGCTCTGCACACAGTAAGCGCTCAATAAATATGATTGATTGATTGATGTCCACCATGATTAGCTTGTATCTACCCCAGCACTTAGTACAGTGCCTGGTACATAGTAAGGCCTTAACAAAGGCCATTAATTAGGAAGCTTAACTAGAGTGGTGACCATCCTGAAGGCTAAAAAGAGGTGAATCTGGGCATGTTATAGAGGGGGGAAAAAACAGGATTTAGTAATAGAATGCATGTGAGTTGGAAGATAGTGATGACACTAAGGCTTTGGACTGCTGATACAGGGAGAATCATTGATTGACTGTTGGACTGGTACAGTTGACTGCTGGGAAAAGATGGGAAGAGTAAGCCTGGGAACAAACAGTAGAAGTCAAAAGACCTGATTCCTGCCCTCCATATGCTTAGAACCCAATCAGGAAATGCTCAATAGAACTAGGATGACTTATAGCCTGAAGGGTCAAAATCACCCTTTAACCACTTAGCTATTTCTTGAATAGGGGCAAGTGGGATCTTGAAAGATGGGAGGCAAAATGTCAGCAGAACCTGCAGTCTCAATGTTCCACACCAAAGAATTCTACAAAGGAGGTCAGTACATCAATAAATCACCTTTATTTTAGACTGCGGAATGTAAGCTCCCTCTAGACTAAGTTTTATTGTGAGCAGTGAATGTCTAATATTCTCAGATTGTACTCTCCCAAGTACTTAGTTCAGTGCTCTGCACACTGTAAACTCTCAATATGATTGATTGTTTCCTGTGTGTGTAGCACTGTACGAGACACTTGGGAGAATACAATATAACATGTTACTCACCAAGCTCTCTGTGGACATTAAGAGGAATAATCTGAATGAGAGCTAGAGCCAAACAGCCTCACTTTTTATTAAGAACATTTCCTGATGGGCTTGGAAAACTGCCAATGCACACCTGCAGTAACTGCTCCCATTTCAGGAGAAGTTGCATGCACAAATAGTGGGAGAATAAACTTATTCTTCCCTCTGCTGCATCCTGTCACACTCTTCTTCCTTTCTTCTTTTTTATGGTATTTGTCAACTCCTCACTATGTGATAAGCACTGTTCTAAGCACTGGGGTAGGGACAAGTTAATCAGGATGACTACAGTCCTTGACCCACATGGACCTCACAGTCTAAGTTGGAGGGAGAAGAGAGATTGAATCCCCATTTTGCAGTTGAGGAAACTGAGGCACAGAGAAGTGAAGTGACTTGCCCAAAATCTCACAGCAGGCAAGTGGGGGAGTGAGGAATAGAGCACAGGTCCTCCGGCTCCCAGACTCGTGCTCTATCCACTAGGCCATGCTAAGTCTCTAAGCTACCGCTAGCTCAAATGCAGACCTTTAGTTTAGTTCACCATTTTGTGGAGTCCTCAAAGTAAGATGGGGGGTGGGAGATGCTGAGGAAATCAGGAAAGGAATACAGAAACATAGAAAAACAAAGGGAGGAGGCGCCCAAAGGAGACAAAGATAGGGAGAAAGAAAGAGGTCAGTCAGTTGGTCAATTGTATTTAATGAGAGCTTATTGTGTGCAGAGCACTGTACTAAGTGGTTGGGAGAGTACAATACAATGATATCACAGACATTCCCCGCCCACAATGAACTCACAGTCTAGAGGGGAAGACAGGCATTCAATCAATCAAATTATATTTTTGAGTGCTTATTGTGTGCAGAGCACTGTATATGTTGCCAACTTGTACTTCCCAAGCGCTTAATACAGTGCTCTGCACACAGTAAGCACTCAATAAATACGATTGAATGAATGAACGAGAGTGCAATATAACAAACTCCCTGCCCACAACCATTCACAGTCGGTGGCAGGGTTGGGGGGAGGCATTAATATAAATAATACAGATATGCATAAGTCCTGTGGGGCTGAGAGAGGGGTGAATAAAGGGTGAAAATCCAAGAGCAATGGCGACACAGAAGGGAGTGGGAGAAGAGGAATTGAAGGCTTAGTCCTTTGGAGGAAATGTGCCTTCAGTAAGGTTTTGAAGGCTGGGGAGTAATTGTCCGATATGAAGAGGGAGCACTTAAGCAATGGTAAAGCAAGCCATAGTAGTAGTAATAATGGAATTATATTGTATTAGTAATAATAATGGTATTCATTTAACTACCACGGCATGCAGAGCAGCGTAGTAGACCCTTGGGAAAGTTAAACAGAAGCAGAAGATACATTCTCATACATATATTACGTGCTCTGCCCAAAAAGTGATCGATAAATACCATGATTGATTCCCTGCCCACAAGGCACTAGCACTGTAATGGATAGACAGACATAAAATTGTTTACACCTAGTGGAATCAGAATAAATATTTAAACATACAGTTGGATAGACCTAGATACACAAGCCCACAAAAAGGTAAAGGAGAAGAAAAATGCACCATTCGACTGATTCTTTCAACTGATTCTGAGGTCTTCAGAAGGGTGACCTTTGAACAATTTGAGCTGTTGAAAATCCACTTCTGTAGACCCTTTCTCCTCTTCATCATTCCTTCTCTCTCTGCCTCCCCTTCATTCCATTTCCTCCCTCTCTTTAAGGCCAGTTCTGCCAAGGCTATTTGCCTTCAGCGTGTGCTTTAGCAAAGCCCCAAATTTGAATATTTCAGCAGACAATCCAAGCCTTATGCATGTTCCTTTGCACTCATTGAAGGATATGCCACAGAGCCACCCTGGGGGATTGAGGGAATATTTAAGGACACATCTGTTGGGATGAATCAAAAGCAGGAACAGGGATTTCCAAGCTAGAGGAACTTCTAAACGGCTCTGTCAGAATAACCCTGCTTTGAGGGGTGATTGCTTCAAACTAGCCGACACTGAATGTCTGTTTGAGGGGAGGAATTCTCTGTCTTGTCTATTCTCAGCTCCCAGCACTGTACGACTGATGCTGAGAAGGAAGTAATCGACCAGGCCAGCGCACCAGATGGGAATTCCTGATATCTCACCAGAATGGAGAAGGCTTTATGCAATCCAGAGCCGGCCTCATTCATTCATTTGTATTTATTGAGCGCTTACTGTGTGCAGAGCACTGTACTACTTGGGAAGTACAAGTTGGCAACATATAGAGACAGTCCCTACCCAACAACGGACTCACAGTCTAGAAGGCTTTCTTGAATGAAGGTGGTAGAAAAGTTGTCTCTATTCTTTACAGAGTAGTTATAACAGGGATCCATTGTCCTTCCCAAACCAGTTAGCAATGGTCCCCCAGGGATAACCTAGTAATATCAAATGATCTTAACTCACGCTCAAAAACTTTCCTTCGTCGTGTCTCAAGACACATCATATTTTAATTGAACATGAAGCAAGCTGCCTTCTCGTGAAGGCAAAAAACACCAAGCCTCCACTTTCCACATCTTCAAAGCCTTATTAAAGTCACACCTCCACAAAGAGGCCTTCCATGATTAAGCTCTCTTTCCCCAACTCCCTCCTGCCTCATCTATGTCCTCAGATCAGTATGCTTTGGAGACCAAGTCTCCATTTTAACTATCATAACGTCCGTCTCCCCTCTCTAAACTGTAAACTCACTGTGGGCAGGGAACATGTCTATCGACTCTGCCATATTCATTCATTCATTCAATCGTATTTATTGAGTGCTGTACTAAGCGCTTGGGAAGTACAAGTTGGCAACATCTAGAGACGGTCCCTACCCAACAGTGGGCTCACAGTCTAGAAGGGGGAGACAGAGGACAAAACAAAAACATATTAACAGAGTAAAATAAATAGAATAAATATGTACAAGTAAAATAAATAGAGTAATATTGCCATAATGCCACATGGTTGTGGTCAGGAAACACATCTTCCACTGTTGTATTGTACTGTCCCAAGCACTTAGTACAGTGCTGTGCACATAGTAAGTGCTTAATAAATAGAACTGACTGATTGGTGAGGAACCTTGTTATCAAGATGTCTTTCAATCTGATATGCTTTGGGGTTTGCAAAAACTTTTCTTGTGTTAATTTTCCTGCCACAACTTCGGCTCTTGTTCATGCCTAGACAACAAAGAGGAGTGATACTCTGAAGGAATTCCAAGTATGATTAATAATGCTACTCTGCTATTAGCGAGACATTTCAAAGAAAGTAACTGAAACCATTTCATACACAAATATGATTAGCCCTACTCTGTTCTAATATCTACCCGAGGAGAATAGGTCAGGGACCAAATGCCAATGCACCATAAGTACTCAATAAGGATCATTGATTTGATCGATTGATGGCCTCCCAGGTCTGGTTACAGTAAGGTAAAACCACCGAGACCGGTCTGATGGAAATAAAGAAAGAAATGTATCTTAAAAAAAGGAAGGATGACAGAAACCAGGAAGCAATAAAGCTTGACGGTGATTCAGCAAGACAGGTTTGAGGAAAGCAATGTGGAGGAGGAAAAAAGTACTTGCCTCAAAGCGAGACGTGAATTATCAAACACCTAACAACTCCTCATCCTGGGAACAAAAGAGAGGCATCCAGAAACATGTACAAGGATCTACAGATTGAGGTCAGGAATAATAATAATAATAATAATAATAGTAATGGCATTTATTAAGTGCTTATTAAGTGCAAAGCACTGTTCTAAGTGCTGGGGGGGATACAAGGTGATCAGATTGTCCCACGGGGGGCTCACAGTCTTAATCCCCATTTTACATATGAGGGAACAGACACAGAGAAGTTAAGTGACTTGCCCAAAGTCACACAGCTGACAAGTGGCAGAGCCGGGATTTGAACCCATGACCTCTGACTCCACAGCCCATGCTCTTTTCCACTGAGCCATGCTGCTTCTCGTAAAACACAACTGAGGTCCCACCGAGATTTGAACTCGGATCGCTGGATTCAGAGTCCAGAGTGCTAACCTTTACACCATGGAACCACATGGAATGTGTTCTAGGGGAGGGAGGATGTCGAAACTGAAGCTCCTTGAGGGCAGGGATAGTGTCTTCTAATTCCACTGTACTTTTCCACATGCTAAGTACTGTGCTCTCTGCTCATAGTAATAATTGGGGTATTTTGTAAGCACTTACTATGTGCCAGGCACTGTACTAAGCACTGGGCTGAATTCAAGCAAATCGGGTTGGACAGAGTCACTGTCCCAGGTGTTGCTCACAGTCATTATCCCCATTTTACAGATGAGGTAACTGAGGTACAGATAAGTCACATATCAGACAAGTGGCAGAACAAGGATTAAAACCCTGGCCCTTCTGATTCCCAGGCCCATGCTCTATCCACTTGGCTACACTGCTTGTAGGTGCTCAATACATATCATTGATTGATTGATTGAAATGGGTACACTGAATGCTAAATTTTCAATGACTTTTACTCCTAAGGTAGAAGTATAACTTTGATTAAGTTCTTACTATATTTTTAGCACTGGAGTAGACAAAAAACTTTCAAGGACTTTTACTCCTCACTTAAGTAGAAGTATGACTTATTAAGCCCCTACTCTAGGTTAAGCACGGGTGTAGATAAAAGTTAAGCAGTTTGGACAAAATCTCTTTCCTAAACAATTTTAAGAGGGAGGGAGAACAGTTGTCTTATCTCCATTTTCCAGATGAGAGACCTGAGGCACAGAGAAATTAAGAGACTTGTCCAAGATCACACAGCGAGCCATCGGCAGAGCCAAGATTAGAATCCGAGTCTCCTGACTCCAGAACCAGGCTCTTTTCGCTAGGCCATGGTGATCCCCCAAATCCACCACCATAACACTCTTGAAGAATACTGAAAGAAGTCCCTTCTTCAGAAATGAAGCAGTTGATTTTGAAAGGGCCTCATCACTTCAACAGACTTCTGGTCGTGCCATTTGCTATTAAGAGAGGTGATCCCAATCCCACATTTCCTCTTGCCTCCAAGTCACCTCCTTGTGAATGTCCCGCCGACCTTCAAACTCAGGATATCACAAAGTGAACTCCTCATCTTCCCCTCTTAAATCCTCCTCCTCCACTAACTTTCCCATCATACTTGACAACTCCATCACATCTGGTTGGTTGCTAAATCCTGTCAGCATTTCTCCCACATTTCCCAGATCCACTCTGTCCTTCCTATTCAAAAATGAGCACCACCCAGAGCCAGGCTTTGATCATCTCCCAGATCAATTAATATATCAGTCTCCTCACTGGCCTCCCTGCCTTCAGTCACTCCCCTTTTCAAGCTATACTTCATTCTGGTGCTCAGATCATCTGTTTATAATGTCATTCTGCACCCGTCTCACCATTGATGGAAAACCTCTATTGATTACTCATTTATCTTTGCATCAGAGAAGCCGTGTGACCTAATGGATAGAGCATTGACCTGAGAGCCAGAAGGACATGGGTTTAAAACCCGGCTCTGCCACTTTTCTGCTATGTGACCTTGGGTGAGTCACAACTTCTCTGGGCCTCAGCTCGCTAATCTGTAAAATGGAGATTAAGGCTGTGAGCTCCTTGTAGGACATGAACTATGTCCAACCTGACTAGCCTATATCTATCCCAGTACTTACTACAATGCCTG
This sequence comes from Tachyglossus aculeatus, assembly GCF_015852505.1. Classification (NCBI taxonomy): domain Eukaryota; kingdom Metazoa; phylum Chordata; class Mammalia; order Monotremata; family Tachyglossidae; genus Tachyglossus; species Tachyglossus aculeatus. Next base: position 29,239,680 of record NC_052084.1, on the reverse strand, counting down.
ACACATAGTAAGCGCTTGACTACCATAAAAAAAAAAAAACTCCTTACTACTGGCTTTAAGGTACTCAACCAGCTCTCTTCCTCCTACTTAACTACTCTCTTCTATTGTAAAACATAGTCAAGGGAAGTTGTTTGAAGAAATAGCACATGCTGGACCTCAGGATTACACAGAGCCTTTCAGTCAATAATATGTTCCATAGATTGTGTATCCAGAGGAGAGATTCCTGCTGTCCCTATGCTTGGTGTATTTTGAGACTCACACTAACATAAAATTCACAAGAAGTATGATGAGAGGGACATTTAGCTTTCTGGGAGTTGGAAATGTTGAAATTAAACTAACCATCTGGTCACAGTAGCAATAAAACACATTTCTAGCCGATTAACAGTAAAGTCTCAAGATTCATTCCAGCAACAGACAAAGCTAAAAACCTTGAAAATATGTCTATCAAATGGGAGAGGCATTCCTAATAGTTGGAAAGAAGTCACCCAATGCAACAAAATGAAAAATATTAATTTGTAGAAGTTAAAAGGGCCATCTGTTCAACATAAATTTCCACCAGCAAATGTTACTCAGGAGCACTGGAACAGCCCAGAATTGGGCCCTGGGATTCAAAAATCCCTCCTGCTTCATCCTCAATCTTCCTTTGATGGTTCCCAATGGTTCCCACCTCATATTCATTCTCATTCCTGCTTGGAATTTCCATCTAACCACAAGCTGAACATTGAACAATCAAAAATATCAATAGGAAAACATGGGAAGTCAGGCAGTTCTTCTAGACTGTAAACTCCTTATGACTAGGGAATTCATTCATTCAATCGTATTTACTGAGCACTTACTGTGTGCAGAGCACTGTACTAAGCACTTGGAAAGTACAAGTTGGCAACATATAGAGACAGTCCCTACCCAACAATGGGCTTACAGTCTAAAAGGGGGAGATAGACAACAAAACAAAATATGTGGACAGGTGTCAATTCATCAGAATAAATAGAAGTAAAGCTAGATGGACATTAAAATAAATAGAATAGTAAATATGTACAAGTAAAATAAATAGAGTAATAAATCTGTGTGTGTCTACCAACTCTACTGTATTGGTAATCTCTGAAGCAGTTAACTCAGTGCTCTGCACACAGCAAGTGCTGAATAAATACCCATGACTGGTCCTGGGACTGAGTCCACAACAACCATTCTGGGGCTCTCAACTCTCTGAAGGGCTTCATTCCTGCTGAATTCAGTAGGAATAATAATAATAATAATAATGGTATTTGTAAAGCTTTTACTATGTGCCAGGCATTGTACTAAGCGCTGGTGTGGATACAAGTAAATTGGGTTGGACACAGTCTCTGTCCTGCATGGGGCTCAGAGTCTTAATCCCTGTTTCACAGTTGAGGTAACTGAGGCCCAGAGAAGTGAAGTGACTTGCCCAGGGTCACACAGCAGACAGGTGGCAGAGCCAGGATTAGAGCCCACGACCTTCCGACTCCCAGTTGGTCCCAGGCCTCAAGTCTCCTGGGGCCCGAGTCACGTGTTTCCTTCAGCTCTCCATCCTGCTTTGGCGGGGAAAAGGATTGGGCACTACACGAGAAGCCGTCCCATCCCTCTAGACTGTAAGCTCATTGTGAGCAGGAAACGTGACTGTCCAGTGTTATACTGTACTCTCCCAAACGTTTAGTACAGTCAAGTGTTTAGTTAGTATGATTGATCAATCGTTCCTGACTCTTGGGCCCGGGATCTTTCCTCTAGGCCTCACTCTTTCCCGGGAGCAGAGGATGAGGAGAAACAGGGACCTAGCTTGGTAGTCGGATCATGAGGGGACGATGATTACTGCCTAATTGTAGGTAGTGAAAAAGGGAAGAAATACAGCCCTAGTGTTAGAACAATTACTCCTTCTGCATTGCTTTTCCAGTTAAAATAATCAGCTCTACTCAAACTGGGGACAGAATAACTTCCCAAGGTCAATCGCTGATCCCGTCCATTTTCCCAGATAATCATATTTCATAAATTTCTGATCCCAACTGTTTTATGTATTACTCCTACATGTTGAACACCACAAATCCTCGGGAATATAGAAAAGATATAAAAATTGAACATATTTCCTGGCCAAAAGGAGTTTTCAGTTTGAGTGTGAAAGGAATGTAGAAAACAAACAATGAACTTTAAAACATCAAAATGAACCCCCTTTTCGCACCCCACATTTCCATGGATTCTTAGTTCTTCCTTGTTTTAAAACAAAGGGCACCAGAGTTAAAAACCACAGCAACTAGTCTAACATTTTATAATCTCCAGCAACAGGAACAAGAATTTGTAAGTATTTTGGTGTGGGTGTGCATGTATCGAGAGGTTGGAGGACAGGGTTTGACAGCTGCCCTTAGTTATTGAATGTGACGTTAATGTCTAGTGAAATGCTCCTCATGCATGTAAAGTCAGCATTTTAATGAACTGATGTTTGCCCTTCTAGAGCCAGAATCCAAATTTTCTATTTGAGGCAAGCAACCTCATCACCAGCAGTAACAGCCCCAGTTACTGAGTGCCTAATATCCACAATTTTGGTATTTAGCTCCTACTAGGTGTCAAGCACTGTACTAATTGCTGGGATAGATACAAAATAATCAGGTCCCACATGGAGCTCATAGCCTAAGGAGGAGGGAGAATGGGCACTGAATCCACATTTTGCAGACGAGGGAACTGAGGCACAGAGAAGCAAGTGGCTTGCCCAAGACAAGTGGCTGAGCGGGATTAGACTCCTAGGCCCGTACTCTTTCCACTAGGCCAAGCCACTTCCTCAGAACCGCATCTGCCCTTTTTCAGGAAGCTCTGTCCATCCCTGGATTCCCACTCGCCTGTCTTCCTCTTGCCTGACAATGAACTGAAACATCTCCGAAAGTTCCAGGGAGCCCAGGAGCTGGAAGTAGTTTGGATCCCTGGAAAGGCATTTCAGCTCAAACCTAAACTGGAAGGCAGAGTGAACCCCTTGGGAGTCAATTACAGCTTCTACTGTTCCATGAAGCCGCCTTGGCCCCACCATTTCCCTGGAAAACCCTCCTCAGCTGGGATCTGGTTTCCACGGGAGATTTTTTTCTGAAAACTTGGATCTGCTATTAGGACAAATCTACCAATCTGTGATTCACCAAAATGCCTTCTGGGTGTAATAAAGACTCTGACCTACCCCTATGCCAAAATGCTCTTTATTTTCCTCCACCTTCAAAATAATAAGTCTCCCGGCTGACTCTTTTGTCATTTGTATTTCCTCTGGGCAGTTTCTGAGAATTGCTTCTGTCACCAAAATTTGTGTAGAAGTAGCGTTCCTGGAATCAGCAGTTCGAATCCTGGCTGCCCCATTCATTCTTTAGCCCTCTAAGGAAAATAAATGGCATCCCAAGCAACAGATTATGTAAGGGTCTTTCTTTTGGTACCAAAATCATAAAAGATCTGTTGCACTTTTTAAGTCAGCGAGGACTTGTTCCTCATTTTTGGATACAGAGGTTCTGGCTTCTAGCTCCTACCCAGATGCTTGGGTTGCGTTTGCTGCAGTACGTTGGCCACCCCGGCCAAATTTCACAAATATATTTTCCGAAAGAGGTACCTGGCCCTGTGGAGCCTCCTGAATTAATTGGCTTTGAAAAGAAGGATGCTGGGCCTTAGGAGGAAGTCTCAAAACCAGAGGAATGGCCTTGGAGATTTTTAAGATATGGAACCATGAGGAACATTGCTTATTCCAGCACCATAGGAAAGTGCCCAGTTCAACAGGCCATAAATACCAGTGGGTTTAAGAGGGTTTAGATAAATGCATGGATGAGACCTCCATAGTGCCTTATTTGAGGGAAAGTCAGAGATGTAGAGAGGAAGGAAGAATAGGAAGGAGGCTAGCACATGGTTTGAGTGCTTTGGGGCTACTAGCAGAAGCCAAGACATGATCTGAGTAGTCCGTTGTGCTAACCCAACAATGCCATTCTGCATGATTTTGTGCCCTTGCATTTACTTCAAACTAAGGTTGGAATTTCTCCCCAGTAATTAGGAAATTTGTCTAATGGTCTGCTTTGTTCCTGACTTGCCTGGCCCAGACTCCGACAAACTACTGAATCCAGAACTGAAGCCAATTCCTGAAGCAGTTTGGCGCAGTGGAAGTCAGAAGGTCATGGGTTCTAATCCCAGTTCTGCCACTTGTCTGCTGTGTGACCTTGGGCAAGTCACTTCATTTCTCTGCCCCTCACTTACTTCATCTGTAAAATAGAGATTACAACTCTGAGCCCCATGTGGGACGGAGACTATGTCCAGCCTTATTTGCTTGTATCCACCCCAGCACTTAGTACAGTGTCTGGCACGTAGTAAGCACTTAAATACTTAGAGAAGCAGTGTGGCTTAGTGGAAAGAGCCCAGGATTGGGAGTGAGAGGACACAGGTTCTAATCCTGGCTCCGCCACTCGTCTGCTTGGGCAAGTCACTTTTCTGTGTCTGTTACCTCATCTGTAAAATGGGGATTAATGCTGTGAGCCCCACATGGAACAACCTGATTACCTTGTATCTACCCCAGTGCTTAGAACAGTGCTTGACACATACTAAGCGCTAACAAATATCATTATTATTATTAAATACCACAATTATTGTTATTCCTCTGGGCCCAGGACACTGCTCAGAGTCCCTCTACCACGAGCCTGGGAATCAGAAAGACCTGGGTTCTAATCCTGCCATGGCCACTTGTTAGCTGTGTGGCCTTTGCCAAGTCACTTCACTTCTTTAGGCCTCAGTCTTCTCATCTGTAAAATGGGGATTGAGACTGTGAGCCCCATGTGGGGCAGGGACTGGGTCCAACCTGATTTGTTTGTACCCACCCCAGCGCATAAAACAGTGCCTGGCACATAGTAAGCACTAAAATACCACAATTTTTATTATTACCTTGCCCGGGTAGAGGCTGGGGATTTAGGGTAGGGATATTTTGGTGTCAGATCAGCACTTAAATCCTGCCAGAAGCTGCATCTTCCGAGGCAGGCAATGCTTCAGAGGCAGAGGAATGACAATATGGGGAAGGATTCTGGAATGGGAAACCATGATTGGAAGAGAGAAGGCTGAGGAAGCTTCCAGCCAATCAATCATTTATTGAACACTTATTATGTGCAGAGCACTGTACTAAGTCCTTGGGAGAGTACAGTAGAACACTATGATGAGTTGGTAACCATTCCCCGCCCACAAAGAACTTTTGAGAGGACTGTTAGAAATTTAAGTTTTAGTGAGAGACAAGAACAGACAGTAGTGAAAGAGAGCTAGCTGACACAGACTTGAGACCAATGGCCTGAAGTTTAAGCTCCTTGTAGGCAGGGATCATTTCTACCAACTCTATTGTGTAATACTCTCCCAAGTGCTTAGGACAGTGCTCTCCACACAGTAATCGCTCAGTAAATACCACTGACTGATTTTTTTGTTTTATATCACATATAACATGGAACTCTCTCAGATGTTGGCCCAAGGAAATGACTTCAGAAACTCAACACCTAGACAAACATTAATTTCTTAGATGATCTGCAACTACTGTAGTGGCTAGCAAGAACATATGTTTCCTAAACTGAGATTTCCCTGAAGGAATAATGACCCAGTCATATCGGGCCTGTTCTAAAGGGAATGGAATAATGAGGTGTTGAAATTCTTGAGTGTAAACTAGATAGATGCTGGACTGTGAGGTAGGGCTTTTCCACAGCTGTTTCAAGAATCTCTGGACTATATAAACTTTGCCTGACTATATAAGAATTAAAAATTCTATGAACAAAAAGGAAACATTCCCTCAAAGGATTTTCCTAGCCCAATTTTGGAATGACTCGAGATTTCAGCATCATCGCCATATGTTCAACTGCCTCACAGCTTGCTATTTGAATTCGTAACTCTTAGAAAAATATACATATTTGTTGAACCAACAGTAGCCCGGAAGTTAGTTTAGATAGGTTTAGGACTCACACAAAGCTTTTTTTCTTCCCCCCACAGATGATTGAGAGATGTGTTCTTTAAAAAGCCGAAGAACAATTCCTCCATTTTTCTTTGGTATGTTGGAGTGTGTAGTGAAAATTGTACTGGTCCTTGGGTTAGAAAATTTTGAACTGTGTATAAAGTAGTGATTAAGGTTGTCGTGAAAGGGTTTTCTCTCTGGGGAGGTTTCCAAAATTTAAGATATAGGTAAATATGGAGCCTCCAATATAGTTTTTATATTTTATATCTATACACACACTTATTTTATATAATATATATATAGTATTTGTTAAACACTTACTATGTGTTGTATTCCCCCAAGTGCTTAGTACAGTGCTTTGTACATAGTAAATGCTCAATAAATATGATCGAATGAAGTCAGACACTGTACTAATCGCTGGGGTAAATACAAGCTAATCAGGTTGGACACAGTCCCTGTCCCATGCAGGGCTCACAGTCTTCATCCCCATTTTACAGGCAAGGTACCGAGGATGGAAGCGACTTGCCCAAGGTCACACAGCAAACAAGTGGCAAAGCCAGGAATAGAACCCAGGTCATCCGACTCTCTGGCCCGTGCTCTTTCCACTAGGCTACACTGCTTCTCATTATAATTACACAAACCCAGACCCATAAATAGTCCAGTGTCAATTTACTTAGAATTTCTTGGGAAATGACAGCATGAGCCCAAACAGGGCTAAGACCTATATCTTATACCCGATTGTGTACTCTCTATGAGTACTTACTACATTGCTCGGCATATAGCAAGCACTTAATAAATAATATTACAACTGACTAAATCACCTTTCATTTTATGATTTAATGTAAAATTGCTATCATAAGTTTAAGCGACTACTTCCAAGAGTAGTGAATTCAGCTATATAAAGCACCACCTTTGGTTCTGGCTGCTTTTGTGTGCAGGACAGAGGAATTGGAAATCTGATAAAAAGGGTTTCTTCACCAGTATTTAGAACAGTGCTCTGCACATAGTAAGCGCTTAATAAATGCCATCATTATTATTAACCTCCAGTGCAGGTGGGCTGCAAACTATTTGTATGGCCTGAAAGATGATTGTTAAATGCAACCCCAGAGCCGGATTACAAGAGTTCACTGTGGGCAGGGAATGTCCCTGTTTATTGTTATAATGTACTCTCCCAAGTGCTTAGTACAGTGCTTTGCACACACAGTAAAGCATTCAATAAATATGACTGAGTGAATGAGTGAAAAGTCATTCGCTACTGGGCAGGTTCATTGTATTAATAAAATTCTTTGTGACTTTCCCAGGGAAATGGACTACAGATGGAAAACTGAAAAATTGGGGACCAATTGTGCCAATTTTTCCTCACTAGAAAGTTGAAGGGTATCTTGCTTGTGTGCTTTTGCTTGGGTTTTCTGAGTAATTTACATTGAGTTTTGCATGAATAACTCAATGCATGAATAGACTCTGAAAGAGAAAGAACTTTCTCATGAAAGAGTCATTGTGATGCTCCTGGAAACAAGAGGGCTCTCCCTTTCTGCAGAAGGGCAAAACAAGCAACTTTCTATGGACCCAGTACCCTCTCCTGACCAGAAGGTGTTTTTGCAGCCTAATGCTGTTCTTTCCACGCACAACCAAACAGAATATTGATCAGCCAATTGCAAAAGCCATGATTTCAGACCCTGTCCTTGCCAACCCTGCTGCTGTGCCATTTTCTTAGGCCTATGAAAGTTTGTCTAACCTAAATATCCATCACCCCACAGGCCCCCACGCCTATTTTCTACCGAGGTTCGTGTTACATTTGCTAAGCTATTTCAGCATTTGGGAAGGTTCTGTAGATTTGTGTGGAAATTAACTTTGCACAATCAAGCCTAGGCAGAAACCACGAAGCATGAGTCTTCAATTCTAAATTCAACTCTTAACCATATCGTGAACATACCGGATTCTTCAGAAACCAAGGTGATCCTGAGTTTAGTATGGTAGCCCTTTTCCAAATGGGATGCTTACAAACAGAAAAGGTATGTTAAGTTAAACAGCAACACATTTTCATTCAATCTGACACCACCAGTCTCATCACAACTCTTACCCTTTCACTCTCACTCCTGAAGTTCCCCCCCCCCACACACACACACACACACACAGAGAGAGAGAGAGGGGGAGAGAGTCACATGCTCTTTTGCTTCCTCTATCTGTAATTTTTTCAAATCTGTCTCCCCGACTAGACTGCAAGCTTCTTGTGGCAGGGATCGTATTTATCACCTCTATTGTATTTTACTCTCCCAACCCCTCAGCACAGTGTTCTGGACCTGTATATATGTTTGCACATATTTATTACTCCATTTATTTATTTTATTTGTACATATCTATTCTATTTATTTTATTTTGTTAGTATGTTTGGTTTTGTTCTCTGTCTCCCCCTTTTAGACTGTGAGCCCACTGTTGGGTAGGGACTGTCTCTATATTGCCAATTTGTACTTCCCAAGTGCTTAGTACAGTGCTCTGCACATAGTATGCGCTCAATAAATACGATTGATGATGATGATGATGATGATGGACACAATAAGCTCTCGATAAATACCATATTTTGATTGATATGGCCAAATTTGGGGTGTTGGCAGCCCAGAGAAAGCTGAGTTGGGGCTCCTCATTGTTGCAATGTCCCAGTAGAGAGAGAAAGGCCTAGAAGCAAGAAGAGGATTCTTGAAAGAGATTTCTTTCACTAATATCTTGCTCCTCTGATTGGCTTCTAGCCAGAGTGTAAGAATAATAATAATAATAGTATTTGTTAAGTGCTTACTACGTGCCAGGCACTGTACTAAATGCTGGAGAGGATATTAGCAAATTGAGTTGCCCCATTGTGGGGCTCACAGTCTCATTCCCCATTTTACAGATGAGGTAACTGAAGCACAGAGAAGTACTAGCATGGCCTAGTGGATAGAGCACAGGCCTGAAAGTCAAAAGGCCATGGGTTCCAATCCTGTCTCTGCCACTTGTCAGATGTGTGATCTTCACTTCTCTGGGCCTCAGTCTCCTCATTTGTAAAATGGGGATTGAGACTGTGAGCCCCATGTTGGGCAGGGACTGTGTCCAACCTGATCTGTCTGTCTCTACCCCACCACTTAGTACAGTGCCTGGTACATGGAAAGCGTTTAAATACTGTAATTATTATTACTTCAGATGGACCAAAGACCAGGCTTCTAGACTCTATCCACCTTGAGGACACTCCATTGCATTGACAAAAAATAAATAAATAAAAGATGGTATGCCTTAAGTGCTTACAATACACCAAGCATTGTACTAAGCACTACAAGCCCAATTTGCAACAAGGACTTTCCAATCCAATTTGTTCATATTCACCCCAGTGCTTAGTACAGTGCTTAGCATACTGCAAGTGCCTAACAAATACCACAACCATTATTAGTATTAAGCACTGGGGTAATTACAGGATGACCAGGTCAGAGTCCCTGTTCCACAGGAGGCTTGCAGTCTATGCAAGCGGGACTCTCTCAAATGCTTAGTACAGTTCTATGCATATAGTAAGCACTCTATGTCAATCAATGGTATCTATGGAGTGCTTACTGTGGGCAGAGCACTGTACTAAGCAGTTGGGAGAGAACAATATATGAGTTGGTAGACACGTTCCCTCTCCAGTAGTCTAAATATACTACTCAATACCAAGCTGAGTTTTAATCTCAGAGACCCCAAGACCATCAGGCTCCACCAGTCAATCAGTCAGTTGTATTTATTGAGTCCTTACTGTGAGCACATGATGGTACTAAACGCTTGGAGAATACATTATAACACTACCGAAGTGCTCAACTCCTGCTGCAGACAGTGCTTTGCTCCATGGTGGCTTTGAACTCCAGAGAGGCCCAAGGACCAGCTACTGCTGAAATGACCATTGAATATTATGTAGGAAGAAAAATGCCTGCATCTAAATTGAGAAAATGCATTCCTTGCCCCTAAAGAGGTTACACACTAAAAGGGAGACAATAATAATAATAATATTAATTTCATTCAATCGTAATCATTGAGCACTTAATGTGTGCAGAGCACTGTACTCAGCACTTGGGAAGTACAATTTGGCAACATATAGAGACGGTCCCTACCCAACAACGGGTATTAATTGTGGTATGAAGAGCTTAGTATTTGCCAGGCACTATACTAAGCTCTGGAATAGATACAAGGTGATTGAACTGGACACAGTCCCTGTTCTATGTGGGGCTCAGAGACTTAATCACCATTTTCCAGATGAGGTAACTGAGGCACAGAGAAGTGAAGTGACTTGTCCAAGGTCACACAGCAGGCAAGTGGAAGAACCAGAATTAGAACCCAGGTCCTTCTGTACTCAGCCACACTGTTTCCTAAATCAAAGACCTATTTATAAAGAGGTCAAAAATGAATTTAGGGGATGTGTGTGGGTGTGACTGACACTGAGCACTTACTAGGTGGATAACACTGTAAAAAGCATTTGGGAGAGTTCTTCCTAGACTGTGAGCCCCCTGTGGCACAGGGACTATGACTGACCTGATTATCCTATATTAACCCCAGTACTTAGTAGAGGGCTTGGTATATTGTAAGCACTCAATGCATACCACTTTCTTTTTTTTAAACAATACACACATGCTAACGAGAGGGTAAAAAGTGCCAGAGTTCATTGAGGGAATGATGTGTCTCCTGGTGCTGAAAGATTTATTGGGGAAAGATCATTGAAAGTGGAAGGATTCTCCTGTCCGAAACACTGATTGATGGTCACTGGCTGGAGGATGGGGATTCTAGATTTCCCAGAATGGCCTAGATTTTTGATCTGGAGGAAGGAATAAACAACATCTTAATGACTTCCACAGGCAATATTCATATTGGAAATGTTGGAAGCACCAGTGAAGACAGAGAAATCATAAACCAGGTCATAGCAAGGGAAATAAAATGAGGTTCAACTTGAAAAATAGTTAACACACCTAAGGGAAAATAATTCAAAATGCAGATCTTCCGGGAGATAAAGAAACTTGGAGAGTAGAAAGTTATAGGAAACTATCAGTTTTGGCCAAGCCAATGTCTAAGATTGCAGTTCATCATAAAATGAAAAATAGGCCAATATCATTTTGTCTTTAATGCCCAGCCCTCTCCTACTTTCTTCGAGTTAAACAGTACTTAAAATGTTCGTAATTCTTGCATTCATTAAGCACTTATGTGCAAGGTACTGGGGTAGATTAAAAATAATCGTATTGGACAGAGTCCCTGACCTATACAGGGCTCACAATAAACACAAGTAGGGAGAGCAGGAATCTCATTTTTATCTTAATCTGGGAACTGTATTATATTAAAAATAATAATAAAAAAGTTTTTGTTGGGTGCACTTTGCTCAGTGCTGGGGTAGAGCAATACAATCGGGTTGGGTACAATTTCTGTCCCACGTGGAGCATGCAGTTTAAGAGAGGGAGAGAACAGAAGCAGCATGGCCTACTGGATAGAGCACAGGCCTGGGCATCAGAAGAACCTGAGTTCTATTCTCAGCTCCACCACTCATCTATGTGACCTTCTGGGAGTTATTTCACTTCTCTGGGCCTTAGTTGCCTCATCTGTAAAATGGAAATTATGACTGTGAGACCCACATGGGTCATGGACTGTGTCCAACCTGATTACCTCATAACTACCCCAGGGCTAGGAAAAGTACCTGGTCCATAGTAAGTGCTTAACAAGTATCATTTAAAAAGCAAAAAACAAAGAGATATTTTATCCCCACTGCACAAAGGAAGAAACTGGAACACACATAATTTAAGGGATTTGGCCAAAGTCATACAGCGGGCAAGTTGTGGAGCTGGGATTAGAACCCAGTTCTCCTGGCTGCAACATCCATCATTTATGATTTGAGATTCCATCAGTCACGTCCCCCTAGACTGATAATAAGCCAATGATGACAGGCCCTAGGAAGTCAGCCATGTACCCCAAAGGAAGACGACCAAGCCAACACATCCTCCACGGATCACAGAGGACGTAAACCTTCCTCATGAGCAAGAGAATTCAAGTCCCTGTTTCTTCCCGGTGTACATGGCCTGTCGCTAGCCCTGAAAGTTATTAAATTTCCTGGCATGATTTACCCCTCACAGAGCCATGTTGATTGCTTCAAAGGGGCTCCTCTAGATATTTACAGATCAATTATTTGTCCTAGTAGCTTCCCAGAAGGTTAAGACTCCTCTTCTATGGAAAACAACAATCATGCCAAAAAAAGGATTAGATTAAGTTGGTAATGGAAATTATCCAGCTAGTCAGAGAACAGGATGAGATTATGTTTCCGACGATAATTATGTGCTATGGTCAATAATCCTACTTAGCTCCCTGATGGAATCCTCATCTTAAGCATTCTCAGGCTAAAGTTTGCGCGTTTTTCATTTTATTTTTTTTGCTGTTAGGTTTCCATAAACATATGTGGTCCACAGCATGTCCAGTGTGCTCCATTTTCATGGTAAGCAGGCAAATGATGCTCTTAAAAGGCTTCTCTAGAGTTCAGTGTGCCCTAGACAGAACAAAAAAGTTCTCTCCAAACGGAGGGGCTTCCATCTTAGGGTAATTATGGGTAATGACGGTCATATCAATTTTCCACCTTATTCTGCTGACTTAAAAACCATTTATTAAAGACCTGTGGATACCCTTTCGAAAACTCTCAGTCTAAAAGCCCTCACAAGACAAAAATTCTTTAATCACTTTGATTTTTCTGTAGTCCTTTCCAATGATGTTCAATGACAGATTTAACTAAAAAGAAGGAACAAAACCGTGTGGCTTTGTGGACCGCACTGAAGCAATCTATAACTCTAGGAGTTTTCACTTCTTAGATAGAAAGGCAAATTATTTTTTTATAGCATTTATTAAGCACTATGTGCTAGGCCCTATACTAAGCTCTGGAGTAAGCTCTTAAGGAGCAGAAGCAGCATGGCCTAGTGGATAGAGGACAGACCTCGGAGTCAGAAGGACCTGGGTTTTAATTCAAGCTCTTCCACTTATCTGCTATGTGACCTTGGGCAAGCCACTTCACTTCTCTGGGCTTCAGTTCCCTCATCTGTAAAGTGGGGATTAAAAATGTGAGCCTCATGTGGGACAGGGACTGCGTCCAACCTGATTAGCTTGTATCTACCCAAGTGCTTAGTAAAGTACCTGGCACACAGTGAGCATTTAAAAAATACCTTTAAAAAATATTCCAATCAAGTTATAAGGCATAGTGGATAGGACACGGGCTTGGGAGTCAGAGGGTCATGGGTTCTAATCCCGGCTCCATCACTTGTCTGCTGTGTGTCCTTAGGCAAGTCACTTGACTTCTCTTTGCCTCTGTTTCCTCATCTGTAAAATGAGGATTAAGACTGTGCCCCATGCCAGACAGGGACTGTGTCCAATCCAATTTGTTAGTATCCACCCCAGTGCTTAGTACACAGTGTCCGGCACATAGGTGCTTAGCAAATACTACAGTTATCACAACTGACAGAAGACATGGCCTGTATGTCATTTCTAGCCTTAAGAAGCTGAAAGACTATCAACTGGAAAAAAAAAAAATCAAATGGTGTATTCTGTTCAAGGACCTTATGAAATGGTGGTTGGAAACCATGACACATGTGTACATGTTTATGGTTTGGGGGTTATGTGCTTGATGGTTTTCTTCCCAACTCTGGGCCAGACACTATTGAGGCCAGCCATCGGGAAGTGAGCGGCCAAAACAGAGTTCTATCTTCCCACCTGAGCTTGTCAACTCTTATCCACTCATTCATCTTTGAGTGCTCACTGTGTGTAGATCACTGTGCCAAGTGCTAGGGAGGTACATTAACACAACAGACATTCCCTGCTCACAACGGGCTTACAGTCTAAAGGGGGAAAATAAATACCTAAAGTGCAGCCATTCCATTCAGAAAATAGATATCCTTTTTGATGACAGGATCCATGATTCATTCCCTCCTTCCTGCTTGGTGTGGGTGCTGACAAGCCTTATAAATCTTCAATATCAAGTCAGCAACCCTAGCCTCTGCTCCATAACCTGCGATGTGTCCAGGCTTCTTTCAGCTGGGCTAATGAATGATAGAGGCAGCTGTTGCTGTGATGCAGCTAAAACACACATCAGCATTTTCGATATGACCATTCCTTTCTCCTCTCGCTTTGCCAGCGCTCTCTAAGTCAGCTGGAAAAGTTTGCTTCAGGCTGATATATGGAGATGCCATCGACTTGAATGAGACTTTTCTTGTTCTTCTCGAAACTACTCTAGAGGAGATAATGAAAACAGGCAGATGGGATTTTCTCCTAAGACCCCCGCTCCCCTGCAGGCACCACTATCATTTATGTGGATAGAACAAGTCAGTAATGACCTTAGTTGGGTGCAGCAGATGGAGCTGATAATAGCTTCTGCTCTGTGATCCTCAGGCATGAGAGAATTCCTGATAAGTGGCGTCCTTCACTCCACCAAGGCTAACCACCCGTCCTGATTTCATCGAGAAGCGGTATGTCCTAGCGGCTAGAGCACAGGCCTGGGAGACAGTGGACACGGGTTCTAATCCTGGCTGTGCCACTTGTCCACTCTGTGACTTTGGGCAGGTCACTGCACTTCTCTGAGCATCAGTGACCTCATCTGGAAAATGGGGATTAAGACTGTGAGCCCTTTGTGGGCACTAATAGTTTGTATCTACTCTAGCGTTTAGTACGGTGCCTGGCACATAGTATTTAAATACCATTTAAACAAAAAATTGGGACAGCCTTGAATCAAGCGGTGGTATTTATTGAGTGCTGCTTATGTGCAGATTGCTTCTATTCAACCTGAAATCCCCTTGGAGTGAATAGGGAATGTTAGTTGGCAGGAAGCATACAGAGAAGCAGCGTGGCTCAGTGGAAAGAGCATGGGCTTTGGAGTCAGAGGTCACGGGTTCGTATGCCGACTCATCCACATGTCTGCTGTGTGGCCTTGGGTAAGTCACTTCACTTCTCTGAGCCTCAGTTACCTCATCTGCAAAATGGGGATTAAGATTGTGAGCCCCACGTAGGCAACTTGATCACCTTGCATCCCACCCAGTGCTTAGAACAGTGCCCTGCACATAGTAAGCGCTTAACAAATGCCATAAAATAAAAAAAAATAAAAATACCAACTCTATTGTACTCCTCCAAGTGCTTAGTACAGTGCTTGGCACACAAGTGCTCAGTAAATACTATTGATGAAGCACTTAGTACAGTGCTTTAGACAAAGTGCTCAATAAATGATTGAATGAATTTGCCCACTCAGTCTAGGAAAGCCCTTTATAGATGCATTTTTTTTCCACATGGTATTTAAGTGCTTATTATATGGCAGGCACTGTACTAAGCACTGGGGTAGATACAAGCTAATCAGGTTGGACACAGCCCATTTCCCATATGGGGCTTACAGTTTTTGTCCCCATTTTACAGATGAGGTTATTGAGGAGCAGAGAAGTTGAGTGACTAGAAGCAACGTGGCTCAGTGGAAAGAGCACAGGCTTTGGAGTCAGAGGTCATGGGTTCAAATCCCGGCTCTGCCACTTGTCAGCTGTGTGACTTTGGGCAAGTCACTTCACTTCTCTGTGCCTCAGTAACCTCATCTGTAAAATGGGGATGAAGACTGTGAGCCCCACATGGGACAACCTGATCACCTTGTAACCTCCCCAGTGCTTAGAACAGTGCTTTGCACATAGTAAGCGCTTAATGCCATTGTTATTATAATTATTATTATTAAAGCACACAGCATACACGTCGCAGAGCAGGATTAGAACCCTCATCCCCCTGATTCCCTTCATCCACTAGGCCACATTGCTTTCTCATTTGCAAACTTGTCTGAGACCATTCTCTATTTCTACCATCTAAGGACCTATCTTTGATTTCCACTAACAGCTCAGAAGCTTAGAGAGGCTTTCACTTGACTGTTCACAGTGGATCTTTTTTTCATCCAAATACTTCATTTGTCTCGTTTTTCATTAGTAGAAAGGTAAGGGAGAGAGCTGATGGCAAAAAGAGTCACGGATTTCTCTGTTCATTGCCAGCAAACCCAAACCGGAGTTCCCCTCGCCTGACTGCCGAAAAACCTCATTAACCACACACTTGCATTATCACAGGGCTACTTCAGATAACATCAGTTTATAAAGGATATGATTGAAATTGTCCTGAGAAATTCAGCAAAATTGCAGGGAACATCATCAAGTTGTCTAAAGAGAGTACTAATCAGTAGAGAAGCAGTGAGGCCTAGGAAAATACAAACATGGGCCTGGGAATCAAAGGACCAGGGTTCTAATCCCCCAACCATCACTTGCCTGCTGGGTGAACTTGGGCAAGTCACTTTACTTCTCTATGCCTCAGTTCTTTCATCTGCAAAATGGGGATTAATTACCTGTCTCCCTCTTTGACTAAAAGGATCATATGGGACCTGATTATCTTGCATATAACCCAGCATTTAGGACAGTGCTTAGTACATAAAAAGTGCTTAGCAAAACCATGATATGGTTATCAGTGTTTTTTATTGCACACCCATTATGTGTGCAGTGCACTGTACTAAGAGTCTGAGAAGTACATAAAGAACTTCCCTGCCTACAAGGATTTTACACTCTGAATTTGCAGTTCAGAGTGACCTAATCCTATTAGGTGAGGTAATAATGATAATAATAATAATGGTATTTATTAAGTTCTTACTATGTGCTAGGCACTGTACTAAGAACTGGGGTGGGTACAAGCAAATCGGGTTGGACACAGTCCCTGTCCCACTTGGGGCTCACAGTCTCAGTTCCCTCATCTGTAAAATGGGGATTTAATACCTAGTCTCCCCTCCTACTGTGATCTCAACATGGGTCCTGATTACCTTGTATGCATCCAGAGCTTGGCACACAGTAAGTGCTTAATACCGCAATCATTATTACCATTATAATGGTAGAATATCCAACAGTGACTATGGTGAACTAAAACTGAGGGACTGTAAAGAGCAATGACAAAAAGAAAGGTGACAGACCCAGTGAAGTCAAATCTCACATGATAGGAGCATGGCTGAGATAATGTAGCTGCTAATCAATAGGTCTGGATTATACATACTCACTGGATTTGAGCCAAAGTGGATAGAAGCCAATGATTCAGCCTTGGCAAACAGAACAGTTAAAGAAACCCTATTCTTGGGAGAAATGTAATACCATAAGGAGGCTCAACTATCTCCAAATGTCCCCTGGGGTTTGGCTTAATAACAAAGATTGTGGTATTTATTCATTCATTCAGTCGTATTTATTGAGCGCTTACTGTGTGCAGAGCACTGTACTAAGCGCTTGGGAAGTACAAGTTGGCAACAAATAGAGACGGTCCCTACCCAACAACGGGCTCACAGTCTAGGAGGAGGATGGGCCAAGTTCTATGCTTGATACCAGTTAATCACTTAAGACACGGTCCCTGTCCCAGCCAGGAATCTTAGTCAAAGCAGGGAGAAGAGCAAGTATTCATTCCCCATTTTACAGATGAGAAAGCTGAGGCTGCTCCAGAGGAGTTAAGTGACTTTTCCAAGTTAACTTGGCAGGCAAAGAGTGGAGCTGGGATTAAAACTTGTCAATTTGTCATATTTATTGAGCACTTACTGTGTGCAGAGCACTGTACTAAGCACTTGGGAGAGTACAATATTACAGACATTCCCTGCCTACAGCGAGCAGTTTAGAGAGGGAGTTTAGAGTTTATATTATTAATATAAATACATGAATTACGGATACATACATAAGTGCTGTGGGGCTTGGGGGGGATATGAATATATGGAGAGAGGGTGACATAGAAGGAAGTGGGAGAAGAAGAAAGGAGGGCTTAATCAGGGAAGGCCTCAGAGGAGATTTGCCTTCAATAAGGCTTTAAAGAGGGGAAGATAAATTGTCTGTCAGATATGAGGAGGTAGGTAGGATGTGAATGAAAGGTTGGCAGCAAAATACAGGTGTGTTGCTCCTGGATCTGTGCTCTATCCACTAGGCTTCGCTGCTTCTGCCAGGAGCAGAAGCTTAAGTTTCAGGGGCCTACTTGAGAACTGTCGGGGGAATGTAGTCCCGTGTTATTTTCATAGAAAGCCATTGAAGAGAAAAGAACATTAGCGTAAGAACATGTAGACAAAAGCCCCTCCATTCCTAGGTTAGTTCAAAGGTATATCCAGCCCAGCATTTCAATCAATAATTTATTATATCTACCCCAGCACTTAATACAGTTCTTAATGCATAGTAAAACTTAAATACCAGAATTATTAGAGGGGAGGGATCAGAGACCCCTTTGCTCCCATGTTGCTGTTTCCTCTAGACTGTAAGCTCATTGTGGGCAGGGAGCATGTCTACCAACTCTGCTATACTGCACTCCCCCAAGAGTTCAGTACAATATAGCACACCGTAAGTGCTCAATAAATAGGATTGATTACAACCGAAAAAAAAAAAAAACAGTAGTGGAGGGTTGGGTGTCATAACCCTGGGCACAAGGTAGGAAGATTCCTCAGTTATCTCATTATATATCTTTACTGTGCTCTCCCAAGCACCAGTACAGTGCTCTGTACATAGTAAGCACTCAAATACAATTACTTACAGAAGGAAAACTTACAATGGAGGAGGCTAAGGTGTCATGACCCAGGGCACCAAGTAGGAATATTCTTCATTTATCTCTTTATATCTTTATTGTTTCCACCAAAGCATTTAGTACAGTGCACTGCACACAGTAAGTGCTAAATACCACTGATTCATCTCAGGATGGTGGCCCTAAATTATGCCACCTGATTACAGATTTTGTTGTTGGCCTGAGAGATCCATCAGGACAATAGGATTTACACTTTTCTACCTGCTTCCTCTCCTTATAAATCTAATGCCAAACCAACTGACCTTGGGCAAGCCACTTAACTTCTCTGTGCCTCTGTTACCTCATCTGTAAAATGGGGATTCAGATGTGAGCCCCACGTGGGGCAACCTGATTACTTTGTATGTAGTAAGTGCTTAACAAATACCATCATTATTATTCCATCAATAGCCATCTAGTAGAGGAAGAGAGGGGCCCTCCTGGCTGCTGACGGGGATTTCAGAATGGGAATTTGCTGCACAGTGGAGGCAAAAACAGCATGAAAGCAGCAGGCTTTTCAGGGGACCACAGGAATTGTCTACCCAATGATAATGGCAATGTTGCTTTATTCAAGAAGACAAAGGATAGAGCTAATCCCTTTTTGGGCCATTTCTAAATCTACCACTGAAGCACGTTCCAGTTCATTTGTGAATATGCTCTGCAAACCTCAAAGGTCAGAGATCATCCCTGTTCATTGGATTAACCCTGGAAACTGAAAGAGAGTTGGGGAAAAACATGGGCATCCCATCCACTGATAAAATTTAGAAGCATTTGGAATTTTCCTTGTAGCGTAAACCATTTGAAAGTATATGATGCAGAGAGGACAGTATTCCACTCTAACCTAACATGGATATTATTTGCTTTACAGAAAATTCTAGAGCATGGGTTTTTGACTAATCAGTATGCTGCTACCCAAGATTGGTGAACAGCTATAGGACCTTTCAGGAAGGAGAGTTTGGATCATAAAGAAGCAGCATAACCTAATGGCTAGAGCACAGGCCTAGGCATTGGAAAGACCTGGTTCTAATCCCAGCTCTGCCACTTGTCTGCTGTGTGACTCTGTGCAAGTCACATCTTCTCTGGGCCTCAGTTACCTCATCTGTAAAATGGGGATTAAGACTGTGAGCACCATGGGATCTGATTACCTCATATCTACCTTAATGCTTAAAGCAGTACCTGGCATATAGTAAAGCTTAGTACAGCGCTCTGCACACAGTAAGGGCTCAATAAATACAATTGAATGCTTAATAAATGCCATAAAAACAGAACAATCAACTTTCTCCCCAGCTCCACTAACATTTCCTACAAGCTACTTTAGTCCCCATCCCTTGCCTCCTGGAAGTAATCCCCCCAATGTATCTTATGGTGCAATCAGATTGGGCTATAGTGGTCCCTTTCCAGACTTCCTTTGTGGGAAAATAGATATAAGGAACAGCACTACAATTTGTGTGTGACCTTAGGTAAGTCACTTGACCTCTCTGTTTCGCAGTTACCTCATCTGTAAAATGTTGATTGAGACTGTGAGCCCCATGTGGGACAGGGACTGTGTCCAACCCCATTATCTTGTATCTACCACAGTACTTAGTACAGTGCCTGGCCCACAGGGCTTAAGAAATACCACAATTTGTATTATTCAGTGCATTCAGTCCATTCAAAGGTATTTGAGTGGGACTCTGTACTAAGCATTTGGGAAAATACAATAAAGTGGAAACAATCCCAGCCCACTCCCTTCTGAGTCCCCCTTTTGAGGGGGACTCAGTCTCCCTTGTGAGTTTCCTCCTTTTATTAACCTCAGCCCTATTGCACTTGTGTACATATTAATAATTTATTTATATTCAAGTCTGTCTCCTTCTAGGCTACGAGCTTGTTGTGGGCAGGGAATGTGTCTACCAACTCTGTTACATTGTACTCTCCCAAGTACTTAGTACAGTGCTCTGCACATGGTAAGCACTCAAATATGATTGACTGATGAATCAGCTTTTGCCCTTCTCAAGGGGAGGGAAAATTTGACTCATTCCTCAAACTGAAACTCCATTCATCATTTGCAGGGGATGTCATATACCCCTATCACCTCCACACTTCTACATACCAACTAAACACCAATAGAGAAGCATAGGCCTGAGAGAAAAACTGACTTCTAATTCCAGTCTCGCTATGTGTTGGTTGTGTGACCTTGGGAAAGTCACTTAATTTTATCTCCTCATCTGTAAAATGGGTTTTTTTTTACTTGTTTTTCCTTCCCCTAAGGTAGTTAGCCCCACATGGGACAGGGCCTGTAACTGGCCTGATTTCCTGATATAATAATTATGATTTTTAAGGACTTACTGTGTGCAAGGCACTGTACTAAGCACTGGGGTGGATACAAGCAAATCAAGTTGGACACAGTCCCTGTCCCATGTGGGGCTCAGTCTTCATCCCCATTTTACAGATGAGGTAACAGGCACAGAGAAGTTAAGTGACTTGCTCAAGGTCACAGCAAGCCACTCGCTCCTCTGGGTAGCTATTTTTTGTCCTTCCTCCCATCTATAAATTATTTTGGTGACTGTCTTCCCAGCTTGATTGTAAACTCCCGGAAGGCAGGGATTGTGAAGACTAAATCTACTGGCCCAAGTGCTAAATCACGTACTCTGCACACCTTAGAGGCTCAATAAATTACACTGATTGATATTGTCCGTAAGGCTAAGAAGAGCAGGACTCAAAGGTGACTTCCACAAACTGCTTAAGAGCCCCAGGACTCTACATGTTTCTCAAGGCTTCCAGACTACATGGAGTCTGAGTCAGTCCCTTCTGAGAAACTTCAGCCCAATTCTAAACCCCAGGATGGAGAGATCAGTGGGGGGAATAGCCAAGGGAAGACCTTCATGGCTCACATGGAAGGGAGGTCATTCATTCATTCATTCAATCGTATTTATTGAGTGCTTACTGTGTGCAGAGCACTGTACTAAGCGCTTGGGAAGTATAATTCGGAAACAAAAAGAGATGGTCCCTACCCAATAACAGGCTCACAGTCTAGAAGGGGGAGACAGACAACAAAACAAAACATGTAGACAGGTGTCAAAACCGTCAGAACCTAATATCCTACCTGAAGCCAAGCAGACAGAGAAGAGTAGGGAGGAGGACCGCCCCCGTCCCTCAAAACCTAGCCAAGATTCAACCCAAGGGATCAGAAATTATACGTAAATTTTCCATTTAACCTTTACTTTGGGTCAGAGTTGTCTCCACTTTAGGAGATAGAGCGCGGTCCTGGGAGTCAGAAGGACCTGGGTTCTAATCGGGGCTCCAGATTTGTCTGCTTGTCAGTTTGGACGAGTCACAACTCCTGCCTCAGTGCCTCATCCCTAAATTGGGGATTAAGATAGTGAGTCCCATGGGAGGCGTGGACCCTGTCCTACCTGGTTATCTCTTATCTACCCTAGTGCAGTGCCTGGCACGTAGCACTTTAATACCTTACAAAAATGCAGGGAGCTGGCTACAACTCTCCCCAACTCTCCTTTCCTCAACAGAGGCCTCGGAATGCACTGAAGAAGCAGTGCAGTAGTGTTCCTGGGGTGGAAGCCAAGAGGAGGAGATGGGGAAACTCAGTAGAAGGGGTCTGCTGTGAGGGCTTGTCCTGATCGTCCTATTTTTATTTCTGCTTCTGCTCAGCTCCTAAAGGGAAACCATCACCCTCTAAATTACCTCTGGTAATTTAGTTTCAGTGTTTGACTGGAGAAACAGTACCCTCTAGTGTTTGGACCCCTAACTCTGAACAAGGAGGGAGGCATCTTAGATCAATCCTATTTACTGAGCACTTACCATGTGCAGAACACTTTACTAAGCACTTGGGAGAGTGCAGCCTAACAGAGTTGATAATGACCCACAATAAGCTTACAGTCTAGAAGGGTGTCAAAAGGAGAAGCATCAGGTGGGAAACTCCAAATCTGTGTAAACTCTGACTCCAGCCCCTAACCATAAAGAAAGTATTTCAGTTAGTGTGAATTCACTGTGGACAGGGAATGTGTCTCTTTAGTGTTGAGCATTACTAGGAGTAAGTGCTCAATAAAAACGATTGAATGAATTAATCTTCACATGGCTCACATGGGTATAAGGAAACAGCTATTTTAGACTAATCCAGTCTTGTCACAAATTGCAGAGTACTATATAGACTGCTTGATAATGACAGGTCATCTGTACATAATGGAAGGTATGTTACACGTTGAGACAGAAAACGCATAAATGCATTTGACTTCTGCAGATTTTGTTTTTTTTTTGTCCAAGGCTCTGGACACCAGCCAGTGGTTGGCAAACCTTCCACTGAACCCATCCTAAGAGCAACTAAAGCCTATTGCCACCCCTTGGGGATAATCTGCAATGATCCAAAAGGGAAGGATACAATCTATTCATTTCTCTGAACATTAAAGCAAACATTTAAAAAGGATTGGGTGAGGGTAGAGTCATTTCACATTAGAGAAGCAGCATGGCTCAGTGGAAAGAGCCTGGGCTTGGGAGTCAGAGGTCATGGGTTCAAACCCCTGCTCCTCCAATTGTCAGCTGTGTGACTTCGGGCAAGTCACCACTTCTCTGTACCTCAGTTCCCTCATCTGAAAAATGGGGATGAAGACTGAGCCTCCCCGTGGGACAACCTGATCACCTTGTAACCTCCCCAGCACTTAGAACACTGCTTTGCATTTAGTAAGCACTTAATAAATGCCATTATTATTATTCAGACCACTGAGGAAGACACTGTTACCACAAATAATCAGTAAAGGCCAAAAGACTACTAGCCCTCAATTTTCCAGGGATTGTCCTTGATAGTAATTGTGGTATTTGTTAAGCACTTCCTATGTGGCAAGCACTGTACCAGACACTAGAATAGATACCAGATAATCAGGTTGGACACAGACCGTCGCACATGGATTGTAGACTATAAGCTCGTCTCTAGACTAAGCTCTTCGTGGGCAGGGAATGTGTCTGTTATATTGTACTTTCCCCAAGTGCTTAGTACAGTGCTTTGCACACAGTATGCAAATATGATTGAATGAATGAATGGGGCTCACAGACTGAGGAGAGAGAACAGGTATTGAATCCCCCATTTTATAGACCTGCAAACCAATACAGAGAAGTGATGAGGTTTGTCCGGCTCTAACAGTTTGTTTAACACAGGTGGGGAGTGGCAGAGCTGTTAGAACCTAGGTCCCTTGACAAGGTCAAGGGATTCCCAGACCCATGCTCTTTTTCACTAGGCCACACTGCTTCACTCTCATTTCTCTAGTGAGAAGCAAAGGCTTTTTTTATTATTATTAGAGGCAGAGGGTGTAGAGGCAGTCTAGAACAGGTTAAAGAATTGATTTCCCAGCAGATCTCTTCTCCCATGTGTGGCCCAGATGAAACTGTAGAGCTGCTCAGCTGGTTAGTAGAATGTGTTGTGCCAAGAACCAACTCCACAGAGAAATCCTTGGCTTCTAAATTTAGAATTCAATCTTGAAATATTTGAGGGCCATTTGGCTCTGGAAAAAAAAAAATCACCAGTTGCAAGTTGGTCCAGCTCAGTTCTGGTCCTTCTGGACTTGCCAACTACCAGAGGCCCTGGCCTACTCCCCTGTGGACGATCTGGGCCAGGGGAAGGATGGGGAGGGGAAGAGAGAGAAGAATAATTATGGTATTTAAACACTATATACCAAGCACTGTTCTAAACACTGAATAATGATATTTGTTAAGTGTTTACCATGTGCCAGGCACTGTTCTAAGCACTGGGGTGGATACAAGCAAATCAGGTTGGACACAATTCCTGTCCCACGTGGGGCACACAATCTCAGTCCTCATTTTACAGGTGAGGGAACAGGCACAGAGAAGTGAAGTGACTTGCCCAAAGTCACACAGCTGATAAGTGGTGGAGCAGGGATTAGAACCCATGACCTCTGACTCCCAAGCCTGTGCTCTTTCCACTAAGCCATACTGCTTCTGAGAGAGACAGAGACAGAGACGAGAGAGACCCCCTAAAAGATGGTGTTGTTAGATATCAGCCCCTCACTCTTGATGGTCTAATCTTGAAGTGGAATAGTTCCCCTTAATCTTCAGGGTGAAAACCTGTACATTGATTGTGTCATATATTACAAGAAGTCAGCAGAAGCCAGGGATGATCATTCAGAAAGAACTGGTACTGGCTCGTGGCTCAGTGGCAAGAGCCCGGGCTTGGGAGACAGAGATTGTGGGTTCTAATCCCAGCTCTGGCACTTATCAGCTGGGTGACTTTGGGCAAGTCACGTAACTTCTCTGGGCCTCAGTTCCCTCATCTTTAAAAACGGGGGTTAAGACCGTGAGCCCCACATGGGACAACCTGATTACCTTGTATCTAGCCCAGCGCTTAGAAGAGTGCTTGGCACGTAGCAAGCACTTAGCAAATACCATCATTATTAGAGTAAGGAACAACATTCAGACACCATCACATAGTAAGCACTTAGCAAATACCATCATTATTAGAGTAAGGAACAACATTCAGACACCATCACAATTCTGTCTCTGCTCGCCTGACGCACCCTAGGGGAAGGAAAGGTTGGGGAAGCAGGGCATTTCAGGAGGACAGGAATGTTTCCAGAGAGATTTCAGGGTGTTTCTTCAAGACAGTTCAAGGTAATCAATGCCTTCACCTGGTGGGTAGAGGTAATCATGCTAAGATGCCAGGCTGCTCTTTCCCCCGCCCCCAGTGACCTGTAAGAACAGATATTCTCCCCCTGAAGGCAAGCATCACTACTGAACTGTACTTTCCCAAGCATTTAATACAGGGATATGCACACAGTAACAGCTCCATAAAAAAAAAATCATATTTATATATGTGCAGAGCACTGCATTACATGATTGAGAGAGAATTAGCAGACATTCTCTGATTGCTCTTTCAATTTATTTTATGGTTTACACAGTTTTCCTCTATTTCTGATCTCCACTGTATGCCTAGAATGAAGGCAAACTATCACACTTTTTAGGATGATCCATTTGGCTCTTTCTTCCCTTCCATGGTACATTTGTAAGTTCCTCAAAGATAGGGATCGTGTCTACTTAACTAATGTTTAACAACTGCTTAGAACAGGTCTCAGCATAGAGTATGCACATCATCTAAGGGCTCAGTCTCTTTCCCTGGCTCCTCCTCTGCCTTCCCCTCTAATTGTGGGATTCCCTCAAGGCTCAGTTCTAAGGTCCTTCTATTCTCCATCTGCACCCAATCCCTTGAAGAACTCATTTACTCCCATGGCTTCAACTCTACAAGGATGATTCCCTCATCTCCCCCGTCTCTGGAGTCTCACATTTCCTCCTGCCTTCAGAACATCCTACTTGGATGTCCCACCAACAGTTCAAACATGTCCAAAACTGAACTCACCTTCCCACTCAAACCCTGCCTCCCCCTGGCTTTCCTATCTTTGTAGGAAGGAGCTATTGTATTTTCCCAAGAGCTTAATACAGTGTGTATAGTAAGCACAAAATAAATGCTTAATCATACTTGAGAGAAGCAGCATAGCCTAATGGGAAGGGCAAGAGCCTGAGTCAGAGATTCTGAGTTCTAATCCCTGCTCTATAAGCTTTGGGCAAGTCACTTGAACTTCTCTGTGTCTTGGTTCCCTTATCTGAAAAGTGGAGATTAAAGCTGTGAGCCCCATTTGGGACATGGACTGTATCCAACCTGATTAGATTGTATTATCCCCAGCACTTAGTACAATACCTGACACATAGTAAGTGCTTAAATGCCTTAAAAAGTGATGGATTTGTTATGCCAATCTTTCCATTCATCAGACCTCTGCAAGGTACAAATAGTGTAGTTTTGGAGACACTTATTTTTGTCCTCAATCCACACCTGAGCTAAAACCCATATCCTTAGGAATGTCTCTATGGGTCTTTGACTCATTCTTTGCATAAAAATAGAGAAAAATCCCTGAATAACCATCAACATACTTCTAATCTCCAGCACCATTACATAAGTGTGGGAAAGAAACAAAATATTTTAACCAGTGAGTCTTCCTCACTTCCTTTTTGATTAAGTGCTAGTTGACAGTGGTATACGTGGCACATGCTTTTTCATTGTTTTAAGATTTCAGTAAGAACTATTTACAAAGTTGACAAAACGCAAACCATAAGGAGCCCCGACAATCCCCTCACCATTATAACACCTTTAAAATGAACAGAGATCAACATTTAAAAAATGGTTAAAACCAGATTGCCTCACCTCATCTGGAGATGTATGTACCCCCCCCCCCCCCAAAAAAAAAATGAGGATTCAGAAAATTAGTCCTGTTAGGAAAAAAGAAAGAAAGAAAGAAAAATCTGTACCGCTTAGCCAGCTATGTGACTTGAGATGTCTGTGACTTGGCTGGATGATGGGCCTAAGCCAAGACTAGGGAACAACCCCAGGTAGCATCAGTGTCTGTTTCAGAGAATATCATCCCTCAGTCACTAGCCCCTTTATCTGAGGAAATATATTCCAAATTTAAAAATTTTAGTCAAACCTAAGAAATAGCCAATCCATTCCATTTGATTTTGATGAATCAAGACAGAGTTCTCCTTTTGGAGCCTCCACACAATTTCCCTTCTCAAAGACATATGCCTTAAAAAAAAAAAAAAAAATCACCTACATCAATTTTACTTCAATACTGGGAATCTGGACGCCCTTGGTTGCTTTTCTTCTTTTCAAAGTGAGATACATTTCTTCGGCGCAAAACAGTAAGCCAAATGCTTTCAAACACCGGTGAGAATTGAGTTTAACTGAGATGGCCAGAATAAGTTATAAGTCTAGTTATTTTAGAACCAGCATTTCCAATGTTGGAACAGATGCTTTAGACTTGGCTTTTGTAATCTATTTGTTTTCCGTGCGCTATCGTGAGAAGAGTTTTCGTTCCTAAGATTCTCATGAACTTTCCGACAGACAAAGAGACCCACAGGCTGAGTGTTGGCAAGATTATTTTGACTATTTCACTAGCTTGTCTTTTCCCCCCAACAATACATTTAGTGGTTCAGATTGAAACCTGACCATTACTAATGGCAACAGCAATAGCAACTGTTAATCAGAAGCAGAATGGCCTAATGGTTAGAGTATGGCCCTTGGAGTCGGGACCTTAGTTCTAATCTCAGCTCTCCCACTTGTCTTCTGGGTGACCTTGAACGAGTCACTAAACTTCTCTGTTCCTCATTTACCTCATCTGTAAAATGGAGATTAATACAGTGAGCCCCATGTGGGGTATAGACTGTGTCCAAAGTGATTTTCTTAAACCTACCCCAGTGCCAAGTACAGTGTCTAACAGTAAGCTCTTAAATACCATAAAAAATTATTGCTTTCCAAGTCTCATGTAAATTAGGTCTTTTGTCCATACAACATCCCTGCTGGAAATGTGTGGGAGATTTTCATTTATTGCTTCCACTAACGAAGCTGAAACAGCAGTGCTGAATTCTGGCAGTTTCTAACTTTTTGTTTTATTTTTTAAGGCATCAGTAATAGAAAATGCCTACCTGGAAATTTAGCCAAATCCAGCCCCACGCTCCTTAAATACTTAGCAGACAAAGTAACAGAACTCTACCTCATCATTTTAAATAATAAACCCTGAGTTCAGATTGGAATGACAGCTGAAACTTAGAAAGACATTTCTACAGATTGATCCACAAGGGGAAGTGAAAATGCTAGCAATCCTAGTTCCATGTCCATCTTTCTCCTCCAGGGAACATTATTTCTTTCCTTGATTTAACCTACCCAAACTTCAATTGAAATAATGTTTTATTTGATATTTGGTTTGGAGTCTAAATGCTGCCAAAGGCCATATAAAAAGGAGTGATTGATGGACACAAAAAACACAGAATCAGGCTATCATTTTTCATTTGGTCTCATCCCTGGAGTGATCTAGTAGGAAGTGTCTGGGAGCAGGCAGTGAAAGGAAGAGATCTGAGTGCTGCCATCATTTTGCAACTCTCCCAATGTTGTCTTCTGGGTTGCTTTTCATCAATTGCTTCACACTTCCCAGGAATCCATAGAGTCAGTAGGGTGCCCATTCAATTTTCTGTGAATGTTTATTAAAATTATGACTTTTTTCAAGGAAAGGTGCTGATCACACGTAAAAAATGCACAGAATAGACCTACATAAACAAAATGGGTGAAATTCCGTTATGTTAGTCATTTGAAAAGTCTATTCAATATAACAATGTCCTCTAGGGAATAAGATGTATTGGCAGAGGGATGAATTAGATAATCTAATATGCATTTTCCATTTCTAATTCGAATGGCTTTGTAAGCAGTAAATTTATTTTTCTCTCTGACCCCTCCAAGAATCTGTCAGATAAAAATACAGCCCACTCAAATGCTAGGACTACTCCCCCTCCCCCCCCCGCCCCCGACAGACAACTATTTTGTGGGGAATAGGGTAATTTATCTGCCAGTTCCAACTGGCATTGTGATCAAATACATTTTGATCAATCGGGAAAGAAACGAAGGGGATTTCATTCATTCATTCAGTTGTATTTATTGTGCACTTACTGTGTACAGAGCACTGTACTAAGTGCATGGGAAGTACAAATTGGCAACATATAGGGACGGTCCCTACCCAACAGCGGGCTCACAGTCTGGAAAGGGGAGACAGACAACAAGAAAACAGGTGTCAATACCATCAGAATAAATAGAATTATAGCTATATACACATAATTAATAAAATAAATAGAGTAATAAATTTGTACAAATATACACAAGTGCTATGGGGAGGGGAAGATGAGGGGGAGGAGAGGGAAAAGGTGGGGGGCTCAGTCTGAGAAGGCCTTCTGGTGGAGGTGAGCTCTCAGTAGGGCTTTGAAGGGAGAAAGAGAGCTAGTTTGGCAGATGTGTGGAGGGAGGGCATTCCGGGCCAGGGGTAGGATGTGGACTAGAGGCTGATGGCGGGACAGGCGAGAATGAGGTGCAGTGAGGAAGTTAGCAGAACAGGAGTGGAGTGTGTGGGCTGGGCTGCAGAAGAAGAGAAGGGAGGTGAGGTAGGAGGGGACAAGGTGATGGAGAGCTTTGAAGCCAAAAGTCAACCTGCCACCACCTCAGGGCAACAAGTGCCCACAGAGGGGCTCAGCTTCCAGGTAGACCCAAACCAGGACTAGATTAGAACTAGCTCTGACTTGGATTCATGTCCTCAGAGCCAAGTAACTTCATCTCACCATTGATTCCCATGTCTGTCAAAGGGAATGGCCAGGAAACCTGGCTTAAGATCTGGAAAGTGGCCCACCCTAATTTTTTGGAACTGTTACTGTAGAGACTTTGTAAATACAATTCACATTCCTAAAATGTATTTCCTGAAAGGCGGGGAGAAGGGTGAAAGCTTTTTCATCTCCCGTCCCATACAGCTCTAATGAAATGTATCATGGCAGTAAAAGGCTATCCTTTCTCCATTGGATGACCTAAAAGAAGAGAAGCAGCTTACTTTCTGTCCTCCATGTAAATCCTACTTCTCTCAACCGCAAGGAAATGAGAGGGTGTCACCCAGCCCCAGCTAGAGCCGAAGCTCAACCTCTAGGCTGTAAGTTTATTGTGGGCAGGGAGCTTGTCTTTTAAATTGTTGTATTGAATTCTCTCAAGCACTTAGTAGAGTGTTCTGCATATAGTGAATGCTCAATCAATTCAACTGAGTGTCCCACCCACAGGGACCGCCCTATCTTGGACCCAGATTACCAGCACAGCCACCTCACCCCTGCCACTTCTGCATCCGACACTTATTTGCCCTTTATAGGACTGCAGGAGCCTGCACCGCTTAAAGATGAGATGCAGCTATTTCGTAGAAACCTCTTTGGGCCCCTCTGATTCTCCTTAATTAACCAAGGATCAAACAAGGTGGCTGATAACCGTCTGGATTTGAGGGCACCAGCCGGCTTCCCCAAGATGCAGTCTCAGTAACTGCCCCCAAAACACATCGTTCTTCTTCGTTCTGTTTTACATTCTCTTCTGGCTCCTGTTGATTACCAAACACAAGAGCCAAACCTTTATTCTGTTCTTTCTTCCCTGCATCTGCTTCTTTAATAAATTATGTTTGGACATCTTTTCCCATTTTTTAAAAATTCCTGGTTATATAAAACTAAGAGTTGCGTAAACTGCCCAAATTTGGAATAGGAGAGGTTTTTCAGAAGCACCACTTAGTGAAATAAACTGAACAGAGGTTCTCAAAGTTCTAGAAATATTCCCCAGAACTACATTCAAGATCTTCTATTTGTTAAAGCAAACCAGAAGGGAATCATTGTCCACCAGCTCTATAGTGCTGACCCACATATAGTACAGTACTCTGCACACAGTAGTGCTCAATAGATTCCATGAAGGCAGTATGTGCCTTTGTTACCACAAGAGTTGCTTCTCAAAGGGGCAATTAGCAGATGTGCCCACCAATCAGCTCTTGTTTGGGAGAACAATTCATTCTATCGTATTTATTGAGCGCTTACTGTGTGCAGAGCACTGTACTAAGCGCTTGGAAAGTACAATTCGGCAACAAAGAGAGACAATCCCTACCCAACAACGGGCTCACAGTCTAGAAGAGAGAGTCTATCACCTCTACTATATTTTTATCTCCCAAGTACCTGTTACAGTGCTTGGCACATGGTAAGTGCTCAGTAAATACTATTAAGTGATCAAGTAATGTTTTTCACTGCTGGAATGTGATCACAGCAGGTTGCTTGGGACACTATTATTAGGGTCTTCAAATTTTAGCAAAGGTGCAAGTTTATGAACTGATTTATCTACTCCCTCTTCTCCATGGTCACTTGGACCATTTAGAAAGGATTCAGTGGAAGTAGAGGCAAATGATAGGACTTTTCTTCACTCAGTCCTATCTTCCAAGGGACTTAAGACACCAAAATCATTGATTAGCATCCACAGAGGCAAGAAAAATATGAAGGAGAAATTCCAAACCCAAGAACCTCAGGCTTCAGAAACCAAGCCAACCAAGTAGATTTAGAGATCCAAGTTGATCCCAAGTTGAAGAGGAATCAATATTATGGTAAAGTCTCCTGTGTGACCTTGGCCAAGTCATGTCACTTCTCTTTGCCTTAGGTACCTCATCTGTAAAATGGGGATTAAGGCTGTGAGTCCTGTTTGAGACAGGGACTGTATTCAACTTGATTAGCTTGTACCTATCCCAACATTCAGTCCGATGCCTGACACATAACAAGCACTTAAATACCATAAAAAAAAAAACCAGACAACATCAACCTAGGATATATCAAAAGAGGTTTGGTCTGAAAAGATTGGGATGTAATTCTTCCTTATTCAGCATTGCCCAATTCGGCTCACAACATATTTAAAATAGTCACTGGAAAGGATCTAGAAGGAAAAAAAAAAAATCACATTTAGGTTTGGAATGGTTCTTCTGAGTATCGTTAGTAAAGACTGAGGGGACTGGAACCTTTTAAAGATTATCATCATCACAAACGTAATCATCAGTACTTACTGTGCTCCTACCTAGGAACAGCCCTGAAGGAGGTACTAGAGAGGATACAATCAAAATAGAACACAGAGTCTCTTTCCAGCAAGGGGCTGACAAGCTAATGGAGGAGTCAAATAGACCGAAGAGTATATATTTAATGGGAACAAGAAGAAACATATAAGTACACCTGGCAATGCTACAATAAAAAAAAATTGGATATATGGAATAAATTGATTTACAGAAATGGTAAAGGTGGCTTCTCATCCATTCTAATCCTAGCTCCACCACTTGTCAGCTGTGTGACCTTGGGCAAGTCACTTCACTTATCTGGACCTTAGTTTTCTCTGTCAAATGGAGATCAAGACTGTGAGCTCCAAGTGGGACAGGGACTGTGTCCATCCTGATTTGCTTGTATTCACCCCAAAGCTTTGTACAATGCCTGACACATAGTAAACAGTTAAATACAACTATTATTATTATCAATCCAGAAAAAAAGGCTAAAGGGAAGACTGCCTTCTAGTGGATGAAAAGCTTTAACAAAAATCAGTTGTAATTGAGTGCTTGAAGTGCGCAGAGCACTCTGCTATGCGCTTGGGAGAATTCTATTCAGAGTTGATTGACGTGTTCCTTGCGCACAAGTTTACAGTTTAGAGTCCACAGTGGAGAGTAGGAAAATGGGGAAAGTAGTTTTCCTTCTCCACTAAGGCTAGAACAAGAGAAAATGGACTTTTTTTTTTAAAAAAAAAAAAGGTGTTTCTAAAGCCATTATATGCCAGCACTGTACTAAGTACCAGGGTAAACGCAAGCTTAGGCACAGTCCACGGTCCCACCTGGGGCTCACAGTCTTAATTACCATTTTACAGATGAGGTAACAGGCACAGTGAAGTGACTTGCCCAAGGTCACACAGCATTGTGAAGAGCTCATCTATCTTGTCTCTCTCACAGCCAACCCCTCACCCATGTCCTGCAAGTCCCTCCTACATGTCTAATAGACCATCAATATTTCCTCTTTCAAAACACACCTCCTCCAAGAGGCTTTCTCCGACTAAGCCCTCATTTCCTCTACTCTCCTTTCTGCATCACCCTTGTCCTACACCACTTAGGTAGACGTCGGTAATTTATTACTTTATATTGTTTGTCAAGCAATTGTATTTATCAAGAGCTTACTATGTACAGAGCACAGTACTAAGCCATTGGGTGGGCACAATACAAAATAATTAGCAGATACATTCCCTATTTACAAGGCGCTTACTCCCCCCAGACTATAAATACCTTGTCGGCAAGGAACCTGCCTAACTACTTACTGTACTCTCCCAAATGCTTTGTACAGTGCTCTGCACACAATAAGTGGTCAATAAATACGATTGATTGATTTCAGGAAAGTATAGATGCCTGGATCAGTAAGTTCTACCTCCAGAAAGATGAATAACTGGACAAGAAGATTTCCTGAGTTGCTTTCTGGTTTTAGGCCTCTGCTATTTCCTGGGAAAAGCTCTGTCTCAAGCTGCAAAGATACTTGATTATTTCTTTAAAGGCAGAATATCGCCAATAGAATGACACAGTCCCTAAGTGGCTTCAATCTCTGATACTCAATGGAAAACCTCCTCTATTAAATTACATGGTACACCTATGAAAAAGAATGAAGTGTCAGGAGAAATTTATCAAACATTGGAAGTATTTCTATTAAATGAAGTTTAGTGGCTATACTGAAGCTCGCTAAAAATGAATTTTGTAGCCCCTGAATCAATACCACATTTTGATATCAGTAATTGTTTGAATTTCTATGGTTTCATTTCATAAAGATGGAGTTCTAAATTTCCACTGAAATTGGCCTTAGCTTGGGAGGTTTCCATACTTTAAATGACTTATTTCTAAAAATTCATGCATCTGAAGCTTACTTTGCTTCAAAGTCAGCTGCCTGCAACAAAAACAGTTTAAAACTTTAATCTTAGAGAGTACCAAAAAACCCAAACCAGAATAAAATACAAATATATTTAAATGACATGTTCCTACTGGTTAAAAAACAACAAAAAACTGAGAATGTAAATGTGCTTAAGTGATGAGTTAGGGGAGGGGAGAGGAGAAATTAGTCAGAAATAGTCCCAGGTGTCTTTATAGCAACTATTTGATGTTCTTGAGATTTCAGTGAGGTAAATTTTTCCCTCGGGGGCTGTGCAGGGTTTTTTTTTTCCCCAGCCTCTAGACTTAGTACAGTATTCTGCACACAATAGGTGCGCAATTACAATTGCTTGACTGACAAGGTTGCACAACTCAAAATGATTAGGCAACCATTTTGTATAACCATGAGAAATGTTGGACAATTTGCCTTTTCTTCCTGAACTATCCCACTCCCTAGTGCTGGTCTTCCTAAAGCTCAAGAGTGTTGTTAATAAGGCAAGCCAAGAGCCTGACTGCTTGTCAGTACCTCATAAGTCTTTTTGTCTGGAGAAAGTCCATCAGCACAACAGAAACAAATGTTTGGAAACAGGGAGAGGAGGTTTCCACCTTAAAGACACTGTCATCCTCACCCCTCCCTGTTAAAATGTTTGTTTGTTGTTAAAGTAACTAAGGCTTTAAAGGACTAAGAGTCCAAGACCTTGTTATAGACAAGGCTGAGTCTACATTATTTCCTATTTGCCCTGTTGATACGATTTTCTTTAGAGACATTGTTGTTTAGGCACGTTTAGGCTTAGCCAAGTCATACACCAATGATTTTGCTGGCCCAATTGTTCCTTTAATAAAGGAAGATAAAATCATAGTGATGTATAAATTGAAATATTAACCTGTTTCTCCCAATGTCTGGAAACAAATTAGAAACTTTGGAAGGAGACCTATTCTTCCAGATCATTAGGGAAAATCATCATTGACAGCAGTGAAAGCATTTTTTTATGGTATTTGTTAAGCGTTTATGATGTGCCAGGCACTGTTCTAAGTGCTGCGGGAGATACAGGTAATACCGTTGGACACAGTCCATGTCCCACAAGGGGCTCACAATCAATCCCCAGTTTACAGACAAGGGAACTGAGGCCCAGAGAAGATAAGTGACTTGCTCCAGGTCACATAGCAGAGCTGAGACTAAAACCCAGGTTCTTTCGACTCCCATGCCCATGCTCTATTCACTAGGCTGGGATGCTTCTTATAAGAATGTTTGTTCTTATAAGAATATTCCAACTATGGAAAGCAGCATGGCATAGTGGAGTCAGAAGGTCATGGGTCTAATCCCAGCTCTGTTTCTTCTCCACTCCCTCCTAGATTGTGAGCCCCTTGTAGGACAGAGTTATCAGCCCAACCTGATAATCTTGTATCTACCCCAGCCCTTAGGACAGTACTTGGCATAGAATAAGCGTTTACCAAACATGATAATATAACGGGGCTGGGGTGTAGAAGGAGAACAGAGCACTTAAGGAAGTAAGAGAGCAGATAAGTGAAGAGCCTTGAAGTCAATGCTGAGTTTTTAATTTATACTGGAAAAACAGCTGTCAGAGGTTTATGAGGGAGGGAGTCATGTTTTCCACGTTGTTTTAAGAGGAGATGCAAATAGCTGCATGTAGGATACTGAAGTTGTTTATTAAGCACTATATTAAGCCCTGTGGTAGATACAAGATAATCGGATTGAACAGAGTCCTTATCCCGTGCAACGCTCATAGTTCCACTATTATAAGCCCCTTGAAGACATGAATTAAATCTAATTCTCAACTGTACTTAGTGCAGTGCTCTGTATGGACACTTTTGATTGATGGATTAAGTCTTTCAGTGATGCACTACAG
Source organism: Tachyglossus aculeatus (assembly GCF_015852505.1). Classification (NCBI taxonomy): domain Eukaryota; kingdom Metazoa; phylum Chordata; class Mammalia; order Monotremata; family Tachyglossidae; genus Tachyglossus; species Tachyglossus aculeatus. The sequence goes on along the minus strand of NC_052084.1, from coordinate 29,204,026 downwards.
AGGCCAACATTTTATATGGCTATAAAACCTAGACCTACCATAGAAGACGAACCTAGCTTCCAAAACCATTAACATCTCCCTAGATGATATTGGGAATTATATTAAACTACCAGCAAGTGACACAGCTGACCTATCATGTCTCCATACTTCCTCTTCTTCCAATCTTTTCATTCCTGGACTGGAGAATGCTAAATAAAAAGTTGAATGACCAAAAAAAAAAAAAAAAATCAAACTATCAAAAATCATTGAATGTTAAATAACTAATTATAATGAGTGGAATTTGTTAAGTGCTTAATATGTGCCATGCACTGTACTAAGTGCTCGGGCAATTATATAATAATGAAAAATTATAATAATTATGGTACTTGTTAAGTGCTTACTATGTGCCAGGCACAGAAAATCAAGTAACTTGCTCATGATCACCTAACAGACAAGATGTAGATGTGGGATTAGAACTCAAGTCCTCTGTTGCCTTAACCCTATCTTTAGTTCTAGCCTGAACATAAAGGGTTCAGTGTTGCTACAGTTGATTTTTTTTTGATAACTGAACTTTAGCTTTTGATGTTTTTAGCTATTCGATGATTCTATCGAACCAAATAAAATGCCCAGTGATTTTGATGGAAATTAAATGGGAATCGCTCTCAGGCTTGAATCACCAGTTGCCTAAGAGGAATAATGTGTCTACAAACCCCCCAAATAAATAAGATTTCCATGATCAGAATGCTTCCTACAACTTTCTCCACTGAAATGAGCCGGCCTTCATAATCACTGGATGATTATGATCCGATGAACCCTACATTGTATTCTGAAGTCTTTACACTCTGCTTCCTCTTACCTGTTATTTATTCTAGTTTGCCTGTCTCCCCTGCTGGCTTATAAATTCCTTGAGGGCGAAGATAATGTCTGCTAAAGCTATTTTACTCTCCTCAGTTCTTTGTAAAGTGTTCTGCATCCAGTAATTGCCCAGTGATTACCATTGATTTAAAGTTTTATTTGCATTTCTAATTACTTATGCCATTTCAAATATACTTGAACTGCTCCCTTTTATCTTCCCATGCTCATTTTTGTAAATAGTTTTCTCTGCCTCCATATTTAGGCTGGGAACTCTTTAAGGGCAGGGGTTGGGTCTTGTTTCTGCCAAACTCTCTTGAGTACTTAGTATAGCACTCAATAAATACCACTGAAGGATTGTTTGGATGTTATAGGGCAAAGCACTTGAAACCACCAAAGCAATAATATGGTCACTCACCTACAATGTAGGATGGAGAAGTTAACCGATCCAAACCTATTAGGAGCTCAGGAAAAGTAGCCCCAGATTGGGTGAATAATGGGGCATTCCAAGACAGAACCAGAGATTCCATCTGGCGTGATTTTGGTTGGGAAGAAGCAGAAAATGCATGGTATAAAAAACCCAAATCTTGGCAAAATCCTATTTCTGATGAACTCTTCAACAATGCTGCAGAAGAATTAGTGAAGTTGGATGGTCATCACTTTTACTTCGTCAGACCCTTTTGGCTAAATATCCATCATGAGGAGCAGTTGGACCTGGAGAGTTTCAACTCCCTTTGCATATTAGAGGAAATCACATCTGAGCTACTCAGAATTCAAAGGTTTGAAGTTTCCAAACAAATCTGAACCTCTCTGTATCTGAGTACATTTGCCCTCCGGAAAACAAGCCTTCCTGTCGTTAAAGTGGGAGGGAAGAATTGCTGTTGAAGCTGGTTGGGTTTTTTTTTTTTTGAGGAGGCTGAAAAGACATCTTGCTCATCAACCCCTTACCCCTTAAAAATAAATATTTTGATGTTCTATATGTAAATGAAAGAAAGGCACACGGTGGAAGTTTCCCTTATAATATAAAAAGGGTCAACATTAAAGGCTCCATAAAATGTGTTTTGAGATTCCCTCAGTCCAGAATGATAGAAAATGACTAAGTTCCTGACTTATGCCTGACACGACACTATTCTAGTGAACCTTATCTAAATATCACAAGAATATCACCGGTCTCTGTTTCCTAGTTATGCCGATGCCCTTTGCCACCACAATGAACCACTTCCCCAGACCACACCAAGGCTCCTGAAGGACTGGAGAAAGCCAAAACTACTGGAGGCTGGGCAAGGGATAGACAGTGATGCCAGCATGGAGAATTATGTAGCCTAGTGGATAGAGTGTGTGTGTGTGTGTGTCAGAGTCAGAAGGACCTGGGTTCTAATCCTGGCTCTGCCACTTGTCTGTTGTGTGACCACGGGCAAGTCATTTTACTTCTCTGGGCCTCAGTTACTTCATCTGTAAAATGGGGATGAAGATCATGTGCTTCATGTGGGATAGGGACCATCCAACCTCATTAACTTGTATGGACCCCAGCACTTAGCACACTGCCTGGCACATAGTAAGTGTTTCTCTAGCAGCCTGGCCTAGCAGATAGAGCACGGGCCTGCTAGTCAGAAGGACCTGGGTTCTTAGCTCTGCTACTTGTCTGCTGTGTGACCTTAAGCAAGTCATTTCACTTCCACGTGCCTCAGTTACCTCATATATAATGAGAATTTAAACTATGAGCCCCATGTGGGATAGGGACAATGTCCAACCTTGTGTCGACCTCAACACTTAGTACAGTGGCACATGATAAACCCTTAAATATATTGAAGAGCACTGTGGCTTGGTGGAAAGAGCATAGGTCTGGGAGACCGAGGTTGTGGGTTCTAATCCTGACTCTGCCACATGTCTGCTGTTTGACCTTGGGCAAGTCACTTAGTTATGCCTCAGTTCACTCACCTGTAAAATGGGGATCAAGACTGTGAGCCCGATGTGGGACAGAGACCGTGTCCAGCCTGATTTCCTCGTACCCCAGCACTTAGAACAGTATTTGGCATATAGTAAGTGCTTAACAAATACCACAATTATTATTATTATATATTTTTTTAAAAGGTTCAGCAACAGTGCAGTAGTGAGATGGGAGTTGTGTTTCCTATTCTCACTGCTTTCTGGTTTATAGTCTTATCTCTGAGCCGATGCAGCAGCCTTGGCTCCTTCCCTTTTGCTCTTGACCCACTGCTTTTCTTATCTTCAAAGCCCTTCTGCCATCTGACTGTATCCAAAAAAGCGTCCCTATTGAATTCCCGTTACCTCAAGCTGCATTCAACCCAGTTGCTACCAATCACACAAGTTATTCATCTTTAGGGCTCGTGTATAGGAATGTAGATAAAATACCCTTTCAAAGTAAGTCACGACTCTCTTGTAGGACTCCGGAAGCAGAGGGAGTAAGTGCTAGACCCCAGAGAAAATGACTAATGCAAAGATGACTCAAAGAAAACTCTGTGTAGGAAGAAGAGATTTTTTTTTTTGCCTCCAACACAGCAGATCTCTTTTTGCTTCGGTTATAGTTTCTGCAAGTGCTTAGTGGAGAGCTCTGAGCATAAGTAGACACTATAGAATTGATGGAGATATTGTTTGATGCAAAAAAACTGCCACATTTCTGAATATCAAAGAAGTGATTTGGTCAGTGACTAAGATGGAGCTGAGTTGCCAGGATATTTGGGTTCATTCGTTCACTAGACTGTATTTATTGAGCACCTACTGTGTGCACAGCATTGTACTAAAACGCTCAGGAGAGTACAACAGCAAACTGTCACATTCACTGCCCATGACAAGCTTACAACTCTGTTGCAATTCTACCCCTGTTGCTGATTTATTTATAACAACAACTGCGGTATTTGTTAAGTGCTTACTGTGTGCCAGGCACTGTACTAAGTGCTGAGGTGGATACAAGCATATTAGGTTGGACACAGTCCTTGTCCCACATGGGGGTCAGATTCTCAAGCCCCATTTTACAGATGAGAGAACTGAAGCTCAGAGAAGTGAAGTGACTTGCTGAAGGTCACACAGCAAAGTGGCAGAACTGGGATTAGAACCCACATCCTTATGATGCCTAGGCTCTAGACACCATACCATGCTGCTTCTCTAACACTGCTTAGCACATAGTAAGGATTTAAATTAACATAATTAACATTGCCCTCCAGAACCCATAATTTATCTTTGCCTCAAATCCAGCACCAGATAAATGGAGGTACAGGAGGTGTAAAGAATAAGTGATTCAATCCTTTCTTTAGCACATCATCTATCTCAAATCAGTCAGTGGTATTTATTAACTGCTTACATTGTGCTGAACACTGTAGCATATGCTTGGGAGGGAATTCGGTAAAGTTGGTAAACTCATTTCCTGCCCACAAGTAGCTTACAAGTCTAAAGAGGGGACTGACATTTAAATAAATTATAGATGGGGAAAACGGCAGAGTGAAAAGCTATGTATGTAAGTGACAAAGAGGCAAGTAACAAGCGCTTAAAAAGGACAGATTCAAGGGCATGAGGTGACACAGATGGGAAGGCAAAGAGGAGAAATGAAAGTCAAATCAGGGAAGAACTACTAGAGGTATATAGGTCTTTGAAGGTGGGAAGAGCTGTTTTGTTGGTTATATGGGGAGAAATACACAATTTATACTGTATGCCTATATATAGTAAATACACACACACTATGCACATAATTCACAAGCACAACAGAAAAGTCTCTCTTCTAATAGTTTACTACAATCAGTATCTACCGATTTCCATTATGTATTCCAATAATAGACTTAGTATCTTTCCCCCTTCAAAATGAAGCAAGGCTCTCTTGTTGGACTACAGAAACAGCAGCAGTTAAGCTTTGACAACAGGAGAAAAAAAGATTAATGCAAAAGTGATTCAGAGAGACGGCTGTGCCGGAAGAACTATTAATCATCAATTAAGACAGCCATGCTAACACTCCAAGATTTCCCCTGTAGTCCTAAATTAACATAAGCACATACTAATAAAAAATAGTTAATATCTCCCAAAGATGACTTCCAACACCCCAGGCCCTGTAAGCTAAAATCCTAAGCTTGTCCACTTGTGACATCAATAGGATGTTTACTGCTGAAACTAACCAGCTGTGTGTGTAACAAGGTCCCCATGGTGTCTGATACAGAAGCCGCCAATGGCATAGCTAAAGTTCATTAGTTGAAAGACTCAATGGGATGGCTAATGTGTTTCCTATTTATTATGGGGGTGAGAAACATCTCTGGAGATGGTTACTGGAAGAGGGAGAGAAATTTTCTATGTGTTCTCATCACTACGTCTTCAACATTTCATCTTGGACTGCTCCAAAACACTTGTTCTTAGTCAAGTCCAGACTCTAACATAGTTGCACAATGTATGCAGTTTGGTTCAGACAGAATTGAATCTCCATAGAAGTCTCAGGGCCTTCTCTACTTCTGTAATATTTGGTGAAGATTTTGAGGTTTGAGGGTGCTCATTTGACTACTTTGATTTTCCTCTTAGTGATAAAGCAATGATTAGTTTTGGGTTTTTTCTTGTTCTTTCTTTTAATGATACTGGTAAAGTGTTTAATATGTCTCAGGCACTATACTAAGCACTGGGGTAGATAGAAGATAGTTGGACACGGTCTATGTCCCCGTGAGGCTCACAATCTTAATCCTCATTTTACGGATGAGGTAACTGGCACAGAGAAGTTTAATGACTTGCCCAAGCTCACACAGCAAACAAATTGGGGACCTAGGGCTAGAATCCAGGTCCTCAGATGCCCAGACTCTGGCTCTTTCCACCAGACCACATTGCTTCTCTCTTGCACATTGCCTTCTCTCCATGTGAGTGTAAAGCAAAAGGCTGATAAATGATGGAACTTTCTCTGAGTATACGAGCATGACAAATGCATATTTTTATGCTATTTATTAAGCACTTACTATGTGTCAAACACTGTTCTAAGCACGGGGGTAGATACATGTTAATTAGTTTGGATACAGCCCCCGTCCTGCGTGGGGCTCATAGTTTAAATAGGAGGGAGAACAGGTATCAAATCCCCATTTTACATTTGAGGAAACTGACCCGCCCAACGTCACACAGCAAGCAATTGGCAGAATTAGAACCCAAGTCTTCTGACTCCCAAGTCCTTTCTCTTTACATAGTCATGCTGCTTTCCCCAAAAATTTCTTCCAATAAGTTCATCTATCACCTTTATTAAGCACTTACTAATGAGTTTACAATCTGGCTGGGGTTGGGGTGGGTCGAAGGGGGACAGGACAGACATTCATATGAATAATTTTCTGAAATAGTTTGAACATTCTGCCACTGGGGAGATTTCTAGATGAATAATCATTCCATGAATATTCCCACTCAGGTTTTCTTTTTTAAAAATGGCATTTGTTAAGTTCTTACTGCGCCAGAGACTGTACTTAACACTGGGATAGATATGAGCTAAATTGAACCCAATCTCTCTCCCACATGATGTTCACAGTGTTCATCCCCATTTTACAGATGAGGGAACTGAGGCCAAGTGAGGTGAGGTGCTCTTGCCCAAGATCACACAGAAGACAAGTAGCAGTGTTGGGATTAGAACCCAGGACCTGACTCCCAAATCCAGTAGATCACACTATTTATTATTGTTTTCTGTCACTCTCCCAAACACTACACTCAGTAGGTAGTCGATAAGTGTCATTAACTGATCAATTGTCTGGATTTAATCTTGATGTCTGTACAAAGCCCCCATAAATTTCCCTCTCTTCCTTTTTATAAGTGAACTGGGTTTAACAGAACACAATTATTACCTGATAGTTTTAGCTTTCCTGACTAGCACATTCATTCATTGAATTGTATTATTGAGCACTTACTGTGTGCAGAGCACTGTACTAAGCACTTGGGAAGTGCAAATAAGCAACATATAGAGATAGTCCTTACCCAACAATGGGCTCACAGTCTAGAAGTGGGGAAACAGACAAAAAAAAACAACAAGTAGATAGGTGTCAATACCACAGATCACAGAGTCCTTTAGAATTTCTTCCACTAACACGACCTGATTGTGTGCTGACAGCCTCTTCTCCCGAGGTGATTGGGCATTTTGCCAAAGAAAATAGCAGCAAACTCACTAGTTATGAAGGGAAAAGGAAATTATTACACAACCGCCCATTCACCTTGCCAAGATGAAGGGTAATCCAAACCACCTTCCTGCTTATTGATTCATCCTAATTCACCTACATCATTGCAACAAATCTTTCAATCACTATACTCTTAGACTGCTGTATTATGCAAGAAGCCAAATGGAGGAGAGAAATATGGAAAAGATCCATTTCATTAGGGTTCAGATGAAAAAGTTGCCAGCTAAATCAGAACTTTGAATTTAATCTACAGATTACACCTCCCGTTCTAGTATTTGGACAAGCTTGACATTGAATTTTGCATTAGATTATTATAGTAATAATGATGATGGCATTTGTTAAGTGCTTACTATGTGCCAAGCACTGTACTATGTGCTGGGATAGATACAAGCTAGTCAAGTTGGGCACAGTCTATGTCCCACATAGGACTCACAGTTTTAATCCTCATTTTACAGATGAGGTAATTGAGGAACAGAGAAGTTGAGTGACTTGACCAAGGTCTTCACAGCAAACAAGTGGAGGATCCAGGATTAGAACCCAGGTCCCTCTGAATCCCAGGCCCATGCTCTATCCATTAGGCCATGCTGTTTCTTTTTGCCAAATAGGATGTGAAAGAAAAACAATGTGAAAGTTAAGTAATTTTGAATATACACAGACATAAAAAGTAATTTAAAGTATTCTACTTGGTACAGATATTATTTGATTTCACAAGTATTGTGTTTACTACCAAAATATGTTTATATTGCTTTGGTCCTTTCTAGATCTTAATTCATTAATCTTCTTTACACTGGTTCTTTAGCTTAATACTTTTTAAAAAATGGAACCAATTTTTTAAAATGGGTATATCTACAAATACTTTGGGGGGATATTTATATTATTGCAATAACAATTGGAAAAGAAAGTCTAAATATAGAATGTTCTATTTGACCGCACATTTGAGATGATTAATACAAAACAAACCTCAGCTTTATTATATGTAATTTTTCTCTCCTAACTAAACATCGAGAAACAGTGTGGTCTCATGAATAGAGCCAGGCCTGGGAGTTACAAGGACCTAAATTCTAATTTCTGCCCTGCCACTGGTGGATTGGGTAACCTTTTTCCTTCCCATGCTAAAGAATGCCAGTTTTACATCTCTGTACCTGTTACCTCATCTTTAAAATGGAGATGAAGACCGTGAGCCCCATGTAGGACATGGATTGGCTTATATCTACCTCGATGCTTCGTGTACACAGTATGAATGACTGACACACAGTAAGCCCTTAGTACCATAAAAAATTAGGAAAAACAGCTAAATGGATACTGTTATTACAGATATATATTTTTAAATAGTATCTGTCCAGCACTCACTAGGTTCCAAGCACTGCACTAAGTACTGGAGGAGACACAAGACAATCAACTTGGACAAAGTCCCTGCCCCAAGACAATCAATGTAATTTATTGAGCACTTATTGTATGCAGAATATTGTGCTAATAAGGCTCACAGTCTAAGTCTACTAAAAGAGGTTTCCATGCTTTTATATGGTCCTTCTAGAATGTATAGTGCTTTTTATTCCAGAAAGGAGTTCTTACTTTTAACAAAAATAGCATTTTGTGGTCCTAGTGAGTTTTTTAAAAACCATCCTCTGACGTATATGAAACAAATTTTCCTCAAACATTGTCACAACTTGTGTTGCTATCACTGCCTCTGGCAAAGAATCAAGACAGAGAGATTAACAATTCAAACAAAAAGAATCAAATTTTAATTTCTCTCAATATTTACGCCCCTTTTCTCTATATTTTTATAATGATGTCTGTTTGTAGATCAGGAAACAGTTATTGACAGTCCATTGTGGTCAGAGCACTAAATTACAAATTTCTGTAGTAATAGCATGCCAAATGCTTCCAGTTAGTTTATTAATAACAGACATATGCTTTTTCATATAGAATATGAATCTATGCAATTCAACATAGGAACTGAATTACAGCAGCAAGCATCCAAGAGCGTGTGATTGACTTACTGGTCTCCAAAGATTTACATAGTAGCTATGATTCAGACTTTCACCACTTTACACTGTTGCTTTTCAGCTAAGCTACTATCCTAAATTCAAAACAAGTCATAAACCAATCAGTTTGCAAAATAAAATACTGAAAGCTTTTTCCAAGAAAGAATTTAGAATGTTTCCAGCACCATAATATCCTTGGGATAAACTTTGAATGGAATCATGCTTCCAGTACAGCCTAGTGAAAAGACCATGATCCTGGTCTAATCCCATCTCCTCCACTTGTCTGCCGTATGATCTTGGGCAAGTCACTTAACTTCTCTGTGCCTCATTTACCTCATCTGCAAAATGGGTTTAAGACCATGAGCCCCATGTGGGATATGGACTGTGTCCAACCTGATTACCTTCTGCTCAGCACATAAATACCAGCACTTAAATACCATTAAAAAAAAATACCCCCACTTCCTGCCCTTCTCCAACACTTACCAGCAGATTAGTCTATATTTTAGGGAACCGCTCATAAAATGATTTCTGCTGTCTGATTATAAAAGTCACCCACTCAGAGGCAGGAGGTAGTGACCATCACAGAATGAGGTGTGGTCTCCATGAGAGACAGGAAACCTGTCACCTTCTTACCAAGATTTTCTCAGGTACTTCAGTCACCCATGGAAACAAATAATAATAAATAATATTATATTAATAAAAATAAATAATAAATACGGCTCCAGTACCACTCAGCCGAACACTTAGTAAGCACTAAAGTGAAGTTTCCTCTCCTCTACAAGTAGCCATTTTCCCATTCGCTTCAGCTAGTTGACAAGGATTGCCTCCTGCCTTACCTCTTTAAGCTATGTCAATCTAGGTCAATGTCCCACTGACTCTTGCTGTACATCCCAGCTCTGCCAATTGCCAGCTGTGTGACTTTGAGCAAGTCACTTCACTTCTCTGGGCCTCAGTTACCTCATCTGTAAAATGGGGATGAAGACTGAGTCCCCCGTGGGACAACCTGATCACCTTGTAACCTCTCCAGTGCTTAGAACAGTGCTTTACACACAGTAAGCACTTAATAAATGCTATTATTATTATTATTATTAACGGTCCCTGTCATCTGGTATTTTTTTTCCTTTTCTCAGGGAAGTACAGCTGGGAGATTAATTCCATCTCCCACAGACTCCCTTTAGAGACAAGATCCCACCCACTCAAGCTCCCCCCACAAGCCTACAGAAGATTTAAAATTCAGGTTTTTGTAGCTATTAATTCAGTTCTTTCTCCACTAGACCACAGAATCCATCTTTTCAAGCCAAGTAAAGGCAGAGCTATACTCTATAATTATCTATTCAATGGGATTTGAGGCTACCATGAACTCCAAGGTTTTACAAAACAATGACAAGCAAATAGCTTCTCGTGTCTTCAGATTTTTAAGAGCGCAATATATCCCTGACAGTCCTAAAGAAGTCTATAAATCTGTAATGAAAATCAGCCACCCTAATGCCTAAATTGTGGAGAACATGGTCTTTCGGCACAGTTTGCTGATTCAATTTGTGTTATATTTCATTAGGAAGCTATGGGTCAGAGTTTTCATAACATAGTTAAAGTTATCAATGCCACACACAATCTCTCTAGTAATGACAGTAAAAAGCAGTCTACAATAGCTGGAAAAAAGTTTGATGTTCAGGGTTTATATGATGATTTAAGAGCATTGCTTTCCAATGGAAGTGGTGAAAATAATCTTTCTGGGGTTATTTAGGGGTTCTTTGGACCATTTTGGAATGCACTGGTGGTGAAGTTCTACTTCCTGAAGCTCCAACCCTTCCTTTCAGTTAAGCCACAGAGTAGACAATCTAATAAGAATCTGGCCCTTTGGGCAATGCACTGCAGAACAACACAGTGTCCCAATACCCTAAACCAGCTTTTTCCTCATGAGTCCCCATAAACTCTTAGTAGGGTACTCTGCACGCAGTAAGTACTCAATAAGCAGCATGGCTTAGTAGATGGAGCATGGGCCTGGGACCTGGAGCTCAATCCCAGCTCTGCCACCTGTCTGCTGTGTGATCTTGGGTAAGCCATTTAATTTATCTGTGCCTCAAATGCCTCATCTGCAAAATGAGGATAATAATGACAACAATAATAATGATGACATTTATTAAGTGCAAAGCACTGTTCTAAGTGCTGGGGACCTTACAAGGTGATCAGGTTGTCACACATGGGGGCTCATAGTCCTAATCCCCATTTTGCAGATGAGGTAACTGAGACCCAGAGAAGTGACTTGCCCAAGGTCACACAGCTGACAGTTGGTGGAGCTGGGATTTGAACCCATGACCTCTGACTCCTAAGCCTGTGCTCTTTCCACTGAGCCATGCTGCTTCTCTGATCAAGAGTGTAAGCCTCACGTGGGACAGGGGCTGTGTCCAACCTGATCAACTTGTACCTGCCCCGGTGCTTAATATAGTTTGTGGCACATAATAAGTACTTAATCAATCGTATTTATTGAGCGCTTACTGTGTGCAGAGCACTGTACTAAGCGCTTGGGAAGTACAAGTTGGCAACATATAGAGACAGTCTCTACCCAACAGTGGGCTCACAGTCTAAAAGGTGGGCTCACAGTCTAAAAGAATTTTAGAATAATTAAGTACCATAATTATTATTATTACCATTGATTAAATCCCAGCAGCCCAAGGAGCAACAGGAAGGCCAAGGGTTAGGTGTAAGTTCATTGTGGGCAGGGAATATGTCTACCAACTCTGTTATGTTGTTATATAAGCGCTTAGAACAGAGCTCTGCACACAATAAATGCTCAATACAACTGATTGATTGATGGGCGATTGCAAGTGGAGAATATTCTATATTTTCCCCAGTGGCTGCTTTGTGGGCTGAGTTCCTTGTGGGCAGGGAGCTGTTATATTGTACTCTACCAAACACTTAGTGCAGTGCTCAATTGATTCAGATATTGTCATTTTAAATATGGAGGAAATATGTCTGGCTAAAGGATTTAGCTGGGCTATGGACTAGACTGTAGACCCCCTGTGAGCAGGGCTTGTGTTTGCCAACTCTATTGTACTCTCTCATGCCACTTAGTATGGTGCTTTACATTTACAAAGTGCTCAATGAATACCACTGATTATCTCGTTGTGGGCAGGGAATGTGCCTTGATCATTGTATTGTACTCTCCTAAGCACTTAGTACAGTGTTCTACACACAGTAAGTGCTCAACAAATGATTGAATGAATGAGCGTGAGGCAGAAGGGCAGAGACAAAGAGTAAAGGACAGAAGATCCAAGTCAGAAGAAGGCTGGAAGTTTCATTCATTCAATTATATTTATTAAGCACTTACTATGTGCACAGTACTGTACTAAGCACTTGGGCAAAAAAATACAACAATAAACAGTGATTATCCCTGCCCACAACGAGCTCACTGTCTAAAGGAAGAACATCCACCATGAAATATCAGAGTCCTAGGTTTTGTAATGACCCCACCAGCATTTAGTGCAGTGCTTGGCACTTAGTAAGCACTCAACAAATTCCAAAAAAAACCTCCAAAAAACCCAACCCCCCCCCCCCCCCAAAATCAACAACAACAACAACAAAAAACTACTAGCCAAACTGGCTCTCAACTTCAAAAGTGTGGATTTCTCCGAGTTTGAGCATGCTCATACAGCATTTTGGGATTTGTAGTATGGGCAGCTCAGAGATTCCACCCCTCTCCACCCCCCCGCCACTCCAACCCCACCTTCTTCCCATCTCTCAGCCTCATTTTCCAGGGAGGGAAAGGAGGGAGGAAGGTTGAGTTTGTGTCCAGATGTTTTTGATGGTGATAAAAATAAAACATGGTCAGTCAATGAAGGGTGCAATTTAGGACAGTAGATAGAAGGGGTTTTTTCCTAGTTAAACCACCCCCTGTTTAATAAATAGTAAATGAAAGCAAGTTCAAGGTTCATCTAAGGCCATCCAGAAAACCCTTGGGAACATAAGTGAGCATTCTGTTCAGTGAATACCCAGTTGGAATCCCTTGAAAGACAAACAATAGCAAGCCTAAGTCAACTTGAGCAACAGATTAATTTGTATTTTTTTTTTATACTTCATCACATATTCTAAAGCACCAAGTTCAGTCAATACATTTCTCCGAGCTTTGAAGACCAGCCATTCCCCTTTCAAATAGTCTAAGAACTAGGTTAGATCTGTTTATCCACAGGGGGTTAAGATACATCTTATTTAGTATATTCCATATGGCATTGTACATCACCTGGCAGAATTTTCCTTGTCATCATAACATTCATTTTCTGAGGAAATTGAGAAAAGGGATTATGTGTTTTGGGGAAGAACCAGAGAAAAAATGGGAAGAACCAGAGTTTGTCTATCTTGAGTGAAGGTATTGGTGGGGACTCTAGTACCATCCAACCTTAGATATGCACTAGACAATCTAGAGAAGTTTGGTCTGAATGACTAATTGGCAATGATTCAGCCTAGATATACTAATAAGCTCTGTTTTGAAAATGAATGACTCATCATATTGGAAATGAAGGTCAATCTTTCAAAACTCATCTGGTCATATTAAAGGCCAAATGGACTAGGCCAGAAACCAATGTTGCAATCAATTAATCAGGAATCCATTGTGCTGGCAGTAGCTTGATTCTTAAATATTGAAGACTCCATCAACAAGGCTTTAGTTCTAGGGTTTCAAGCTGATTTCATTTGGTTCAAATAGAAATGACCTGAAAAGGATTGGAGAGAACAGAACAGAAGATCCTTAATTGGTCTCAAGAAAGATTTCAATAGTAAGAGGCATTAGTGATTTACTTTGCCAAAATAGCAGTGCCTTGCTTATAGCACAACCTTTTATAATTTTACATTTTCTTCATTACATGGAAATTACATTTTGTACAATTTATGTGTACTGTGGATGTTGAAACTGCTCATTGTCATCATCTACAAAGCACTGTACCAGGACGGTGAAGAAAATACAGATTTATAAGACATTAGATTCTCAGTCTAATGAGGAAGACAAAGAAACACAAGCTCATGAAAACAAATTATGACTAAAATAATATGAGGGTAGGCATGAGTAATAAATACAGATGCAAAATTATTTGAGAATGGGAAAAAAGAAGATAGGAATATATAAATGTGTTGAGATGCAGCCTAGCCCAGTGGAAAGAGCTTGGGAGACAGAAAACCTGTGGTCTAATCCACCTGCCTGCTGTGTGACTTTGGGTGAGTACTTTAATTTCTCTGGGCCTCAGTTTCCTCATCTGTAAAATAGCAGTTAAGTAACTTTCCTCCCTCTCCTTTAGACTGTGAACCTCATGTGGAACAGAGGCTGTGACCTGATTATCTTGTATTTACCCCAGTGATTGACACATAGTACTAACAAATGACACTTCATAGTCTTCAGTAGAGCAATTAGTCAGGTAATGCCTCCTAGTAGAGGCATTTTTATATCTACCAGAGAGATTTATTGAGCACTTACTGTGTGCAGAACATTGCACTCAGTTCTTGGGACAGTGAAATGCAACAGAGTTAGTAGATACATTCCCTGACAACAGTGATTTTACAGTCTTGAGGGGGAGACAGGTATTAATATAAATACATAATTCACAATAAATAATTTATAGATACAGACAGAAGTGTTGTGAGGCAGAGGATGAGGCAGATACCAAACGTCCAAAGGCCAATGACCCAAATGAACAAGCAATGCAGAAGGGAGAGAGAGCCTGGGGGAAAAAGGGAGAGGGATCTGGGAAAAAAGAAGGGATAAATCGGAGAAGGCCTCTTGGAGGAGATGTGACCTTCAACCCTTTTTAAGGAGGGTTTTTTTAGATGGGTTTGCAAGAGACTTCCAGATGGTAGGCAAAATACAAGCAATGGTTTGGAAGCAGGAGAATCAAGTAGGAGGAAATGGAAGTGTGGTGGTGGTTGTTGAAGTAGTAAGACAAGTAGTTGCCACAGGGTTTATTGAGAAGCAGCTTGGCTCAGTGGAAAGATCACAGGCTTTGGAGTCAGAGGTCATGGTTTAAATCCCAGCTCTGCCACTTGTCAGCTGTGTGACTTGGGGCAAGTCACTTAACTTCTGTGGGCTGCAGTTACCTCATCTGTAAAATGGAGATTAAGACTGAGAGTCCCCCGTGGGACAACCTGATCACCTTGTAACCTCCCCAGCACTTAGAACAGTGCTTTGCACATAGTAAGCACTTAATAAATGCCATGCCCAGTGGAAACCGCCCAGACTTTAGAGTCAGAGGTCATGGGTTCAAATCCCAGGGCTGCCAATTGTCAGCTGTGTGACTTTGGGCAAGTCACTTCACTTCTGTGCCTCAGTTACCTCAACTGTAAAATGGGGATTATTACTGTGAGCCCCCTGTGGGACAACCTGATCACCTTGTAACCTCCCCTGTGCTTAGAACAGTGCTTTGCATGTAGTAAGTGCTTAATAAATGTCATTATTATTATTGAGGCTCACTTGGTGCAGTGCCCAAACCAGGTATTTGGGAAGTACAGAACCAAGTGATATACTCCCCACCTACAAGGAGCTTGAACACTAATGGAGACAAAAATATTTATAAGAATGTTAAAATAAATTGAGCTGACATGTATACATGATGAGTTTTTTTAAATAATATTTGTTAAGCACTTACTAGTGCCAAGCACCGTACTAAGCACTGAGATAGATACAAAATAATCAGGGCGGTCATAGTCAGTGTTCTTAATGGAACTCACAGCTTCCCATTTTACACATGGGAGAACTGAGGCCTAGAGAAGTCAAGTGACCTACCCAAGGTTATATAGCAGAGAAATGGCAGAGCCAGGATTAGAAAACAGTTTCTCTGATTACTGGGCCCATGCTGCTGCTCCGAGGAGGTAAAGTTTTAATGCAAAATCAAAACTGAGAATTAAGTGTGTCTTCAAGACAAACCTTAGTTATCCGGTGGATAGAGGATAGGGATTATAGATAAGATGGAAACTTTCCCACACCAAGCATTGTACTAGAACTCAAAGTAGCAAAAGAAGCTTTTCTTCTCATTATCATATTCCAAGCTGACATAATGGACATACATATTAGAGTCTAACTAATTTCAATGTCCTCCAGGCTTTTATGGAATGTAAATCCCTGCTTGATCTGTAGACTACCTAAAAAGAAAGGCAGCATTTTCTTGATCATCTCTAACAAAAAAATACATTACAGCGGATTGAAATTCAGTGCTCCAGATGCCAGCAGTGCTGTTTCAAATGTATTGACAGACATTCATTCTTTAAAATATTCCATTCTATACCTGTGTTTCCCAGGGACCATCTTATCTAATGGATTTCTCTACAAGATAAAGTCACTCCTAACTTGATGAGGTCTCTAGCATTGATAGAGTAACTCATGAAGTCAATGGATTTTTTTTTGTATAACTTTCTGAACCAGAGATCAAATGCTTCCAAGCCTTATTTTCTTCTGTCTAAAGAGTCACAAGTCATAGCATCTATCCCTGGACCGTAAAAAAGAAGTGAATTTACAGGATTGTTTTCTCAAAGCATCCTGGTGCACATTGAAATGGTACTACAGATATGTTTTATTCACTTGAGTGCTGCAATAAAGCACTAGTGCTTACCTTGAAACATGTAAGAACAAGCACTAAAACAGTACCATTGATACCAAAAGTGAAGGCCATTTTTGCAGTGCTAGTTTTGTAAATCATTTACAATTCTCTTAACTGGGATCAGAATACTGCTAATTGAAAACATTGTCCTTCCCCATTCTGGTAGGCAAAACCCAAGTGACTTACTCCCTCAGGTCAGAAAATAGGATTTTTCACACTCTCGGCATCTCACCTCACCCAGGTAAGGCAGAAGGAAGTGTTCCTCTCCTACTAAATGGGAGATTCACCCAAGTATAAGGCAACTAACCTTTTTCAGAGTTTGCCCAAAGAGTACAAAGTGAGAAAAAAATTGGAAACAATAAAAAAGTTCATCACTGAGTATAAAATTGGTATTAAGCACACATTACACTGTAAAGAGAACTGAGGAGAGAGTTCTTGCCCTTTCTCCCTTAGCACAAAAATATTTGTTAAACAAAGGCCTTCCAAAGGAATAATGGAGACACAGCAGCAATTCAAAGCTCAAAAGGAAACAGCAGACAAGTTTTAAAGAGTTGTAAGACTCAAATTTAACATGTTTGCTAACAAATAGCAACCTAGGGGTCAATATAATGAAAAAATAATGTAAGAGGAGATTTCAGCCTACACAGACATGAAAATAAACTCAGGGACATAGATGTTTTTCAGTATGGCTTTGAGACTCATTCTCATGTTTGTGCCTGGAAAAAAAAAAGGAATCAAAATTCCAAAGTCAGTCACTGGTCCAGAGCTTATTTAATCACCAACATTGGCTAAACAATGAAAGAAAAACTCACCACATATGTTTAGCCCAGCAAAGCAAGATGGGAGGCCTCATATCCTCTCCTTACAGAGCTAGGAGACTCAAAGCAGCAAAGAGCTCATGGCCTCTTCAGAAGCCCTTATAAAGGCACTCCCCCTAACAGTCAAACCCCTCCCAGAAAGTCCCAATGACAGCTGAGAAATATAAGCAATCAGCCCCTTTGTTTCTTTCCATCTCTGGTTAGAGGGATTGAAATCTCACTGTTCTGCTTTAGAGAATGCCTGTGACCCAATCACCTAAAAATATGACTGTCAATTACTTCTCCTTTGAACAATAACATGATGACTAGATAGATCTAGATAGATGTACTTTGTCAAAGATGATACTACTCATGGTCAATCCTTAATCATGCATGCAGGGGTTGCAAAAAATGACAGCAAATAATTAGCACTTTTAATCATCTCCCCAGGCTGAGGTAGCTCATAATCCTAAACTTGCTAGTCCCTAATGGTGGTAACGTAGACAAACTAGCCATTTGAACTGCTAGCCCAGCTGCAGACTTTCAAGGATCTTGCAAGAAAAAGCTATTTGCATTACATTCCAATCAACAGGAAGCAGCCATGCACCTGATGACATCCAGCACCTTCAAGCAATTCAAAGGGAGAAACTAATAATAATAATAATAATAATGGCATTAGTTAAGCACTTACGATGTGCCTGGCACTGTTCTAAGCCCTGGGATAGATACAAGGTTATCAGGTTGTCCCACTTGGAGCTCACAATCGTATTTATTGAGCGCTTACTGTGTGCAGAGCACTGTACTAAGCGCTTGGCAAGTACAAGTTGGCAACATATACAGTCCCTAACCAACAGTGGGCTCACAGTCTAAAAGGGGGGTCTTCATCCCCATTTTACAGATGAAGTAACTGAAGCCCAGAGAAGTTAAATGGCTTGCCCAAAGTAATTAGGCAAAGGGGCCAAGGTAAAGAGAGGTCAAAAAAGCTTTCTCTTTAGTTCTCTACTCTCACCTGGGAAGATGGTGCAGCTAGGAGTATTTATTCAATCGTATTTATTGAGCACTTGCTGTGTGCAAAGCACTGTACTAAGTGCTTGGGATTAGAACCCAGGATTTTCTGATGCCCGGTCCTGTGCTGAAACCACTACACCATGCTACTTCAGTTTCTTTTTTGTGCTCTCAATAACCAATCATAGTGAGTGCTTACTGTGTGCAAAACACTATACCACTGTGTGCAAAACACTGTAGAGAAGCAGCGTGGCTCAGTGGAAAGAGCATGGGCTTTGGAGTCAGAGGTCATGGGTTCAAATCCCAGCTCTGCCAATTGTCAGCTGTGTGACTTTGGGCAAGTCACTTAACTTCTCTGTGCCTCAGTTACCTCATCTGTAAAATGGGGATTAAGACTGTGAGCCCCCCGTGGGACAACCTGATCACCTTGTAACCTCCCCAGCACTTAGAGCAGTCCTTTGCACCTAGCAAGCGCTTAATAAATGCCATTATGATTATTATTACCAAGTAATTGGAAGACTACAATGTAACAATGTTCATTCAGTTGTATTGAGTGCTTACTGTGTGCAAAGTACTGTACTAAATGCTTGGGAAAGTACAATAAAACAATAAATGGATACATTCCCTGCCCACTTTGAGCTTACAGAAAATAGCACTTAGCAGCTTGAACTATGCTTAGTAGTCTGATTGCTAATTTCTATTAGGTGTCTCTTATAACAATAGAGAAGCAGCATGGCTCAGTGGAAAGAGCACAGGCTTGGGAGTCAGAGGTCATGGGTTCAAATTCTGGCTCCGCCGCTTGTCAGCTGTGTGCCTTTGGGCAGGCCACTTCTCTGTGCCTCAGTTACTTCATCTGTAAAATGGGGATTAGGACTGTGAGCCCCACATGGGACAACCTGATCACCTTGTATCCTCCCCAGCGCTTAAAACAGTGCTTTGCACATAGTAAACACTTAACAAAAACCAAAATTATTATTAGTGATATTATTGTGATCAAGTGAATTCTCTTTGCCTCTTTCTACCATGGTCAATCTATAGTATTTATTGAGTGTTTCCTGTGCAAAGCACTGTACTAAGCACATGGGATGACATGTTCCCTGCCCACAACGAGCTTACAGTCTAGAACAGCTGGGGTTGTCTGTGTGTGTGACTACTTTGATCACCCAATGATTCACAGCCATCATGGTATCTGGACAGATGATGCCAGAGAACTCTTCCAACTCCATTTGCCTGCTTAAAGCAGGACTTGGCTATCAGGCTCCTAAAAGACTACTGGACCATTTGCCTAACAGAATCCTAAAAGTCTACTGGACCTTTCTGGGATTTTTTTCTGCCATCTCCCAGGGCAAACTCAAGATCCAAAAGCATCTCCTCTTTTTGCTTCTGACTAAACAGAGAAGCGGCATGACCTAGTGGAAAGAGTCCTCTACAATCAATCAATCAATCGTATTTATTGAGCGCTTACTGTGTGCAGAGCACCGTACTAAGAGCTTGGGAAGTACAAGATGGCAACATATAGAGACAGTCCCTACCCAACAGTGGGCTCACAGTCTAAAAGGGGGAGACAGAGAACAAAACCAAACATACTAACAAAATAAAATAAATAGATAGAATAGATATGTAACATACTAACAAAATAAAATAAATAGAATAGATATGTAAATAGAATAGATATGTAATAAATAGAACAGATATGTAAATAAATAGAATAGATATGTAAATAAACAGAATAGATATGCACATACACTGTATGCTCCTTGTGAATAAGGGATGTGTCTACCAACTCAGTTGCATTGTACACTCCCAAGCACTTAGTAAAGAGTTCTGCACACAGTAAGTGCTCAGTTAATATGATTAATTGGGAGTCAGAAAATCCAGGTTTTAATACTGACTCTGCTGTGGAGGTGCTATGCAACCTTTGGCAAGTCACTTTGTGTCTCAGTTTCCTCATCTGTAAAATGGGGATTAAATACCTGTTCTCCATCCCCTAGATGGTGAACTCCATCCATGAGTCATATCATTACTGTTACTCTTCAATATACAAAGCACTTTCAATGTCCATTACAGAATTAAGCACCGAGTAACTGCAGTAAAATTAATTCAGACATGGTCCTTGGTTTACCCAAGACTCACAATCTATGAGGAATGGGTCAGTCACATAGAAATAAGAATTTAGTGAAAACAAAATGAAAACCATTTAATAATTCCCTGAGAACAATTCTAAAAAAAAAATCTGTAAAAAATACACTACCAGAGGGGACAGTTTCCAAGTCCTGGTGCTCAAGGTAAACTGACAGTGTCAGCTTTTAATCCTCCACAAAGGGGCAAAGGGGCCAAGGTAAAGAGAGGTCAAAAAAGCTTTCTCTTTAGTTCTCTACTCTCACCTGGGAAGATGGTGCAGCTGGGATTATTCATTCAGTCATATTTATTGAGCGCTTACTGTGTGCAAAGCACTGTACTAAGTGCTTGGGATTAGCACCCAGTGCTCAAGGTAAACTGACAGTGTCAGTTATTAATCCTCCACAATTCCCCCCATCTCCTAGATGTCATAAAAACCAATTCAACCCACGATCAGTTTTTAGGGGACAGAACTTGACTCCTACAATGTTGGGGGGGTGGGATAATAATAATAATAATAATAATAGCATTTATTAAGCCCTTACTATGTGCAAAGCACTGTTCTAAGTGTTGGGAAGGTTACAAGGTGATCAGGTTGTCCCACAGGGCGGTCACAGTCTTAATCCTCCATTTTACAGATGAGGTAACTGAGGCCCAGAGAAGTTGAGTGACTTGCCCAAAGTCACACAGCTGACAATTGGCAGAGCTGGGATTTGAACCCATGACCTCTGACTCCAAAGCCCCGACTTTTTCCACTGAGCCACAGGGGGATGTGAAACTGCCCCCAAGATCTTGTGGGATAATAATCCTATAATACAATAGGGGATTTCACTGTGAGCTTTTATTTTAGAGCAAGTGGAAGCTGCTGTCTTCTTCATGCTGCCTATTTGCTAATGCGGTTTTCGCAGCTGAAAAGATTAAATTCTGTGGTCTTTTGTTCCCACCCAAAAAATGAGTTATTCCAATATTTAGAGGAAGAACAAAGATATGTAGCAGGTACCAGGGTTTTTATTGCACTAGAAGCCTGGTCTCTAGAGTCCAGACTGCACTGTGTAAGTTACAAATAGCTCTTTTGAGCCACAGCCAAACATGAGAATATATTCCCTTAGTTCATTCATTCGATCATATTTATTGAGTGCTTACTGTGTGCCACACCCCTCATACATAGAGAATAACAATATATACATTATCAAATCTTAATTATTTTTACAAGGCACTTACATTTTTCCTCATTTTTAAAGGAAACACAACATCGTACAAGTGCTAACACTGGCATGCCTCAGAGAGACTAACCTCAAGCTAAATTTAACAGAACAATCCACATGTTTATGGAATTATTCATGGCTCAGCAAAAGAGAAACATTGTGGCCTAGTGGAAATATCATGGGCCTGAGGTTCACAGGGCTTCGGTTCTAAGCCAATCTCTGCTACTAGCCTGATGTGTGATCTTAGGCAAGTCACTTGTGCATTTGTCCACCAAAGCTTTCTCATCTGTAAAATGGGGATTTAATACATCCTCTCCCTCCTACTTGGACTGCAAGCATCCTCCTGGGAAAGAGACTGTGTCCCATCTCCATATATTGTATTTTCTGACACCAGTAAGCACTAAGCAAACACCACAGTTGTTAATAATAATAATAATGATGGCATTTGTTGAGCACTTACTATGTGCGAAGCACTGTTCTATGTGCTGAGCACTGTTCCAAGCGCTGTTTTGTTATTATTGTTAAGTCCTGGATCAGTCTTAGCACCTGAATGTTCAGCTTAGGTCATGATGCTGAGTCAAGTGAGTAAACGAATGACAATAAAATTGAAATGGAAGGGATTCTAAAGTTTTGAATCCTTTCTATTTCAGAATGCTATTTGATTCTGAAGTGCTTTTATTGCAAGGGGAAAGGAAAATGATCTGTCCCATGAAACTGGCAGGGTAGGAATGGGTTCATGGAAAAAATTAATGGACAACTTAACTCAGAGGAAGAAAGAATGATTCATCATTTTCACAATTCATTTGATGTTCAAACTCTGCAAACCCAGAGGACTGTAACAATGATGTTAATAACAGCAACAACAATAATACTGATAATGCTAAGTATTGCAACATTAATGATGCTAACATTCACCAAGTAATTGCAACGTATAAAGTGTTGGGGGGAAAACATGGTCTGATATTTAGACACTATCCCTAGCCCACAGGAGCTCACAAACTCCAGAAAGGGGGATGCATACATAGGAAGAAGACAACAGGCCCAATTAAAGAAATCAGAAACAACAAACATCAAAAAGTAGAAGCTCATTTGTTATGTTTTTGGGGTCTTTGTCCAAGAAGAATGTCCGATTCGAACTGCTGAATCTTCCCAAGCATTCTGAATATTGGAGCGGTAGCTTTTGCCCACCCAGGGCTCCTGCGTTGGGTCATGTCTCCCCTCAAAGTGTCCGGTAAGAAGGAAGGAACCAACTCTTTCTCCACACCCACCATGGACACCACAGTTCCACAGGGTGTGAGCAATTAGCCACATGGCTCTATGCTTCAGCTCAACCTCCTCAGCATTCCTCGAATGTAGGATATGCAGTGGAACCATTTCTCAAGTGAAATGATTAATTTGAGATGGCACAAAATGTCACCGTCCCTACCACAAACTTCCATTAACCAGTAATAAAGGGCCAAGCCAAGAGCTAAGCACTGAGTCAGTAATTTAAGCTCCTAATTGTAACATCAGAGTTTGAAAAAGGGTGGTTCTGTCAGGAATGTCCAATAAATGGCACTTCTTATGGCTGTGTTACATCAATCAGTGGTATTTATTGAGCACTTACTATGGGCACCTAGAGGAGAGGATTTCTAGACTGTGAGCCCATTGTTGGGTAGGGACCATCTCTATATGTTGCCGATTTTGTACTTCCCAAGTGCTTAGTACAGTGCTCTGCACACAGTAAGCACTCAATAAATACGACTGAATGAATTGAATGAATGAATGGGCAAGGTACTGTATTAAGAGCTTGGGAGAGTACAATATACAGGAGTTGGTCGATACAGTCCCTGCCCATGAGGAGCTTACGTTCCAATGCAGGAGACAGACAATGAAATAAATTAGAGCTAGGGGAAGCAACCAACTATAATAATATAATAATTGTGGTGGTGTTTGTTATGTATCTATTCATTCAATCATATTTATTGAGTGCTTACTGTGTGCAGAGCACTGTACTAAGCGCTTGGGAAGTACAAGTTGGCAACATATAGAGATGGTCCCTACCCAACAGTGGGCTCACAGTCTAGAAGGGGGAGAGAACAAAACAAAACATAATAACAAAATAAAATAAATAGAATAAACATGTACAAATTAAATAAATAAATAGAGTAATAAGTATCTACTGGGTGCCAGGCACTTTAGTAAGTGCTGGGGTGGACACAAGCAAATCGAGTTGGACGCAGTCCTTTTCCCACACGGGGCTCCCAGTTTCAATCCCCATTTTACAGATGAGGTAACTGAGGCATAGAGAAGTGAACCGACTTGCCCACGTTCACACAGCAGACAAGTGGCAGAGCCGGGACTAGAACACATGACCTTCTAAATACCGGGTTCATTCTCTATCCGCTACAACGTGTTGCTTCTCAACATGTGAATATAGGTGTTTCAGGGAGGGGTGAGTTTTAAAGTGATTAGAGGGTAGAGGTGCAAGTACATAGGGAGGGAGAATAGAGTGGGGGAGAAAAAAGACGGAAAGCAGCATGGTCCAGTGGAAAAAACACAGGACTAGGAGTCAGAGGACCTGGGTTCTAATCCCTGCTCCCGCTGTTGGGTAGGGATCGTCTCTATATGTTGCCAACTTGTATTTCCCAAGTGCTTAGTACAGTGCTCTGCACACAGTAGGCGCTCAATAAATACGATTGAATGAATGAATGAATGTGTCTGCTGTGTGACCTTGGCTAAGTTATTTAAGTTCTCTATGCCTCAGTTTCCTCAGCTGTAAAATGAAGAAACTCCCCCAGTCCCTAGAACAGTGTTTGACACATGTTTAAACACTTAACAGATACCATAATGAATAAAGAAATGGGAAGCTAGTTAGGGAAAGATTCCTGTGTCAGATATGATTATAATTGGGCAGTGTGGTAGAGCTATGTGGTATACCTAGTTTCTTAGCCTTTCCCAACTATACAATAAATTCTATCTTCTAGAAAATCGATAGGAAAAATGAAAGAAATGCCTGTTTTCCATTTCATCAAATATTGATCATTGTCCTGAATTCTCTCTCCACTCCTCATCTGGATATTACTATGATCTGAATGCTCTGTTTATTGTACGGCATCGTAGCCAGGAGCTATAAATACCTCCAATAAACTGAGAGAATACAACCAAAGGTTTATAAGACCCATAGGGATAGATATTTCAGCTGCAGCTGCCTCCTGAGTCACAGGGGAGTAATTCAGGGATTGAAAGATAAGCAAATGGGACTAATAAACTTTAAACCCTTACTTCAGAACTTTATGCTTGCACGCAGTCTCGCAGGGGCTCAGAAAGGAAACCCTGCCAGACTAATGGCCGTTTAAACCCTTTATACACAACACCCTCCACTGTACGGACCCTTTCTGGATTGTCCCAAACAGCATCCAAATTCCCTTGAGGATACAGCTGGGGCCACCCTTAACGTCGGAGTTCTTGGCTAAAATCCAGTTGCTAATGGGACTAGATTGAAGAGGCCATATTGCTTGGCTGAGTTAGGATATTTTGCTAGAAAATAATAACCAACAAATGGAAAATGAGTAATGATTTAAATATTGCCAAAATGATTAATGTTTCTGTCAGTGTCATAAATGATCAAGATACTCTAAGGAAGAACAAAGAGGTAGAAAGAGAATGTGATCCAATTTATGCAAGGTAGAATCCTATTTTAATATCCATTAACTGATATATCTGGTTTAAGGAGAACTCAGATTTATTCTGAAAAATTGCATGCTCCATGAGGGTAGGGATCACATCTTCTAACTCTGTTGCCATCTCCTAAGCATTTAATAAAGTGTGCTGCACTAAGCAGATGCTCAACAAATATGATAGATTCATTTTTTACATTAACATGTTACATGAAGAATGGATAAATAAACCATGATTAGATATAAGCCATTCCAAAGAACCCCTTCTTCCCTCCATTCCTAATCCTGACTCAAAAGCAATCTCTAGGAGTAGGAAAATTAAGGTTTTGTTAAAAATTGTCCACTTTACCACTGAATATGCACCCACACCTGGATTTGGAAATGAAGGCAGGTAGACAGAGGACAAGAATACTGCAAATTGGAAGCTTTATGTCCCAAAATATTGACCTGCCGTTATGGATTTTCTCTTTCTCCACTACTTTCTCTGATTAGGTTACATTAGCCATTCATACCGTTAGAAGACACGTTTTAATGTCTGCTCCAACTCAAATTTGAAAAACTGAAGCTAAAATGTCTAATGAGTTAATAAAACTCCAGAATTAAGTAGAGCTATTCACATATATGAAATTATTTTTCAATCATCATTGTCATCACCAACACTGATTGAGCTTTTCCAAAGTGTAAACCGTACTTACCCCTGAGGAATGCATCTAGAAAAATCCGGACCCACAAAGATTTCACAGTCTAGTGATAAACTTCAAAAATAGCAGTGTCTTCTTCCCCTCTGCCTCTATTTCCTCAAGCCCCTAGCAGCCATGTTGGAGGGACAGTGTTAAAATAAACACAGAAATAAATAGCAATTGAACACGTGAACATAAACAAGAGTGACTTGGAAAGAGCGCTCAGTGCTTCAAGGAAAACTCAGACTTCCCTCCTTCTTCCTTTCTTTTCCACTCTATCCCCCCAAATTTCCCCTCCCCAAAACAAGTTACCAATCAATCAATCAGTCATATTTATTGAGTGCTTATTGTGTGCAGAGCACTGTACGAAGTGCTTGGGAGAGTAAAATATAGCAGGGTTGTTAAACACATTCCCTGCCCACAATGAGTTTACAGTGTAGAAGAAGCTTCTAAAGTTTCTGTGGAGGCTTCTTCATTCCCTTCAAGCCTGGGTGAGGGGGGAAAGCGGCATCATCTGAAGATAGCCCACTTAACAAAGAGATTAAAGAATATGGGTTTTGCTTACTCTACAAGTGGAATTCTCATTTCAGAGGGTGGGCCCCCTTTCACGGTGAGAATATACCTGGGTGCAGTTGTAAATCAAGACCAAAGCACTACCCCATTCCTTTTTCTCACTGCATTGAAAAGGACACCAGCCCAATCCTGTGTCGATTATTGTTGTCATTATTATTCTTATTGCCTTTTTTTAAACATTCACTATGTGCCGGGCACTGTTCTAAGTGCTGGGCTAGATACAAGCTAATCAGGTTGAACACAGTCCATGTCTCACGTGGGACTCGCAGTCTTAATCCCTGTTTGTAGATGAGGTAACTGAGGCACAGAGAAGTTAAGTGACATGCCCAAGGTCACAAAGCAAATAGCAGAGCTGAGATTAGAACCCAGCTCCTTCTGACTCCCATCCCTGTGTTCCATCCACTAGGTCATGCTCCTTCTCATTATTATTATTATTATTATTATTATCATCATCATCATTATGGTATGTGTTAAGTGCTTAGTGTGTGCCAAAAACTGTTCTAAGTGCTGAAGTAGATACAAGTTAATCAGGTTGAGCAAAGTTCCTGTCCTGCATGGGTCTTAGAAGAGGAAGAACAAGTATTTAATCCCCATTTTACAGATAAGGAAACTGAGGCACAGAAAAGTTAGAGATTTGCCCAAAATCACATAGTAAGCAATTGACGGACTGTATTTAGAACTAAAGTCCTCTGACTCCCCATGCTCTTTCCACTGAACCATGCTGCTTCTCATGAAGATTTTGCATCCTGGAGACACGTTATTCATTTCCCAGATATCTCTCTCTTTGACGCTTTTCTTGTCAAGCTAAGAGTAGTTTGCCCATGTGACTCCATGTTAAATTCTTGTTGGTCTTGGGCAACTGGTATTCACGATTTGAACTCCCTCCCTCCTGGAAGACAAGTTCTGTTTTATTTCTCTTTAGCCGAAGGTTTAGTTGCTCTCTAGGAAGTCATTTAGAGCCATCACTCCTTCATAGTAAGGGTAGCTGGAGTCATATTTTTGAGCTCATTTCTCCTGTCGGCTCAAACTACCTCACAAAAGGGAAAGTCTGTCTGTTAAATGACCAACTGTGGTATTAAAGGTGTCTAAAACCTTCCTGGTTCCCTATTTCACCCTTTATTCCACATAATCTTTGACTTTTTGGCAGAACTTTAAGTTATTTTCAAAGGGTTATTTTTTATTTTGCTATGAGAAAACACCCTATTTTGTGGGCAAATTAACAAAATGGAAGAACCTTCTCCTTCAAAAGAAAAAAAAAAACGACAATTTCAATATGCCAAACTCCAAAAAATAAGGTTATCAGAGTTTCAGTTCTCTCATTGTGGGTGGGGGAATATTGAAGGAGTTTTGAGGCATGATGATGCTGTGTTATGATGGTTCAGGATTTCGCTGACAGCTAAGTTCAAAGAGGCCAAGTGACGTGTGACATTCTCTGTGAATTCCCAATTAACAAACGAGTATTCTGAGGGAAATGCAGTTTGAGAATCATTATGCTGAACAGATGTGCCATAGAGTTTGCCAGAGGCAAATAGGCAAATAAGACGGGTTGTAATACTTGGTTCAATTAAGATCTTTATGGTCTCATTAAGCCTATATCAGTGGCTGCTTCTTTCCACCCTCCCTCCTCCACCATCATGGCTGCTAAAACACGGGTGTAGAAAACAGATAAAGACATAGGGATAGATTGTCAAGGACAGAAGGGGAAAGAAGACATACTATTTTTGAAGTGAATCAAGGCTTTACCATGTTTCGTGAATGGAAAATTGGCTTTGAGAAGAAACAAAGAATAGGAATGGTTTCTGGGCAGTGCTGAGGAAATGTTTTACCTTGATTACCAACCGCAGCTAATTAATGTCACTCTTAAAAAGAAGAAAATGCAGTCAACATGAATAGTTTTTCAGGACCATTTTAATGAATTACAGTAGGTCACCATGAGTGTCCACGTTGGAGCACCCTGTAACGGAAGAAAATAGCCCTTCGAGAGTTCCACTGAAATAATGATGGGTGGGAATTTGTGTTTTAACATTTTATCTTATTCCTGGAGAGCAAAGAGAAACAGTCCCATTGCAACACAATGCGATTTTATTTAAACAGTAACTCCGAAAGTCTTCCGATTGCACATATTCTTCAGCTCTTAATTGGAACTGATGGAAATCTAAAAATCAATGAAAGATATTATTTTATCACAAGAAGCAGCATAGCCTAGTGGACAGAGCATGAGCCCGGTTGTCAGAGGACTTGGGCAAGTCACTGAACTTCTCTGTACCTCAGTTACCTCATCTGTAAAATGGGGATTGATTACCTGTTTGCCTTCCTACTTAGATCTGTTCGGGACAGGAACTGTGTCTGACATAGTTGTCCTATATCTTCCCTGGTAATTAGAACAGTGCTTGACACATAGTAAATGTTTAACAAATGCCACAAGTATTATTATTATCTTCCACCTCTTGCTATGCATAAAGTATAAACTAGGAAAAAATCGGGGCTGTTCATTTTTTATATTACAATAAAACAATCTGAGAATGGTAGTATTTTAAAGGAGATTCTAAATTCCTACAATGGAGAGTTGGCAAAATGTATTTTCTTATTCCCCACACTTGATAATCCTATTCCCAGATTATTTATTTTTCAGACATTTTATTTTACTGAACCTTGCTAAATCACTATTCTTTTAACATAGTTTTCCAATCATTTGAGTCAGAAGTATCCATCATTTACACTCTTGCTTTAGAAAAGTTTGAACTATAATAATAATGATGATGGCATTTGTTAAGCACTTACTATGTGCAAAGCACTGTTTCTTTCTCATCTTTGGATCTGATTTGTCTATGATTATATCATTTGTCTATTTTTATTTTTCCAGAAGATTCAGGCTGTTTTTTTACCTGATGTTCATCTCATGGTCCTCACTGTAGTGATTAAATTATGGGGATCGCCCTATTAGACACTGCATATGACTGTAAACTCACTGTGGACAGGGAATGTATCTGTTATATTGTTATATTTTATTCTCCTAAGGCCCCTCTCAAGGTCACACCTGGAGAGTTTCCAGTACTCTACCGGTCTCGGTTATGGGTGGGAGAGTCCATTCCTAGCTTAGACAGTGGCTAGAGAGTGGAAGGCAATCTGCTACAGGTCAAAACTCACCTGTGCTGGGCAGCAGTGGCATAACAGACAGTCGAGGGCCAAGATTCAAGTTTACTGAGTGGAAGGAGGCAATGCTAAACCACTTCTGGATTTTAACCAAGAAAACTCTATGGATACACTACCAGAATGATTGAAGATGGAGAGCGGGGCGTTCTGGAAGAGATGCATCCGTGGTGTCTCAGATATGACTTGACGGCATAAGACGAAACAAGACTCTCCAAAGAACTTAGTACAGTGCTCTGCACACAGTAATCACTCAATAAATACAATTGACTGACAGACTGCCTGGGTAATCAGCAGTTTCTCTGAGGTCACCACGCTCAGCTCCGCAACCACAGTTCCTCATCCAGTCCCGTCTCCTCTCCCATGCTGGCCCTCTCTCAGTAACACTAGTTTAAGAAGGGCTATTCTTTTTCTTCAGTCGGTCAGTCAGGCAACTGTATTTGCTCTTACTGTGTGCACAGCACTGTATTGAGAGCTTGGGAGAGTGCAATACGACAATAAGCAGACGCAATCCCTGCCCACATAGAGTTATAGTCTAGAGGGGAAGACAGACATTAATATAAATGAATAAATGACAGATATGTACACCTGTGATGTGGGACTGTGTGGGGGATGAATAACAGGAGCAAGTCAGGGCAACACAGAAGGGAGTGGGAGAAAAGGAAAGGAGGGCTTATTCGGGAAGGCCTTTTGGTGGAGATGTGTCTTCAATAAGGCCTTTAGGAGGGGGAAGGTAATTATCTGTCGGGTATGAGGAGGGAGGGCGTTCCAGGCCAGCCATGTGCCCCACAAGGATGCTTGATGATGTATGATGGAGAATACCTTCTGTTTACCCTCTGAAGATTTAAGAGATTCCCAGAATGAGCACAGAAGAAGCAGTCTGATCCCTAGTCTCTGCCAAGGGAGCTAGTCAGTACACGAACTGAAAGACAAGAGTAGCCCAAAGACACACTCTCAACTCCAAGATCAGGCATTGAACTAGAGAATGATTCCCCTGGACAAGGGCATATGTGCAGCAGGGGAAGGGTCAGATGAGGTGAGGGGTTAGAAGGGTAAAATTGGAACCCTCCAATCAAAACCACGCAGGGCAGCAGTTTGAACAGTTGCCTTAGGTATACAGCACAAATACTTTTCAAATGTGTGAGAATTAGGTGGAGAGGGAAATCTGAATTTCATTCCAGCAGTCGGATTTGTATCACTGACCTCTCCAGAGATGAGGAAGATTACTTTAACTTGAAATTTAATTTCAAACTTTATCCATGCAGAATGGGAGAAAGAAATCCACTTCTCCGAGAACTTTAGGCTCTATGATAATGTTTCTCATTAAAGGCTGCAATTTTCATTACTTTAGTTCTTAAGAACCACAGATCTGGAAGCAAAGGTACCAAAAGGCAGTTCTAGTTCTGGTTTGGGAGATTTCAGGTCTGTGATTCTCCCCACCACACACAAACACACTTTCCCAGATCATGGAGGATCATTACATGATCCTACACTGAAGTTTAAATTTTGCCTCATTTCCCTTTAGGAGCAATTTTTTTCTCAATAGGTCAAGGAGATCAGTCAGCTGTTTCTATTTAGAATAGAGAAAACAATTGAAAAGCAGAGGCATTCTCAGCAGGAACGAGTCAAAGGAGAGTCATTGATCTTAATCGATTCAATCTGGAAAGCAATTAAGACTGTGCTATTATATAATGTTTTATAAGATACAATTTCAAGGTTAGCTTATGGAAAGCGGACAAGGCTTTTGACTACCTATCACAAGGATTTCAATGTTGTCCATACACAAACATAGCTGTGGTAGCAAAGGCTTTCTTAGCCAAAGACATATTTTCCAGGTGGACTGCATTTGGTTTTTCCTTGCTGGGTTTCCTCTGTTAGTGCTTCATTCAAATTTTCCTGGCTATTTTCAGGATGGATGCAGTCCTAGACAGAGAATGTCCTGGAAAGACCTGGGGAAACCAGCACAGAGCAATTCAACAAACTGAACTGAGGCAGAAGTAAATAGGAAGCTTTGATATTACTGCTCTATAAATCAGATGTGTTATTAACTGGGTTAGATCCAGTTGTTATAAATGAATAGAACATTGGCTTCATTAACTGTGAGCCCAGTGTTGGGTAGGGATTGTCTCTATCTGTTGCCAAATTGTACTTTCCAAGTGCTCAGTACAGTGCTCTGCACACAGTAAGCACTCAATGAATATGATTCAATGAATGAATGAACTGTAAAATCTACCTTTTGTTTGATCTGGAGCAAGCAGGCTCCAGCCTCTCCTAAAGGATTTGATTGTCTCCATTTGCTTTGTTTCTCTTCTTAGTCTACCAAGAAAGGTGCAGTGTTGCCTCAGTAGCAGAATTCATTTGCAGACTTCACACTGCATTGAAAATCTTGGTTCCATGATCTTCCCTGAATGACTGGCATGTAACCTCGGGCTTCCCCTAGTTTTTTTGTGAGTCCATAGCACTGTTATGACTCTGAAAATTGTTCTGCAATCCCCTGCAGGTATTCTTGTATATGTGCTGGCCAAATACAGTCATGGTGCTTACTAAGCATTTCCTACATGCCAAATTCCAGGGTAGATTCATGGTTTTGAAATTGGACACTGGCCCTGTCTCACAAAGGCCACATAATCCATTTTATAGGTAAAAATATTGAGGCTCAGAAAGGTGAAGTGACTTACCCAAGGTCCTACAGGAGACTAATAGGGGAGCCGGAACTAGAGTCAGGGTCTCCTGCCCATTTTTTTTCCATTAAACCATGTTCCCTATCCTGTTAAGACAGAAGAGCTTCCCAAAGGATTGTGAAAGAAGTCTAATGCCTAACAAATCCCTCTCTTACTATCCCACCTCATTCCAGTGTGGCCTAATAGAAAAGACCCTCAAGCATGAATGCCATAGAAGTTTGACTATCTTTACTCATCCACCAGGGTATATTTAGGGAGGGTAAATCCAAGCTGGAGATAAGATGTTCATGAAGTCCCAGTTCCACAAACATCCTTACTCCCTGTGGGCGCTCCATTTTATGTTCCAAGCAACTGTGGTTTTGACACCACCCCGATCAACTGGAAAAGAAAATTTAGCTATGAATTGCAGGCACAAGTGTCTCTTAGAGACATGGCAAATATTATTGCTTTATATTTCTAGGAATTACCATAAATCACATGGAAATAAGTGATAATTTTTGAAAATTTTCCTTGCAAGAAAGAAAAAGATTTTTTTTCCTTTCCGAAACTCAGACGTTAGGTCATATGCCAGAATAATGTGTCCCTATCCATCACCTGAAATCTTTCGCAACTTAAAAAAAGGAAAAATATTATCAACCATCCACTCATAAATTCATGTAATATGGTCTCAATTACAAAACTTGCTGAAATAGTGTTTCCTAGTAGAGATCTTTGGTGAGTCAATTTATTTTTTTCCTAGTCAGTTGTACTATTCCCTTCTTGTTAATGCCTGGTATTTGGTTGACTTGTAACATGGGAATTTTCTCCATGTGTAAAAACACCCAGGAGTATACAGAGGTTCCAGTGAAATAATCTGATTTAAAAAAAATAATTAGGGCAGTGTGAATCAATCAGTCTAGCTAGTATAGTATTTACGGAGTGCTTTACTAAGTGCTTGGAAGAGTCCAATAGATTTGGAAGACAAAATTCCTCCTCTCAAAGTGCCTATAGAATAAATGAGGAGACAGAAGGAAAAAAAAATGTGGAGATGGTTTGGAGCTAGTGATATAGTTCGCTGATTCAGTAAATATTGCTATTGTTGATTGTGAGAGGTGAGAGAGAGAATGGAGAATGGGAGGGGGAGAGAGGGAGAGAGAGAGACATTTGACTGGCTAGTCAACAAAGACATCACAAAACGGAAATTTCAGCTCCCATAGAGCAGCTTGGCCTTGAATCCATTTCAGAACTGTATTTCATGTGGGACTAGATCCGTTGTCGTCGTTGTTTTTACTATTATCAGTATTGTTGTTGTGTTTATTATTATTCTATTAAGTTCTCACGTGCCAAGAACCTAGATAAGTCATGGAATAAATTACATAATAATGAGGTCAGATAGGGCCTTTCCCAAATAGGGCTCCCAATTTGAGAGGTAGGGAGAGCAAGTATCATCCCCTTAGTATCGAACAGGAAGCTGTGTTTCCCAAAGTTGGTGTTATCATCTTCCCTGGAGTCAGGAGCTGGTCCATGAACCCTCAGTGACTTTTTCAGCACCAGAGTTCTAGGTTCCCAACCACTTATTGGAATTGTAATCAATCATTGGTATTCACTGAGCACTTAGTACTGAACTAAGCTCTTGGGAGTGCACGGTACACCAGAGTCGGAAGGCATGTTCTCAGCCCTAAAGTTCTAGGATCCAAACCAGCTTATCGGAATTGTAACCAATCAGTGGTGCTCACTGAGCACTGAACTAAGTGCTTGGGGGCATACAATACATAATAATTGTGTTATTTGTTAAGCACTTACTATGTGCCAGGTACTGTACTAAGCACTGGGCTGAGTTGGAAGACATGTTCCCTACCCACGAGGAGCATACAGTCTAGTTGTAATGGCTACTTCTACCGACTTACAGTAGGAAATAGCATGGGGGGGATATGAGCCCACTGTTGGGTAGGGACCATCTCTATATGTTGCCAAGTTGTACTTCCCAAGTGCTTAGTACAGTGGTCTGCACACAGTAAGCGCTCAAGAAATATGATTGAATGAATGAATGAATATGAAGGTCAGGGGAAAAGCTGGGGGAGAAGGGGAGGGGGAGAATTCCCCGATAGCTCTGTTCATCAGTGTTTGCTCAACTGACCTCTGACCTCCAGTTGATCTGTGACCATGCCCCTGCCATCAACAATCTATCTGATTTCCTCCCTCCCCAATCCCAACTATAACCCAGCTCCATCCTATCCTTCCCCCCAGATTATCCCTGCACAGACCCAAACTCCTTCCCCCACCACCTTAAAAGGTGGTCCAATGCTTTCATTGTTCAACAAACAGCAGAGAAGGGGATGGATCCTGGAGGCAGATTACAGGAGGGAGGTGTAGAAAATCCCGGGAGAATAGAAGGATTCCCTCCCTGCTGGAGAAAAAGGTAGGCCACCTGCAGGATCTTTGGACTTACCTTGGGACTCCAGAGACCAAACGCTTCACACTGAATGATAATAATGCTAACTGAGGTACTCATTTGTAATTCTTTTTATTTGTATTGTCTATAACCCCCTCTAGACTGTAAGCTCACTGTGAGCAGGGAATGTGTCTGTTATATTGTTATATTGTACTCTCCCAATCGCTAAATTCAGTGCTCTGCACACAGTAAGCTCTCAATAAATATGATTGACTGACTGACTGGTATTTATTAATCACTTACTATGCACTGGGGTAGACAATCAAGTCAGATGTAGTTCCTGTCCCACATGGGGCATGCAGTGTAAGTAGGAGGGAAAACAGCTATTGAATCTTCATTTTGCAGATGAGGAAATTGAGGCACAGAGAAGTGAAGCAACTTGTCCAAGGCCACACAGCAGACAAGTGGCAGACGTAGAATTAGAACCCAGGTCCCTTGACTCACAGGTCAGACCTCTTTCTTCTAGGCCATGCTGCTTCTCTTGTCAGATGGGATACAGCATCCTCCGCCCCCAAATTGAAAGGAAAATGAGTCAGGTGATCCCTTGAAGCTTTCGCTGACACTGTTAAAAACCTAGAAACCTGTCCAAAAGTATATCAATGCAATTGTGACATGGTTCCCTTCCTAGATGCCAGAATCCATGTTCTTGTGTTAGCTTCTTACTACAACTCCCGTGTTTGTTAGAACTAATCACATCTAGCCCCCATGATATTCATTTTAGCTGAAAATGGTGCAAAGATCTTGTCCTTTTTTTTTTTTTTTAACAAGTTCATCCAAGCAGCCAAAGCATCTTGGCAAAAAACTGGGATCAGATCATTTCTCAAGATTTATAGATTTGAATTGATTTAGGTCAAAGTCATAACCAGAGTTTATCTGAACAGAAGAAACATCTGGGAACTGCAAAAATGAACCAGAACGTCTCTGAAGAAAGTAGACTTGTCAGGCTTCCGAACGTTTGCTTCCAATTGCAGCTATTACTCTGAGGTCAGAAGCACACAGACATTAAATGGAACAGCAGAAAACTCAGCTCAACCACAGTGACCCTCAAATCTGAACCAGTCCAAGTGTTAGTCATTTGAACGTGAACTTACATTCCCTTCCCACTTCCCCAGGCACCTAGAAAAATGCTGTCCCACCCTGTAAAATGTTTCATGAATCTGGGGTAGGCCCATTCTTTTGGCAAATGCTCAAAATGATTTATCGATACAGGCAGGTTTGTTGGGTTTCTCAAAAATCTCCAGCCAGAAAATTCTATGAACATCATCGTTAATTCCCCCAAGGCCCAACTGGAGCATGTGTCTTGGAGATTTCTCCTTACGGAAACTTCTCCCTTACAATACCGAGTAAGAGACGATTGCTGAACATGAAGCATAATGCTTAATTTTCTTAAGGCCATGAGGCCATTTTGTGTGTACATCACTGGCCCAAGCGATGGGATAGATACAAGACTGTAAATTGAAGAAATAACCTGCTTGGCCTGATTCATTTTCGACTGTTCTCGTCACCCTAGCCAAGGGAATCTCAGCTCAGGACCTCAACTCCCTCTTGGCCCCAGGGTCCCTTGTAGTTACCTGGGTTCCAGGAGAACAGTGGCTGTTTGCTTTGACTCCTACTTGGGAAGCAATCAAGTCAACCTAAATCCCATCCACTGCTTTAGGAGATCCCGCAGGAGAAATCTCAGGAGTTGGAATTCTCCGAGGCTTTTTCCTTCTGTGTGAATTTTCTCAACTTCCTGGGCCACCCCAGACTTCTGCCAGCATCGAAAGATAAGTGTGGTTCTAAAGAGAGCTGACCGGATGTAAGTGCTTCAGACTAAAATGTCAAGGTGTCATTTGATAACTGCGATTCCTTGCCAGTAATGGAGGCTTAACATTTAAAAAAGTAAACACTGTGAGAGTTAAATGAAATACATAGGGAACAAGGAAGAAATCATAGGGAAATTCAAACGTTTGGATTTAGTTCAGGTGGCTTAGGGTCTGTTATTAGCTCACAAAGGTTTAAACGGCCTGAACTTCCTTGTCTGCGATTCGGCTTTGTCGTCAATGCCTGCGTGAGACAAAGACAAGGAAAGATTTTATTTACTTTCCTTGGAAAATTTCCAAATCTAAAAAACAGACTTAAAGTGATCTACATTTTTATCAACCCAGCATAATCTTTATTTATAGTACCAAGGTCATGATTTCTCTTCAAAAGGAATATTTAGAAGGGCTGAATAGATCTTTGGGTATGAATTTGAATGCGCAGGAGAAAATGCCTCTGGTCTGCTCATGGGCAGGAAAGTTGCACTTTTTAATTACCTGAATTATAATTATGACATCAAGGACCTAAAAGGCATCTAATTGACAAAACCAACAGGAAGGTCTAATGTAAAGAGTCAGCCCACATCTGTTTCGTCCCTTCAAATTCTGCAGCAGCTCAAAATGTTTTTTAATTCATCGTTTCAGGGGCCTTGCTCTTACTACACACCAACACTGTACTAAGCAATGCGGTAGATTCAAGATAATCAGTTTGGACATGGAGTGCACAGTCTAAGTAGGAGGGAATTATTATTATTATTATTAGCATTATTATTATCATCATCATCATCATCATTGAAAAATCCATACAATTGTCTTCTATGACTAATTTATCAAGAAAATTCTTAGTACTAAATTTAAGTGACTTGTGAACCAGTGGCTAGTAAGATCAAGGTTATCCTATCTGCCAGAAGATGACTTTTTGGAAAATCAAAAAGGATGCACCGGTAATTTTTTGCAAGAACAAAAATGATCTCCAAAAGGATTGGTGGAAACCTCACTTTTCAAATAATTTGGCAGAGAGTGGAGGTAACAACCTCTGGTTTCATTGATATGATAACATACCACAAGGGCTTTTCAAATCACTATATATGGCCGGTTTCACTGATACAATAACATACCACGTGGGCTTTTCAAATCACTATATACGGAGCTCAAGTGACCAATCAATCCACCAACAAATGATATTTATTGAGCACTAACTGTATGTGCAGAGCACTGTCCTAAGCTCTTGATGGAGTAAAATACATTTGGTAGTCATGGTCCTTCTCAACAAGGAACTTACAATTTAGTGGCTCAGGGGGCTAGGGTGAGGTTGGGGGAGTACACAAAATACAACAGAAGTGGCAAATAGAGCCATGCTCTATGCCACTCAATAAATAATACAATCACCTCCATATATATGCCGTAGTTATTTAGAGGTCAGCTCCATTCCGCTACAACTCACGTTTTCTCGTTGTGGGCAGAGAATGTGTCCATTATATTGTTATATTGTACTCTCCTAAGCGCTTAGTACAGTGCTCTGCAAACGGTAAGCACTCAATCAATACAATTGACTGACTGACAAAAGGGCAGGCAGACTCAATCAATCCATGGTATGTACTGAGAGCTTACTGTGAGCAGAGCACTGGATTCAGCACTTGGGAGAGTACAGTGCAGCAGAGTTGGTAGATGCATTCCTTGCCCACAACAAGCCTATAGTCTAGAGCCTCACCAGAGACTGGTGTGAATTATTCAAAGGTAACTTTGGTCGAAGGTAACCTCCAGTAGGTATTCCTCCACCTCCATATCAAACAGAGCCTTCTTACCATCGACTTTAAAAGACTCAATCAATTCACCTACCTCCTACCTTATCTCATTGATTTCCTATTGTTGTCCAACCCACATACTTTGCTCCTCTAGTGACAGCTTGCTCACTATGATCCAACTCCATCTATCTTGCCATCGACCCCTTTCCCACCTCTTCCTCCTTATCTAGAACTCTAACTCCCTGTATATATCCCAGACCAATGATCTCCCCACTTTCAAAGCCTTATTAAAATCACATCTCCTCCTCCAGAGGCCTTCCCCGATTAAATTGTCTTTTCTCCTTTATCCCTCTCCTCAGATCTGTGGTTTTTAAGCACTTGAGATTCACCTTACCTTCAGCCCCTCAGCACATGTGCATATCTCTGTAATTTCTTATATATTTATTATATGTTTATTTATTTTAAATTAATGTCTGCTTTCCCCTTTAGCTTGAAAATTCCTTGTAGGCAGGGAAAGTAACTACCAGATCTGTTTTGTTGTACTTTCCCAAGCACTTAGGACAGTGCTCTGCAGATGGTAAGTGCTCAATACATGCCACTGCAAGAAATAAAGAAAAAAGAAAAAAAAGGACCCTAAAGAGAATCAGAATAATGGTTGCTTCATAAGAAACACTGATCTCACCACACTATGTCTAACCTATAGACTTCAGTGTATCTACGCATTCCTCATTCTTCTTTTAGAATTGGTGCTTACATGGAAAAACTGATTTTGCAGAATGTTCCAGTCTTCAGGTGTGACCAAAGTGCTGTGGCAAAAGTGTCCTTGATTCTTCTCAGAAAGCCAAATTTCAAGCCCAGAGATCTCCATGACTTCATCCTAAATCCTAAACCATGAGAAGCAGTGTGGTCTAGTGGAAAGAGCACGAGCCTAGGAGTCCCAAGGAATTCAGTTCTAATTCTGGCTCTGCCACTTATTGTGCCTCAGTTCCCTCATCTGTAAAATGGGGGTTAAGACTGTGGGCCCCAAGTGGGACACAGATTGTGTCCAATCTTATCAGTTTTTGTCTATCCCAGAGCTTAGTACAGTGCCTGGCATATAATATGTGCTTAACAATACCAAAAAAAAAAAAGCCCCAGTTTTTCTCCTGCCATTAGGGGTGGGTTCCACCAGGATTATTCTCACTCCTGATAAATCCAACAGCCTCTGAAAGTGCTTTCCTTCTCTCACTATTGAATTCTGACCATCTAATGTAGATTCTCAAGCCACTTGAAAACTTGGTGGACTACTGATAAATGTATTTTTTTAAAAAGATAAGCCTAGTTGATTTGCCAGAGAGGGGTGGATTGCATTTTAAGCTCCACTTCAAATTCAAGGCTACAAAACCGGTAGCACAGATTATTTAACAGCGATCAGAAGAAATGATTAAAACAACGATCAGGGAAAACCCGCATCTTGAACTAGTTTAAAAAGAGATGCCAAGTGTCAGCATGTGGTAGAGGGGGAATGTCTGAAGAAATGGACATTCTAGAAGTGCTCCTTCCCAGAATAGTGATTAAAATCCAAGCAAATTCGTGACGATTAGAAAGAATGAATCTCATAATCTCATCAAGCATTCCTTGATGCTAATATATACATGGTGGGTTTGCCGAGGCCATTTATGTCTAAAACAAAATCCAACTCCGTGTGCCAGAAGGCAGAACAGCTGACTGGGATCTGGGTAATGGGCTGGAGAAAGGAATACCAGTCCTGTCTCGGTGCTGACAAAGCAATAAGAACTGGGTGTGGAATTCTAGATCTTGCATCTACTTACATCTTCAAACCCCATGAGTCCCACGTGGGAATGCACGTGACTAGATTTCCATAACTGTGCCTCTAATAATAATAGTGATTATATTATTTGTTAAGCGCTTACTATGTGTCAGGCACTTGACTAAGCGCTGGGGTGGATACAAGCAAATCGGGTCGGGGACACGTGAGGCTCACAGTCTCAATCCCCATTTCACAGAGGAGGTAATTGAGGTCCAGAGAAGTGAAGGAACTGGGCCAAGGTCACACAGCAGACAAGTGGCAGAGCCAGGATTAGAACCCATGACCTTCTGGCTCCCGGGACTGTGCCATATACACTGTGCCATGCTTGTTGGGTTATTCTAGATCAAATCACTGAACTTTTCTATGCCTCAATTTCCCCATCTGTATAATGGAGACGTAATACCTCATCAATCAATTTCATTTATTGGGTGCTTACCACGTGCAGAGCACTATACTAAGCAGTTGGGAGAGTATAACATAACAATTGAATACCTCAGCCTATGAGACCCCTGAGGAGCAGGAACTGGGTCCCCCCGATTTACTCACATCTGCTGCAGTGCTTAGTACAGTGCTTGGCACAGAGTAAGAGAAGCAGCATGGCCCAGTGGGAAAAGCATGGGCCTGGGAGAAAGAAAGACCTGGGTTCTAATCCTGCTCCTCCACTTGTCTGCTGTGTGACCTTGGGCAAGTGAGCAGGCAAAGGGCAGAGCCAGAATTAGAACCCAGGTCCTCTGAGGCCTAGGCCTGTGCTTTTCCATTAGGTCACGCTGCTTCTCTAAGGGGAAGCAGTGTGGCCCAGTGGAAAGAGCACGGGCTTTGGAGTCAGAGGTCATGGGTTCAAATCCCAGCTCTACCACTTGTCAGCTGTGTGACTTTGGGCAAGTCACTTAACTTCTCTGGGCCTCGGTTGCCACATCTGTAAAATGGGGGTTAAGACTGTGAGCCCCCCATGGGACAACCTGATCACCTTGTAACCTCCCCAGTGCTTAGAACAGTGCTTTGCACATAGTAAGCGCTTAAAAAATACCATCATTATTATTATTCTCTAAGTATTGTCGAGAGATGTGAGGCAGACCAGGCTGTTCTGAGTTTCGCCCTGGAGAACCAAGGAGATTTACAACGGAAAAGTGAAAGTTTACCTCGCACCGAAATGTCGGATTTTGACAGCGCATCTGTTTCTCGGCTTGTCGAAAGCCACAGAAGCCCTTACTGCGCTCTCCTGAGGCGGGGAGCAAACATCTAAGGGAAGGTCAATTTCCGCCTCTTCTTCCTCTCAGACATCTGCCCCAGTGGTAGTAGCCGTGAGAAGTGAGAAGTTCTCTATCGCTTACGGAAAGGATTCTGAGAAGTCTCAGACGTTCTGGCTGCCTCTCTTCCAGCCAAATCATGCTGCGGCTCTCTGCTCACTGCTCTGCCTTGCTCCAGAGAGGAGGTTGGATAGGCCTTAGTGAAGGGAAAGGCCAAGAAAAGCAACGATTAAATTCCTTTGTGCTGCCAAAGTTAATTCTGCCTCGGGGGCCACACCCTGCCCATGCCCTCCGTGGCCCTGTGCATTCTACTTCCACAGCCCTGCTCATTCTGCTGGAACACGGTGCCTTAAATGCCACTCCACTGAAATGATGTTTTGAGATTTCGTAGCGGCTAATTGCAGAATGAAATTCACCAGACAACCTGGGAACCAGCGGGACCTAGTGGATAGAGCTTTGGGACTCAAAAGGACCTGGCTTCTAATCCTGACTCCTCTGCTTGTCTGCTGTGTGACCTTGGGCAAGTCACGTCACTTCTCTGAGCCTCAGTTACCTCATTTGTAAAATGGGGATTAAGGTTGTGAGCCCCAAGTGGGACAGGAACTGTGTCCAAACCAATGTGCTGTTATCCATCCCAGCACTTAGAACATTCAATCGTATTTATTGAGTGCCTACTATGTGCAGAGCACTATACTAAGTGCTTGGGAAGTACACAGAAAGAACAGGATCTGGCACATAGTAAGCTCTTAACAAATACCACAACTATTATTATTATTCGGATGATGATTGCCGAGGCCAAACATAGAGTGTTAAACCAGAGTCCAAAGCCCAGGCCCTCTGTGCTTGAATACTCTGAATTGCTGCCTGTTTACTTATTTTGATGTCTGTCTCCTCCCTTCTAGACTGTAAACCCGTTGTGGGCAGGGATTGTCTCTATTGCTGAATTGTACTTTCCAAGCGCTCAGTACAGTGCAGTACAGTGCTACTATGTGCCAGGCACTCACATTCATTCAATCATATTTATTGAGTGCTTACTGGGTGCAGAGCACTGGACTAAGCGCTTGGGAAGTACAAATCAGCACTGTATTAAGAACTTGGTTAGGTACAAATTAAGCAGATTGGACACAGTCCAGGTCTCACATAGGGTTTACAGCCTTAATCCCCACTCACTACTGTGAGCCCGTTGTTGGGTAGGGACCGTCTCTATATGTTGCCGATTTGTACTTCCCAAGCGCTTAGTACAGTGCTCTGCACAGAAGCACTCAATAAATGTGATTGAATGAATGAATGAATACAGTGAGTAGTTTAGTTGAGAGGAATTAAGAGCGCGAGCTGGGGTGTGGTAGGAGAAGAGAGTCGGAGTGTAAAAGCCAATGTGAGGAGTTTCTGCTTGATGCAGAGATGAGTGGCTCATCAATTGAGATATTTGCTGACTGGAGGGATATGTGCAGAATTATATTATATGTGCACAATTATATTAGAAAAGCAGCGTGGCTCAGTGGAAAGAGCCCGGGCTTTGGAGTCAGAGGTCATGGGTTCAAATCTCGGCTCTGCCAATTTCCAGCTGTGTGACTTCGGGCTAGTCACGTGACTTCTCTGTGCCTCAGTTACCTCATCTGTAAAATGGGAATTAAGACTGTGAGCCCCACGTGGGACAACCTGATCACCTTGTAACCTCCCCAGTGCTTAGAACAGTGCTTTGCACACAAGTAAGCACTTAATAAATGCTATCATTATTGTCATTATTTTTTTTGATCCAGGTAACCAAGTGAAGAGGATACAGTGGAGTTTGGGAAATCTGTGAGGAGGCTGATAAGATATAAAAATGACTTTAAAAAAAAATACCTACCACATCTTAAAATCCTAGAAAGATTAGTAGAAATTCAATCTGAGAGAGTTGAGTCCAGAAAATACATAGCTAAAGTAGGTTAAAATACACTTGTACCAGGCTCAAAATTTTATCGGTATTTGAAGCAGAGATAGATAGGCTTACATCAGGAAAAGTTTGTCTGAGCAGAGCTGGCCAACTCAGAGGAGCTTCCTATCCCTCTTCTAAAGTGGAAAATGAATATCTTATCTATTCTGCTCTAAGCAAAGCGATTTTCCAAACACTTAAGGAGCCTACTATCCACTACAGCTGGAAACAATGTAACAATAGCCTCCTGGAACTGAAGCAGAGAGGAAAAACCCACGTCATCTCTTCCGTATTCCCCACTCATCCAAGCACACCTTGGCGCCATTGTAATCAGCACTGTGGCTTTCATTAGCTCCTACTATATTACCAGGCACCATACTAAGAGCTGGAGTAGATATAAGATAACTTCGGTTGTATTGTACTCTCTTAAGAGTTCAGTACAGTGCTCACCATACTGTAAGTGCTCAATAAATTTTCACTGATCGATTGATTGATCTATTGTAAATAGACAAGGGCACGGGGACCCTAGGGGAAAAATCCTGGACAGCTGGTAAAAGTGGTGGCTCAAGCCATTTAAAACAATCACTGGGAAGCAGTGATGTCTATTGGAAAGAACACAGGCCTGGAGTCAGAAAACCTGGGTCCTAATCCTGCTGCTATGTGATCTTGGGAAAGTCATGTAAATTCTCTGTGCCTCAGTTACCTCATCTGTAAAATGGGGATTAATAATAGTAATAATGGTATTTGTGTAAGTGCTTACTATGTGCCAAGCACTGTTCTAAGCACTGGGAAGATACAAGGTAATGAGGTTGTCCCAAGTGGGGCTCACAGTCTTAATCCCCATTTTGCAGATGAGGTCACTGAGGTACAGACAAGTTAAGTGACTTGCCCAAAGTCACACAGCTGTTAAGTGGCAGAGCTGGTATTAGAACACACAACCTCTGACTCTCAAGCTTGCACTGTTTTCCACTATGCCACGCTGACTCTCGATTAAGATTATGAGACCACTCCAGAGCTTAGTACAATGCCTGGCAAATAGCAAGTGCTTAACAAATACCATTTTAAAAAATCACTTATTTTCCTTCCTCTCAATTTCACTATCTGTAAATCACTTTTTTGGTCTGCCTAGATCCCCTATCCAATTGTGAGCTCTGTAAGGGTGAGGAATGTATGTCTTTCTCTGGTCATTTTCCCAAACAGCAAGGTGTCTAGTACTCAGTATGTTCTCAGTAAATACAGTTAATTGATGATTTATTG
This sequence comes from Tachyglossus aculeatus, assembly GCF_015852505.1. Classification (NCBI taxonomy): domain Eukaryota; kingdom Metazoa; phylum Chordata; class Mammalia; order Monotremata; family Tachyglossidae; genus Tachyglossus; species Tachyglossus aculeatus. The sequence continues at coordinate 29,159,439 of NC_052084.1, read as the reverse complement.
ATTGATTGATTGTTTAATCAAAACAACGCAACCCATTCATTGATTTTTACCTCCCTTTGTATCACTCTCCATAAGGCCCTATGGAAGAACTGCAATGTTCACAGATTAAATCAAAACCAAATTATGCATGATCCTAAATAGAAAATTCACCTCATCTTTAGTAAAAAGCCTCTTGGATGCATGTCTCGGGATAGTTCTGTGGTCTCAAGTAGCAACCTAGGGATAAAAGAATTGTTTTCAGTTGTATAACCCTTGCATTTTAATTTCTTGCTTCGTGGAAATATTTACACTACTGCTGGTTTTCTGGAAGAAGACCTGGATTTTGCTTCAGACACCTTGCACGAGGTTTTAATTGCCCTCATTTTATGTTAGCTGATTTCCTACGCAATTTTTTGAAAATGGCTTGCATGAGAACTAAAACGCCTTCCTGCCAAGCATTCTTTCCCTTAAGTCTTAAATCTACATGTTTCTGGTTCCCTTCTTCTTAAATCTCCAAAACGCTGTTATTTTAAGAACTATTAAGGGTCCAAAAAACCTTTTGAACACTTTAAAGAAGTTTCTAAGACCATCCTTAAAAGCACGTTGTCACTTTTTGCCAAGGACAATTAAAATCACAATGAGTTTAAATCCTTAATTCAAGAATTTTGAATGGCTTCAACTTGGCAAATGACATTCTCCTCCCTGGTTACAACTGCTTAATTTTTAAGCCAATAAACAAAGTGATTTCTTCCCCCTCATGACATATCTTAATACACAGAGGGCTTTAAAATATTTTTGTCTACCCTGGTTAGTCATCGATCGATGCTTATATCGAGGGCTTCTTGAGTGTAAAGCCCTGTACTCTGAGCTTAGAAGAGTACAACAGAAACATTCCCTACTCAGAATGATTTTAATCAATCAACCAAAAAATCGGTATTTACTGAGTGCTTACTATATGCTGAGCACTATATTAAATACTTGGGAGAGTACAATACAACCAAGTTGGTAAAGACATTCCCTAACCACAAGGAGTTTACAGTCTAGAGGGAATGCCAAGTGCTTATTACAGTACTCTTCACACAGTAAGTGCTCGATAAATCCCACTGATTGATTGACTGATTGATTTTGATATGGTGAGTTAGGATGGATTTGGAGACCCAGGTAGGTTGTGAGAGGATGGAAGAAGATCTCCTCTTGAGTTACTGCAGGGAAAGATGGGAAAATCAAGGAAAGGGCAGGAGGAGGGAAGAACTGGAGAAGAGCTGGGAAGATTTTAAGGAGCTCACTCCAGCATGGAGTAGTGAATAGAGCACAGGCCCAGGAGACAGAAAGTCATGGGTTCTAATCCCGACTGACAATTGTCTGTTGTGTGACCCTAGGCAAGTCACTTCATTTCTCTGGGCCTCAGTTACCTCATCTATAAAATGGGAATTGAGACTGCGAGCGCCACGTGGGACAGAGCCTGTATCCAACTTGATTTGCTTGTATCCACCCCACTGCTTAGTCCAATGCCTGACAGTAAGCGCTTAACAAATACTATCATTATTATTATTTTAATTTCATCAATAAAGTATATGGTCAGGCCATTAAGGGTAAGAGATGGGTAAGCCAGGCCTTGTGATCAACTATTTTTATCTGTTGTCATTGCAGGAAAACTCTGATTAGAATCTTAAAAGCAAGGAAGCTGCCAGATTCAATAACTTCTCTAGTCAGTGCTTCTCTTTTCCTTTTGAAAATGGTGATGAGGGGCATCTTTGAAATCCTATGACATTTCCACCGGGCTTCAAATATACAGAAGAGGCTGTGAAATCAACTAAAAACAGCACAACCTATTTCTGCTTTAAGTCTCGGCTGGTATACCATTGGACTTGGGAAGCTTGCCATTCTTCCTGGCTCTGATTGCAGTGGTGATTTCATTAAGTGTTGGAATGAGAACCAAGTCTTTACATGTTGGCAGGCAAATTATTCTTTGTAGCGAGCATCTTCCTCGGTGGAGGAAAGTATATTAGGGAAATCACTGAAGTGTGCTGCCTTTTTTTAAAATATTTTGCATAAACAACATCCATCACCTTGTGCCCATAAATTAAGTTAGAGAACTCCATCCTACAAACAACTTTTAAGTCAGATTCATAGGAAACAGAGGAGAGGATAATTTAACTGAAAAGTCTTGGTTTCTAGAATCTCTTGTGCTCCTAAATATGTCATAATTTCAAAAGAAAAATTGTTTCATTTTGCAAATGGGGACATAGATACATTAAATATCCCTGTTTGGCAAAACAAGAGTGATCATATAAAAGACCAGCAGCTATATACACTCTTCCATATCCTTCCCCTTTCCCTTCCCCTCCTTCTCTTTCTCCTCCTATTACTCCTTTTGCTCTTCTTTTTCTCCTCCTCCTCCTACTCCTTCTGCTCCTTTTCCTTTTCTGTTTCCTCTTCCTACAGCTTCCCAAATATTCCCTATATCATCTTTTTCCTTCCTTCTAATTTTCTATCCCTGGAGGATTAATCATGCTAGTTACTAGACTGCCTAAATTAAAATTCAACGGTGGCAGTCATCACTTCTCTCATTCTCTCTCCCATAGTCCGCCTTCACCTTAGAAGCATCATCTTGGAAAACAAAGAACCCAGAGCTGGACAACTGTTCGCATGACATTCATGTTTGCAGCATGGCTCAGTGGAAAGAGCCTGGGCTTTGGTGTCAGAGGTCATGGGTTCAAATCCTGGCTTCAGCTTATGTCAGCTGTGTGACTTCGGGCAAGTCACTTCACTTCTCTGTGCCTCAGTTCCCTCATCTGTCAAATGGGGATGAAGACTGTGAGCCCCACGTGGGACAACCTGATCACCTTGTAACCTCCCCAGCGCTTAGAACAGTGCTTTGCACATAGTAAGCACGTAATAAATGCTATTATTATTATTATGTGTGGGAAAGGAAGTTTCCTGTACTTTTTCTTAGTTGTTTGCTTTGTGTCAGACTTAGAGAAAGGAGTAAGGCCTAGTGGACTTAGGAGCCAGGAGAGCTGGGATCTAAGCCTGGCCCTGCTACTAGCCTACTGTGAGACCTAGGACAAGTCACTTAACTGCTCTGAGCCTCAGTTTCCTCTAATGTAAAAGGGGTATTAAATGTCAGTGCTCCACCCGCCTCAGACTGTGAGCTCCTCATTGGATGGGAACTATGTCCAACCTGTCTATATTGCATCTACCCAAATGCTAGTTCAGAGCTAGGCATATAGTGAGTTTTCAATAAATACCACTATTATTATTATTCTGAATCACCAAGGAACTAGGCACACTAAGCCCCCTTTCCTCTTCTCCCACTCCCTTCTGTGTCACCTTGACTTGTTCCTTTCTTTCATCCCCTTTACCAGCCCCACAGCACTTACGTACATATAGCACTTAGTACAGTGCTCTGCACACAGTAAGCGCTCAATAAATACGATTGAATGAATGAATGAATATCTGTCATTTATTTGTTTACATTAATGTCCCTTTCCCCTGCTCTAGACTGTAAACTCAATGTGGGCAGGGAATGTGTCTGTCTATTGTTGTATTGTACTCTCTCAAGCACTTAGTACAGTGCTCTGCACATCGTAAGCACTCAAATATGACTGAATGAATTAATTAATTAGCTGTAGAGCTTGTGGCTCCAAGGATTTCACAGTGGGGCAGAGATCTGGCTCCTGGCCTATTGACCTGATTCCTAGCCCTTCCTCCAATGGAAAAGTGAGTTCTGTGGAATATGGGTGGGGTTGGGAGGGAGAATCTGGCCCTCACCTCATCTTCTGGCCTTACCCACTAGCTTTCCAGGAGTATAATTCCTCTCCCAATCCCAGACCATCCAAGGCTACTGCAATGCCAGACCACAGAAATTACACTCAACCTTTTAAGTCAAGTCAGGCAATTTTGCAATGGCTAAGAATTCCTAGGCAATGTGACTTTTTGTCCTAATGAGTGTTTAATGCAAGTCTATGTCGTTGGCTCATAAAATATTTATGGAACCTTAATCTGTGCATATTGGCGCTCGGATGTAATACGCATGACGTGGATTTCAGAGTTGATCTTTTAGGAAAACATAGATATTCCGAGGAAAATTTTAAAAAAGCAAGAAATCGAGAGTCTAGTAATGGACGTCTTAAACCCATCATTGCCAATGAAGCAGACCTTTCATATGAGCTGTTTAATTTAGCCAGTTGTTATGACAGATAACTAATGAGATGAAATTCTATGTACAGAAGAAAAATGTCAATACTTGTTTTCTATAGAGTGACCAATGAGGTTAGGGGATGCTATATGGAAATCTATATTGGTTTCTAGACTGTGAGCCCACTGTTGGGTAGGGACCGTCTCTATATGTTGCCAACTTGTACTTCCCAAGCGCTTAGTACAGTGCTCTGCACACAGTAAGCGCTCAATAAATACGATTGAACGAATGAATTGGTTACAGAAACAAATGGGATTTATTTCTGATTATTTATCGATGGAGTACACTACTTGGGTGTTCTTTCAGCCCTCCATTAATGTACCCTGGGTTAAGACAGAAAATCTAGCCTAGGAAAAATTGGACCAGAAGTCAGAAATCAGTGGAACAAGGAATGTGGATATCCAGGAGAACAAATATCACCTGAATCCCCCAAATGTTTAGCTTCCAGAGACAAAACATTATGTTGCCTGAATCACTGGTTGAGAAGCAGTGTGACCTAGCAGAAAGAGCACAGGACTGAGGGTCAGAACATATCGGTGCCACCATTTGTCTGCTGTGTAACTTTGGTCAAGAACTTAAGTTCTCTGGGCTTCAATTTCCTCATCTGTAAAATGGGTATTAAATACCTGTCCTTCCTCCCCTAAGACTGTGAGCCTCATGAGGGAAGGGGACTGTGTCTGACCTGATTATGTTGTATCTACCCCAGCACTTAGAAGAATGCTTGATACTTATTTATTATTGCTTTTTATTCTAGATCTGCCAAGCATTTACTATGTATCAAGCACTTTTCTAAGTCACAGAGATAGATCCAAGTTAATCAGTTCAGACACAGTCCCTGTCCCCATGGGGCTCATAATCTAAGTAGGAGTAAGTGCTTAAATAACACAATTATTACTAGAAGAACATGAGAGAGCCTTTTCATTTGCACATTATGGCCAGAGTTGTGATCCCCAAATTGGCCTTTTCAGCCAGACATGCACTCATAAGTGAAGCAATCAATCAGTGGTATTTATTAATAATTATCGTATTTGCTAAGCGCTCACTCTGTGCCAAGCACTATTCTAAGCACCGGGGTAGATACAAGGTAATCAGGTTGTCCCATGAGGGGCTCACAGTCTTAATCCCCATTTGACAGAAGTGGTAACTGAGGGACAGAGAAGTTAAGTGGCTTACCCAAGGTCACACAGCAGACAAGTGGAAGAGCCGGGATTAGAACACTCATCCTCTGGCTCTCAAGCCTATGCTCATTCCACTAAGCTACACTGTGCAGAGCACTGTACTAAGTGCTTGGGAGAGTACAATACAACAGAATTAGCAGGCACATTTCCTGGTCATAACAAACCTATAGTCTAGAGGTGGAGTGGTGTCTTCTTCAAATATGCCAGACCACTATTCTACCCTCCTTCAAAGAATCATAAGATCACATCTCCTCCATAAAGCCTTCCCCAGTTGAGCCCTCTTTTCCTCGGCTCTTTCTCTCTTCTGTGTCATCTTTGTGCTTGACTTTGTGAACTTTGGGCCTTTAATAATAATAATAATGGTATTTGTTAAGCACTTACTATGTGCCAAACACTGTTCTAAGCGTCGGGGTAGATGCAAGATAATCAGGTTGTCCCATGTGGGGCTCACAGTCTTCATCCCCATTTTACAGATGAGGTAACTGAGGCACAGAGAAGTTAAGTGACTTGCCCAAAGTCACACAGCTGACAAGTAGCAGAGCTGGGATTAGAACCCATTACCTCTGATTCCCAAGCCCATGCTCTTTCCACTAAGCCATGCTGCTTCTCTTTAACATTTGCCCCCTGCCCCTCTCCCTGCATAAGATCATTATGGGCAGGGAATGTGTCTACTAACTCTATTGCACTGAAAAACAGAAAGGCTTATTTAAGCAACTCAGAACTCTTGTTCGGTTCAAGACCATCAGACCAAATTACTTAGCAGGGCAGGTGCAACAGAAAAACTTTAGGTGTATTTTAGGCACAGGATTACTCCATTGATATAAGTGGGTTTGAAAGACAGTTCTGAGAGTAAAATCTCGCTGACGGAGTGTGCAAAGAAAGGCCTAACTGAACCGATGTCATTGCAGAACAGAGTGTAAGTTGGCAAGAGGCAAACCAGAAAATAGATGGTGGTAAATGCCTCTTTAATTGCTGCCATATCATTCCAACAGATTATCTAGGTAAACAGACAACAGATTGACTTGGCAAGGTTCTGGGCTGTTTAGTTTTCTACAAAACCAGCTTCTGTGTTCAAATCAGAGAAGCACAGCTCTAACTGCCTTCACTTTCAAGAAGCTTCTCAAGGACCTCTGGTAGTTGTCCATCCAACTCTACAATGAAGAGAAACTCCTAACCATTGGCTCCAAAGCACTGGATCCCCTTACCTCCTCCAACACTTCACTGCTCCAAATCAACCTACCCACTCCATCTCATCTATCTCACCGCCGACCTCTTACCCCCATCTTGCCTCTGGCCTGGAATGCCCTCCCCTCACCTTTCCTGCCTTCAAAGCCTTATTAAAATCACATCTCCTTCAAAAAGCCTTCCCTGACTAAGCTCTCATTTCCTCTGATCCTTCTCCATTCTGTGTCACTCTTACACTTGGCTTTGCCCCTTTTATTCACCCCACCTTCAGTCCCACAGCACTTATAATAATAATAATAATGATGGCATTTATTAAGCACTTACTATGTGCAAAGCACTGTTCTAAGAGCTGGGTAGGTTACACGGGGATCAGGTTGTCCCACCTTGGGCTCACAGTCAATCCCCACTTTACAGATGCGGTAACTGAGGCCCAGAGAAGTTAAGTGACTTGCCCAAAGTCACACAGCTGACAAGTGGCAGAGCCGGGATCTGAACCCATGACCTCTGACTCCAAAGCATGTGTTCTTTCCACTAAGCCACGCTGCCCTCACTTATGTACATATCTGTAATTTATTCCTTTATATTAATGTCTGTCTTTCTGTCTGGACTGTAAGCTCACTGTGGGCAGGGAACGTGTCTACAAACTGCTATATTGTATTCACCCAAGTGCTTGTATAGTGCTCTGTTCACAACAGTCACTCAATCAATCATATTGATTCACACAACAGTTAGAGGTAGGATTAGAACCCCAGTCTTTTGGCTCCCAGTCCCATTCTTTACCCACTAGTCTGCATGACTTCTCAATTCCCACTTGGACTGTAGACGTTGTGAGGGCAGAAGCTACTTTGGGAAACATAATAGCCCTAGAAAAATTAATTGGGTAGCCGGAGAAGAAAGCCAAATGCCCATACTTTACAGCTGTTTACAAGTATTAACGAGTTTCATTCCACTGGAATTCAACTCATTTAACTCACCAACATTCTCCAGTTTCAATATTTCCTGAGGTTATTCCTCAGCACGGTTACTGTTTGATTCTTTAACACCACGCCTAATTTAATAGAGGCTCAGTACTACTGGAATACCACCACATTGTAGCACAGATATGGACAGAGATAGAATTGCAGGCAGGGGAGGAAAAAAGGGCTCTAGAGAACTAGAACTCTGGGTGGGAATATTAATTTGTAATACCCAATTGGGAGAGATTGTGTTCGCCGTGTTCACATTTTACATGCGTTATTTCTAAATATCTCGTAGTCCCTAGAATGCAGGTGTGCAAGGGCAGATCCCGCTCAGTTAATTGGTTTCTGATGTTGGCGATTTGAGAGGTGGAGGTTGATGCTGATGAGGTAGCCCAATCAAAAGCTATCGAATTTCTAAACACATTCCATAATCTGGTGCCAGGGACCACATCTGCATGAGCAACTCCGGGTAGCAAAAACCAATGGCTAAAAATGAGAGAAAGGGATAAGTTAAATAAGCAGTGCGGGCAGGGTTGGAATCACGAGACATATTTGTGTGAGGTGATTCCAGGGGCAGCAGGGAGTCACAGAGAGAGGCTTAAAGATCAGTGGGAAGGGAAGCGAGGTGAAGTCTCAGAACCAACAATGCTATCACCCCTGCTTGTTTAGATAATAATAATAATAATAATGGCATTTATTAAGTTCTTACTATGCTCAAAGCACTGTTCTAAGTGCTGGGGAGGTTACAAGGTGATCAGTTTGTCCCACGGGGGGCTCCCAGTCTTAATCCCCATTTTACAGATGAGGTAACTGAGGCTCAGAGAAGTTAAGTGACTTTCCCAAAGTCACACAGCTGACAAGTGGCGGAGCCGGGATTTGAACCCATGACCTCTGACTACAAAGCCCGGGCTCTTTCCACTGAGCCATGGCAAAGCAAGACACAGGGCTTCCCATGTTGCCATTTTTTATGGTATTTTATGGTGCTGGGGTACAGACATGCTAATCAGGTTGGACCAAATCTGTGTCCTACATGGGCTCACAGTCTTCATCCCCAATTTACTGAGGTGCAGAGAAGTTGAGTGACTCGCTCAAGTTCACACAGCAGACAAGTGACGGAGCTGGGATTAGAAGCCAGGTCCTTCTGAGCCACAGGCCCGTGCTCTAGCCGGTTATGATCGGTTATGATTTTAACCAATTTTGTAGGAAATTCTGTTTAAAGGGGAGTGAAACATGACATTTAATAAGATACAGAAGCCAAAAGAAATGTTCTTTTCATGGCTTGATATGTTCTGCAGAAAGCAACTAACAAGACTAGCTCTAGTCTTGTCAGGAATGGACTCCAGGTAACAGACCTATAGTCCTGGATCGAAGATTCATACCCCTCAACAGCCATAAACAACCAAGCACCGTCTACTCAACTACCATTTATTAACTATTACCCTATTGATTTTAAAGCCATTCTTCCTATTGAATGAAAATTTTATTGATTATGATTTTAACCAATTTTGTGGAACAGGCACTGCGTCTAATCTACTGTATCTACCCCAGCACTTAGCAAGTGATTGGCACACAGTTAGTGCTTAATGAATCCCATCAATTATTGAGAGTTGTCCTTTCCTTGTAATCCTCTACAAAGTCCCAGCCCCCAAGTCATAGTAAAAATTGATAAATAATAACTAGTATTAATAATAATAATAATAATAATAATGACATTTGATATGCGTTCCCCCCCCCAAACTCTAAAGTCCTTGAGGACAGGGATCATATCTACCAACAGTATTGTATTCTCTCAAGCACTTAGCATAGTGCTTTGATTGATACCATTGCTTGATAGATTGACTAAGTGTTTATCGTGCGTCGATCTACTCAGTGCTGGAGTAAATACAAGATAATCAGGGTTGACACAGTCCCTGCCCTGTCCCACATGGGACTCCTAGTTTAAGTAGCAGGGAGAAACAGATATTGAATCCCCATTTTGCAGATGAGAGAACTGAGGCACAGAGAAGTTAAGTCAGTTTCCCAAGGTCACACACGGCAGTTAATGGCAGAGCCAGAATTAGAACCCATCTCCTCTAACTCCCAGGCCGGTGCACTAAACTAGATGGTAAACTCCTCAAAGGTAGGGATCATGTCTAGTTACCATATTGTACTCTCCCAAATACTTAGTACGATGCTTTGAGAACAGGAATTAATAAATAATAAATAAATAAATGCTCAATAAATACCAATAGTTAACAAACTGATTGATGATATCCTTGTCATAGGAGACGCTCACCGTATTCTCCTGTTAAATCTGGTAAAAGCATTTAAATACAATGTCTTTTTCTTCTTTTCCTGTAGGCCCCCTTGCTGGTTTCTTCTTCCTTGTGCCTCCAGAAGAAGAGGATTCCCGAACCAAGATTCAGTGAGATTCAAGCCTGGTTTTCCAGCGAAACTTACTAATGGATCAGCCAATGGGTGCCTCTGCGTCTATGTAGGGTTATTACTGTGTGAACAAATACCGAAGTAGAGAAATAGAGGGTTTATTCTACTTAAAAGATGAAACTGTGCTTTCAACTGTTTGGTGCTTTACCAAGCTCTGGGTGATGTTAGGTCACTGTAATACGGTTCAGCTTGTGAGTTGGCCTTTAACTATGTCACAGAAAAAGGGAAAAGGTTTCTTTGATTCCAAGAAAAAGAACTGAGAAAGATTCTCTGCATTGTGAATCCTTTGAGAATGCCCTGTAACTTTGGCGTGGTCCTGGACCCATCTCTCATTCCGCCCAAATATCTGTCACCAAATCCTGTCAGCTCAATACTGCTAAAATCCGTCCTTTCCTCTCTATCCAAACTGTTGCCATGCTGACCCAAGCACTTAGCCAATCCCTCCTTCACTATGGCTTCTACCTCCCCAATAACCTCCCGACTTCTTGTCTCTCCCTACTCCATTAATAATAATAATAATAATAATAATAATAATAATAATAGCATTTATTAAGTGCTTACTATGTGCAAAGCACTGTTCTAAATGCTGGGGAGGTTACAAGGTGATTAGGTTGTCCCACGTGGAGCTCACAGTCTTCATCCTTCATTCATTGGAGAAGCAGCGTGGCTCCATGGAAGGAGCATGGGCTTCGGAGTCAGAGGTCACGGGTTCAAATCCCGGCTCCGACAACTGTCAGCTGTGTGACTTTGGGCAAGTCACTTCACTTCTCTGTGCCTCAGTTCCCTCATCTGTAAAATGGGGATTAAGACTGTGAGCCCCCTGTGGGACAACCTGATCACCTTGTATCCTCCCCAGCGCTTAGAACAGTGCTTTGCACATAGTAAGCGCTTAATAAATGCCATTATTATTATTATTATTATTATCCCCATTTTACAGATGAGGTAACTGGGGCACAGAGAAGTTAAGTGACTTGCCCAAAGTCACAGCTGACAATTGGCGGAGCTGGGATTTGAACATATGACCTCTGACTCCAAAGTCCGTGCTATTTCCACTGAGCCATTCCACACTTCACTCTGCTGCACGTATCATTTATCAACAAGTACGTTCAGTCCACGTCTCCCCACTCCTCAAGAACTTCCATCCACCTCCATGTCAAACAGAAACTCCTTACCATTGGCTTTAAAGCACTCAATCAGCTCGCCCCATCCTACCTCCCCTCAATAATCTCCTACTCCAGCCCAGCCCACAAACTCCGCTCCTCTAGCACCAGTTTGCTCACTGTGCCCTGATCTCACCTAACTCACTGCCGACCCCTTTCCCACATCCGCCCCTAGTCTAGAACTCCCTCTCTCTCCATGAATGCCAGACCACCACCCTCTCCACCTTCAAAACATTACTTGTCTGCTTTGGGACCTTGAGCAAGTCACTTAACTTCTCTGTGCCTCAGTTACCTCATCTGTAAAATGGGGATTAAGACTGTGAGTCCCACGTGGGACAACCTGATTACGTTGTGTATACCCCAGTGTGTAGAAGAGTGCTTGGCACATAGTAAGCGCTTAACAAATACCATTATTATTATTATTTTTATTACTAAGGTCACATCTCCTCCAAGAGGACTTTCCCAGTTAAACCCTCTTTTCCCCAGCTCTCTCTCTCCCTTCTGTGTCATCTCTGCCCCTCAATCTATGACCTTTGGACACTTGATATTCTCCCCACCCCGAACCACACAGCACTTACCTACATAACTTTAAATAATATGTTATAAATTACATTTATTTATTCATATTAATGTCTGCATCCTCCTCTAGATTCTAAGCTCACTTTGGGCAGGAAATATGTCTGCTAATTCTGTTGTATTGTACTCTCCCAAGTACTTAGTAAAGAGCTCTGCACATAGTAAGTGCTCAATAAATAATATTGATTGACTGATTGATTGGATGCCCAGGCATATTTCTGTGGACATTGGCATCATTTTTCTTTAAACCAATGGATTCTGGGCAAAAATGGAACAAAACATGGGTTTTTCACTATTAGCATTTGACAGCATAATAATAATAATAATAATAATAATAATAGCATTTATTAAGCACTTACTATGTGCAAAGCACTGTTCTAAGCACTGGGGAGGTTACAAGGTGATCAGGTTGTCCCAAGCGGGGCTCACAGTCTTAATCCCCATTTGACAGATGAGGTAACTAAGGCACAGGGAAGTGAAGTCCAAAGTCATACAGGTGACATTTGGCAGAGCTGGGATTTGAACCCATGACCTCTGACTCCAAAGCCCGGGCTCTTTCCACTGAGCCACGCTGCTTCTCTAAGCATTTAAGGTTTGTCTTCTATAATTAAGTAAAATGACCATTTTAATGCCTTCTACCAATTAAATCAGGAGATAGCAGCTTGAGGGATTAATCCAATGGAAATCAGCCACGAACGTAAAACAATGATGTTAATATTAAAGTCAAAGAAAAGGTGACTAGGTAGCATCAATCTGATAGTTGCTTCAATACACTGAAATAGGATATAGCCAGAATATCACCCATGGTTAACATTTCTGTTCTAAACCACAGCCGCCTGGAGGATTTGAAAAGCTGCCAGTTTATCATGCATATTGATTTATAGAATTATTTTAAACGTGTCAGCTAGCTAATTAATCTCCTCGATCTGTGGATCATTTTTAAAAAGTGCACCCCTAGCTATAACAGCCTACACAGTGAAAACCTGCCTGTAAAATAGAAGCGTGGCCTAGGGGATAGAACCCCAGGTTTGGGAGTCAGAAGGACCTGGGTTCTAATCCAGTCTCTGCCACCTGTCTGCTGTATGATCTCGGGCAAGTCATTTCACTTCTTAAGTTCTGAGGAGGTGAGATAAAAATCAAAGTGCTTAAGAGGAATAGATGAAAGTGCATAGAGGAAGCAGAAGGGAGGGATAACAGGGTAATGAGGACATAGAGAAGGAAGGCCTTTGGGAGACGTGATTGTAGGAGGACTTTGAAGTGGGGGGAGAGTGGAGGACTGTCAGATATGAAGGGGCAAAAAATTCCAGATCAGAGGAAAGATTTGCACAAGGGGTCAGCAGCGAGAAAGACAAGGTTGAGGTACAGTAAGTAGGTTGATGTAAGAGGAGAGATGAGAGATGTGGGTGGGCTAAATTGTAGCAGGAGATCAACAAGGTTAGGTCGGAGGGGGAGAGTTTATGGTCTTCCACACAACCTAGGAAACGAGTAATATCATCTTTGGCGCAAAGATTTAATCTCCCTCCAACGAGGACCCAAAACACACCCCAGTGACTTCAGACTGAAGGTTTGTTTTGTAGCTAGGCTCAGAAATTCTGTTGACTTTGCTTTAAAGGCAAATTCCCGGACCAAAAAATGAAGATCTCTCCACTTGAGACTCCCAAATGTTTCCAATTTCACTCTCATATTCCCTAGAGATGGATTTTCTAGCTGTCAAGCAAACAAGAAATCATGGAGAACTGCAAATTTGCGCAAGGTAGTGGAGCAGCCCAAGAAGATTATGCCATTCTGTTCAACTTGATCTATTATAGATGCAATTCTGCTTTTAAGAATGTGTGAGCACAAAACAGATTTGTTTAGCCCTGTCATTTAAAGATGTCTTCTCCAACTCATTTGGGAATGCTATCATTCGAAATCTTTTTCCATTTGTTAAAAAACAAACAGTGAAGAGATGCCAAAAAAATTTCCTAGAATATCTGTTTTTTATTTCGAGATAAAAAGCTGTTTTTTTACAGAAACGTTTTGGGCTTCAAGAAATTTTAAAAGTGAGCAAAAGCAGATTTCTCCCTACTGTATATAAAACAGTTTAATTTGGATATGAAATCTTTCCCAGTATGGCAACAGGGTGAAAGACCACCAAGTACAATTATGTCACACCATTTAGAAACAGATGTATACTTTGTGGTTGTTACCATTTCTCAATCCACAGTGAATAGGAAAGTGATGGTGAGGCAGCTAGATCAAGTTTCCGAAAAGGTCAACGTGAAAAAGATGGAAAATCAAAACCATGTTGTAGCATCATATCCTAAAAGAGTAAGGACAGAGATATAATGATAACTGCGGTATTTGTTAAGTCCTCGCTATTTGTCAAACACTATACGAAGCATTGAAATAGATGCTGGATAATCAGATCAGACACAATTCCTCTCCCACAAGGAATTCAGTCTTAGGGGAAAGGAGAGGTGAGGGGACTTCTTTCAGAAAGTCCTCCTGGATTAATTCATTACACTCTGGCTGCATCAACTCAATGGTCACCCATAGAACATATGCATTTATTCCCACCCTCGGCAATTATGCTCACATGGATATGTGTGCAAAATGGAATATTCATTTACTTAATCAACCATTTCATCCTGATCTAGTTGCAATATTCCCTGTTCTTCATCCTGCTCCCTCGATTACCAAATAATTGGGATCTGTCCATCTTCCCCAATAGAGTCTCAGCTCCTTGAGGGTAGAGAACTTAATTCTGTTATGATAAGATAATTCAATTCTCTGTGCTCTCATCAATTCATAGTACACTGTTTTGCACTCACTGAATAGTCAATAAGTATCACTGATTCTTCAATATGATCCCTAAAATAATATATTTCTTTATAATTGATTGTCCTTCTGAGATCAATAAATACAAATTGATAATTGAATAAACACCTCAGAGTTCATAGTCCTGTATTAGAGACTGTAAACTCGTTGTGCGCAGGGAATGTGTCCATTATGTCATTCAAGTGTACTCTTCCAGGGGCTTAGTACACAGTAAGCACTCAATAAATATGATTGACTGCTTAAATGACAGAGTAACCTAGTGGGAAGAGAATGGATCTGGGAGTTAGAGGACCTGGATTCTAATCCCATCCTGCGACTTTCATGCTGCCATCTTGGGCGTGTCACAAACAATCAATCAATCGCTGTGCCTCAGTCCCCTTATCTGCAAAGTGAGGATTCATTCATTCATTCGATGGTATTTATTGAGCGCTTACTATTTACAGAATACCGTACTACATGCTTGGGAAAGTACAATACAATAATAAATGGACACATTCCCTGCACACAATGATCTTACTGTCTAAATTCAATATTTGACATCATTGCCTCTTTGAATTTAATGTGTTGGATTTGAACTGCTCTGATTTGGTTATGCAGCTTAAATTCTCCACGGGACTAGAATGACCTCAGGAAGGTTGGTTTACAAATTTATCAAACAATTTCTAGTTCTAGGATTAGTGGTGATAATACAGAAGAAATAAACAGTTTGGATTTACCAGGATTCGGCATATTTAAATCCCTTTAACGCAATCCTCGTAAAAAGTGATGTTTTAAATGAACCTCTTGCTCCTTCCATCAAAAAGCACTTATTCCACTGCCCAGTCAATGTTGAAATTGTAGAGTAAGAAGCAGTCTAGGGAGTTATCTAGCTTATCTCTTTTTGTCCATTGTCAAACCAAGACCAAAACTGTGGCCTCTCGTCTCCCTAGAAGACACTCTCAGACTTCCTTGGAAACATTTAATTCTCCTCTAAGCACTGCTATAGTGTAAAGAGATAGCCATTTCCCACAGCTAAATTGTCTATTGGGATTTCAAGAACACTCCACATCTAAGCACTAGGTATTAAACACACCAGGTGTATTTTAAAAATAGAAACGGTCCCGGTCCTCAAAATGTAACATCTAATAGGGAGACAAGGCATGCATTCAAACAGAAATATGTACAGGGTTGAGACTTAAGTTTGACAATAAAAATGAGTAGGAAGGGGAGGCAAAGGCATTGAGTTGGGCTGGCGAGTTATAGCGTGGTTTAGTCTAGACTGTACCCTTCTTGAAGGCAGGGAATATGTTTACCAACTCTGTTATAGTGTACTCTCCCAAATGCTTAGTACAGTGCTCAATAAATACCATTGAATGATTGATAACGGTGGGTCAGGAAAATGTTCTCTATGAGCTGGAACTTCAACTGTGGTTCAAAAGCGGGAAGGGAAGTGCTTTGGCTAAGAGGATCGGGAATATTGTCTCATGCATAAAGACATCATGGGCGGAGGTTTAGGTGGAAGAGGAAAAGTGAGAAATGAAAGGCAACAAGGAGATACAATGGACGATGACTCCAGATGATTTGAGAGGGACCAGGGTGGAGAACTTAGAAAACAGCACTGAGAAGCTCCTCTAGACTGTAAGCTTGTTGTGGACAGAGAATATGTCTGTTAAATTGTTATATGGTACTCTCCCAAGTACTTAGTACAGTGCTCTGCAAAGTAAGCACTCAATAAATACAACTGATTGATTGAACAGATCAGTCTGTTGATCCCTATGGAGATAGTTCCTTCCCAGGAATGGTAAAGATGAGAATTTTACATTTCTGCAATGTAATGAGATGGTGAGATGTGGACTGTGTCCATTGTGATTAACCTGTGTCTTCCTCAGTGGCATTTCCAAAGCCTGTTCCTTATGCTACCGCAGAAAGTTGTGCGGGCTGAAAAATATCAATTCCTTCCTGAAGGACTTGTAGAAATTCATGGACATGAGATCCATAACTGGTTACTAGAGAGAAAGTCAGGGATTTTGGAAGTTAAGCCCCAGGCATAAAGGTGAGTGTCCTCACCTTCTGCTGGAGATAGAATGAGGAATTGGATGCGCAACTGTTGGAATCTTTTATCCTTTTAGGGTTGGTATCAAGCATCAAGATATCAGTGGATATTTCAGGAACAGGAAACCATTAAGATAAAATAGCTACCATTTGTGTGGAAATTAACAGGCATCAAAACTGCATCAGATTTAAGGACAGACTCAATCTTTCCTACTCCATGCATAATTAGGCTGTGCATTTTTCCACTGTTTCTATTTGAACACAATTTCAGTTAGACTTCCATTGGTCCAGTATTCTCTCCCAAACTCATCTAAGTTCTATTCAGCAAGGTCTGTAAACAGCTTGTCTTTTTCTCCTTTCTGGGATTTTATATTCTCTAGTCGCAGCTGCAGGCCCATCTGACAAGACAATAATTACTCAGTGACTTACAGTGGTCAGTTAAAAATGAGCTTTGGAGAAACAAAAAGCCCCTGAGATAGCAATCAATCAATCAATCAATCAATCGTATTTATTGAGCGCTTACTGTGTGCAGAGCACTGTGCTAAGCACTTGGGAAGTACAAGTTGGCAACATATAGAGACGGTCCCTACCCAACAGTGGGTTCACAGTCTAGAAGGGGGAGACAGAGAACAAAACAAAACATATAAACAAAATAAAATGAATAGAATAGATATGTACATGCAAAATAAATAAATGCATAGAGTAATAAATACGTACAAACATATATACATATATACAGGTGTTTTGGGGAAGGGAAAGAGGTAAGGCAGGAGGGATGGAGAGAGGGAGGAGGGGGAGCAAGGGCCCATCTCATTATCAGTGTGTCCTAAGCTGAAATAACTAAACAATAAATTATCCTAAACTACCACCAAGGCAGCCCTGTCTCAGAACGGGACAATGGGATTTTTTCAAAACACAGGTCCATTGTGTGTGTGAGGGGGAAAAGTGCCTTCTAACAAGAACTGCTTTTATATCCAAAGCATAATCATGTAAAACTAGATTTGGACAAACTTATCTTGGGAGCAAAATGTGTTGGTCAAGGTGTGAAGAGGAACTTAGGTTAGGGAAAGGAAGAGGGAACTTTATTTATATTAATGACTGTCTCCTCCTCAAGGCTGTAAGCTCATTGTTGGCAGAAAATGTGTGTGTTTATTCTAATATTGTACTCTCCCAAGTACTTGGTAAGGTGCTTTACACACAGTAAGTGCTCATTAAATGTGATTGACTGATTGATTGATAACTTTGATTCTATTACACATAGCAAGAAGGTAATATCCATACAAGAAGCTGACTTGTTAAAGTGAATTTGTCACGCTGAAAAGGTGTGAGAGAACACTTCGAAGTTTTTAATAAAAGGTGTCTGAGTTATAAATTAAGCCCAGGAAGCACCTCAGTGGTATCTCTTTCAGTGTTTTCTCCTACTAAAGCCTCAACCCACACCACAGTTAAGAGATTTTTGAACTTCTAATTATTTAAATTTCTTTGCTCTTGCTTCCCCTTCACCTGATATAATTCTTAGGTGCGTAGGAAATCACTTTGGCCAGTGAAATCATGCTTTGATTCAGTAAAACCTGATTGCCCCTCAATCCTAAACCTAAGAGCCCCAAAGTAACATGAGGGTCACTGATGAGGCTGACATGAGATTCATCAAAAAATGAAAGTTATGATGTCTGGTATGGATTGTCAAGAAATTGATCAGATACAGCCCAAAAGATTACTTAATGCAGAAAATGCTTTCGAGTTAGAATTTCTCCCGATATCCTGAGTCACAAAATTAATGCTCCTTTCATTCTAAAATTCTAGATGTCTTCCAAAAAGTTTAATGAAAGACAAATGGAGCTGTTTTGGGGGACATCACAAACTCAGTCATGTGACTTAAATGAAGATTTTTCAGGTGCCTTATGGAGGGCAAGATGTACACCCCCAAACTGTTTAAAAATCTTCAAGGAAGAAATAAACGATACTGGCTCATTTGTGACTCAATTTTGCTCACACCACAAAGAACATTTTAAAAAAATACATTCTCAGCTTCCTGACTTGTGAAAGAAACGAAAAGTTTCAGCGTCATAGGTTTTCCATACAAGCTTGCCGGATTTCTAAAAGATTCTATTTCCTGCCTCATTTCAAAATGTTTACCCCTCGTCTCCCATTTGAGGTATCAGATGGATAAACACCACCAAGCAGCGTGAGAAGGTCCCGGGAGGAGGAGTGATAAAACGTGTCCTTTGGTTGACGCCGCCAATAGTGAGACTGCATCTTTGAGGATGAATGCCTTGGAGAGAGAGTCTATTGCCCACTTGGACATTTTGGTCATGAAAATATAGCAATGCATATTTTCAGGTCCCTTGTCTTTCAAGTGAGTTTTGCTCAAGGCATCGATCATTGAAAGTGGAAAGGTTTATGCTAGATTTGTTTTCCAATAGAGAAGCAGCGTGGCCTTGCAGAGAGATGGGAGTCAGAGGATCTGGGTTCTAATTCTGACCCTGACACTTGTCTCCTGTGTGACTTTGGACAAGTCACTTAACTTCTCTAATTAAACTCCAGACAATAAGCCACTGTAAGCTCATTACGGGAAGGGAACGTGTCTGCTGATTCTGTTGTATTCTCTCAAGTGCTCAGTACAGTGCTCTGCACATAGTGAGCACTCAATAATTACCATTGATTGATTCTCGGTGCCTCAGTTCTTTCATCTGCAAAATGGGGACTTGATACCTGTCTTCCCTCCTACTTATACTGTGAGCCCCATGTGGGACCTAATCATCTTGTATCTACCCTAACACTTAGTACAGTACTTGACACATAGTAAGGGCTTAACAAATACCATTACTATTATTATTATCATTATTAACCATTGTTATTCATTCATTCAATCATATTTAGACTGTGAGCCCATTGTTGGGTAGGGACTGTCTCTATATGTTGCCAATTTGTACTTCCCAAGCGCTTAGTACAGTGCTCTGCACATAGTAAGTGCTCAATAAATACGATTGATGATGATGACTGCCTCTATATGTTGCCAACTTGTACTTCCCAAGCGCTTAGTACAGTGGTCTGCACACAGTAAGCACTCAATAAATACGATTGATTGACACTAGGCCACTAGGCTACACTGCTTCTCCCCATGAGCGCTGTAGGACTGAGGATTGGTGTGACTAACGGGTACAAATCCAAGTGTCAGACTGGCACCCAAGGGAGAAGGTGTAGAGGAAATGAGGGCTTAGTCAGGGAAGGCCCCTTGGAGGAGATGCAATTTTCAAAAGGCTTTGAAGGTCCAGAGAAGTGGGAGGAAGTCCTAGGCCAGGCTCGCACCTGAGTTTTGAAAACTCAGAGTTCCCAGAACAGCTTTTGAGGGTCCAGTGGAACCAGACCTATCTCAGAGAAAAGTTATTTTCCAGGGAAGACCCACAGAGCTGGCCTCCGAGTTAAGCCTGGGCACAGGAAAGCTCACCTGCATCGTGATTGACGGTCCAGCCTTCACTGTGACTCACTGCCCTTCCTTGAATTTTCTCAGGACGGCAGACAGGGCTTCGTTAGGAACCAAGGGACTGCAAGGCTCATCTGGAGGACGCAGTCTCTGGGAAAGCAGCAAGCGCAATTTTCAGGAACTTTCAAGCTACTATGATAGATCTCAAGACCACTGCTTCTCTGACACACATTTCCAGCTTGTTCAACAGATGCAAGTTTCCAGCCTCGGGTTTTTATCAGCCGATCTCGCAGTCTTAGAAATCGTGGTCTTTTAAAATTTCTCTCTTCTTTCCAAAAATAGCTTTGAGTAGCCTCAGTCAGCTAAGCTCAGTGGGCATTTTCAGCTAATGATAATCCAAAACAAATCATTGATATTTGGACCTTCCTAAAGCCGAAGTCTGATAGTCGCCTCTTCCATCGCATGGGTTTAATTACTTTTGTGCTTAGTTTGGAACAAATTGATGGAAATGTCACATTTTCCCTATTCCATGAGTAGAATTAATGCACCAGAAGTACTGCCAAGAAAATTCGACAAAAAATTATAGGACTACTCAAAATGGTTTAGTTCATTAGTCCTTCTGGACATGCAACTATTTTCCCACATGTAGACTTTAAAGCAATAGAGGCACAGATCAAAACCAGTTGGTAATACACAAATCCAATTTTGACATTGTATATATGTGAAGAGAAAGAGAGAAAAACAAAGAGAAAGGGAGAGAAAGACAGAGAGAGGGAGAGAGAAAGAGAAAGACAGAGGGAGAGAGAAAGAAAAAAGAGAGGGTGAGAAAAAGAGAAAGATAGAGGAAAGAGAAAGTCAGATAGAAGGAGAGAAAGAGAAGAGGGTGAGAAAAAAGAGGGAGAGAAAGAGAAAAACAGAGGGAAAGAGAAAGAGAGATAGAAAGAGAAAGAGGGTGAAAGAGAAATGGAGAGGGAAAGATAAACAGAAAGTGAGAGAGAAAGACAGAGAAAGACAGGGAACAAGAGCTGTCCTCCATTTTCAAAGTTGACATTACCAACAATAAAATCCAATCCACGTATGTGGTTACTGCTGAAAAGACTGATCTATGCCTGACAGTCTATTCCACATGTGACCTGTGCTTGTATATCCGGAATGGTCTTCTCTCCTTGCCTTCCTCTCCCAGACAGCTGTGTTGCTCGATGTTTCACTGTTGGCGAACTGACTGTATTCCAGGACTTTAATATTAGTAACCTTGCCTGCCATTTGATGTGAAGATGATTTATAGGTGAAGCTAGTGAAACTGCTCAAGAAACTAGATGAGCTTTCTGAAGTATCAACCAATCCATCAGTATCCGTTCTGAGCACTTACTGTGTTCAGAACAGCATACTAAGCAATTAGGACAGTACAATATAACAATATGAGAGAGTCGGTAGACACATTCCCTGCCCACAGTGAGCTAACAGGCTAGAGGGAAGACAGACTTTGATATGAATAAATACAATAGGGATATGTACAAAACTGCTGGGAGGCTAAGGGGTTGAGGTTGACTAAACAGACCAAATCAAGGTGATGCCGAAGGGAGTGGGAGAAGAGCCAAGGATACTCAGTCAGGGAAAGCCTTTGGGAGGAGATGTGCCTTCAGATAGGCTTTGAAGTTGCGGAGAGTGATCGTCTGTTGGATATGAGGAGGGAGGGTTTTCTGGGCCAGAGACAGGACATGGGTGAGAGGGCGGCGGTGAGATAGATGGGATCTTGGCACGGCGAGCAGATTAGCATCAGAGGAGTGATGTTTGTGGGCTGGGTTGTGAGAGAAGAGCTGTGAGATGAGGGCTAGGCCCAGGTCTTGTAACCAAACCTGTGAAATCCTCCTTCTGGACTGAAGCTCCCTCCTCCTCCGTAAATACCTGATCACAACTCTCCCCACCTCCAAAACCTCATTAAATTTGCATCTTCTCCAAGAGGCCTTCCCTGTTTAAGCCCTCTTTTCCCCAACTCCTTCTCTCTTCTATGTCATCCATCTATGACCTTTGGGTATTTGATATTCACCCCAACCTCAGCTCCACAGAACTTATGTACGTATCTAGAGGCTATACACTATAAATTACCTATTTATAGGAATGTCTGTCTCCCCCCCCCCCAGACTGTAAACTCCTTGTGGGCAGAGAACCTGTCTTCCGTTACTCTCCCCAAAACTTAGTACAGTGCTTTGCACACAGTAAGCCCTCAATGAATACCATCGATGATGAAGATGGTGATGATGACAAACTAGAATGCTTTCTACTTCTGAAAAAAGAATGCCTCTGTGCAAGAAGCAGGAGTTTCAACCTGTTCTGGAAGCTAGAGAGGGTGGACATATGGTAGATTTAAGAAGCACTAACGAGAATAATTGGATTATAACAGATAACCAGGATAGATCCAAAAATGACTAGGAAGAAATGATCCAGCGGAGTGAGGTTTTTCTGATCTATTTTATATAGGTGGCAAACAGTAGAAGAGGTGGTGATGGAATGGACATAATTTAAAGGAGAGCAGTTTAAATAAATCCTAGAGATTAATGAATAACTCAAGAAATATGAGGGGTTTACCACTGGCTCCTGGCTAAACTTCTAAATTCCAGGAGCTTAGAAAAATCTTCCCAAGGATGGTGTCTTCATTCAGTTTCTATGACAAGGTTATACTGAACTATACATACCACATGACAAATATGTAGAATCATTTCTTGGCTCCATACCATTGTGTGAAATGATACAACTATGATCCAGCAGCCAAGAAAAATATGAATGTAAATGAAATGCATAAAAACAGTCTGGGGAGAGAGACACTTCTTTATTACACTGTAATTCCATGAACTAGCTCAAGCCAAACAGAGACCTGTTCGGGTCAAAAATTATTCTATTATAACCAAATATTCAAATGTTTCCAACTTCTTTTCCAGGGCAAATTCAGTAGTACATCTATTTTTCCTCTCCTGTTGACTTCCTGCAGACATTATAATGATAGATCTACATGTTCACTGTAATTATTGATTTTAATAACAATTATGCTATCTCTTAAGTGCTTACTGTCACACCGTAAACAGGTTCGCCACGGTCCCTGTTCCACAAGAGACTCAGAGTCTAATAATAATATTAATATTAATAATAGTAAAATGAATATTTGTGATATCTGTTAAGCACTTACAATGTGCTAAGTGTACTGAGCGCTGGGGTAAATTCAAGATCACTGAATCACTGGATCACTGGATCCCAAATGGGACTCACATTCCAAGTTCAAATCCTGGCTCTGCCACTTGCCGGGTGGGTACCTGAATTCCCCCACCCCATCCAGGCATCCTTCAAATTGGCTGAAAACCCCTCCCTTTTGGTGGTCCATGGTCTGGATTCCCATGGACTGCTTCTCCAAAGTCAAAGAGGCCAAATTGGACATGGCTGTATAATCCATCTCTAACTGTGGCACTTTGGGGTGTATGATTTGAAGCTGCTTTTCATTACACGGCACGGAGCAATGAAGTATTTTCAGCAAATATTCATTTTTCAAATATGGGTTAGGACTTGGGAAGAACAGAAGTATTTTATGTCATCCTAATGCTAACATTTCATAGATTGGTATGTGAAAAAAAGGTTTCAAAAGACTAAGGCAGTAAGACAAGTGGTAAGTGCTTATTACAGTGCTCTGCACACAGTAAGTGCTCAATAAAAACAATTGAATGAATGAGAGAAACAAAGCCTTTTTTATGCCTACTGTATTTTGGGGTAAGAAGTTACGCTAAATTATCTCAACCAAAATTCACAGTGAAGAATTTATGTCAGCTACATAACAAAAGAGCACATGTGTAGGGTAGTTGACTCAGAAATAATATTGGTGGTAGTAATTCCTAAACATAAATCATCTATCTAAACATATCTCAATGGATATGTTTATAAAGAGCTAAAGACAAAAAGACTAGGACTGTTTTAGATTGATTAAATGTTGTGAAATGATATAATTTAGAAATATACTCTTCCTATCGTACTCTCCCGAGCACTTAGTGCTCTGCACACAGTAATCGCTCAAAAAAGTCACTGACTGATTGATGGATTGAAGTAGTTTAGCTGTGGTTTGCTATAGTTTGAAAAGATCCTAACCCACACATCCTGCAAGAAATCAAATCAATCATAATCATCTGCATCTGAAATTAGCAGCGTCTCTTGCAACCACAGCGGAATTGACCATTTCTTACCAAGTTCCTTTAATTCCTCAGTACAAAATTAAGAAACCATGCTGTGCAATTTTTCATTTCAAGGCTTGTCAACATTTCATAAGATATTGATTATTGCTTGGAAATGTTACTTTCTGACTCCGTTTCAGCTACAGCTTTTTTAGGCAAAACTGCAAACAGAAATTCACAAAAAAATCTCAAGAAAGGGAATAAAGATGTCACTCTCAAAAACTTCCACTGGCTCAATATTTGGTTACTCCCAAAACTGAATTTTCTCTTAGGATGATTCAATTTTCTCTATATTCTATTACTTCCTCCTAGCTATAATGTATCTTAGTGTGGTAACCCTTCCTAGACTCGTTGAGGGTGGAGTTATACCTAGTGATTCTATGGTACTTTCCCAAGAACTTAGTACCATGCTCTGCACTCAGTAAGTGCTAAATACTATTGATCGATTGATTGTCGAATAGAAGTATCATTATGGAAGAAACACATGCCTTGCTGATGTTTTTTGTAAAACATAAAAATGAAAGCTAAAACAAAGTATGAACTGTTTATAATTTAAACTCAAATTTTAAACAAAACATGACAATTACCCCTCAAATTATATATGTATATATATTTAAATGTCACAAATGCCTATTCAAGTTAAGAGACTATACACATTGGATGTTTGGGTGGTGCTATTTCATGCTTTCCCCATATTTTGGCAAGTCAGTGAGACAAGAATGGGGCAGAAATTATGTCCTTGTCGGTTGGACCACAAAGGTGTATCTAGATGGTGTAGGTTGCCATTTGACAAAGCATTCTAGAGAACTGTGGGGCAGAGAAAGTTTGCCTCCTTCCCAAAGACTCCAGGAAGTGAGGCCAAAATGATGATGATGATGATGATGATAGTATTTGTTAAGCGCTTACTATGTGCCAAGCAGTCATTCATTCATTCAGTTGTTCAATTGTATTTATTGAGCGCTTACTGTGTGCAGAGCACTGTCCTAGGAGAAGCAGCGAGGCTCAGTGGAAAGAGCACGGGCTTAGGAGTCAGAGGTCATGGGTTCAAATCCCGGCTCCGCTAATTGTCAGCTGTGTGACTTTGGGCAAGTCACTTAACTTCTCTGGGCCTCAGTTCCTTCATCTGTAAAATGGGGATGAAGACTGTGAGCCCCACCTGGGACAACCTGATGACCCTGTATTTCCCCCAGCGCTTAGAACAGTGCTTGGTACACAGTAAGCGCTTAATACATGCTACTATTATTATTATTATCATTATTATTATTATTATTATTACTAAGTACTTGGATAGTACAATTCAGCAACAGATAGAGACAATACCCAACAACAGGCTCACAGTCTAGAAGGGGGAGACAGACAAGAAAACAAAACAAGTAGACAGGCATCAATAGCATCAAAATAAATAAATAGAATTATAGATATATACACAAGCACTGTTCTAAGCACTGGGGTAATAATAATGATAATTTTGGTATTTGTTATGCCCTTACTATGTTCCAAGTGCTGGGGTAGATACAAGGTAAGCAGGTTGTCCCACGTGGGGCTCACATCTTAATCCCCCCTTTACAGATGAGAAATAATTAAGGTATTTGTAAGCGCTTACTCTGTACCAGGCACGGTTCTAAGCACTGGGGTAGATCCAAGGCAATCAGGTTGTCCCACGTGGGGCTCACAGTCTTAATCCCCATTTTACAGATGAGGGAACTGAGGCGCAGACAAGTTAAGTGACTTGCCCAAAGTCACACACCTGATAAGTGGCGGAGCCGAGATTAGAACCCATGACCTCTGACTCCCAAGCCCGGGCTCTTTCCACTAAGTTGCACTGCTTCTAAGGCAAGGTCAGTGGGGTTAACAGAGTTAAACTTTTGACCAGTTTACACAGCAACTTCCCCAGGAGCTTATGCAGAAAAGAAAAAGAGACTAAATGATGTTGGGTTTTGAACTTTGTCATATGGGTTGTGGTCTGAGTGAAGAGGCTGAAAATAGAGGACTTCCTTCTAATCCCAGATTTCTTTAAGTAAATGCTGCACTTTGTGGGCTGGGGAAAAAAGAGGCAGAGTCCACATTTAACTGCTGACTTTGATCAATTGATCATCGCAGTGTGGAGGGCTTAAGAGTGACATACGTTAAATTAAACCTTTGATTTTCGGTGACGTGGTTGCAGCCTCTTTCGCTATGGACATACGGCCACATCACAACAGAACTCAAACCATAATTTCAACCCTTATTGGCTGTCTAGGAAAAAGAGACAGGGTAAATAACAACACACCCTCAAAGAGGGCTCTTCAAGATTAGCAAAAAGGCAACATGCTGAACACATCTGGGCTCTATTCCCGTAAGTTTACATCGGGATATCTTACAATATTCTTCCCTACATCTTTTTCGAGGTTGCAAAGATTCACGCTGTCATTGTGCTCGCTGGATAGTGCTGTTATTTCATACCATTTCAACTGGTATTTAAGATGGTGAGGTTATATTCTCAAATGATAAATCAGCCCGAGAATTAATCTATGCACAGTAATCATAATAACAGTTTTGGTCCTTGCTAAACACTTTATGCCAAGCACTATTCTAAGCATTCATTCATTCAATCGTATTTATTGAACGTTTACTGTGTGCTGAGCAAGCCCTTGGGACAGTACAATACAACAATAAACAAACACATTCCCTGTCCACACAAAGAAAGAAAGGAAGGGAGTGAGAAAGAAAGAGAGTGGGGGAGAGAGAAAGAAAGAAAGGGAGAGAGAAAGAAAGGAAAGAGGAGAGAGAAAATGAGGAAAAGAGAGGTAAGAGGAAAAGAGGGAGAAAGAGATAAAGAATTGGAGAAAAAGGAGCGAAGAGGAGATAAAGTGAGTGAGAAATGAGACAGAGAGAGAAGGAAGAGGGGAGAGTGAAATGAAAAGAAAGAATGAAAGAAAGGAAGGAAAGAGGAGAAAGACAGGAAAAGAGAGGTAAGAGGTAAAGGGGGAGAAAGAGATAAAGAATTGGAGAGAGAAAGGAGAGAAGAGGAGAGAAAGTGAGTGAGAAATGAGACAGAAAGAGAGAGGAGGAAGAGAGGGAGAGTGAAATGAAAAGAAAGAGAGAAGGATACAAAGGAGGAAAAGAAAAGAGAAGCAGCGTGACCTACCAGAAAAAAAAATACAAGTCTGGGAGTCAGAGGGCCAGGGTTCTAATTCCAGCTTTGCCACCTGCTTGCTATGTTATGTTGGACAAGTCACTTTAGTTTTCTGTGCCTCAGTTTCCTCATCTGTAAAAAGGGGGTTCAATTCATATCCTCCCTCCTACTTAGGCTGCCCATGTTGGAGAGGGGCTGTATCTGACCTGACTCTCTTGAAAATAGAACCCAGGAGTCAGTACACATAGTAAGTGCTTACCAAATACCACAATTATTATGCAAGTGGATTAGGTGTATTAGGTGGGGCTAGGTCCGTGGATATGACTGTGTAAGAGAATTTGGGGGAAGGTAATTAAGGGTGGAAAAGAGTAGAAGAAGAAAAGTGGAGGTTTCAGGTGGTCACAGGAGTAAAAAGGAAAGGCAGGACAAGAGAAGAGGAGGGAAGATAGTCAATAAAGAGTAGGAGGGAGAGAGGGAAAGCAGGTGAACTAGTTAAATGTAGGTAGGAGGGTAAACAGTTAAGGCAGAAGTTATAAAGAAGGGAGGGGGGAAAGAGGAGAGTGCAAAAACCCTGTACGAAAATTGAAGTTCTTTATGCTGATATTATTTTTATTAATATACTGCTTCTGGTTTGGAGCACCACAGCTTCAGAGGGGTGGAGATCTGGGAAAGAGAGCAGAGAAGCAATGTTGGATGAGAAAATGAGAACCATGTGGTAACTGTTAAAGGATTGAGAAGCAGCGTGGCTCAGTGGAAAAAGCCCGGGCTTGGGAGTCAGAGGTCATGGGTTCTAATCCCGGCTCTGCCACTTACCGGCTGTGTGACTTTGGGCAAGTCACTTAACTTCTCTGGGCCTCAGTTACCTCATCTGTAAAATGGGGATTAAGATTGTGACCCCCACGTGGGACAACCTGATAACCCTGTGTCCCCCCCAGCACTTAGAACAGTGCTTGGCACATAGTAAGTGCCTAACAAATACCATTACTATTATTATTATTATTATTATTAAGTCTGAAAAAGAGATCAAGAAGCTTGTTAAAAAATTTTCAGTTCCAGAAAGTGGTAATAAATCAAGGATGGCCAGTCTATCAATCAGTGGGTTTAATGAGGACTTACTGAGTACTAAATACAGCAGAAGTAGGATTGCCTAGTGAAAAGAACAAGGACCTCAGAGTCAGAGGACCTGGGTTCTAATCCAGGTTCTGCTGACTGCTTGCTGTGTGACCTTAGACAAGTCCCTTGGCTTCTCTGGGCCTCAGTTTCCTCAACTGTAATAATGGGGATTCAATACAAGAATACGAGATTCAATATGAGCAGCAGCGTGGCTCAGTGGAAAGAACACGGGCTTTGGAGTCAGAGGTCATGGGTTCGAATCCTGGCTCTGCCACTTGTCAACCGTGTGACTTCGGGCAAGTCACATCACTTCCCTGGGCCTCAGTTACCTCAACTGTAAAATGGGGATTAAGACTGTCAGCCCCCTGTGGGACAACCTGATCACCTTGTAACCTCCCCAGTGCTTAGAACAGTGCTTTGCACATAGTAAGTGCTTAATAAATGCCATCATTATTATTATTATTAATACCTCTTCTCCTTAGACTGTGAGTTCCATGTGGGGGGGACTGTGTCCAACCTAATTGAACTATACCTACTGCACTGCTCAGAACAGTTCTGACACATAGTAAGTACTGAACAAAAACTATTTAAAAAGGTATTGTAATAACAACAATAATGATGATGACATTTGTTAAACACTTAGTATGTGCCAAGTACTGTTCTAAGCACTGGGGAGGTTACAAGGTGATCAGGTCCTCCCACTTGGGGTTCACAGTCTTAATCCCCATTTTACAATGAGGTAACTGAGGCCCAGAGAAGTAAAGTGACGACCAAAATCACCCAGCTGACAAGTGGCGGAGCCGGGATTAGAACCCATGACCTCTGACTCCCAAACCCGTACTCTTTCCACTGAGTTATGCTGCTTCTAAGTACTTGGGAAAATAACAGTGAACAGGGAATAAGTCTACCAACTCTGTTACACTGTACTCTCCCAAGTGCTTAGTCTGGTGCCCTGCATATTATAATCACACAATAAATATGATAAATAAGAAGAGTATCTATTAAGCACTTATTGTGTGCAGAGCACTGGACTAAATGCTGGAAAAGAATGCACAGGTGAAAATGAAACATAATCCTGTCCCTTGGGGAACTCACAATCTAAGAGTTTAAGTGGAGAGAAGAGATCGGTTCAAATACAGTGGAAACGAGGTTTAGATTTTTCCTTGCTCTCGGGCAAAGAAATCAGTTCAAGGGATGATCTGAAGAAGAATTCGTGGAAGTCAACATGTTTCCTCTAAGAATCTTACGTTTTAGCCTACTACACATATAAAAGTCATAGATCACTCCAGGAAGGTGGAGAATATTTTTGAATGGTATTTAAGAAGTGCTTACTATGTACCAGGCACTACACTAAGTTCTGGGGTAGATACAAGCTAATCAGATGGGGCACATCTTCATCCCCATTTTACAGATGAGGTAACTGAGGCACTGAGAAGTAAGGTGACTTGCCAAAGACCACCTAGGGGACAAGTGATGGAGCTGGTATTAGAACCCGGGTCCTTCTGACTCCTGGAGAATGATAGTTTACAAAGCTTGATTTTGCTGTTATTATTCAAGTAACAAAAAGCACCACGGGAATCGCTGCTGATGTCATTGTCAATGCGTAAGAATAAAGACCACTGGGAATCAGGGCTCTTTGCTTTAAAATATTCAACGAGAACAGCAGGAGCAACAACAGGGGTTATAATTAGGATGGCGCAGAAATTCAACAATATAGTAATGATTTTCAAATGTTATGCGGAGAATCGAAATGATATTAAACTGAATTATAAATATAGACTGTTTTCCACTATTCTTAAAGAACATATTTTTCTTTTTTTTTCCCTACAGAACTAAGACATCCAGGAATCTGATCGATGTTGCAAATAAAGAACTAAGATCATGTCTCTACTGAAACTCCTTAAGACTACTCCTGCTGTGTTTGGCTTCAGTGACTAAAGTTGAGAAACCCACATGCTATTTTCATAATAGGCATTATGAGTCACAGCAACTGTAAAAGGTATTTCAATTAACACTTCACTGCTTTTTTAAAAATTGTGTTCCATGCATTGGCTTTTTCTTTCATGTTGGTTTCTCAAAGCCATCAAACCCTGCTGGTAGAGGCAGTTTGGGAAAAAAACCCACAGGATGCTCTTCAACCACTAAACTTAGTGGACGGCAGATTTTACAATGTGCCTCCAAGTGGATAGGTCCAGGATCAATTAATCAATGGCATTTATTGAGAGCTTACTGTGAGCAGAGTGCAGTACTAAGTGCTTAACAGAGTACAACACAATCGATTTCTCCTAGAAGTCAATATTTTGTTGGCTCTTCCTCTTTCTTTCTGCTGAGGAAACTCCTCAAATGTGTCCTCACATTTATCTAATTCCCAACCATTTCCTCATCGTGCACTCCAACTACCATTGTGCAAACTCTGTAACTTTTGCCAATCGATCAATCAATCAGTCATATTTATTGAGCCCTTACTGAATGCAGAGCACAGCACTAAGTGCTTAGGAGAGTACAATATAACAGAATTGGTAGAGTTGTGTTCCCTGCCCATAAGGAGTTGACAGTCTAGAAGGAGCCAATCCGGGAAGATCCTTCTTGGATCAATGATCATGCCAAGCAAATCTCGAAGTAACATGAGTCGGGAAAACTAATCAGGTTAGAACAGTCCTTGACACACATGGGGCTCAAAATCTCAATCCCCATTATACAGATGAGGTAACTGAGGCCCGGAGAAGTGAAGTGACTTGCCCAGGGTCACAAGAGATAAGTGGTGGAGGGAGGATTAGAACCCAGGTCATCTGACTCCCAAACCCGTGCTCTATCCACTAGGCCACACCGCTTCGCTTTCAAAGACGTCTTCAATTTGGGCTCCCCAAAACACACTGGTGCAGCATTTCCTGACAATTCATGACACTCCTAGTGCCTGCAAATCATCTACCAATCACTCGGTCATTCAATAAATTGTATTTATTGAGTGCTTACTGTGTGCTGTGCACTGTACTAAGCGCTTGGAAGAGGACAATACAATAGAGTTAAGTGGTAAACATGATCCCTAAACCTACATTACCCCATCTATTTTGTAAGCTCCTTGGGGGCAAGGATCATATCATCATCATCATCAATCGTATTTATTGAGCGCTTACTGTGTGCAGAGCACTGTACTAAGCGCTTGGGAAGTACAAGTTGGCAACAACTATTGTATTGTACGCTCCATGTACATGGACAGCTTTGCACACATTGAGCACTCAACAAACTGATTGACTGAGTGACTGATAGATATTTCCACAACATTGCCATTCAACTATATCGGCGCAGGGGGATAGACCCAGTGATCTAATAATAACAGTAAAAATAATAATTAATAATTACAATAATCCTAATGTTGAGCACTGTTTTGACTGCTGGGATACATACAAGATATTCAAGCCAGCCATAGTTCCTCTCCCATATGAAGGTCACCAGATAAATAGGGGGGAGAACGGGTAATAAAACTCCATTCAAAGGCGAGGAAACCGAGGCCCAGAGCAGTTAAGGGTGTCACCCAAGGTCACACAGCAGGAAAGTGGTGGAGTCGGGATCAGAACCCAGGGCCTCTGACACCCAGGCCCATGCTCTAACTATTAGGCAGCACTGCTACTTCCTTCCTTCCAGTCCCACGGGTCTGGAATTCAATTACAAAAATGACTTACCCCATGACTTCAAAGACAAATAATTTCTCCACTGTGGCCACTAATTTCTCAATTCCGGTGCTTATCACCCAGGCTATAAATACCCAGTCAGGGTTATAATGTAACAAAAACCTTTCTGAGACAGATGTACTGTTTTAGGCAATGCCTTCTCCATAAAGCACTTAGTAACTTCTGGTTTAATTATTATCCTGAGAACTTCCTTGTTGGGTGTTTTATGGTTCCACTGAATTTAATGTTATGTTAACACTTCCAACCATAAACACCATCGAGGAGTCTAAATGACTTTTTAGGTTTGCTATTTCCCAGCTTTTGCTTTAAGCCTCAAAGCTGACTGGGTAAATTCCTCACGTGATTCTTCTGTGGTGAAGCTTTTTCTATCCAGGAAGATAGGGAAAGTGATCATTAACCAAGCAAGTAATTATACAACTGAGAATCCAGTGTGCCAGCTTAGAGTAACAGGCCAGCTCCTATTAACTTCTCTGTGCCTCAGTTTCCTTATCTGTAAAATGGGGATTCAATACTTGTTCTCCCACTCCTGAAGAATGAATCTACTCCATCACTTGGAATACGGTACTGAACTATTACCACTTCTTTATTCTGTATTCCCCAGACATCCACTGCATTGCAGTAAATGGGTGCTCAATAAATACTACTACTACTGTTGCTGTTGTTGCTAGTGACACAACTTTACGATTTCTCTCTGGGGATCACCTCCTCACAGAATTAGAGACACGACCTCTACCTCCACCTGTGGTTTTTCATCCAAAAGATAATACGGTGTCTCCCCAGTCCTCTGGCTTCATAGGAGACAAGCCAAACCCACTGATGTTTCATCTGGGGACAACTGTCAAGCATCTGAAAGAAGCCTGGGGCCTGAAGGGTTACAATTCAGGCCAGTGCCACCTTTCCTTGTTTTTCACACAACATTTTCTCCTCCCCAGAATGATTTATTTATCAGTACAGCCTGTCAGTGGTTTCCCTATGATCTCTCCGGGATTGAAACTCACATCCTCAATGCATTGTTAATGTAATTTCTGTAATGGCTATTGTCTCCCACCAGATGATTCTCATTTTATCAACTGTCACAGACAGAGGTGGAAGGATCGTAGAATCTCTGAAATGAGAAATGTTAAAGAGTTTTGCGTCATCCTGTTCATCCTTCAGTGGAAAATGAAAATAAAATATTCATTAGGCATCTCCTAGAGAACTGTTCTCACCCAGTAATGATCTTTTATTTTACTATATGGAATGCTGAGCTTTGGGAGGAATATCCCTAATGGGTCCTTCATATTGTATCAGTCTAACACATGTCTTATTAGGTATCTAGCTGGCACAATGTGCCTCACTAATGCTTAAAGTCAGCTTCACCTATAAGAAATGAATCTACATGTAGACCTGATTTTTCAGACATCACATCCCCTCTGAATTGGCTACCATGAAAGTATGGATTCAGTGAAGCTCTGAATGGTTGAATTCAGGAAGGCTTAGACTATATTTCTTCCTAAACCATAAATCAACTCTGTGATTTTGTTCCTTCCTATTTCCTCAAAATTCAGTCGCACAGTTCAATTCGACTGACATCTCTTAATGAACCCACAGACATGAAAATCCAAAGACGAACGGTGGTGAGGTGAATTCATTGTGAAATCCAAGATGGAAACATGTCAAATATTTGGGGGGTGAAGTTGACATTGTTCGTTTAAAATCTTGCCATGGTTTCCCTGTCCTCTGCTGCATTTCATGCATGGTGTTAAAAATTCTGAAATCCAATACACTTCTCTTTCTTAGTATAGTCATCAACCTTGTAAGGAGAGGATGCCTTTTTAAAAAGTCCTCCAAGTCAACTATGGTCGACAAAAAAAAAATCAGTGAGCAAAGCTTAAAATATAATCATAATCCATTCTTAATGGTCCACAGCGGGGGGGGCACCCACCATGATATTCTGCCAGAAAAAAATAACCTGCCATTTCATTCTATGAAAAGAAAAGAAATTAATTAATAGAACAAGTTGAGACTTGTTCTGCAATGCTTTTTTTAAAACATTGTTTGCATAACCTGCAGAATATTTCCATAGGATCAGCATAAGGTTTAGATAGTCACCTACCGGGAGTTTTAAAACTATCCAAATTATTTGATGGGTTGGAATTTTAACCTCTTCCCATGCTGTACCACCCAAAGGTTTTTTTTTTTCCTTTTACCTCTGGAGATCTGCTTAAATGCTCAAGGTGAATTGTGAAGGTGGCTTGAATATTTAATAATAGCATTTATGGTATTTGTTAAGCATTTACTATGCGCCAGACACTGTACTAAGCGCTGAGGTAGATTCAAAGTAATCGGGTTGGACACGGTCCCTGTCCCACATAGGGCTCACAATCTTAATCTCCATTTTACAGATGAGGAAACTGAGGCACAGAGACATGAACTGAGTTGCCCAAGGTAAGTGTGCCTTAGTGGAAAGAGCACGGGCTCAGGAGTCGGAGAATGTGAGTTCTAATCCTTCCTTTGCCACTTTGACCTTGGGCAAGCCACTTAACTTCTCTGTGCCTCAGTCACTTCAACTGTAAAATGGGGATTAAGACTGTGAGCCCCAAATAGGACATGCTGCTTACCTCTTAGAACAGTGCTTAGCACACAGTAAGCGCTTAACAAATACCTTTATTCCTATTATTAAAGTTGTGGAACTGGGATTAGAACCTAAGTCCTTCTGACTGGAGAAGAAGGAGAGGAGACTGTACATGACAGAATTTGGAGTGGAATTCAATTGTATAGATTGAGCGCTTATGGTGTGCAGAGCAGTGTATTAAACGCTTGGGAAGTACAAGTTGGCAAAATATAGAGATGGTCCCTACCCAACAGTGGGCTCACAGTCTAGAAGGGGGAGACAGAGAATAAAACAAAACATATTAACAAAATTAAATAGAATAAATATGTACAAATAAAATAGAGTAATAAATACGTAGAAACATATATACATATATACAGGTGCTGTGGGGAGGGGAAAGAGGTAAGGTGGGGGGATGGGGATGGGGAGGGGGAGGGGGAGGAGGAGGAGAGGAAGGAGCGGGCTCAGTCTGGGAGTGGAATGTGAAGCAGGAAGGTGAAGCAAAAGCTTGGAAGGTGCAGTGGGATACAGGTGTGGATTTTTTTAGGTTCAAAGATAGAAGGAGTGGACAGTCAGAAAGGTCAGGTGAGGTAGTGGTTAGGAAGGGAAGAAGGAGGGGAGCAAGTGATGTTCTCACTCATTTGAGAGATTACAAAGGATTCAACCGTGTCCAACCCAATTTGCTTGTATCCACCCCAATCATCATCAATCGTATTTATTGAGCACTTACTGTGTGCAGAGCACTGTACTAAGCATTTGGGAAGTACAAGTTGGCAACATATAGAGACAGTCCTTACCCAACAGTGGGCTCACAGTCTAAAATGTAGTCACAAGGTTTCTGCTGCATAGGGATGGGGCATGGGCCTGGGAGTCACAAGGTTTGCTGCCATTTGTGTGCTGCATGGGGTTAGGGCACGGGCCTGGTAGTCATCATCATCAATCGTATTTATTGAGCGCTTACTGTGTGCAGAGCACTGTACTAAGCTCTTGGGAAGTACAATTTGGCAACATATAGAGACAGTCCCTACCCAACAGTGGGCTCACAGTCTAAAATGTAGTCACAAGGTTTCTGCTGCATAGGGATGGGGCATGGGCCTGGGAGTCACAAGGTTTGCTGCCATTTGTCTGCTTGCATGGGGTTAGGGCATGGGCCTGGTAGTCGTCATCATCAATCGTATTTATTGAGCGCTTACTGTGTGCAGAGCACTGTACTAAGCGTTTGGGAAGTACAAGTTGGCAACATATAGAGACAGTCCCTACCCAACAGTGGGCTCACAGTCTAAAATGTAGTCACAAGGTTTCTGCTGCATAGGGATGGGGCATGGGCCTGGGAGTCACAAGGTTTGCTGCCATTTGTCTGCTTGCATGGGGTTAGGGCATGGGCCTGGTAGTCGTCATCATCAATCGTATTTATTGAGCACTTACTGTGTGCAGAGCACTGTACTAAGCGCTTGGCAAGTACAAGTTGGCAACATATAGAGACAGTCCCTACCCAACAGTGGGCTCGCAGTCTAAAATGTAGTCACAAGGTTTCTGCTGCATAGGGATGGGGCATGGGCCTGGGAGTCACAAGGTTTGCTGCCATTTGTCTGCTGCATGGGGTTAGGGCATGGGCCTGGTAGTCGTCATCTAAGTGCTTGGGAAGTACATGTCGGCAACATATAGAGACAGTCATAGTAAGCACTTAACAAATATTATTATTATTATTATTATTATTATTTTATTATTATTAAGGGGATGTAGGAGTGGGAAGGAATTGGAGGAATTTCAGGGAGCCACACACTGGATGGTTTAACTTTTTCAATTTAACAGACTTAATATCTCACCTCAGAGCATTCACAAAATTTACAATTTTGTACTGGGAGAAAATTTCTCTGTAGAAGTCTAATTGTGTTTCAGGGCTATTATATTGTAGAAATGAATTACAAGGAAGAACAAGTGAAAAAAACTGACTAGCTTAAACAGAACAGCTTTTCTGATTTGAATGGCTTTCAGCGGCCTCCCGCCTTTAATTTGATGGCTTAGCTAATGGAGTAAACTCCTTTTGAAATTTCACAGCAGCTCTTAGCCACTGCAATTCCCACAGCTCTGATCCACATCAGAAGATGATCAAGGAGCATTCTGGTCCAGCTCTCCAAAAGGATGTGAGACGCATGGGAAACAGACAGGGAGCTAATAAAAATAATAGTAATAATAGCATTATTACTATTGTTAAGCACTTACTATATGCCAAGCACTGTACTAAGCACTAGGGTAGAGACAAATTAATTGAGTTGGACACAGTCCCTGTCCCTGCTGGGGCTCACAGTCTAAGTAGAAGAGAGAACAGATATGAAATCCCCATTTTACAGATGAGGCAACTGAGGCAAAGTGAAATGATTTCCTCAAGGTCACAGAGCAGATAAG
This sequence comes from Tachyglossus aculeatus, assembly GCF_015852505.1. NCBI lineage: Eukaryota > Metazoa > Chordata > Mammalia > Monotremata > Tachyglossidae > Tachyglossus > Tachyglossus aculeatus. Next base: position 29,122,378 of record NC_052084.1, on the reverse strand, counting down.
TGTTGCAGAGTTGGCATTAGAACCCAGGTCTTGTGACACCCAAGCCAATGCTCTTTTCATTAGTCCATGCCGCTTCTCTTTTAATGTCTGTCTCCTCCTTTAGAAGTGTAAGCTCCTTTTGGACAGGGAACATATCCATTAACTCTGTTTTATTGTGCTCTCCCAAGCACTTAGTGCAGTGTTCTGCACACAGTAAGTGCTCAATAAATATGATTAATTAACTGATTGAGTCCTCACCACCTAAGTACATAGATGTTCACCCTACCCCTTCCCCACACCCAGTATTTATGAATATTATCTCTTTACACTCAATCCCTTCCCCCTACATTTAATTTTAATGTCTGTCTCCCCTTCTATAGTGTACGCTCCTTGAGGGAGGGCATCAAGTCTACCACTTCTGTTGCTCACTCCCAAGCACTCACACAGTGCTCTGCACAGAGTAAATGCCCCCCAAAAGGTTTGAGTGACAACCTTAATGACACTGCTCTGGAGATTTGAGAGGAAATCTGCATGAAGACAGGGTGCCATTAACCTGGCAGATAGTGTTTTTCACCATGTTCCACCCATTGGTGAATTCTTACAAAGTAGAGTGCATTGAGAAGTTCTTAGAGTTTGTTCTTGGGAAGATTTCAATCTAATATAGAGTAACCTGTTGTCTTACTGAACCTTTCAGTGAGCTCCTTGCAAGAAAGATAGGAACATTTTTGCCCTTGGAATCATATGGATGTTTAAAATTTGTCTTTTTTTTATGGCATTTGTTAAGGACTTACTAAGTGTGCCAGGCACTGTACTAAGCTCTAGGGTAGATACAAGATAATCGGGTTGGACACAGTCCCTGCGTCATTTAGCGCTCATGGTCTCAATCTCCATTTTACAGATGAGAGAACAGAGGTAACTGAGGTAACTTCTCCAAGGAGTCAGAATTAGAACTCGGGTCCTCTGACTCCCAGCTCTGGGATCTTTCCAGTAGACCACACTGCTTGCTTTGCCCTGGAGTTCTGCATCTCTGCCCCAGCCTAGGAACACCTCCTTCATAGTATTCATTCTCCATTCTACCACATGCCATTATTGCACAAAACTCTTGAGTGAAAAACTAAGTTGCAGGAAGATTGATTATAATGTTAGGATCATTATAATTCCCAGGACTCTGTTTTTCCTTCTTGGGTCTGCTCCCAACATCCTGGAACAGTGCTGTCCACACAGTAAGTGTCCAATAGTAGGTGTAATGCTATTTATTACCGAGATAAGCAGTGTGCCCTAGTGAAAAGAGCACAGGCCTGGGAGGTGGAAGACCAGGTTTTAATTCTGGATTTGCCACGAATCTGCTGTTTGACCACAGGCAAATCACTTAACATCTCTATGCCTCAGTTACCTCATCCGTAAAATGGAGAGTTTATGCATTTGATTTGGAGAGCATTTTACTAAACCCGCCAGCAGCTCTGGTTTAATCCATTCACAAGAGACCACCATGGATCATAAAATAAGAGAAACTCCAACTTCACAGTCACCCTCTTCCATTTGAAAGTGAAGATCATTCTTTTGGACTGATTTCCCCTCACAGGAGGTTTGGCGCTTCGTCCAGATTCTAATCGAGGGAAGCATCATATGCCCGGTGATATTAATTTGAAATTACCATTCATCCTGGTTGGCATCCTGCCTCTGTCGGAGAGTCTTGGGCTGGGAAAATGGTAATCTTTCCTTCTTCCATCTGCCGTTTGCTAAATATTCAGATGAGGGAGATGAGGTTTGTTCCTGTCCTATCAGTGGACTGGGTTACTGTCTTTTGCTCTTCTTGCCATGAAGGATGTCATCCAGCAGATGAAACCTAAATCGACGGAACAATCAAAAACCGCACAGAGCAAAGATATTAGAAAACAGCATGATTCCATTTTCAATCAAGTAGCATGGCCTAGTGGAAAGAACACGGGTCTGGGAGTAAGAGGACCTGGGTTTTAATTTTGCCTGGGCCGACCACCTACTGTGTGGCCTTGGGCAAGTCGCTTAACTTTCTGGGCCTCAAGTTTTCTCAACTAGACTGTGAATCCCACGCAGGACAGGGAATGTGTCCAAACTGATTATCTCCCATCTACCTCAGCCCTTAGAATAGTGCTCCGTGCATCGTAAGCGCTTAACAAATATCATTTTAAAAAATAAATCAATGGTTCTGAGCATTTACTGTGTTCAGAGCACTGCCTATGTGCCTGAGAAAGTGCAATGCAATAAAATCGGTAGACACAATCTTTTTCCGCAAGGGGTTTAAAGAATACAGGGGGAGATAGACATTCCCTGATGATTTATGTCACAAAGAGCTGTTTTTATTTGAGGTGACATGGCCTAGTGGTTAGAGCACAAGCCTGGGAGTCAGAAAGACCTGGGTTCTAATCCCAGCTCCGCCACACATCTGCCGTGTGACCTTAGGCAAGTCTCTTCACTTCCCTATGCCTCAGTTTCCTCCGCCGATAAATGTGGGATTCAATACCTGATCTCCCTTCTACTTTGAGTCCCATGTGGACAGGGACTGTGTCCGACCTGACTTACATCTACCCCATAATTTAGAACATTGCTGGACACACAGCGCTTAAGAAATACAGGAATAATAATGATGATGAAGATAATGATAATAATAAAAATCACAAATGACATGCAGAAGGGTTTACTCGAACCAAATCATGAGTCTTTTGTTTGTTGCCCAAAGGAAAAGAGGAGACAACTTTGCAGGGTGCATGTTTTTATCAGCTCCCGAGGGTACAGAATGAAACTTCCAATCCAGGGAGATGTGCAGCTTTTATTGAATGGGCCCCAATCAGCTCCTCTTCTCAATGGAATTGCCTCCAATACAGCTGCCTCCTATCAATGGCATCGCTGCTCTTTTTAGCCTCATTGTTAAGGAGGCTAGCGTCTTCCCAGTGACGCACCAGGCGAGCAGGAAGTATCTCCTAAGTGTATCTGTGACTCATTTTCAATCACTATCTAGTACCCTAGGAGATTGCTCATTAGCATCAGCTCTGGGGACTAATGGATCCAGAGTCAGAAATTGCTTTTCTCAGTAAATATTTGAGGGAGAATGGAAATGATCCACCTGACCGTTTCTTTCAAAATAATTTGAACTGGGATTGGCTTGGAGGGGCCTGATTTTTTTTAATAGTATTCCTTAAGTGCTTATTATGTGCCAGGCACTATACTTGGCACATAGTAAGTGTTAAACAAATGCCATTATTATTATACTAAGTACTGGAGTTGTTACAAACTAGTCACGGTGGACACAGTCCCTGTCCGCAGTTTTAATCTCCATTTTACAGTTGAGCTAACTCAGGCTCAGAAAAGTGAAGTGACTTCTCCAAGGTCCCACAGCTGACGTGTTGGAGCTGGAATTAGAATCCAGGTCCTCTGACTCCCAACCCCATGCTCGTTGGACTAGGCCACACTGCTTCTCCGATTGCAAACCTTTCTTCACCCAGGACCCTCTCTGTAAAGGAATAACTTGAGGAAGACCCCTGAATTCCACCCCAAACCCAACCCATTAATGGGCTTATTTCTGATGGATTAACTCCAAGGTGGTCTGTTCAGTCAGTCAGTGTGATTTTTTTGAGCACTTACTCTGTGCAGAGCACTGTACTAAGTGCTTCCAAAAACAATCAGTCAATCCATCACCGATATTTATTGAATGCTTATTGGGTTTTGAGTAATATATTACACCCCTCGGAGAGTACAGTAGAGAGTTAGTTGACAATATATCTTCTCACAGGGAGCTTATAATTTAGTCTGTGACCCAAGGCCAGAGCCTGACCCTCTTCCAGAAAATAATAATGTTTGTGGTGTTTGGTCAGTCAATTAGTGGTATTTACTTAGTGTTTAATATGTGCAGAGCACTGTACTAAGCATTTGAGAGAGTACAATTCAACAGAGTTGGAGATAGGCTCCAACTAGAGTGCTTACTAAGTGCTGGGATAGAGACAACATAATAATAACAAATAATGATGGTATTTGTTAAGCGCTTGCTATGTGCAAAGCACTGTTCTAAGCGCTGGAGAGGTTACAAGGTAATCAGGTTGTCCCACCGGGAGGCTTACGGTTTTAATCCCCATTTTACAGATGAGGTAACTGAGGCACAGAGAAGTTAAGTGACTTGCCCAAAGTCACACAGCTGACAGTTGGTGGAGTTGGGATTTGAACCCATGAACTCTGACTCAAAAGCCCGTGCTCTTTCCATTGAGCCATGCTGCTTCTCACATTCCATGTCATGAGGCTCACAGTCTGAGTTTAGGAGGTCAGGAATTTAGTCTCCATTTTACAGTTGAGGAAACTGAGGCACAGAGAAAGTAAGGGACTTTTCCAAGGTCACACAGCAGGCTTGTGGTAGGGCCTGAGCTCTCTCCTCTAGGCCACTTTTCTTCTCAGGTTTCCCCAACAACCCAACAAACACATTCCTAGCTCATCCAAACACTTCTCCCCCGACCTACCATTGTGGCTTCTTCCTTTCAGAGCAAACTGAGCCCTCAAAGCTGCCTTTGAAATTCACACACAGGGTCTCCTCCAATATTTTCATCTTTTCAATCCTTTTCTTTCCCCCTTAATGATTAGGTCCGGCCTGGAACTCAAACAGCTCCCACCAGGTTGTCAATAAATTGTGAAGGCAGATTAAAGAGTAATTTCACACTTCTCCAGACCAGGGAAGTGTCAGCACATTTGTTTCAATGGTTGTCTGAAAACAGTCAGCTGCCAGCCAAGACAGCTGTCACCTGGGCAGGTGGGAAATGGAGAACCTGCCAAAGAATTCAAATGATATTTTGAAAAATTAAAATGGCTGTGTGGATGTTGCTTTAATGAAACTTAATCTTTCTAAATACGTGTGGAGCACACAAGATTGGAAAGTGAGAGGCAGCGTGACCTAGTTGGCAAATGCACGGACCTGGGAGTTGGAGGACCTGAATTCGAATCCTGAATCCTCCACCTGTCAGCTATGTGACCTCGGGCAAGTCACTTCTCTTCTCTGTGCCTCAGTTGTCTCATCTGTAAAATGGGGATTAACACTGTGAGCCCCATGCAGGACAGGGACTATGTCCAACACAATTTCCTTGTATCCACCCCAGGGCTTAGTACAGTGCCTGGCACATGTTAAGTGCTTAACAAATACCACAATTATTATTATTATTATTATTACACCAGGGGCCCACTTTCTCTGGGTGGGAATGAAGAGAAACGTCAGCTCCATGCCAATTTATGAATTATTGGTAACGTTGAAACTGTTCAAGTGATTTGCCACAGCCACAACGAGTCTGGAAAATGTTTCAAAATCCACACTTCACATTAGTTCTTATTTTTCTTAGCATTGTTCTTTTGTTTCTTATGCTATTCATTCATTCAGTCATATATCTTAAATGCTTACTATGTGCAGAGCACTGTACCATGGGTCCTTCCCCATCTCTACACTCCTAGGATGGAAGACTGAGAAACAGTATGACCCTGTGGGAAAAGCATAGGACTGGAAGTTAGGAGGCCTACGCGCTAATCCTGGCTCCGTCAATTTGCTTTGTGACCTTGGGCAAGTCACTTAACTTCTCTGTGCCCCAGTTCTCTAATAAAAAAAAATGAGAATAAGATAGCTATTATTATTATTGTTATAATTATATTTGCAAATGCTTACTTTGTGTCAAACACTGCTCTAAGCTCTGGGGTAGTTACAAATGAATCATGTTGCTCACAGCTCCTGTCCCACATGGGGCTCACAATCTGAGTAAGGGAGAGACAGATGAAGAAACAAGCACAGAGAAGTGAAGTGACTAGTCCAAGGTCACCCAGCAGGTAATCATTCTCCCTCTCCCTTGGACTGTGAGCTCCAGGGGAGACAGGACCTGTGTCTGCATGGATTCTCTTCATCATCATCATCATCAATCGTATTTATTGAGCGCTTACTGTGTGCAGAGCACTGTACTAAGCGCTTGTATCTACTGCAGTGCTTAGTACAGTACCTGGCAGTTAGTAGGAGCCTAACAAATACCATGGTTATTATTATTATTAGGTTTGTGACCCTCAGCTTGGGCTTCACTGACTTAGCTCTTATTGCACCTTTCCCCATTGTTTAGTCCAGTGCTCTTCACTCAGTAGGCACTCAATAAATCCCACTGAATGAATCCATGTTTTTCTGGCATCATATCCCTCAAGGCGTAATGAGAGGAATTTGAGGGAAGCCAAACAAAGAGACATGCAATTACTACTCTATAAATGTTAAACTATCCAATGGGAGCAGTTTGGCCTTAGCTTAACATCCTTTATGTAGGTCTTCAGTCTTAAAAAGGGTTATTACCAAATCTCTTTTTATCGCTAATTAGTGTCCTTTCTCCCAGTGCCAATATAAATAGTTCTAGGATCATCTCAAGTTTCCTTCAGAGTAAATATTTGAATCAGGTTTCCAAAGATGCCAACTTTAAAAAAAAAGGGAGCAGAAGGGGATGAGGGAGGAGGCAAGATACAGGCTTGAGAGCAAGCTCATAGTACAGTGTTCCACACACAAGTGCTCAATAAATATGATCGAATTGAACTGAATTGAATTAATAAACCAAAAGACCTAATTTGGGCATTTATTGCCCATCAAAGAAACCCTCAGACTTCTTCAGCCCCACTACACAATAAGCTCCTTGAGGACACGAATCATGTCTACCAATGCTACTGAAGTGTTAGAGAAGCAGCGTGGGTCAGTGGAGAGAGCATGGGCTTTGGAGTCAGAGGTCATGGGTTCAAATCCCTGCTCCGCCAGTTGTCAGCTGGGTGACTTTGGGCAAGTCACTTAACTTCTCTGAGCCTCAGTAACCTCATCTGTGAAATGGGGATTAAGACTGTGAGCCCCCCGTGGGACAACCTGATCACCGTGTAACCTCCCCAGCACTTAAAATAGTGCTTTGCACATAGTAAGTGCTTAATAAATGCCATTATTATTATTGTTATTATTATTACTCACCCAGGTGCTTAGTACAGTGCTCTGCACCTAGTAAACGCTCAATAAATTCTATTGATTGATTGACCAGGAACTCTTTGGGTTAAGATATGTTGAGAGTGCCACTTAAACTTGCTCAACTTGTACTTCCCAAGCGCTTAGTACAGTGCTCTGCACACAGTAAGTGCTCAATAAATACGACTGATTGATTGTTTGATTGATTAAACAGCGTGACTGAAGACAACAGCTTTGCACTCACAGCTGGAAACCCATGAGGGCAAACAGATCCCAGGAAGCTCTGGGAGCCTCGGGCTCAGCCTTCTTTCCACTTGGGAGGCCATACTGGCTGAAGTTGAAAGAAGGTTCACCGACATGTCATTTTAATGTCGGTGTGATCTATCCAGACTTGAGATTTTATACCAATGTCCTTGGTTAACGAGATTTTATCCAGTAAAATTTCCCACTGATTTGTTATTCACTTCCTATGAGCCAAACCCTGGGGTATGTATAATACAGTCAGATTCAACCAAATTTCCTGTCCCACAAAAGGCTGATGTTTTAAAGAAGGGAAGGACCTGAGATCTTATCCCCATTTTTCATATGGGGAAACTGAGGCACAGAGTACTTAAGCAGACTGTAAACTGTCTGTGGGCAAGGATCACATCTATCAACTCTGTTGTACTGGTCATTCCCAAGTACTTAGCATGGTGTTCTGCACACAGTTAGCACATAATAAATACCCTTGATTGATTGATTCTTCGATTGTGAGGGCTCCCCTTACACTGTAAACTACTTGTGGGCAGGGAATGTTTCTACCCATTGTGCTGTATTGGGATTAGTACATAGTAAACACATAATATTACTGGGATTATTAGTACTAATTGGAGATCCTTCTGGACTGTGTTCTAGATATGTTGCCAACTTGTACTTCCCAAGTGCTTAGTACATTGCTCTGCACACAGTAAACACTCGGTAAATACGATTGAATGAATGAATGAATTAGTACTAAGCTCTGGGGGAGATACAAGCTGATTAGGGTGGGTATAGTCCCTGCCCCACATGGGGCTCAAAGTATTAATCCCCATTTTACAGATGAGGGAATTGAAGCACAGAGAAGTGAAGTTACATGCCCAAGGTCACACTGCAGATAGGTATAGGAGCTGGGATTAGTGCTTTGCACACAGTAAGCTCTCAGACTGTAAAATTCTTGTGAGCAGGCAATGTGTCTGTTACATTTCTCTACTGTACTCTCCCAAACACTTTGTACAGTGCTCTGCAAACCATAAGTGTTCCATAAATACAGTGGACTGATTGATCAAGGCCCAAGGCCCTGCTGAGAGCTCACCTCCTCCAGGAGGCCTTCCCAGACTGAGCCCCTTCCTTCCTCTCCCCCTCGTCCCCCTCTCCATCCCCCCATCTTACCTCCTTCCCTTCCCCACAGCACCTGTATATATGTATATATGTTTGTACATATTTTTTTACTCTACTTATTTATTTATTTATTTTATTTGTACATATCTATTCTATTTATTTTATTTTGTTAGTATGTTTGGTTTTGTTCTCTGTCTCCCCCTTTTAGACTGTGAGCCCACTTTTGGGTAGGGACTGTCTCTATATGTTGCCAATTTGTACTTCCCAAGCGCTTAGTACAGTGCTCTGCACATAGTAAGCGCTCAATAAATACGATTGATGATTGATGATGACCAAAAAGACTCATGGCCTAGGGGAATCTGAATGAACTAGGAATCAAGAACCCTAGATGCTAATAAATCCCACTGATTGATTAATTGATTGATGTCGCCCTTCAGTCTGATCACATTGTGAACTCCCTACCAGGAACTCCAAGGACTCTAAAATGCAATTGTGATATAAGCTCCGTGAAGCAATATTTTGTCCTTGGAGCTGTCTTGGCCAGGTCTTGCAATTCATCCCATATTTTTATGGTCCTTGTTAAGTGCTTACTATGTGCCAAACACTGTACTAAGCTCTGGGGGTGATACAAGCTGATCAGGGTGGGTATAGTCCCTGTCCCACGTGAGGCTCAAAGTCTTAATCCCCATTTTACAGATGAGGGAACTGAAGCACAGAGAAGTGAAGTTACATGCCCAAGGTCACACTGCAAATAAGTATGGGAGCTAGGATTAGAACCCAGTGCTTCTGACCCCAGGGACTATGCTCTATCCACTAGGCCATACTGCTTTTCATTCTTATGTTTCACCTCAGAATAGAGCGCCTCTTTATTAAGCTCCAGTGATTATTATTATTATAGCTATCACTGTTACTATTATTATTGTATTTGTTAAATGCTTACTACACATCAAGCACCATTCTAAGCACTAGGGTAGACAGTCCTTGTCCCACACAAGGCTCACAGTTTAAGAAGCGGGGAGAACAGGCTTTGAATCCCTATTTTACACATGAGGAAACTGAGGCCCAGAGAACCGAAATGACTTACCCAAGGTCACACTGCAGGCAACTGGCAAAGATGGGATTAGAACCAAGTCCTCTGACCCCATGTCCGTGCTTTTTCCACTAGTCCAGTGTGGCTCAGTGGAAAGAGCCCGGGCTTTGGAGTCAGAGGTCATGGGTTCAAATCCCGGCTCCGCCAATTGTCAGCTGTGTGACTTTGGGTAAGTCACTTAACTTCTCTGGGCCTCAGTTCCCTCATCTGTAAAATGGGGATTAAAAACCGTGAGCCCCCAGTGGGACAACCTGATCACCTTGTAATCTCCCCAGCACTTAGGACAGTGCTTTGCACATAGTAAGCGCTTAAGAAATACCATCATTATTATTATTATTATAGTCCAAGCTGTTCCTCAGTGACGGAGAATCTTCATCAAACAACACTATGGGAGAGGGAACTTTAGGCATCCGTGGTGTCTGCTGAACTCCTGACTTAGCCATTATGATTTATGTTGAATGTAACTATTGCCCAACTATAAGTCAATAAAAGGTCTATGTTCTCAAATGGAGAAACGTACAATTCTACTTAGTCACGTTGCCGGTGCTTAAAACCGAAAGACTTCTCCAACTTTCTCGCATTCCTCTGGGAGATGCAAACTTAATCAGTCCTGCTCTGTGAAAAGGATAATAATAATAATAACTAGAGAAGCAGCTTGGCTCAGTGGAAAGATCCCGGGCTTTGGAGTCAGAGGTCATGGGTTCAAATCCCAGCTCCGCCAATTGTCAGCTGTGTGACTTTCAGCAAGTCACTTAACTTCTCTGTGCCTCAGTTACCTCATCTGTAAAATGGGGATGAAGACTGTGAGCCCTATGTGGGCTCCTCCACCGCTAATCTCCTCACTGTACCTCGTTCTCGCCTGTCCCGCCATAGACCCCCGGCCCACGTCCTCCCCAGGGCCTGGAATGCCCTCCCTCTGCCCATCCGCCAAGCTAGCTCTCTTCCTCCCTTCAAGGCCCTGCTGAGAGCTCACCTCCTCCAGGAGGCCTTCCCAGACTGAGCCCCTTCCTTCCTCTCCCCCTCGTCCCCCTCTCCATCCCCCCATCTTACCTCCTTCCCTTCCCCACAGCACCTGTATATATGTATATATGGTTGTACATATTTATTACTCTATTTATTTACTTATTTATTTATTTATTTTACTTGTACATTTCTATCCTATTTATTTTATTATGTTGGTATGTTTGGTTCTGTTCTCTGTCTCCCCCTTTTAGACTGTGAGCCCACTGTTGGGTAGGGACTGTCTCTATGTGTTGCCAATTTGTACTTCCCAAGCGCTTAGTACAGTGCTCTGCACATAGTAAGCGCTCAATAAATACGATTGATTGATTGATTGATTGATGTGGGACAACCTGATCACCTTGTAACCTCCCCAGTGCTTAGAACAATGCTTTGCACATAGCAAGCACTGAATAAATGCCAAATGCCATCATTATTTATTCTAGACTGTGAGCCCATTGTTGGGTAGGGACTGTTTCTATATAATAATAGTAGCTGCTGTTGCCGACTTGTACTTCCCAAGCACTTAGTACAGTGTTCTGCACACAGTAAGCACTCAATAAATATGATAGAAAGAATGAATAATGATGGTATTTGTTAAGCGCTTACTGTGTGCCAAGCCCTGTTGTAAGTGCTGGATAAAGTTGATGGGTGAGACCCCAATTTCACCGCTATATCAATATCCATCTGGAAACACTGGAGGGGATTTAGCAGAGAGGAATGAGTTGCGAACATTACAGCCCCAGCCATCTTGTCACACTCTGGACATTACTCACTAGATCTTCGGCAGACCCAAGCTAGATCACATGGAGCGGAGAGATGCTTGTGTTACCCAAGCCAGTGAGACTATGGGAAAATAATCCATACCGGTTCATCCATCAACATCACCCCATTTCATAGCCTCTTTAATGGCTTTCCAAAAGGAAAGTTTTGCAAGGAAAACACATTTCAAGGATGGCTTGCCTCGAACTATGGTTTCTTTTAGTTTTCGTTGGCAATTGTTTTTTCCCGGGAATGGGTATAGATTGGATCCGCCTTGTGATTATGAGTATTTTACTCTTTCTGGCCGAGTTAAATCAATTGACATGTCCATAATTTTGGGAGAGAGATCTTGGAGAGGGTGGAATATGACTTTTGGAACCTCTTTGGAATCAGCATGGCCTAGAGGATAGAGCACAGGCCCGGGAGTCAGAAGGACCAGGGTTCTAATCCTGGATTCGCCACGTGTCTGCTGGGTGACCTTGGGCAAGTCACTTCACCTCTCTGGGCCTCAGTTCCTTATCCGTGAAATGGGGATTAAGACTGCGAGCCCCATGTGGGGCATGGATTGTGTGCAACCCAATCAGCTTGAATCTACCCCAGTGCTTAGATCAGTGTCTGGAACATAGTAAGCACTTAAAATACCATAAAGAAAAAAAAGCTCATAGGCTGTAGCCCTGTACATCCCAACACAGTACTGGATTTGAAGGTGCCTTTTCTGATGGGAAGCTCCTTTACCTTGGCATAAGAGGTAGTGGAAAATAATAATTGTAGTATTTGTTAAATGCTTAGTATGTGCCAAGCACCATGCTAAGCACTGGGATAGACACAGGATAATCAGGTCAGAGACAGTCCTGCCCCACATGAGGCTCACAGTCTAAAGAGGAAGGAGAACAAGTCAAATTCCCATTGTAAGAATGAAGAAACTGAGGCACCGAGAAGTTCAGTAACTTGTCCAAGGTCACACAGAAGCAAATGGCAGAGCTGGGGAATCCAAGTCCTCTGACTCCCAGCCTGTGCTTTTCCCATTAGGCCGCACTGCTTCCACAGGGAATCAATCCTCCATTCCACAGTGCCTGCACACAAAATGTCTAGACTGTGGACTGAAAACTCTAGACTGTAAGCCCATTGTGGGCAGGGAGGGTGTCTGTTTATTGTTGTACTGTATTCTCCCAAACACATAATACAGAACTCTGCACACAGTAAGCGCTCAATAAATACAATTGACTGACTGCCCTTCTGGCAACAAAGACCTGGAAAAAAACTCTCCTGGTAGTACAGAACTTGGCCCCTTTTTACTCTCAGTGAACATAACAAAAAGGGATGATTGTGGCATCCCTATTTAATCGTTTAGATCATAACTCGGGAACGCATTCTCTCTCTACCCCCCACCACAACATTGACGTGTAGAGACCAAGACTCAGCTCTCTGAAGAACCTGGGCCGTGCCAAAAACAAATGGCAGAAATTCATTAAAAGCCAATCAGCTCACTCTCTCACTCTCAGGAGGTTCTGCCCATTTTGGTTCCCAGGGGAAAATACATTTAGTCAGAAATTTTTAATAGCAAGTTCTATTCTAGAGGATAAAACGTTTTACCAAATTCCTGTTTCTAAGTTCCGAGACGTACGGTTCACGGATAGATTTGGACTCTTCGAGTCTGATATGATATCGACTAAAGAAGCCGATGAAAAGGGGACCACATAACTAATAAGAGTTGATATCTGCTTGTCTTCTGTGGAATTTTTGTTTCTTTCCATCCTTTTCAATTGCAACCCTCTAGCCAAGTCTGGCATCTCTCAGGAAGCACATGCCAGGGTAAACTAGGACTCCGCTTTAGCACTTCATTCTTATGCCTCATTGGAGAGGTATGTGTGCTTTGTGATTTTCCAGAACTGTCGGCCTACTGAGGAAGAAAGGCTATTTTATGAGGGCCCAGAAAGCCGAGTTTTGGCTCACCATTCAGGGGTGAAAATGAAGGTGTCTTGGAGATCCAAAAAGTTCCTTTTGAGATGTGCTCCTTCACTTGGTGGAGACCTGAAATAAAGTGGAATGGAAACAAATCTAGAAGGGTTGAAAAGCAGACTATCTGAAGGCAGGGATTATTATGATGACACTTTAGGACCGAGAATTTGCAACAGCCTTAATCTCCCTGGGCCACCCAGGGCAAACAATGAATAAGCAGGAAGGAGTGCAGCACAGTGTGAAATCCATCTATATTCTTTGCTTAGGATCAGAATTAGAACCCAGATCTCCATTTTGCTCTCCTCCCACTGGATCAACAGCGAGGTGTGCTGGGGTAGATTGTAAACTCGTTGTGGGCAGGGAATATGTCTACTCCTCTGTCGTACTCTCTCAAGCACTTAGTACAGTGCTCTGCCCACAGTATGCACTCAGTAAATACCATTGATTGATATGAAATAATTAGATGAGATCCAGTGCCCATCCTGCATGGGGCTGACAATCTAACAGAGATGGAGAGCAGGTAGCTTCTACTAATAATTAATAATAATTACTGCGGCAGTTGTTAAGTGCTTACTATGTGCCAGGCACTGTACTAAGTGCTGGGGTGGATACAAGCAAATCGGGTTGGACTCAGTCTTCGTCCCACGTGGGGCTCACAGGCTCAATCCCCATTTTACAGGCAAGGTAACTGAAGCTCAGAGAAGTGAAGTGATTTGTCCAAGGTCACACAGCAGACAAGTGGTGGAGCTGGGATTAGAACCCAGGTCCATCTGGCTCCCAGGCAACTTTATTTATTGAGCAACTGCTGTAGATTGTAAGCTTCTATGGGCAGAGAACCTGTCTGCCAACTCAGTTATACTGTACTCTTTCAAGAACTTAGTACAGTGCTCTGTGAACAGTAAGCACTGGATAAATATGATTGATGGCCTGATTGACTGTGTACAGAGCGATGTACTAAGCGCTTGGGAGCTCATTGTGTACTGTACTCTCCCAAGTGCTTAGAACAGTGCTCTGTACATAGTATTAAGTAAATACCATTGATTGACAGATAGCTTAAAAGAGATAATAGGCAGTATCTCTGCCCTCAAGAAACTTTCAATCTAGTAATAATAATAATAATGATGATGATGGCATTTATTAATGCAAAGCCCATTCTAAGCGCTAGGGAGGTTACAAGGTGATCAGGTGATCAGGTTGTCCCTTGGGGGGCTCACAGTCTAAATCCCCATTTTACAGATGAGGTAACTGAGGCACAGAGAAATTAAGTAGAGATTGCTATCCAGCATATCAACCAATGAATGGTATTTACAGAGCACTCACTGAGTGCAAAGCACTGTACTAAGACCTAGAGAGAGTGTAATCTAATAAGAAGATAGGATTCCTGCTCTTAAGGAGCTGACAATCTGAGGGGCTAATATCCCATTAACAGGTTAATAATAATAATGTTTTTTTTTTGTTAGCTTTAGGCAGCACTCCATTTAGGAATGCATGGCATGCTATTCTGATTTCCTGAGATTCCCCATCTTGTGTGTGATTGTATAATTCCCCTAGAATTCAGGAAATTCACTAGGAGAACATAGAAATCATGCTATTATGCTATTTAGAAGGTATATGTTTTTCATAATAGCTATTGTTCGGGCTTTTGTCGTTGGGCATCCCTGAACAAATTAATAAGGAGTCTTGTTGTAATTTCCTTCTCTTGTAATTTCCCTCTCTTTTCTTTAAATTGGTCAGGGGCGGTTTCAGGAACACAATCCAGAACTATTAGCATAGCGTCAACCATATTGAATTCATCAAAATAGTGCAGGGAAAGGCATTCTTGAAATTTTAAAACAGACTCTGTAAATCATCCTAGGATTTCTTTTCCCCACTGGACTGTCCAGTTTATAAATTTCCAAGCTGGAAGGCGTAGGGCGCCATGATCGCATGTTGAAGCAACGTAAGTGATGTACAAGTTAAAGTCATTTTGGAACTGGACTAAGAGATTCCTAACTGGTGGGTCTCCAACTGGGAAGTTTTAACTGAGTCAGGAAATACCTTGTAATACTTAGTCATGTAAGCGAGGTTCACAATTGAAGCCGCGTGGCTTAGTGAATAGCGAATGGACCTCGGAGTCAGAAGGACCTGGGTTCTAATCCCTGCTCCGCTACATGTCTCCTGCATGACCTTGGGCAAGTCCCTTAACTTCTTTGGGCTTCAGTTACCTCATCTGCAAAATGAGGATTAAGAGTGTGAGCCCAGTGTGGGACAGGGGCTGTGTCCAACCTGATTAACTTGCAATAGTACTTAAGTACTATTATTATCATTATTATTATTATGTATTCTGTCCAAAAAGCAGGCAAGCATCTGGGAAGAAAAGAGCTTTCTGAACCCCAAGCCTCTTCTAGGCTATAAACTCTTTGAGGGCAGGGGTTTTGCTTACCATTTCATTCATTCATTCATTCATTCGTATTTATTGAGCGCTTACTGTGTGCAGAGCACTGTACTAAGCGTTTGGGAAGTACAAGTTGGCAACATATAGAGACGGTCCCTACCCAACAGTGGGCTCACAGTCTAGAATGGGGAGAACTGTATGAACTCTACAGAATTTTCCCAAGTGCTTAGTTCAGTGCTCAGCACACAGCAAGGTCTCAATAAAGACCCTCCATTGATACAGAGGATAAAATTCCAGAATGATGCTTGTAGTCGGAAACGCTAGACCGCAAACTTGTTATGGGAGCCTGCTTATTCTGTTGTAGTATATTCTCCCTAGCGCTTATACATAGCAAGCACTCAGTAAATAGCCTTGGCTGATTGATTGAAACTAGTAAAATGAATTGTTAGGATGATTTTCAGCATTCCCGAGATACTTTTCCTAAAGTTTCCTGTTCCTTGTGCTGTTCCCTTGACTAAGAAGTAGACCAAAGAGGAGCCTGTCACTTTGCTTTCAATACTGAGAAGCAGCGTGGCTTAATGGAAAGAGCCCGGGCTTTGGAGTCAGAGGTCATGGGTTCAAATCCCAGCTCCTCCAATTGTCAGCTGCGTGACTTTGGGCAAGTCACTTCACTTCTCTGTGCCTCAGTTACCTCATCTGTAAAATGGGAATTAAGACTGTGAGCCCCCGTGGGACAACCTGATCACATTGTAACCTCCCCAGAGCTTAGAACACTGCTTTGCACATAGTAAGCGCTTAATAAATGCCATTATTATTATTATTATTATTATTATTATTATTACTGAGGTTCCATGAAACCAAACAACTTTGCAATGTGATTTAGTGGGAGATAGGAAGCTTAGAATTGTAGTTTTTCCTGAGTATTCATTCCTTCAAAAGCCTACGCTTATATTTTCCATTTTTCTCTAACAAATAGTCTCAGGGAGGTTTTTGAGAATAATCTTCATCCATTTTGATAGGTTGCCAACTGATCTACACTTGAGTTAAAAGCTTTGGTGAAGTCTCTACTCCCTCTGCTGGTTGGCTTCATCGAAGAGTGGGAGTTTCCCTTCTTTTCATTTCTCCAGGACGGGGATTTTTCAGAAAAAGACCTTTTAAGACATTCGAGACTTTCGTAGATTCGGGAACCTTTTCGCTGCGGATGAAGACGTGAGGCTGGTTAGGTGAGTTGGGGAATTGTGAGTTGTGGGCAGGGAATGTGTCTACCAACTCTACTCTATTGTACTCCCCCAACTGTTTAGTACAGTGCGCTCCACAGAGTAAGCACTCAAACACAATTGATGATGATGATGATGATGATTACGGCTGGAACGGAGATTTGCAGGAAGTAGCAGAAATATTTATTAAGCATTTAGCGGGTACAATGCACTATGTGAAATCAATCAGTCGTATTTATTGAGTGCTTACCGTGTTCAGAGCGACTGTCTTAAGTGCTTGGAAGTGCTTGTCTTAAGTGCAATAGAACATTTGGAAAGTACAAAACAAAGAGGTAGTTTCCCTGCCCACCAGGCACTTACACTCTGCTGGAGGAGACTCCAAAAATATTTAAGAATCGAGTAGTCTGTGAGCCCACTGTTGGGTAGGGACCGTCTCTATATGTTGCCAACTTGTATTTCCCAAGCGCTTAGTACAGTGCTCTGCACACAGTAAGCACTCAATAAATACGATTGATTGAATGAATGAATGAGTAGTCAGGAATAAAAAGATTGAAAGAACATGTAGCTATAAGTGAGGAGGATAGGTATAAATTAATGCATGGATTTGTAATCCTCACCAGTGAACTATCTCTGTAATAATAATAATGGTATTTGTTAAGTGCTTATTATGTGCCAAGCACTGTACTAAGTGCTGGGGTAGATACGAGGTAATCAGGTAGTCTGTCCCACGTGGGGCTCACAGTCTTAATCCCCATTTTACAGATGAGGTAACTGAAGCACAGAGAATAATAATAATGATGATGGCATTTATTAAGTGCTTACTATGTACAAAGCACTGTTCTAAGAGCTGGGGAGGTTTCAAGGTGATCAGGTTGTCCCACGTGGGGCTCACAGTCTTAATCCCTATTTTACAGATGAGGTAACTGAGGCACAGAGAAGTTAGGTGACTTGCCCAAAGTCACACAGCTGACAGTTGGCAGAGCCACGATTTGAACCCATGACCTCTGACTCCCAAGCCCGTGGTCTTTCCACTGATCCATACAGTGCTCTGCACATAGTAAGCGCTCAATCAATACGATTGATTGATTCTCACTAAGCCACACTGCTTCTCCATGATTTATTCATGTCGGCCCTAACTCCTTTATGACTGTGGGGCTGGTGTCCTCTGATTCCTCATGATCCCTGGGGACCAGTGATTTTCTCTTCGCTTCTCTAATGATGGTGGGTTTTTCTGCAGCGAACAACAGACAAACCTCAGTACGGCGGTGAATTGCGGAATTAGCTAAATGCTTAGGATGTGCCAGGCACTGTACTAAGCGCTGCGGTAGACACCAGATAATCCAGTAGAACACAGTGTGGGACTCAGTCCCTATCCAGCATGGGGCTCCCAGGCTAAGGAGGAGGATGAAATCCCCATTTTGGACTGAGAGCCTGCTAAAAGGAAATTATTGTAGCGCTAATAGTTGCTTAAACCACAATCCCTTGCCCTAGCCAATTGTGCTAATCAATCAAATCATGGTATTTATTGGCCACTTACTGGGTGCACTAGAGTAAGCAGGCAAAATCCCTGCCCTGCCTGCCTTCAAAGAGCTTATAATTTTGGTGTTCTCAATGAATCACTCTATCAGTAGTATTTACTGACTGCATACTCTGTGTAGAGCATTGCACTAAGTGTTTGGGAGGTTAAAAAAAAGTGAGGTGATTCCTGCCCTCCTGTCTGGCTGGAGAGATAAACACTAAGCTAATCACAGGTAGGAGGAAGCAAGAGTTTAAAGATATGTACATAAGTGCTGTGAAATAAACTGTGTGAGCTCATAAATCACACAAAAAAGAATCAAACACCCTGGTCCAGAGTAGTTTCAGTACAGCTGTAATAGATAGCCAGAATTTAAAAAAAAAACAACAAAACTCATAAAAAGTGTCAGCAAACCTCCTTCGTGTTTTTGGTGCATATATTATTCTCTTATTTTCTCTTTTCCATTTTTATCCGCTTTGCAGTAAAGGAAGGAGCAAATTACCACTTTTCTGTTGTGAGGAACATGTTAATGCCATATTGATTTGTTCTCTATTCCTGTTGCTCAAGAAAGAACCAGCCTTGAGGGATTAGATGGTCTGGGAGGTTGGTAATGGAATATGAAAGCATTTTCATTTTTAGTTTAAGGGTTGATATTGTGACCCATCTCGGCTCCTGAAATCCAATTTTATCTGGTGGTAAATGTAACGGATTACTCCTGGTACTAATGTATTTGCATACCTTTGAAACACATTTATTAGCCAAGAAAGCTGTTAGGAACATACCACAGTAGTGGTGTATTAGTAGGGGATAATAATATAGTTTCTATAAGGGGAAACTGGTTTCCTAATCCCTTGGAGTTCCTCAAAAGGGGGTGAAAGCATGTGGCCAAAGGGGAAAGAGTGGATGAACTCTATTTAGATTTTCAAAAGGCTTTTAGTGGAGGTTCCACTCAAAATATTTTTAAAAAGTGCTTAGTACAGTGCTCTGCATACAATAAAGCACTCAGTAGATACAATTGAGTGATCAATTTATTTAAAAGAACACAGTAATCAGCAGTTGGGAGAAAAAGTTCTGTTACGACAGAAAAATGGGTAAAATGTCGTGATAATTGTAGTATTCGCTCAGCTCTTATTGTGTGTCAACTGCCAGGGAAGTTACAAGATAGAAAAGATAGAGATACAAGGTAGAGAAGCAGCGTGGATTAGTGGAAAGAGCACAGGCTTGGGAGTCAAAGGTTGTGGGTTCTAATCCCTGCTCTGCCACTTCTCAGCTGTGTGACTTTGGGCAAATCACTTAACTTCTCTGTGCCTCAGTCACCTCATCTGCAAAATGGGGATTAAGTCCGTGAGCCCCATGTGGGACAACCTGATCACCTTGTATCTACTCCAGCGCTTAGAACAGTGCTTGGCACATAGTAAATGCTTAACAAATACCATAATCCTCCTCATCATAATCAAATTGGAAACAGTCCTTGTCCCTTAGGGAGTTCACAGTCTAAGAATGAAGGTGAACAAGTGTCATACCCCCATTTTACAGGTGAGGTAACGGAGCTGCAGAGAATGTTGGGCTATTGGGAGGGGCAGCCTTTCCCCTCCGCCTGAAACACCCTGCCAAACTAGCTCTCTTCCCTCTTCAAAGCCCTACTGAGAGCTCACCTCCTCCAGGAGGCCTTCCCAGACTGAGCCCCCTTTTACTCTGCTCCTCCTCCCCTCCCCATCACCCCTAATCCCTCCCTCTGCTCTACCCCCTTCCCTGTCCCACAGCACTTGTGTATATTTGTACCTATTCATTATTGTATTTATCTTATTTAATGATGTGCATATAGCTATAATTCTATTTATCTATTTCGATGCTATTGATGCCTGTCTACTTGTTTTGTTTTTTGGTCTGTCTCCCCCTTCTAGGCTGTGAGCCCATTGCTGGGTAGAGATTGTCTCTATCTGTTGCCAAATTGTACTTTCCAAGAGCTTAGTAAAGTGCTCTGCACACAGTAAGTGCTCAAATACTTTCCAAGAGCTTAGTAAAGTGCTCTGCACACAGTAAGTGCTCAATAAATACAATTGAATGAATGAATGAATGGAGAAGCAGAGTGGCTCAGTGGAAAAAGCCCGGGCTTTGGAGTCAGAGGTCATGGGTTCAAATCCCGGCTCCACCACATGTCTGCTGTGTGACCTTGGGCAAGTCACTTAACTTCTCTGAGCCTCAGTTACCTCATCTGTAAAATGGGGATAAAGACTGTGAGCCCCAAGTGGGACAACTTGATCCCATTGTATCCCCCCAACACTTAGAACAGTGCTTTGCACATAGTAAGTGCTTAACAAATGCTATTATTATTATTATTATTATTATTAATTTAAGTGATTTTCCTTAGGTCACAAAGCAGGCAAGTTGTGGGGCCAGGATTAGAACCCAGATCCTCTGATTCCCAGGCCTGGGCTCTTTCCACTAGGGCCTGCAGCTTCTAGAAGTAGAGAAACAGCTTAATACAGTGGTCTGCACAGAAAACGCTCAATAAATCCTATCGATTGACTGATTGATTTGTAGAGCAAACTCTCCCCTGCACCGCTGAGACTGCCTCCAGACCACACCCCTTCATCTATCATCAATCAATCAACAGGATTTATTGAGCACTTACCGTGAGCAGAGCACTGTACTAAGATCTTGGGAGGTTATGACATGCTTTTTTCTTTAGCTAACCCTGTTTTCTTTCCTCAGGAAAAATTTATAATGTGAAAAGTGAAGGAGAGGAGCCCACTGGAGAGAGCATGAGCCTGGAAGCCAGAAGGACCTCTGTCCTATTCCTGGATCTGCCACTCGGCTGTTCTGCGACCTTGGGAAAGTTACTTCACTTCTCTGTGCCTCAGTTACCTCACCTGCCAAATGGGTATTAAGGCTGTGAGGCCCGTGCGGGACGTGGACTGTGTCCAACTTGATTAACCTGTATCAATCCCAGCGCTTAATACAGTGCTTGTCACATTGGAAGCACTAAACAACTACCATTTAAGAAAAGAAAAGTGTGATAGGCCAGCTGGCAAAGTCATTTTCATTCCCAACAAACTCATAATAAAATCTATGGCTTTCTCTTTGGTCAGAATAGCAGAATTCAGACAAAACAGGAAAGCGAATGGGCCCTACACCAGAGCTAAACAAGGCAGCTTCGCTTTGAAACCGAATCAAGCAGATGATCCCAGAGACCCCGTTCGTCACCGCGGTTTCCTTTAATCAATAATTAACAGGACTCGTTTGTTTCAGAAAAGAACAGTGGAACAAAAAGCTGGACTGCACAGAGTCTCGACCTGCTCCTTGAAGACAATCGGAGTGGAAGATGGCAGCTCTGATTAACAGCGCCATTGGCCTCAGTAGCTATTTTCTAATTTAGCAAAAACAGAGTCGACCTTTTCGTTCCTCTCAAATTAGGCAGGGGCACGATGTGGTGGGTACCATGGTTACTTGCGAGGTAAATGTTTTTGAGTCTCCGCCATGTTTCCCTAACTCAAAGAGGGTGGAAAACTGCTCCAACATGTGTGGTGAGACTTCTCTTCAGTAAGTAGGGCCACAGGAACAGTACATACAGCAACAAGATAGATTGGCCATCACTACCCATCTGTCCAATCAATCGTATTTATTTATTTATTCTTTAGTTTTTCAGGGGATTTGTTAAGTGCTTACTATGTGCCAGGCACCCTACTGCGCTCTGGGGTAGATACCGGCTCACCGGGTTGGACGCAGTCCATGTCCCACATGGGGTTCCCAGTCTCAATCCCCATTTTACAGATGAGGGAACTGAGGCGTGGAGAAGGGACGTGACTTGCCCGAAGTCGCACAGCAGACAAGTGGCGGATTAGCACTTTCTGTGTGCAGAGCGCTGTACTAAGCGCTTGGGAGAGAGCAGTAGAACTATATAACAGACACATTCCCTGCCCACAGTGAGTTTACAGATTTCAGGCTAGGATTGTGGAAGCTGAATAGATCAGTGAATCAGAAGTATTTATTATTTATTGTAAGTATCTATTGAGAGCCTCATGTGGACAGAGCACTGCACTAAGCACTGGGGAAAATGCTAGTAGCTAGTACCACAAGCCCTGCCCTCAAGGAGTTTAGCATCTACCTAGCAGGGGAGGAAGCCCCTGAAATAATCTATATTTGCAACCCAAGATAGGATATTGGGAAGGTCTTTAGTTTGTGGTTTTGCATGTGATTTACAGTCCACTAGACTGTAAACTTGTTGTGGACAGGGAATGTGTTAGATTGTTATATCATACTCTCCCAAGCACTTAGTACAGTGCTTTGCACACAGTAAGTGCTCAGTAACTACAATTGACTCACTTGAGTGCCAGTCCTATCAATCAATGGTATCTATTGAGCACGTATCGACAGAGCACTGTACTAAGCACAGTTTCCTAAAAATCTGAAATGAACATTACATTTTTCTTTCCGACTTTTACTGAAGCCTTTTCCGGGTCTTCGACTTATTGATCTAAGGATCCGTAATAAAGATGTATTCTGCCTTCCAAGTCAGGCTGGTAGTACTAATTTATTGAGCTTCTATTTGGGGCAGTGAACTGTACTAAACACTTGAATCCAGCAACACGTTCCCTGACCACAGGTTGATCTTGATCTCTTTACATTTCCTATTTGTAATTACTGTCTGCCAGGCCAATTTATAGCCTGCTGTCATCTCCCAACTGAAGCCAAACCCTGTTATAACAGAATCGCTCACAAACAGAAATTGCTCCTTTCTTACATATCTAAAGAAGTCCACCCCAATTTGCAAGAAGTGACAAGCCAAGGCCCAAAGCCAGTAAATCCAGATCGGCGGTATGTTGATTTAGAAAAATATCACGGGTTTAAAGATTGGAATTGGCTAGTTTCTCATTATTTTCAGTAATAACTGTAATTGCATAATGGATTAAAATGAGAATGTTTCCCTTCCAGTAACACATAGAAATGAAAGAGGAAATATTTTCACCTTAAAAGTAGGTCACTAAGTGATGGATAAAGTACAAAATAAGAGGTCTCATTGAGATGTGGGTCTTTTATAATATAAAATTCCGCTGTGTGATATAATTGACTTTTAAGAGAAATAATCGGGTCACCCGGGGTATTTCACATAAACATCACTCAGCTCTCCAGATCTGTTCTCTATGCAGGAGATAGTAACAGGGGAAAAAAATCAATCCATAAGCCAAGTGTACTTATTGCTTACTGTGTGCACAGCACTGTACTAAGCGCTTGGGAGAGTACACTAAGGTGGAGTTGGTAGACACATTCCCTGTCCACAAGAGGATAAAGTCTAGAAGAAAACAGAAGATTTTCCTTTTACTAAGTGAAAATCTTAGAAGTGGAGCTGAGGCTTGACATCCAAATGAATAAGACTTCATCCAAATCTCCAGCTGATAAATCAAGCAATGGCATTTATGAAGTGCTTATCGAGTACATCCTCTAATCCTAGCCCCGTAGATCCACAGGGAGAGGCCAGAGAATGTGGACTATTTGCCCAAACAAAAAAGGAATTTCTGCCAAAAGTGGCCAAGATGAAGAGAGTCTGCATTGCCTCGACAATAGGAATTCTGCCTTAGGGTGCTTCAGGAAATGACTGCACCGTTAAACCTGAAATTGAATGTGTCATTTATGAGGGACCTATCATCTCCATCTATTTTTTTATGGTATTTGTTAAGCGATTACTATGTGCCATCACTGCAGTAGATACAACTTCTTTGGGTTGGATACAGTACATGTCCCACAAGGGGCTCAGAGTCTTAATCCCCATTTTACAGATGAGGTAACTGAGGCACAGAAAAGTGAAGTGACTTGCCCAAGGTCACACAGCAGACAAGCGGCAGAACTAGGATTAGGACTCAAATCCTTCTGATTCCCGGGCCTATGCTTTAGCCACAAGGCCGTGCTGCTCTTTCATTCATTCGTATTTATTGAGTGTTTACTGTGTGCACAGCACTGTACTAAGTGCTTGGAAAGTACAATTAATCAATAGAGACAATCCCTGCCCATGACAGGCTAACAATCTCGGGGGGGGGGGGGGGGGGGGGGAGACAGACACCAAAACAAGGAAACAGGCATCAATACCATCAATATAAATAAATAGAAGTATATATACACATCAAAACAGGGCTCACATTCTAAATAGGAGGGAGAGTTTGGACAACGTCTGAAGGATGTCTTCAGGAGCTGGGAAAATCCCATCAATTCTGACTGCACAAAGCACACCAAGTTGAGTGGAAGGGGAGATAATATAATAATAATAGTGGTACTTGTTAAGCATCTGCTATGTGCCAAGCACTGTACTAAGTGCTGGGGTAAATACAAGATAATCAGGTGCAGCATGGGGTTCACAGTCTAAGTAGGAGGGAGAAGACGTATTAAATCCCCATGTTGCAAATGAGGGAACTGAGGCACAGAGAAGTTAAGTGATTCACCCAAGGTCACACAGCACCAAAATGGTGGAGCCAAAATTAGAACTTAAGTCCTCTGACTCTCAAGGTATGTGCTCTTTCTATTAGGCCCCTCTTGTTCAGGCAAAATCATCCGTTCATGTTACACCTACCAGTAGCAGTAGAAATAGCACTCTCGGGGTTGCACCTGGAGAATCTGCAGTATCTACCAGTCTCAACTGCGGGAGGGAGAGTCAAGCAGAGGCGTACCCGTTCCATTCCTAGCTTAGGCGGGGGCTAGCAAGTGGAAGGCAATCTGCTACAAGTCAAAACTCACCTGTGCTGGGCAGCAGAGGCATAGGAGAGAGGCGAGGGCGGAGACTCAGGTTTACTGCGTGGAAGATGGCAATGATAAACCACTTCCATATTTTTACCAAGAAAACTACGGATACACTAACCGAACGATTGCAGATGGAAAGCAGGGCGTTCAGGGAGAGATGTGTCCATGGCGTCGCTGTGGGTCGGAGACGACTCTACGGCATCAAACAAAGCACTTAGTGCATCAGAGGGAGTCAGAGGACCTGGATTCTAATCCCAGCTCCATCACTTGCCCACTGTGTGACTTTGTGCAAGTCACTTAACTTCTCTGTGCCTCGGTTCCCTCATCTGTAAAGCAGGGATTAAACTCCTGTCTTCCCTTCTTAGTACTGAAAATTAACCATGTCTCTCAAAGGGGCTCATGATCTAAGAATAAAGGAGGGAAAAGGGACCGATAATACACACAAGGAGTGATGAAATTCATTCAATTCATTCATTCAATCATATTTATTGAACGCTTACTGTGTGCACAGCACTGTACTAAGCACTTGGTAAAGTACAGTACAGCAATAGAGACAATCCCTGCCCATAACAAGCTCACAGTCTAGAGATGATCAAAATGGATCATCAGTCCCCCAACCTTCATGAACGGATAGAATTTCATCCACTGTTTGAACAGGAAATTCAATCACCATCATCATCGCTACCGAGAGATCAACTAACGTGACCGAGCCAAAACTAAGTCTATTTTATTCTGGTGGAATTAGCAATGGGCGCAGTCTCCAACCTGCCTCCGAAAAATGGTGGAGCGTTTCCACAATTTGAAACTCCTGACAAAATCAAATATCGCCGGTTGTAGAACTTCTCTCTCCTAAGCCATGTAATAACCAGGGAAGCAGTTGTCATGACAACTGGGAGGAACTGAAGGGATTTTGGATTTGGGTTAAAGCAAACACAATCACATAACCATCGCAGAATACATTATCTTTGGAGTGTCCCCAGGAGAGAAGGAAACTGTAGACTCACAAGGGTGTTTTTTTTTCTACTTCAGAGATAAATGTTCTATTCTCCCCTTCTCTCCCTGAGAGAATATTTTGCAAAACGAAGTTTAGCCAAAACAACACACCATAAAGATGTTATAGCAATTTTATCTAAATGAAGTCGTAACCTCTGAAAAAACCAGAAACCCCTTTCCCAGCTGACCTCACAGAAATGTGCTTCCATCCGTTTCCTTTGCTCCGTGGAAAGGTCATCTGGATTTGGGGCTCTAGGCTTATAGTAAACTGAAGTTCACACATGCGTTATATCATTTGCAAATGATTCCAGAGAAGCAGTGTGGCCTAGTGGATAGAACATGGTCCCGAGAGTCAGAAGGACCTGAATTCTAATCTGTGTCCAACCTGATTAACTCATATCTACCCCACTGCTTAGAAAAGTACTTGGCACACAGTAAAGCATTTAAGAAGTCTTCTAGACTGTGAGCCTGTTGTTGGGTAGGGACCATCTCTATACGTTGCCGACTTGTACTTCCCAAGCGCTTAGTACAGTGCTCTGAGCACAGTAAGCGCTCAATAAATACGATTGAATGAATTAAAGAAGTACCATAATAATAATACTAATAACAATAATCCTAGCTTTGGTACTTTTCTGCTGTGTGAACTTGGGCAAGGGACTTAACTTCTCTGTGCCTCAGTTACTTCGTCTGTAAAATGGGGATTTAGACTGTGAGCTCCATGTGGGACATGGACTGTGCCCAACGTTAGAAAAGAAAGAAAACAACTGCAGAAACTGAAAGTAGCAAATGCCATTATATGTTGCCAACTTGTACTTCCCAAGCGCTTAGTACACTGCTCTGCACACAGTAAGCACTCAATAAATACGATTGAATGAATGAATGAATTATGCAACAAGGCACAGGCTTTACATACACATGATATGGAAGTGATCGTCGATCTCGAATTGGTTTTATCAACCGCATCCGCAGACACTGATTAAAATCTCACCATCAAGAGTGTCCTCTTCGAATCCAAGAATAGTTTCATCTATATATTAAAGGATGAGGATTAGTTGTTCCAAATACACTAGCTAATGAGTGGTTTATCATATTCATGTCACATCTAACCCCGATTCCGCCAGAAAAATCGTTTTTCCAGCCGACCCTGGAAACTTTTAGCTCTCTTCTGTTACTTGTCCTTTGGCAAATTTCAATCCAGTCTATTATGCTAATTTTCATGTCTTTCAATAACTTGGTGGAAGTCATTTTAACCCCAAAAGGAAATTCAGAGGCCGCATAGGTAGGTTGGGACAATGAAAATCGGTATCGTATTGTGCGGGGTTGATACTTTTTTTTTTGACGACGTTAGTGAAATCAGCCATTTCCTGGAAGAGGGCATTGGAAAATTGTTGACAGCGTTGGCAGTTTTTGACACAAATCAGCCGCAAAGAACATAAGGTATTAAGTTAAGGTTGTGCAGACGTGGCTTTTTCCGTGACGTACTCTGGTGCAGACCCTCCTGATTGGTCTGGCCATCCATCTAATTGGCAGCTGCCACTGGAGGGTGTTGAACTTTCTCTCTAACAACCTGCCTAGACTCTGAGAAGAATCACAAAGCCCTCCCAGAACACAACGTCCCCACCCTTGGGGATAGAAAACCCCAAAATGCAGTTGGGAGACATTCTGCAGGTCTTACAATTTTTTATGGTATACTGATAAGCGCCTACTATGTGCCAGACACTGTACTAAGCACTGACGTGGATAGCAGCTAATCAGGTTGGACCCAAAATGCAGTTTTAACTCCCAATTTACAGATGAGAGAACTGAGGGCCGGAGAAGTGAAGTGACTTACCCAAGGTCACACAGCAAACAAGTGGCAGGGCCGGTGAGCAGAGACAGGGACCGTGTCGGTACCTCATCCGTGTATTTTTCTATCGGCGCTTAGTACAGTGCTTTGGACGTGTTAAACGCTTGGTAAATACTATTCTATCACTACCAAAGGCTCCAGCGAGGGCCTGAATTCCTTCGCATATGTCAGGATGTTTGCAAAAAAGTGGACTTTTCGAGAACATTACAAAATGTTTACAGAACACAAAGAGGTTCATTAGCATTTCCATGTCTTCTTTTGAAAGTGCTTTGAGGAACCAGAAATGCATAGGGTATAGCTGGACTTTTACATTTGAAGACGTTACTATCAATGGCGAGACAGGTGCCCTTCAGAAATCAGAACCCTGGGCCTTTGCTGGTCCTCTTCAAGCCAGCTTAAATGGGAGGCCTGTCTCAGGTATATCTGATTCAAAAACGAAATATTCACTAGAAAATACCACACAAAATTCCAGCCTCATGCAGACATGACCGAAGAGATGTTGGCAGGACAGCCTATGTCATGGTCGTACATTCCTTTCTACCCTCGAAAGAATCTCGACAAATTAATGAAGCCTCATTTTCCCCACCAAAGGACTAGGTTGGCACTCGGCACCAAGAAATATGGCTGACGGATCCTCCATTTGACCCTTCAAAGAGCTGTCAACACTTTCCTTACAAGTGAAGTCAACCGGCCTGCAGATCATTGGAGATTTACCCAGACGTGCTTGAAATTGCTCCATCTTTACTGGTCAGTGCTCAGAGGCCTCTCTCCCTTCTAAGTTGGCTTGTAAATCTACCCATAAAAACGTCTCCGATTTCTGCTTCCACTTCCTTTAACACCCGAAGTTGTATTTTGTTTGGCCCAAGGAGCGTGTCGAATCACAAAGTTTAAATATCAGTTTGGATTTCATCTGGTTCAGTGGTTCTCTTCCTTGATGCCTCATCCTTCATTTTAATAAACTTGATCAAGGTAAAAGCCCACGGGTATAGCCTGAACTCCAATTATTCCATTATAATCCTATTGCTTTATATTTTAATGTTATTCCCTGTACATTATCCACTTGAATTTTGAACACAGTTTCCACATTCAGTGTATATTTGAACATACTCTAACCCCATTCAGTGTATATTTGAAAGTCCCCATCAACAGTTGAAATACGCGATCTTGTTTGACACTCATTTTCCACTTTTTTAGACTTCACTGACACTGTCCTCTCCTGATTCTCCTCCAGTCTCTCTGACCACTCATTCTCAGTCTCTTTTGCAGACTTCTTCTCTGCATCCCACCCTCAAGGTTCAGTTCTGGGTCCCCTTCTATCCTCCATCTACACCCACTCACTTGGAGAACTCATTCTCTCCCTTGGTTTCAACTACCACCTCTATGTAGGTGATTCTCAAATCTCCATCTCCAGCCTTGATCTCCCTCACTCTCTGCAGTCTCAAATTTCCTCCTGCTTTCGAGACATGTCTACTTGGATGTCCTACTTTCATCTCAAACTTAACATGTCTAAAACATTTGAGGAAACTGAGGCCCAGAGAAGCGAAGTGATTTGCCCAAGATCACACAGGAGACAAGTGACAGATCCAGGGTTAGAACCCGGATCCTTCTGATTCCCAGTCCTGTGCTCTGTTCATTAGGCCACACTGCTTCACCTCTGCTGTGTGAGCTTGGACAGGTCATTTCAATTCTCTGGGCCTCAGTGACCTCATCTGTAAAATGGGGACTAAGACTGTGAGCCCCATGCGAGATAAGGACTGTGGACAACCTGATTAATTTGTATCTACCCCATGCTTAGTACTGTGCCTGCCACATAGTAATCGCTTGGCAAATATCCCCCCTCCCTCCCTGCAAAAAAGTTGATAAACATATACCCTGCCTATAAGGAGTTTACAGTCTAAACAGAGAACAGACATTAAAATAAATTACAGCTATGTATATAAAAGCAGTGCTTTGTGCTCTTTGTGCTCAGGAAATGCTTGATATTTTCAGCCAGTCAGTTGTATTTATTGAGTGTTTACTGTGTGCAGAGCCCTGTACTAAATGCTTGGGCGAGTACAATTCAACAACAAGTAGACACAATCCCTGCCCACAATGATATCTATAGATTGATTGAGGAAGAACTCATATTTTTGCCATACTGCATTTAAGTGTCTTAGGGTCATTCATAAAGTGACACCCTGGATTGCTTCAAGAAGCCACCCTTGGTGGAGAAATTCACATACAGGCCCAAGCGTGGCTCAAACGCCAGCATGAAACTCCCAGTTTTGACTGTTCTCACACAAAGAGTTCCCTTTATTGTGCTGTCTTGTTTGTAGCTTGTGTTCCAATGCCAACCCAAACAACTAACGTAGCATTTCCTAAAAAACAAAACCCTTGAAGACTTCAGAAATGTAAATCAGCCTGACTTACAGATCAATCATTGCTGAAGAGCTTAGAGCGAAATGATGGAAAGTCTTACCTTACCTTGAATTTTTTTTCTAGAGTGTTATATGTGCCAATGCTTTCCTCTGAGCTGGTTCATTTTCAGTAATTTGTCATGGAACCCGTTCTTTCTTCCCTAGTGGAGTTTCTTCCTCCGGGCATCGTTTCTTAGGATTTAAAGTTATTTTCTTCTTGATTCACACCACAATTGCTTTCAAAGACCAGCGTTTTGCAGTTTCCCCTAACTAAATGAATTGAATGAGTCATCTAAAACTCCAATAAAGAACGAAGATAATATTTGAAGTGGCAGCATGCTGAATAGATGGATGAAACTGTGCTATCTGTGTGGAAAAACATATTAAAATGCTTCCAGGCAGCCATTTCGCTTTGGAATTCATTCAGGAGGTTTCTTTAATGGTTCCTACATTTTGGCTTTCATTATGAACAATAAAGCCTTAGAAGTGTGAGTGTAGTTTGACATAATGGACAGCGGACTGGTTTATAAGCTTCGGAGAGGTAGCGCATAATCGGGGTGAAACTAGAAGCAAAAATTAGCTCGGTTTCTCTCCCTCAGCGATGGGTCAATGCCAAGATCATTTTCATCGACAGAACTGCTGTGTCTTCCTTCTAGCAGTAATCTCGGGAGAAACTTGTGTTTCTCCACCAAGAGCCTTAATTTCATCACTTATGTCAGAGAAGCAGCGTGGCTCAGTGGAAAAGAGCCCGGGCTTTGGAGTCGGAGGTCATGGGTTAAAATCCCGGCTCCGCCAATTGTCAGCTGTGTGACTTTGGGCAAGTTACTTGACTTCTCTGTGCCTCAGTGGCCTCATCTGTAAAATGGGGATTAAGACTGTGAGCCCCCCGTGGGACAACCTGATCACCTTGTAACCTCCCCAGTGCTTAGAACAGTGCTTTGCACATA
The DNA here is from genome assembly GCF_015852505.1 of Tachyglossus aculeatus. Classification (NCBI taxonomy): domain Eukaryota; kingdom Metazoa; phylum Chordata; class Mammalia; order Monotremata; family Tachyglossidae; genus Tachyglossus; species Tachyglossus aculeatus. The sequence goes on along the minus strand of NC_052084.1, from coordinate 29,091,248 downwards.
GTAAGCACTTAATAAATGCCATTATTATTATTATCATTATCATTATTATGTCAGGATTTTTGTAAACTTATTTCAACTGGAAACAATGTTGCCTAGTGGCTAGAGCACGGGTCCTCCCCTTTTGTATTAAGTATGATTTTCTTGGATTTTTGCCCCACTCCCCCACAAGAATATGCTGTGAATAGTACAATAGATAGATGTTCCCTTAAAGATAGGGCTTCCATTTCAGCTGCATACTTCCAGTAGTCCAATCTGATTAGCTTGTATCTACCCCAACACTTAGTGCAGTGTCTGGCACTTAATAATAATAATAATAATAATAATAATAATAATAATAATAATAATGGTATTTGTTAAGCACTTACTCTGTGCAAAGCACTGTTCTAAGTGCTGAGGAGGTTACAAGGTGATCAGGTGGTCCCACAGGGGGCTTACAGTTTTTAATCCTCATTTTCCAGATGTGGTAACTAAGGCCCAGAGAAGTGAAGTGACTTGCCCAAAGTCACACAGCTGACAGTTGGTGGAGCCGGGATTTGAACCCATGACCTCAGACTCCAAAGCCCGGGCTCTTTCCACTGAGTCACGCTGCTTCTCCTGGCATATAGCAAGCGCTTAACAAATACCAGAATAATTCTTATTATTGTTATGTTCTACTTGTCCTCTTCCCTCCCCTGGCTAGTAAGAATAAAGGATAATAATAATAATAAGTACGGTAATTGTCAAGCTCTTACTATGTGCCAGGCCCTGTACTAAGCACTGGGGTGGATATATGCAAATTGGATTGAACACTGTCCCCCTGTCCCACATGGGGCTCACAGTTTCAATCCCCATTTTCCAGATGAGGGAACTGAGGCCCAGAGAAGTGAAGTGACTTGCCCAAGGTCACACGGCAGGCACACAGCAGAGTCAGGATTAGAACCCAGGTCCTTCTGACTCCCAGGCCTGCTCTATCCACCTAGCTATCCTGCTTCCCTAGACCTTTGGACTTGGAGATTACAAGCCGGCTGGCCTTGTCCCAGGGCTGTAAACTTCCAGGGGGTGCCCAAGGAAAATTCATCATCCAGGGATTTGAAAGGAGCTTTATGAAGGCCGACAGCCATCCAACTCAGCCAACTCTATGACAATGGCTGACTCAAAAAGCCTCCTCAGCCCGTAACAATGGCCAGACCCCGATTCTGGTCCTGACAAACAAGGTGCTCAACTTGGCCTGATGGAATACAGCCACTGGTGCCTTTACCACAGATCCAAAAATGGAGATTAGGGCCTTTCTCTCAACAGCCCAAGTCAGATGCTGCTACGCTGCTAGACCTTTAAAGATTTCTTGTCAGTAAATAAAATGCTGTCAAATCAACTGTGAGCCCCACATGGGACAACCTAATTACCTTTTATCTATCCCAGTGCTTAGAACAGTGCTTGGCACAGAGTAAGTGCTTAACAAATACTATTATTATTATTATTATTATTATTATTATTATTATTATTATTATTAATCAGAAGGTGGCTAAACCGAACCATCCAACAGTGCAATTTTATTTTTCCTCCCCAAATGACCATTTTTACACTTAACTGTGAATTGTTCCTGTTGGGTGAAATGACAGGCCACAACGGCAAGTAGGATGAGAGGAAAATAACTCCTCTTTACTCCTTAAATTTCAAGAGGTAAATAAGCAGAGGTGTCCGTAAAGTAACAGACGCTGCAAAATACACAGACCCACACACAGTGAAAACACATCCTTCTAAACATACGCATCCCTCCCTCCCACTCAACAGGGGACAACCGCACACAAAAACACACAATACACCACAGTGATAGAGAAAGCCAGAGGAGTGGGAACAGTCCAGAGCCAAACGAAGGGAGAGCCATGTATAAACCGTCTTACTCCCCATTTTTCAGATGAGGTAACTGAGGCCCAGAGAAGTGACATGACTTGCCCAAGGTCACAGAACAGACAAGAGGCAGAGCTGGGATTAGAACCCAGATCCTCTGGCTCCCAGAACCGTGCTCTTTCTGCTCTGATGTCATAACGCATCACTTTGGGTTCCCACAGCACTGGGATTGAGGTCATTTTAGTAAGGTCTACATTTATGATTTTCCTGTCGAGCATCTGCCCTGGATGTGAAATCAATATTTTCCTGACTCGTGGACTGAGTGAAAGGATGTACACTAATCCCATTATGTGCTCACTGGAACAACCCACGACAACGATGACACATCGCTTCATGTTTACGGAAATTCGATCGAAGATGGGTAAATGAAAACCGGCAGAAAAAAAAGACTACTGATTTTCTGATGCAGCTGCAGAAAGTATTAACATAATGATTTCAATCTTATTATAACCCATGCTCCAGTGGTCCTTTCAATAATAATAATAATAATGATGGTATTTGTTAAGCGCTTACTATGTGCAAAGCACTGTTCCAATGAATCTGTCCCCCAGCTAAGCTGCTTGAGGGTAGAGATCATGTCCATTAACTCTACTTATAATAATGATCATATTTGTTAAGCACTCACTATGTGCCAAGCACTGTCCTAAGCGCTGGGGTAGATACAAAGTTATGTACTCTCCCGAACACTTAGTACAGTACTCTGCACACAGTAAGTGTTCAGTGGATACTATGGATTGACTAATTGATCAGTCGATGGATTAATCAAATCTATTGAGTACCTACAGTGTGCAGAATGCTCTACTCTTTGGGAGAGTATGCTACACCAGAGTTAGTAGACATGTTCCCTGCCTACGAGGAGCTTACAGTCTAGAGGGGGAGGCAGGCATTGAAATAAATTACAGATATGTACATAGCCCCGTGGAGCTGAGGGTGGGGTGAATAAAGGGTACAAATTCAAGTGTAAAGGCAATACAGAAGGGAGAGGAAGTAGAGGAAATGAGGGTTTAGTCAGGGAAGGCCTCAGAGGAGATGTGATTGTAATAATAATAATTATTATTATTATGGTACTTGTTAGGTGCTTACTATATGCCAAGCACTGTTCTAAGTACAGGAGTAGATGCAAGATAAGATGCAAGATCTGTCTCATTTGGGGCTCACAGTCTTAATCCCCATTTTATAGAAAGCAGGTACAGAGAAGTGAAATGACTTGCCCAAGGTTACCCAGTGGATTTGTGGTGGAGCCGGGATTAGAACCCACATCCTCTGACTCTCAGGCCCCTGCTCTTTCCACTAAGCCACACTGTTTCCCAGCTTGGCTTTAAAGTTGGCTTAAAAGCTTTAGAGTAATAAAGCTTTGAAGCTGGGGAGAATGATCATCTGTCGGATAGGAAAGGGGAGGGAGGTCGAGGCCAGAAGCAGGACCGTGGTCAGGGGTTGACAGCGACATAGACAAGTTGGAGGCACGGCGAGTAGGCTGGCATGAGAGGCAGATTGGTCTGTCACAACTGTGAAATAAATTACAGATATGTACATAGCCCTCTGGAGCTGAGGGTGGGGTGAATAAAGGGTACAAATTCAAGTGCAAAGGCAATACAGAAGGGAGAGGAAGTAGAGGAAATGAGGGTTTAGTCAGGGAAGGCCTCTTAGAGGAGATGTGATTGTAATAATAATTAGGACAGCAGATTCCTCACATAGCAACCAGTTGACAACCCCACGGCATTTGACTTCCTGGGTCATTTTCATTTTTAGACGAAAGGTCTCCCCAGCAGGGCAGGAGGTTCTGGGCTTCTGAATCTGGGTTCGGGCTGCTAGGGAGCTTGGTCCTTGTCTTCCACAAGGTTATCAATTGCCTAAACAATATCTACCTCTCACTCTCTGGCAATTTCCCCTTTTCCTGCCTTCTTCTCCCCCTAATCTTTGCCCACTTGTCTCCGCTCTCTGAGACATCTGAGGGTCATTACCCTAACAGGCAACAGCGTGGTCTGTTGGGAAAAACCTAAGACTGTTAGAAGCAGGGTGGTCTAGTGGTCTAGTCCCCGTTTTAGACTGTGAGCCCACTGTTGGGTAGGGACTGTCTCTATATGTTGCCAACTTGTACTTCCCAAGCGCTTAGTACAATGCTCTGCACACAGTAAGCGCTCAATAAATACGATTGATTGATTGATTGATTGATTGACCCTCTGACTCCTGGGATGGTACTCTATCCAGTGTGCCATGCTGCTTCTCATATATCTACTCCAACGCTTGGCACATAGTAAATAGGAAACCTTCATCCATGGCTTATAGCTATCGCTTTTTCTCCTTCCCTCACACTCCTAGATCAATCAGTCAGTGGGATTAATTGAACGCTTACTGTGTGCGGAGCACTGCCCCAAGCGCTTCGGAGAGTACTCATCTCTGATGTACCCTGAAAGCGACCGATCAAGACTCCTCCAAATCAGGTCTTCCAGAGCCCACCAGGCAACTCCCAAATCCTGGCCCAGGTCCTACTACGTTCATATTCCCAATTGCCCCCATACACACATGAAATATCGGCCATTACACACCCAGGGAGGACAGGCCAATCCTGTCTTGGTGCAAAGCAACAATATGGGCAGCAGAAGCTTAGCTTGGCTGAAACCACCTCTAGACAGACAAACTCAAAAGATGGGAAGCAGTGTGGCCCAGTGGATAGGGTCCAACCCTGGGAGAAGGACCTGGGTTCTAATCCCGGTTCTGCCACTCGTCTGCTGTGTGACCCGGGGCAAGTCGCTTCACTGGTCTGGGTCTCAGTGACCTCATCTGTAAAACGGGCCCTGTGAGGCCCACGTGGGACATGGACTTGCCCAACTTGATTAGCTTGGATCTACCCCAGCGCTTAGTACAGTGCCAGGGACATAGTAAGCACTTAAAAAGTACCGTGAAGAAAGACACGAGGAATGAAGAGTTTGGTAGCTCAGCTCTGAAATTTCCCTTTGGTTTCAAGGATGACATTTCGCCTAAATCCTCGCCCTCATCCGGATGAAAGATCACAAACCTTCCCCACCTGCAAGTCTCTTGTATCACCTCCTTTCCCCTCCTGCCTCCAGCTTCCGCCCCCTCAAATTTCTTTTTTTAACTATGCTTGCGTCACGGGGTATTGACAAAATGTCCCCGAGGATACGTGTGTGCTGTTTTGCAACATTACCGATGATGACGACCTTGTACTGGTTCTCCCCGAATACCAAGAAGACAGATGGCTGCCCGGATGGATTAGAATACCAGCAGCCAGCAGAAAAAAAAACAAAAGACTCTCAAATACTCTCTCAAGCTACTAAAATAGACCCTTCGGGGCCATTTTCTAATGATTCCACCGGTACATCTGCTGTCCTCAGGCTAGGGAAACTCATTTCGTGGAGTTTGCCCTTTTTATTTACAGTATTCGTTAAGCGCTTTCTATGTGTCAAGTACTGCTCTAAAAGCTGGGGTAGATGTATGAAAATCAGGTCGGACACAGTCCCTGTCCCACATGGGAACTCGCAGTCTAAGTTGGAGGGAGAACAGGAATTCAATCCCCATTCTGCAGATGAGGAAAATGAGGCAAGGAGAAATTAAGTGACTCGGTGAGTGGCGGAGTCAATCAATCAGTAAATGGTATTTACTGAGAGCTTACTGAATGCAGAGCGCTGTACTAAGCACTTGGGAGAGTACATTATAACAGAGTTGGTAGATAAGTTCCCTGCCCACAAGGAGCTCACAGCCTAGAGGAGAATACAGACATTATGTAACTATATACAAATAATTTATATAAAAATATAAATAATGGATAGCAATCAATCATTTGGGATTTACTGAGCGCTTACTGTGTGCAGAACACTTTACTAAGCGCTTGGGAGTGAACAATACAAGAATACGTTAGAATTGGTAGATACATTTCCTCCCCACAACGAGTCTAGAGGAGGACAGACCTTATATATATGATGTTATATAAACATATAAATTATGGATATCAGTCGATCAATCTGAGCACTTACTGTGTGCAGAGCACTTTACTAAGTGCTTGGGAGTGAAGAATATAAGAATATAAGAATTGGTTAGACCCATTCCTTGCCAACAGTGAGCTTACAGTCTAGAGGATATGTACATAAGTGTTGTGGAGCTGAGAGTGTGGTGAAAAAAGAATGCAAATCCAAGTGCTAGGGTGACATACAAGGGAGTAGGAGAAGAGAAATGGTAAACACTTAACAAATAGAACAGTTATTATTCTCACTAGGGTTTTAGAACCTCTGATTCCCAGGCCCTTGCTCTTTCCATTAGACCACCCAGCCTTTACTTCACAGAACACAGTGTTGTTCACCTGAGGCCATTACCACTCAAACAAAAGCACAACAAAAGGAACTCATAGAGAAACAGCCCACCTGGTTGGAAGAGTGGAGGTGCCGGTTATTGGTGAGATCCTCTATTCATTCAATCGTATTTATTGAATACGTTTCTATCTATCTATCTATCTATCTATCTATCTATTATATCTATCTCCACCCCAGCATGGTAGGGCTGTGTGATAAGTGAGGCTCCCACTAGGAAAGTCATCCTTAGTGCCCAGGAACTACTGCAGGGGTGTTTCTTAGGGTTTTTTAAGAGGTATTTGTTAAGCACTTACTATGTGCCAGGCACTGTACTAAGCGCTAGGGTAGATACAAGCTAATCAGGCTGGACACAGTCCACATCCCACATGGGGCTCACGGTCTTCATCCCCATTTTCCAGATGAGGTCACAGAGATAGAGAAGTGAAGTGACTTACCCAAGGTCCCACAGGAGAAGCAGCGTGGCATAGTGGATAGAGCGTGGGCCCAGGAATCAGAAGTTCATGGGTTCTAATCCTGGCTCCGTCACTTGTCTGCTGTGTGACCGTGGGCAAGTCACTTCACTTCTCTGGGCCTCAATTACCTCATCTGTAAAATGGGGATTGAGACTGTGAGCCCCACGTAGGACAGGGACCGTATCCAACTTGATTTGCTCGTATCCACCTCAGCACTTAATACAGTGCCTGGCACATAGTAAGTGCTTTACAAATACCACAGTTATTATTATTATTGTTATTATTATTATTATTAAGTGACAGACCTGGGATCAGAACCCAGACCTTCTGATTCCCAGGCCTGTGCTCTACCCTCTAGGCCACGTTTGCATTTTTAGGTGGATCTTTAAAGCTACACACTTAGATTATTCTTTATCCTATTTAAAATCTGACAAAGCTGAAGGCCCCCCAACAAAGCAGGATCATAGCCTCGCTCCGTTGAGTCTGAAACAACTTGAAGAGAAACGACGTAACCTGCTTTTTTGTGCGTGAGGGATCCTCGTTCCAGAAATCATGTTACGTTCAATCAATCAATTAATCAATCCTATTTAGTGAGCACGTAACTGTGTGCAGAGCACTGGACTAAGCGCTTGGGAAAGTACAATTAGCACAATGTAACATTCCCTGTCACTCTGTGCCGCAATGTCAATTCCAGATCCAACAGGTGCACATGACCCATCTCCTTAGCAAGGGTTTCCCCTTGTCAAGTCGCATCTCGATGTTTCTGACACAACTCTCACTTTCCCGGTGCGTGTTTGTTTTTGTTCTGTCAGGGTTATACCCTTTCCAGCTGAGGTTTCCTGCTGAACCTGTTTGGGTTTGGACTGGATAGACAATGCTTCTGGTCTCCTTCTCCATCTGGGGGCGAGGCCAGTGTCTTTCTAAATAGAATCGCTAAACCACTCAGGAGGCCACCGAAGGGTCAATCCATCAATCAATCAATTGTATTTATTGAGCGCTTACTGTGTGCAGAGCGCTTGGGAGAGCAGTACGGCCTAGTGGATAGAGCAGAGGCTTGGGAGCCAGAAGGACAGGGAGCAGCTCCGCCACTTTTCAGCTCTGTGATTATATATGATTGACTGATAAATGCCAGTCACCCCAGCTGTAATTCTGCGTTCACAGTAACTAACTGTAGGGTGGAGGAGAAGAGTATGTATTCTGGAGTTTTGAGGAGTGTGGAGGAAGGATTACGAAGGCTTCATCTACTCACAATTTTCCAGAGTCCCTTGGGGGCCTTGACCTCTCCAGCAATGGCTACGTGCGTTACTACTAAACTCAAAGGCTTCGTGGATTGCAGAAGTCCTATTCTTTCCGACTGGAGAGGGGTAAGGTATCAACGAAAGAGCATTAGCATAACGGGGTCGGGAGATCTTTAGTGATTCCTGTCTCAATGGGACGTTTCTGCATTCTTGGAGGAAGGAGAAATGAAGTTTTCTTCCTGGTCCTGATGATGATTATTATTAGTAGTAGTAATGGTAGTAGTAGTAGTGGTATTATCATTATTATTATTAATGTTGCTATTCATTATCATTGTTATTACCTAGCTATTAGTACAGTGCCTGGCACACTGTAAATGTTAACAAATACCATTACTATTATATTATTATTATAATTATTGTAATAATCATGATATGTATAATAGCATCATGTATAATCATGAGGAGCAGCATGGCTCAGTGGAAAAGAGCACGGGCTCTGGAGTCAGAGGTCAGGGGTTCAAATCCCGGCTCTGCCACTTGTCAGCTGTGTGACTTTGGGCAAGTCACTTCACTTCTCTGGGCCTCAGTTCCCTCATCTGTAAAATGGGCATGAAGACTGTGAGCCCCCCGTGGGACAACCTGATTACCTTGTAACCTCCCCAGTGCTTAGAACAGTGCTTTCCACATAGTAAGCACTTAATAAATGCCATCATTATTATTATTATTGTATTGTCATATTCTACTATAGTGTATTCTAAGATGCATAATATGTATATTATTATATTGGTCCACATTTTATTGTGTTATACAATAATAATGGTATTTGTTAAACATTTACTATGCACCAGGCATTGTACTGAATGCTAGATAATAATAACAATGGTATTTGTTAGGCGCTTGCTATATGCCAAGCATTGTTCTAAGCGCTGGGGTAGATATAATCAGGTTGTCCTTCAAGGGGCTCACAGTTTTGATCCCCATTTTACAGATGAGGAACCTGAGGCACAGAATAGTTAAGTGGCTTGCCCAAGGTCACACAGCAGACAATTACTGGAGCTGGGAATAGAATCCACATCCTCTGACTCCAAAGCCCGTGCTCTTTCCACTAAGCCATGCTGCTTCTCATGATAATTATATATTATCAGAAAATCGTGGTATTTAAGCACAATGTGCCAGACAGTGTACTAAGTGCTAGATAATAATAATAATAACAATTATAATGCTATATTATTATGTTTGTTTCCCCCTCTCCATCCCCCTGCCTTACCTCCTTCCCTACCCCACAGCACCTGTATTTATGTATATATGTTTATACGTATTTATTACTCTATTTATTTTACTTGTACATATCTATTCTATTTATTTTATTTTGTTAATGTGTCTTGTTTTGTTCTCTGTCTCCCCCTTCTAGACTGTGAGCCCACTGTTGGGTAGGGACCGTCTCTATACGTTGCCAACTTATACTTCCCAAGTGCTTAGTTCAGTGCTCTGCACACAGTAAGCGCTCAATAAATACGATTGATTGATTGATTGATGTTTGTTTAGCACCTCCTATGTGTCAGGCACTGTTTCCAGCACTTGGGTAGATACAAGTTAATCAGATTCCCAGGTCCTGTCCCACATGGGACACACATTCTAGGTAGGAAGAAGAAAAGATATCGGATCCCCATTGACAGTTGAGGAGACTGAGGCACAGACAAGTGATTTGCCCAAGGTCACACAGCAGGCAAGCCACGGAGATGGAATTAGAACCCAGATCCTCTGACTCCCAGGCATACACTCACTCCAGTAGGCCAGGCTGCTCCTGACTGCCAGAGTTTTCCAACGGTGATTCTGACCACCATCTGCTGAGGTTTCACACAGAATAAAAAAGTGAAGCTGCCCTCCCAGCTGGGGTCTACCGAGACAGCAGCGAGGGCCCCGAGGAAAGAATGAGGTCAGAGTTTATAAATGCCATACTTAAAACCCCAAGTCATATCCCTATCACGTTTCACTCATGCCCCGAGGCTCCAGAAAGTAGTACCATTTCACTGGTTTGCCACAACTGTGGAAAAATGTTTGCAATAAACGGCTTCATCTATTACAGCACTGCAGGACTCACCCAGCTCCTTTTCTTCCCGCTTGGTAACATCACAGTTGAGCTCCGTTCTAAAGAATACAGAGGAAATCTGGGATGTGTTTCTTTTCAGACCGCTCATCCTCTGTCCTTCCTCTTGCCTCATCTCTAATTTCATTTCTCTTGCTCTTCTTGGCTTATTCACCTCAGAGATGAAGATGCCGCTTCCGGCATACGTGGGGAAAATTTGACCGAATTACGATATGCCCATGTTGTGATATGGTTATGTTATAATTATGAACCTCCTTTTCTCAACCCACGCCTCCCATCACCCCCACAACAAAAGAGGGAAAGATGTTACATGAATCATCTGTGGTGATTCTTCTAAAGCTCCATCATTCCCAAAATATGAGCCCAATTGCTGTGCAAATCCCAGGATCTGGGAGAGTGGAGAGAATCAGGTATTATGTCAGCCGCTGATTAATTTGAGCAGGGTGAGACAGTTCTGTCAACTATCTGTGGCACTCTCCTTTCCCTCAAAGAGATGACTAGTTCAGGAAAGTATGCCGGCCCTCTCGTCTTTGCAAACAACAGGCAACTGTCTCAACACGGAGTCAGGGATCAGTGTGGCCTAGTGGAAGAAGCACGGGCCTGGCAGTTGGAGGACTTGGGTTCTAATCCCGGCTCCGCCACGTGTCTGCTGGGTGACCTTGGGCAAGTCAATTCAGTTTTCCGTGCCTCAGTTACCTCATCTGTAAAATGAGACTGTGAGCCCCATGTGGGACAGAGACTGCGTCCAACCTGATTATCAAACACCTACCCCAGTGCTTGGCACATTGTAAGTGATTAACAAACGCAACGGTTAACATTTTGGGATTCCCAGCTCGGTAGAAAGGCTAACCGCACATCCCCAGCTCTGCTCGTGTTAGCAGGGAATGTGTCTGTTTATTGCTATAGTGTACACTCCCGAGGACTCTGTACCATGCTCTGCACATGTTTAGGGCTCGATAAATATGATTAAAAAGTCTGAAGCTGAGAGAATAAATCGTCAGGCACTAGGTTTGTAAGCGTGCTGTGGGCATGGAATGTGTCTTTAATATTGTGGTGTTGTACTCTCCCAAGTGCTTAATGCAGGGCTCTGCACACAGTAAGCGCTCAATATATGCGATTGATTGATCGACGGACTTTGACCAGCCTTTATCTTCTACAGGTCGGCGGCCTGCCTCCGCTCATTTCTGCTTCTCTAGGATCATCAGTGGTATTTACTGAGCACTTACCGCCAGCAGAGAACTGTAGTAAGCGCTTGGGAGAGTACAATACAACAGAGTTGGTAGAAGCGTTCCCTGCCCACAGTGAGCTTACAGACTCTCACGGCCCTGGTGCCGTCACGATCACTGGAATGTGAGCCTTCCAATGGACCACCCTAAGAATTGCCGTTTGGTAAATTGTTTAAGTCTTCCAGCTTCTCTATTGTACTTTCCCAAGCGCTTAGTACAGTGCTCTGCATACAGTAAGCGCTCAATAGATACGATTGATTGATTGATTAATTGATAGAGGCCACACATTAAGTACTCGGTGAATGCCACTGATTGATTTATTGATTCATTAAAAACTGGCAAGCCCCTCCTTCAGGTTGATAAGCATCAGTAGAAAGCAGGCCCAGCTTCCCCATTTACTAAGTTTGATTGTGAAGAAGCTTGCTCTAGTGGATAGAGCAAAGGCCTGGAAGTCGGAGGATCTGGGTTCGAATCCTGGCTTCACCACTGCTCTGCTGTGTGACTTTGGGACAGTCACTTCACTTCTCTGTGCCTCAGTTACCTCATCTGTAAAATGGGCATTAAGGCTGTGAGCCCCGTTTGGGACATGGATTGTGTCCAGCCTGATTCTCTTGGATCTACCCCAGAGCTTAGAACAGTGCTTGGCCCATAGTGCTGAGTGCAGTGCTTGCCCTTAAAAATAATAATAATAATAATGGCATTTATTAAGCGCTTACTATGTGCAAACCACTGTTCTAAGCACTGGGGAGGTTACAAGGTGATCAGGTTGTCCCACGGGGGGCTCATAGTCTTAATCCCCATTTTACAGATGAGGTAACTGAGGCCCAGAGAAGTTAAGTGACTTGCCCAAAGTCACACAGCTGACAATTGGCGAAGCCGGTATTTGGACCCATGACCTCTGGTATCAAACCAGAAAAATGGCCACCCCAGCAACTGTCCTCTGCTCTTCTCAGTCATTCGATGATGGGATAATAATAATTAATAATAAATGAGGTATTTGTTAAGCGCTTACTATGTGCCGGGCGCTGATGTGGATACAAGATCATCAGGTTCCACATGCGACTAATAGTCCAAGTAGGAGGGAGACCAGATATTGAATCCCCATTTTGCAGATGAGGGAACTGAGGCCTAGAGAAGTGAAGTGACTTGCCCAAGGTCACGCAGAAGACATGTGGCAACAACAGGATTAGAGCCCAGGTCCTCTGATTCCCAGGCCTTGGCTATTGTCACTAAACCATGCAACTCAACACCCCTGGAGATGTTGTGAGGAGCCAACACTACTTGCCTCCTCCTCCTGCCCTTGGATTTGTCCCCAAGTTTCTGCTCTCTTTGTTGAGGTCACAGCAGCCTCCCCGTTGGAGAGAGGGACCCTGCCGTCTCGGCTGTGGGGTATTTTTGTCCCGCGAAATGTTACAGTGCGGCAGACTTTCCAGGCACCGGGTGCAGTGGGGAAAAAAAATAAAATAAAACAAAAAAATCCTTCTTCAGCAACCAGATCCGGGTGTTCGGGTCCCGCTGAGAAGCCTCTGGAGCTCACTGCAGCGTCCGGGCCGACAAACCTCACGACCAAAAACAAAAGTCCCAAAAAGAAGAGTTATTTTAGATTTCTAAAAACCAGTCAGGGTGAGGTCATGGACCAAGAATTTAAGGGCCGCTGGAGTCCTGTGGTCGAGAATGTGGTAGGCCTAGGCAGAGGAGGTTTAACGAGAGACCATCTTGTGATTTAAAGAACTGGAGATAAACCGGAGCTTCTCGAGCATGATCTATCCATCGATGTTATTTACTGAGCACTTACTGTGTGCAGGGCACTGTAGTAGGTGCTTGGGAGAGTACATCCGCACATCTGCCAAGCTAGCTCTCTTCCTCCCTTCAAAGCCCTACTGAGAGCTCACCTCCTCCAGGAGGCCTTCCCAGACTGAGCCCCCTTTTTCCTCTCCCCCGCCATCCCCCCGGCCCTACCTCCTTCTCCTCCCCACAGCACCTGTGTATATTTTTGTACAGATTAATTACTCTATTTATTTTACTTGTACATATTTACTATTCTATTTATTTTCTTAATGATGTGCATCTAGCTTTACTTCTATTTATTCTGATGACACCTGTCCACATGTTTTGTTTTGTAGTCTGTCTCCCCCTTCTAGACTGTGAGCCTGTTGTTGGGTAGGGACCGTCTCTATATGTTGCCAACTTGTACTTCCCAAGCGCTTAGTACAGTGCTCTGCACACAGTAAGCACTCACTAAATACAATTAAATGAATGAATGAATACAGTGCAATAGTGATGGGAGACATGATCCCTCTAAATGAATGAATGAATACAGTGCAATAGCAATGGGAGACATGATCCCTCCCTTCAAGAAGTTTACCCAGTAAAAAGAGTGTAGGCCTGAGAATCGGGAGACCTGTGCCCTAGCCCTAACTCTGCCCAACTCTTGACTATAAGCTCATCGTGGGCAGGGAATGTGCCTGTTATATTTTTATAATGCATTCTCCCAAGTGCTTAATACAGTGTTCGGCACACAGTAAGCGCTCAGTAAATACAATTGACTGACTGACTGACTTGGCTGCTGAGTGACCTTGGACAAGTCACTTAACTTCTCTGAGCCTCAACTTCCCTGTAAAATGGGAGTGCAAGGCATTTTCTCCATCCTCCGTAGTCTACGAGCCCCATGTGGGTCAGAGATCAGGTCTGATCTGATTATCTTGTATCTACCCCAGCACTTAGTACAGCGCTTGGCACATAGTAAGCACTTAACAAATACTACCATTATCATTCATTGTTATTTCATCACATTTTTAAAATTGCCAGTTATTATGATCATTTATATTTGCGCTCTCACCCATGTTCCCATTAAATGTTTGCCATATATGTCAGCTTGTCTTCTCCTATTAGACTGTAAACTTCCTGAGAACGATTGTCCTATTCTTCCAGTACAAGCTCCCAAATGCCTAGTTCAGTGTCCTAAACACAGTAGGTGATCAATAAGTACTAGCAACGACGATACTGTACTATTTCCTCTATCCCTAATCTATTTCAATATCTGTTTCCCCCTGTAGACTATAAGCTCCTTGTGTCTCTATATGTTGCTGAATTGTACTTCCCAAGCGCTTAGTACAGTGCTCTGCAATCAATCAATCAATCAATCATATTTATTGAGCGCTTACTGTGTGCAGAGCACTGTACTAAGCACTTGGGAAGTACAAGTTGGCAACATATAGAGACAGTCCCTACACAACAGTGGGCTCACAGTCTAAAAGGGGGAGACAGAGAACAAAACCAAACATACTAACAAAATAAAATAAATAGAATAGATATGTACAGGTAAAATAAATAAATAAATAAATAGAGTAATAAATATGTACAAACATATATATATATATATGCATATATATATATATATATATATATATATATATATATACTCTGCACACAGTAAGCGCTCAATAAATATGAATGAATGAATGAATGAAAGGGCAGGGATCATGCCTACCACCTCTATTGTACTTTCCCAAGCACTTAGTAAAGTGTTCTCCACACAATAAACGTTCAGCAAGTACACAGATGATGATGCCAAGCAGTTACCACGGAACTTGTTCCTCTGAATTAAAAAGTCATTCTTTAACACGATTTTAAAACAAAAGAAGCCATGGTAAGGGTGGAGGAGAAAGACAGAGAGTGAAAAGCGATAAAAGGAAGATTCAGTTGGGGAAAATAGAGCATGAAAGGAGGATTGAGAAAAGGTCAGGATCGAGAACAAGAAGTGATAGTTTCAGCCCAGATTGAGACCAAGAGGCCTGAATGGTTACCCTAAAATCAGTCTTCAGTCATCCAAATCTCTCAGGACCGAAAGGTACTGGGTTTTAAGCTCTGAGTTTTCTAGACCAAGAAACAAACTTGGAGAGGCTGACAAAAATCTTACATTTCATGGATCCTAGACCTGAACCTTAGGAATTGCTACCTTGGGGGGGTGACATTCAACCACTCCACCATCTTTGAGTAGTGTCCCATCAATCAATCAAGCAATCGTATTTATTGAGCACTTACTGTGTGCAGAGCACTGTAGTAAGCGCTTGGGAAGTACAAGTTGGCAACATATAGAGACAGTCCCTACCCAACAGTGGGCTCACAGTCCCATGTGTTTTCACCATCACAACACAAAAACTCTTCTAGACTGTAAGTTCGCTGTGGGTAGCAAAAGTGTCTGCCAACTCTCTTATTCTGTACTCTCGCAAGCACTTAGTTCAGTACTCTGCACATAATAAGCACTCAATAAGTCTCCCCCTTCTAGACTGTGAGCCCGTTCTTGGGTAGGGACCGTCTCTATATGTTGCCAACTTGTACTTCCCAAGTGCTTAGTACAGTGCTCTGCACACAGTAAGCGCTCAATAAATATGATTGAATGAATGAATGAATAAATACCACCGATGATGAGGAGATGACTGCTCTCAGAGGAAAACATCAGATGAATTCCTGGTCCCCTTCCTAGAGTATGCTGATCCTTCATGTTTTGGGATGACCAGTTTCCCAGAATAGCAGCTGTGGACTAAATAAGAAATTCTCTTTAGAATTATTTTATGGCTCTCTTGGTTTTTCTTTGTAATTATGGTTAAGCCAGCCCATGAAGTCTGCTGTGGCACTATTCTTACAGTGCCAGAATTCTCCAACCAATTTGTTATTCTCTGCTGAAGATGGTAAGTGGCCCCCGGAATCAAAACATTTCTTCCTTTTTTTTTTTTTTTGAAGGTTTTTGGTTGAGTTTTCCATAAAAACTGGCCTGGATGGAAAGCCAAATTTGAGGGATCCTTGGAAAAGATTGAGAAAATATCTCTCTAGCCTTATTTCCATCTTAAATAATGCACATGGTTATATGCTGAAAGGGAACCATTTGTGTTGGACTAGAACAGAGGGGGGAGAAAAAAAGAGGCAGAGATCAGAACGAAAGTTGGCCTTGTGCCTGGAAATAAATATGAATATAAAAAAACTGTAAAAACAATCGACAAGAAAAATGGAATTCACCAATTCAGAGCAGGGGAGCAAAATGGCAGATCTGGTCAAACAAAGTGGGCTGTTATTCATTAAACTGTATTTATTGAGTACTTGCTATGTATAAAGCACTGTACTAAGTGCTTGGGAAAATACAATATAACAATAAACAGACACATTCCCTGCCCATAATAAGCAGAGATCTGGGGGAAAGATTTTGTTATATTTCACACAATTCACATTAGAATGTGTTATTATTATTGTTATTGTTGTTATCATTATATTTGTTAGGTGCTTACTACATGACAAGTGTTGGGGTAGATTAAAATTAATCAGGTCTGACTCAGTCCCTGTCCCACAGGGGGCTCAGCATCAAAGCAGGAGGGAGAACAGGCATTGAATACCCATTATGCAGATGAAGAAACTGAGGCACAGAGAAGCTGTGGCTTGCCTAAGTTCAGTCATTCATATCATTGAATGCTTGCCATGTAGAGAGAACAGCAGGCCACTGGAAGGCCTATGTATGTCTGTAATTTATTTGTTTTGATGTCTGTCTCCCCCCCTTCAGAGTGTAAGCTTGCTGTGGGCAGGGAATGTGTCTTTTTATTGTTGCATTGTACTCTCCCAAGTGCTTAGTACGGTGCTTTGCACACAGTAAGCACTGAATAAATATGATTGATTGACTGACTGAATGAATGAATGAATGAATGAAAGGCCTCTGTCTCTCTGGCCACCAGATCATGTTGCTCCTCTAATAACCATAATAATAGCATTTATTAAGCACTGCTCTAAGCGCTGGAGAGGTTACAAGGTAATCAGTTTGTCCCACAGGGGGCTCACAATCGTAATCCCCATTTTACAGATGAGGTAATTAAGGCCTAGAGAAGTTAAGTGACTCGCCCAAAGTCACACAGGTGACAATTGGCGGAGCTGGGATTTGAACCCATAACCTCTGACTCCAAAGCCCAGGCTCTTTCCACTGAGCCACGCTGCTTCTCTAGTAACCCTAAAACCTCCCCTTCCATCCTGGCCCCCAGAGGGAATCCCTTTCTGCTTTTTTTTTCCATATCCCTTCCATTCACCCTCTTTTGCAGAATTAAGCCACCGCACAGGAAGCCAGCATCTAAGAGGAGACATGGGCAGCCTAAATGCCACTCTGCAAAATGAAAGATAAAAATACCCTCCAAAAGGCTACTGAAACGCAGACTCCTTTAATACCTGAAAAATACCTGAAAAAGATTTCCATTCTCGCTTGGCTGAGAATAGGGAAATGCAGCATTAATATAGACCCGCTGAAAATAGAGATGATAAGGAGGGGACCTGCTCCTTAAAGGGTGAAGCAGGGCTGAAATGAGGTCTCACGTTAGGGGTGAATACATATGGGAAACTGGAAGGACCCTGGGACTATGAAATCTTCTCCCTCTCCTCTAGACCGTGAGCCCTCTGAGGGACAGGGACTGTGTCCGACCTGATTATCTTGTCCCTATCCCACCTCTTTGTACAGTGCTCAGCACAGAGTAAGAGCTTGACAAATACTGCAGTTATTAAATGGGTGTTTATAAATCAGTCAACTGTATTTTTGAGCACTGACTGTGTGCAGAATACTGCTCTAATCGCTGGGGAATAATAATAACAATAATAATGACGACTTTTGTTACGAGTTTACTATGTGTCAAGCACTGTTCTAAGAACTGGGGTAGATACAAGCTAATCCGGTTGGACACAGTCCCTGTCCCACATACGGCTCATAGTCTTAATCCCCATTTTACAGATGAGGCAACTGAAACACAGTGAAGTTAAATGACTTGCCCAAGGTCACCCAGAAGATAAGTGGCAGAGCCGGAATTAGAACATAGGTCCTTCTAACTCCCAGGCCCGTGCTCTATCCACCTGGTCACGCTGCTTCTCTTGGGAGAGTACAATATTACAATAAACAGTCACGTTCCCTGCCCACAGTGAGTTTATAGTCTCGAGGCGAGCCTATACTCTAGAGACAAGCGTACGGTCTAGAGAAGCAGGGCCTGGGTTCTAATCCCAGCTCCGCCACTTGTCTGCTGGGTGACCTGGGGCAAGTCACTCCAATTCTCTGGGCCTCAGTTACCTCATCTGTAAAATGGGGATTAACTCCCTCAGACTGTGAGTCCCATGTACAACAGGGACTGTGTTCAATATCTTGTATCCACCCCAGAGCTGAGAACGGTGCCAGGCACATAGTAAATGCTTAGCGACAACCACTTAATAATTAATTAATTAATTAATTAATTAAAGAGTCTCTACAGGTGTGGGGGGAAACCGTGTATCTTGCACCGATATGTACGTCGGGTCCTGGGCTAAGAGTAGGAGCAGAAGCAGAGCATCATCATCATCAATCGTATTTACTGAGCGCTTACTATGTGCAGAGCACTGTACTAAGCACTTGGGAAGTACAAATTGGCAACATATAGAGACAGTCCCTACCCAACAGTGGGCTCACAGTCTAAAAGGGGGAGACAGAGAACAAAACCAAACATACTAACAAAATAAAATAAATAGAATAGATATGTACAAATAAAATAAATAAATAGAGTAAAAAATATGTACAAACATATATACATATATACAGGTGCTCAGAGCAGAGTCCCATTTCCTAACTCTAACCACTAGTCTACCCAGACTCCCAGCAAACCAAAGGGAGACATTTTTAAAACTAGTTTAAATATCTTTAAATGGGAGTTGGGCAAGACGGAAGGAGAACATGGGTGGATTCAGTTGGAGGTTTGATTTAATCTATTCCTCAGTAAACCAATAGGGAAACAAGAAAAGAAGGGAAGGGCGACCAAAAGGAGCAGGTGGATTCTTCAATGCAGAGGGGACAAATTATACAAAATGCACAAGGAACAATAAGTGAAAGTCGGTCTGTGATTTAGCCCTCGGACTGGTTTGAATCCAAGCGGATGAGAAATGCGGTCCTCGTGGTTTTTCTAAGATCAGAGTCTCAGGAGCACAGTTCAAGAGCAGAGAGCCAACGTCAGACTGAGAAGCAGCTTGAACTAGTTGATAGAGCATGTGTTTGGGAGTCGGAAGGACCTGGGTTCGAATCCCAGCTTCCCCATTTGCCTCCTGTGTGACCTTGGCCGAGTCACTAACTCGATGTTGGCAGGGAATGTGACTATTTACTGCCCTATTGTACTCTCCCAAGTGCTTAGAACAGTGCTTTGCACACAGCAAGTGTTCAATAAATATGATTGAGTCAATGAATGAATGATATAATTTCTCGGTACCTCAGTTACCTCATCTGTAAAGTGGGGATTAAGATTATAAACTCCATGTGGGCATGGACTGTGTCCAACCTGATCAGCTTGGGTCTATCCCAACACTTCTTACAGTACCTAGTTCATAGTAAGCCCTTAACAATTATCATAAAAAAGGAGAAAGATCCAGCGTGAGAAGCAGCGTGGCTCAGTAGAAAGAGCCCGGGTTTGGGAGTCAGAGGTCATGGGTTCGAATCCCGGCTCTGCCACTTGTCAGCTGTGTGACTTTGGGCAAGTCACTTCACTTCTCTGTGCCTCAGTTACCTCATCTGTAAAATGGGGATTAAGACTGTGAGCCCCCTGTGGGAAAACCTGATCACCTTGTAACCTCCCCAGCGCTTAGAACAGTGCTTTGCACATAGTAAGTGCTTAATAAATGCCATCATGATTATTATCATTATTATATGTGGTCTAATGTGGGGCTACTACTTCTCTTCCATGAATTCCTGTG
The DNA here is from genome assembly GCF_015852505.1 of Tachyglossus aculeatus. Taxonomy (NCBI): domain Eukaryota; kingdom Metazoa; phylum Chordata; class Mammalia; order Monotremata; family Tachyglossidae; genus Tachyglossus; species Tachyglossus aculeatus. The sequence goes on along the minus strand of NC_052084.1, from coordinate 29,071,289 downwards.
GGATGCAACTTCTCACCGTAGACTCCCATGGGGGTAATAATAATAATAACACTAATTATGGTATTCGTTAAGTGCTCACTATGTGTCAGGCACTGTAATAAGCGCTGGGGTAGATGCAAGCAAATTAGATTGAACACAGTCCCCTGTCCCACTTAAGGCTCACAGCCTACATCCCCATTTTACAGATGAGGTAACTGAGGCACGGAGAAGTAAAGTGACTGGCCCAGGGCCACACAGGAGACAAGTGGCAGAGTCAGGATTAGAACCCATGACCTTTTGATTCCCAAGCCCGTGCTCTATCCACTATGCCATGCTGCTTTTCTATGTCATGGGTGGGTACCGCTTCCCACCCATGATTTCCTGTGGGGTACCTCTTCTCTCCTACGGTGGCAGGACAAGATAAAAATAATAATAATAATAATAATAATAATAATAATAATGGTATTTGTTAAGCGCTTACTATGTGAAAGGCACTGTTCTAAGCGCTGGGGAGGTTACAAGGTGATCAGGTTGTCCCACGGGGGGCTCACAGTTTTAATCCCCATTTTCCAGATGAGCTAACTGAGGCACAGAGAAGTTAAGTGACTTGCCCAAAGTCACACAGCTGACAGTTGGCAGAGCTGGAATTTGAACCCATGACCTCTGACTCCAAAGCCTGTGCTCTTTCCACTGTTAAGGAGTTTCCTGTGTTGATTTGTACACCCACCCCACAGGCCACCTCCCTTGGAAAGAACCAAGTCCCATTCCATGGAGAATCCATTAATGGCAGCTAGATCCATCCTATATTTCTCCAAGACTCGGAAGGAGGAAAGGCGAGGTTGGACGCGATTGCAGGGAGGAGAGAGGTTCCAATCCTAACATGGGAAAATCAAGGCAGGAAAAATAGAAATAAAAGGCTAGGCAGTCCTCCAAGACAGAGGTGAGAAGAAATAACAATACGAATGGCAAGCTTCTTATACGAGAACATTAATGAAGATTAATGAAGAGTAGCAGAATGGGCATAACAAGACCACTCTGTTAACACTGGAGTGATTAACCGCTTTAAGGTTACCCAAATATTATGCTAAGAATTCCTGATTTTTACATTGAATTGTCAGTGGAATTTAGCCCTAGGTGAGGTGCTAATTCAAACGTTTATTTTCTCTGCTGTTGCCCTCTGACTGCCCATTTCATTTGCAAACCAGTGGGATATAAGCTAAAGGCCAGGAAAGCAATTGATGGCTTTAATAAACACTCATAAATATTTCTGGAAACAGCACATCAATGGGCACATATTTTTGAAACAAATCTCTTTCAATAAGGATTTCGGGAAAAAGCACACCAACAGTCTCATTTCTTTAATAATGCTACATTAAGCAGCACATTTTCCATAGCAATATCCCTGCTGGAAAAAAAAGAAAATGAAAGATTTATACTGTATCCACCTTCTAAGAATAAAAAAAAAAAGTTTAAATCTGCGATAGGGAGGATTACTAATTAGGATCACACTGTACCACTAATTAGGATCTTCTAGACTGTGAGCCCACTGTTGGGTCGGGACCGTCTCTATATGTTGCCAACTTGTACTTCCCAAGCGCTTAGTACAGTGTTCTGCACACGGTAAGTGCTCAATAAATACGATTGAATGAATGAATGATCAGGGACAGTGAGGTTGTGATTTACTCTGTCACATAGCTCAGGGAGTTGGTACCCAGATGAGTACTACTCCTACCAGATTTCACTCGCTCCCCAAACCATAAAAGACCAGAAATTGGAGGAGGATGAAAACTATGTTTGGTCACGCACAGGGAAGAATTCTGCCGATAGATATTATCATCAGCATCATCAATCGTATTTATTGAGCGCTTACTGTGTGCAGAGCGCTGTACTAAGCGCTTGGGAAGTACAATTTGGCAACATATTATCATCCTTAGTGTTCAGGGACCACTCTCAGGGTCGCATCTGGAGAGTTTCCAGTCCTCTACCAGTCTCGGCTATGGGAGGGAGAGTCAAGCAGAGGCCTACCCACTCCATCCCCAGCTTGGGCAGGGGCTAGCGAGTGGAAGGCAATCTTCTGCAAGTCAAAATTCACCCGTGCTGGGCAGCAGCAGCATTGAGGAGAGTCGAGAGTGGAGACTCAAGTTTACCGTGCAGAAGGCGGCAATGGTAAACCACTTCCATATTTTTAACCAAGAAAACTCTATGGATCCACTACCAGATCACCTGCAGATGGAGAGGGGGGCGTTCTGGGAGAGATGTGTCCGTGCTGTCGCTATGGGTCGGAAACGACTTGATGGCATAAGACAAGAGTTCAGAGAAGGCACCACTGACGGTGGTGAACAATGATGGAAGTTCGCCAACAAGGGCATTTGTAGCTGAAATGGCCAATTTGTCCACACTGGGCACACAAATGCTGAAGAAATTTTGTTGCCCGATTTTTTTCATTGAATGGTGTTTGTTAAGCGTGTACCAGGAAATGTACTAAGCCCTGGGGAAGGTACAAGATAAGCAGATTGGACACAGTCCCTGTCCCATGTGGGGCTCACAATCTCGATCCCCATTTTACAGATGAAGTAACTGAGGCAAGAGAGAAGGGAAGTGACTTGCCTAAGGTCACACAGCGGGTACATGGTGGAGCCGGGATTAGAACTCCGGTCCTTCTGACTCCCAAGCCCAAGTTCTGGACATGCTGCTTCTCTTGGTCACCCTGCTTCTCTCTGTAGCCATTACTAAACCCAAATAATACAAACATTTCCAGGTACAGAGTCTGACCTGATTATCTTGTATTTATACCAGCGCTTAGTACAGTGCAAGTTGGTACAGAGTAAGCGCTTAACGAACATTATTAATAGTAGCAGTATCAATCAAATAATGGTATTTATTGAGCACTTACTATGTACAGAGCACTGTACTGAGCACTTGGGAGAGCACAATACAATTGAATAAGTAGACGTGTCCAGCCATAGTGTTAGAACTTACCTCTAGACTCTAAGCTCGTTGTGGGCAGGGAATGTGTCTGTTTATAGTTATACTGTACTCTTCCAAGTGCTTAGTACAGTGCTTTGCACATAGTAAGCACTCTATAAATTTGATTGAATGAATACTAGTAGTAGCAGTAGTAGTATTTAGAAAGATACACTCCATCCTTTAAGTCTTCCTTAAAGACCGTTTCTTCTGTTTCTTATTGTCGTGATTCTCGTGGACGCTTTCGTTAATCCTCACTCTGAGCAATGACTGTACAATGTAAATCTTTGCTATCACCCACCAACATACCAAGCCTAAAGAGCAAATCGGATTGACAAGGATGCAGATAAATCTGGATTGCTTAAAGGACTCTAAAACCCAATCCTCCTTCCTCTATCGAAAATGGGATTCATCTTACACCAAATTCACCCGACCCAGAATTTTCTCGGAACCCAACACTAGCAAATAGCCCAGAGAACCAAAATTAGATCCTACCTTTCTTTGCTAGAACCAAAATGACGATTCATTTCTCAGGCCAGCAACCAACCTCCTCTGGAAGAATCCATCCCCTTATTATGGTAATTAAAAGTCTGCCTTTAAATTCAACATTAAAGATGGGAAAAGTTTAGCATTTGAAGGGCATTTGATGGCTCCCTCTGCGTCATCTATACCTTTGGATCTGTACCTTTAGAGCACTTGCTATTCACCCCACCTTCAGCTCCACAGCACTTAGATAGATGTCTGTAATTCATTTATCTTAATGTCTGTCTCCCCTTCCAGACTGTAAGTTCACTGTGGGCAGGGAATGAGTTGTATTGTACCCTCCCAGGTGCTTAGTAAAGTGTTCTGCAAATGGAAAGTGCTCAATAAATACTAAAGAAGTAGCATCCAAAGGCGTTCTTTGAGGAATTGAACCCTCCCTCCCCTCAAAACCACCCTCCAAATGCTACAGTTATTGAACCCCTAGAACATTGTACCTTAATCTTGTCTATCTCACTGCCAACCTCTCATGTCCCGCCTCTGGCCTGGACCATCATCCCTCTTCAGATCCAAATGACTCTTCTTACCTTCAATGCCTTATCCCTACTTGGTACAAATTTGGGGCAATAAAAAAATAAATAAAAATAAATAAATAAAATAAATAAATAAAAAAAGATCTGGAACCAAGTAGAAGATTATTTGGCTCAAAGGAGGAAACTAGAGATTACTTCCAAGAAGATACCAATGACTGTTCGCTATTGGCCATTGATGAGCAATTGGTAGACGAGACGCATATCAAAGGAAGATAGCAATGAAGGTGAACAAAGAATTCATGAATAGCAGAGATGTAATTTCACAGTAAGCAATTTTAGTAAGGTGCTCTGTTGCTTTAATTAGCCTAGGAACTGGCCAAAATCTAGGACATTAAGATGGCTTCATCTGGAGAAGAATTCCAGAGAATCTGGAGAAAGATTTCTAAGGAGGGAATAGGGGTCTCTTCCCATTCATCTGAGCCAGAGCCTTGAAACCCAGCTGCTTCTCTAAAGGTGAGATTTTAACTAGAGCATCTGTGGGATCTATTTTTTTTTTTACTACCCAGTGTAACAGCTGCAATACTTTAGCCAAGATATTTGTTGAAAGGTTTTATATTGTTTTCCTCTCCCTATAACCCTGGGATATTTTCCATATTCTGTTATGATCATTGTCTATCCCTATTATATCAAAATCCCTTTAAGCTATTCCAAGCTCCATACATAGTCATCATTACTGTACACACAGTCTCCTGGAATAGTCTTAGATATTTTCCTTCTGCAGTCACCTGGGTAGCAAGAAGGTCTAGGATGAAGGTGAGTTGTCTTCTCAGCCAACAGTCAATGATTAACAAATGTGAGTAGGGAGGTGATGGAAATTGGTCCTCAACACTACTAGATCCTGCATTGGTTGGCCCAAGAGAGTCTGTTGGGAACTGGGTTCGAGGCTTGAAAGTTTAGTACGGTGCTCTGCACACAGTAAGCTCTTAATAACTACGACTGCATGAATGAATACCCCAGCGCTTAGAAGAGTGCCTGGCGCAGAGTAAGCACTTAACAGGCACCATAAAAAGTGGCTACAAATCGAGACATTCTTGTGGAAATTAAAGGCCACTGAGTGTCCCGTCTTGAGAGGAGTCCAAGATCTTGTGGCTTAGTGGAAAGAGCCCGGGCTTGGGAGTCAGAGGTCGTGAGTTTTAATCCCGGCTCTGCTGTTTGTCAACTGTGTGACTTTGGGCAAATCATTTAACTTCTCTGTGCCTCAGTTACCTCATCTGTAAAATGGGGATTAAGACTGTGAGCCCCACGTGGGACAACCTGATCACCTTGTATCTATCCCACCACTTAGAACAGTGCTTAGCACATAGTAAGCACTTAACAAATACCATCATTATTATCTACTGAATCCCTAGACCAGGGGCCTACAGGAAACTTTAAGGAGAGGATGTTTACATTTAAGCCAGTAAAACCTCTGGAATCCTGAAGATTTTGTTTTTCCAACCAGCACTATCCTCTGGCCTGCCGTGGTGAAAATCCCATCTGCTCCACCGTTTTGGGCAGGGGCGTAAAAACGCTCATGATATTCACAAACCCTGTCACTGCTACAGGTCTGACAGCATCTTCCCTGAAGGCTATAGCACTATAAAGACAATTCGGGAAGGCAGATGGGATTCTTTTCCAGCTATTAATCTACTCAGAGATGTTAAAGGGGAAATCCCTTAATGCTTTCAAACCCTCATCTGTTACATCTTGGGGCTAGAAACATGCCAACGGCAGTTTTTTTTTCTTTGCACGAGCCTCAGGTGAAACAGAACCATGATTAACTCATCACAGTATAGGAAATGAGCAGCAGAATTTCCCTTTTAGCTGATTCTGGAAATAGAGGCTTTTACCTTGTTGGTTTCAGTCTCTCTGTGGTGTTGCTCCCACTTCTTCAGAATGTAACATCCCTTTGTTTTAAGCAGAAAGATCTTCAGGGAGGCAGAAGGGACCAGTTGGTTCCAGAATCTTCCAAGGAGCTAGGAGGAGTGGAGAAGGCTGCTGGCCAAGAACGTCTCTTCAGAAAGTGGCAGAGTGGAGCAGATGCCAGGAAAAGTTTTGGTGGGCCCTGCTGGATTTTGGGAAATTCAATGTTGTGTTGGGAGCTTGGGGTGAAAAAGCAAAGTTCCAGTATACAACGATCCCTGTGGGAATTGTTCAGACTCCTTTAAAGTCAGATTCTTCAAAGCCAATCCTAGCCCGCATATTTGGCTACTCTAATGCCAACATATTCTCAGCATTTCATCCCAACTATCTTGCCGCTGACCGCTCGCCCACATCCTGCCTCTGGCCTGGAACGCCCTCCCTCTTCATATCCAACAATTAATCACCCCGCTTTCTAAGCCTAATCGAAGGCACATCTCCTCCAAGAGGCCCTTCCCAATTAAGCCCTCAATTCCTCTTCTCCCACTCCCTTTTGTGTCACTTCTGTCCTTGGATTCCCACCCTTTATTCATTCATTCATTCACTCAATCGTATTTATTGAGCGCTTACTGTGTGCAGAGCACTGTACTAAGCGCTTGGGAAGTACAAGTTGGCAACATATAGAGACGATCCCTACCCAACAGCGGGCTCACCTTATTCATGTCTCCCTCAACCAACATTTATATACACTTAGAGAAACAGCATGGCTCAATGGAAAGAGCACTGGCTTTGGAGTCAGAGGTCATGGGTTCAAATGTCGGCTCTGCCAATTGTCAGCTGTGTGACTTTGGGCAAGTCACTTAGCTTCTCTGGGCCTCAGTTACCTCATCTGTAAAATGAGGATGAAGACTGTGAGCCCTCCGTGGGATAACCTGATCACCTTGTAACCTCCCCAGTGCTTAGAAAAGTGTTTTGCACATAGTAAGCGCTTAATAAATACCATTATTATTATTATACAGATCCGCATTCATTCATTTATATTAATGCCTTTCTCTCCTTCTGGACTGTGAGCTTGTTGTGGGCAGGGAACGTGTCTACCCACTCTGTTCTACTGTATTCTCCCAAGCACTTAGCACAGTGCTCTGCACACAGGAAGCACTCAATAAATACAATTGATTGCTTGATTGATTCTTTTCCAGTAAGTTGGCACTTGAATGGCCTGTGATACACTTGAAGAACCATTCCCTTGTCAACATTGGTATGCATGTGGGCATTTGGAAAGAGTGGGGTGGTGCTTGGATACAAGACCAATAGTGTTCTCTGGTTTGGTGAACTTGATCGCCCGTTGAAACCCCAAAGAAAAGCATATTTCCCCCCTTAATTTTTAAACCCCTGGGGCCCTTGAAAGCAAATTTACTCCATATGGCTTAGATTCATCTACACTTCAATCATCAAAACATCATTTTATGAGATTGATTTGTCTGGCGCTAAAAGGCTTTTGTCTTCAAAAGCAACAGTTGGGTATCTCCAACCCCAGAAACACACTCCAAGCAGGAGATTGCTTCTGTGGGTGAAAGGGATTCTCTCTTTGATGTTAAATCCTATCCTTCCCAAATGGTAAAATGGAGGGAAACCCCAGAAAAGGAAGAAGTTTAGCAACCAAAATGGCGCTTTAAAAAACAAGCCATAATTCATCCCAGATCATTCCAACTGCGCTGGTAACTGATACAGCTAATTTGGGGGAAAAAAATAACTGAGTTACAAGGAGCCAAGGAAGAACTGAAAATGTTGTGTTTGAGTGGACAGACGTGTTTCTATCACGGCCCCTGGGAAGTCGCGTGGCCTGGTGGAAAGAGCTTGCACCTGAGAGTCAGAGGACTTGGGTTCTAATCATGGCTCCACCATGGACCTGCAGTGTGACCTTGGGCAAATCTCTTAACTTCTCTATGCCTCAGTTCCCTCATCTGCAAAATGGAGATTCAATCCCTGTGCTCCCTCCTCCTAGAATGTGAGCCCCAGGTGGGACCTGATTTCTTCTTTCTATCCCCAGCACTTAGTAAAGTGCTTGGCACATCATAAGTGCTTAACAAATACCACAGTCGTTATTACTGTTATTGTTTTTACTATTACTAGAATACAAAACTGTCAGCACTGTCCACTCCATCCCTCAGTACTATGTGCACTTGGGGTGGGACGTCGGGTTGGATCTATGTGTCTTTATTAATAAAGATAATTTTCTACCAGGAAATTATTTTCTTTCCAGAACACACCCCAGACCCCTGCAGGTCCAGGTAGTGAAATCAATCAATCAATGGGATTTATTGAGCTCTTACTATGTGCAGAGCACTGTACTAAGCGCTTGGGAGAGTACAATAGAATAGACTTGGTAGACATGTTCCCTTCCCACAGTGAGCTTACAGTCTAGTGGATGAGCTTACAGTCCCAGTTGGATCAAGATACTTTGACACAGCCAGATTAAATTTTAGGCTAGGAAACCATCCACTAGGAAAATCCCCCAGGATCTCCAAAATGCATATAATAATAGTAATCATAGTATTTGCTAAGTGCTTTGTATGTGGCAGATACTGTACTAAGCGCTCCAGTGATCAGATTGGACACAGCCCCTGTCCCATGTGGGACTCACAGTCTCCATCTCCATTTTATTGATGATGGAACTGAGGCACAGAGAAGTGAGGTGACTTGCTCAAGAAGCGGGATGGAGTAGTGGATAGACCATGGGCCTTGGATTCAGAATAACCTGGGTCCTAATCCCGGCTCCCCCACTTGTCTGCTGTGTGACTTTGGGCAAGTCACTTAACTCCTCTGTCGGTTATTTCATCTGTGAAATGGAGATTAGGACTGTGAGCCCCATGTGGGACAGGGACTGTGTCTGGCCATGATTATCTTGTATCTACCACATAGTAGGCACTTAACAAAGATCGTAATTATTATTAAGAGATCAGTGGGAAACCCAGTGTGTGAAGACTGAGCTCCCTTAGAGGAAGAGGGACCTGAAGCCCCTCCAGGGGTGAGAGCAAACAAGTCTTTGGCATCTGAGCTGAGCATTTATCTTGAACATCACTGCCTCTAAATGTGTGTTAGCCTCAGGGGCCTGCGATGCTTTTCTGAAACCAAGGCCGTGATGCTTTTCTGAAACCAAGGCCGTGATGCTTTTCTGAAACCAAGACACGGTGTGCTGACAGCTGCAGCTGGAAATAAATGAAGGGAAAATGTCTGGAGAGACGACGGTGAGTCACCGTCACGGGCGAGAGGTCGCATGCTCAAACAGGAGCCTGAGAACGGGCCAGATCTTGTCCAGAAGCAGCCATGTTGGGTCCAAGAGTCTCATTACAGGGAGGGAACACATCTGCTAATTCTGTTGTATTGCAATAATAATAATAATGATAATAATGATGGCATTTGTTAAGCGCTTACTATGTGCAAGCACTGTTATAAGCGCTGGGGGAATACTGGGTGATCAGGTTGTCCCATGTGGGGCTCACAATCTTAAACCCCAGATGAGGTAACTGAGGCTCAGAGAGAAGATAAGTGAGTTGCCCAAGGTCACACAGAAGACATGTGGCAGAGCCGGGATTCAAACCCATGACCTCTGACTCCCAAGCCCGGGCTCTTTCCTCTGAGCCACATTGCTTCTCTTTACTCTCCTAAGTGCTTACTACAGTGCTGTGCACATACTAAACGTACACTAAATACCATTGACTGATTGGCTGGGAGCATTCAGTCCGATAGTCGGAGCCGCTGAACTGTGCCCCACCGGGAAAGAGAAACCACTGGGGTCTCAGTAAAACATTTTTTTAATGGTATTTGTTAAGCACTTACTTGTGCCAGGCACTGTCCTAAGCACTGGGGTTTAAATAAGTTAGGTTGGACCCAGTTCACGTCCTGCATAGAGCTCACAGTATTAATCCCCAATTTACAGATGAGGTAGCTGAGGTACAGAGAAGTGAAGTGACTTGCCCGAAGTCACACAGCAGACAAGTGGCAGAGTAGGGATTAGATCCCAGGTTTCTTACTCTCAGACCTGAGTTCTTTCTACTAGACCACACTGAAGCATTTACATTTGTGAGAGATTGGAAATAAATTTATAGCCTGTAAACTCTCTGTAGATAGGGATTGTGACTGTGAGCCCGTTGTGGGGTAGGGACCGTCTCTACATGTTGTCAACTTGTACTTCCCAAGCGCTTCGTACAGTGCTCTGCACACAGTAAGTGCTCACTAAATGATTGAATGAATGAATTGTGTCTACAGCTCTGTTGCATTGTACTTTCTCAAGTGCTCAGTACAGTGGTCTGCACACAGTAAGCCCTCAATAAATACCAATGATTTATTGAGGCTACCTAAGATTTCCCATTTAAACTGTAATCTTTATTTCCTAATATAAATCTACACTGAAGTCTGACCTCCATCTCACTGTAGTGGGGAAGGGAAAAGGGTAGGATTAGGGGAATCAGTCAGTCAATCGTATTTATTGAGCACATACTTTGTGCAGAGCACTTTACTAAGCGCTTGGGAGAGTACAATGTAGCAATATACCAAACACATTCCCTGCTCACAGTGACAAATGTGGACAGTTAGATCTCAGCAGTTGACGGGAGCAGAGTGAAACGGTCATGGGAGGGACCATTTAACAGAGGTCAGTGACAGCCATCAAGCAGCCATAAAGGGAATGGGAATTTATCGGCCCTTGACTCACAAATCACAGCGAGAGAGGTCGCCTAGCCACGGATAGCGCTGCATTCCTTTCCCCAGAGCAAGCTAGACAGGGCAGCAGCAGAAAACGTCAGAAATTAGGAAACTGTAAATGTCACTCCAGGCCTTGAGGGCCACAGCCCACTCCATCCAGGCCTCGTAAACGAAGCAGCAGCAGAACGCACTAGCCAGTCGAGGCGGCGGGAGAGGGGACGGTTCGATGACTAAGGGCGCCCATAAAGCAGACGCAGGTAAGCAACTGCTCACTTTCCCAGATGGTCTCATAAACCAGTGTCGTAAACTAGGAGTGGATGGAGTGGGGGAAAGAGAGACGTCGGACAGTGGCCTTGGAGGCTGAACCTTCCATGGCTCAGGAGGAATCTGAATCCTTGCCCTTCCTTTTCCAGCCGGATCTCTGACAGCTGCCATTCCCACATTCCCATCCCACAAATCTGGCCTGCCAAAGTTCATTCATTCAAATATGCAATCATATTGTGTGCAGAGCACTGTATAAGTGCTTGGGAGAGTACAAAATGGCAATAAACAGACACATTCCCTTACTACAATGAGCTTATGGCCTAGAGAGGGAGACATTAATTGAAATAAATAAATAACTGCCATGTATATAAATGCTGTGGGGCTGACGGGTGGGGGGAAATAGATAAAAGGAGCAAGTCAGGACGATGCAGAATGGAGTGGGAGAAGAGCAAAGGAGGGCTTAGTCAGGGAAGGCTTCTTGGAGGAGATGGGCCTTCAATGAGGCTTTGAAGATGGGGATGACAAGCAGTGTGGCTTAGTGGAAAGAGCCTGAACATGGGAGTCAGAGACCGTGGGTTCAAATCCTGGCTCTGCCACTTGTCAGCTTTGTGACTTTGGGCAACTCACTTCACTTCTCTGGGCCTCAGTGACCTCATTTTAAAATGGGGACTAAGACTATGAGCTCCAGGCAGGTCAACCTGATTACCTTCTATCTACCCCAGCACTTAGAACGGTGTTTGGCACATAGTAAGCACTTAACAAATAACCATTATTATTATTATTATTGTGGGTTGAAGTCCTCAAGGCTCTTCCACCTGCCAATTAAACAGGTGGTTAGAGCCTCAACTTTCTCGTTTGCGGCTCTTGGATCGACCTCTTCCTTTGGGCCTGTCTGAAACACACCACCTCCCCTCCTTCAGCCCCCTACTGAGATGGACCCTTTCCCAACAATCTCCCCTCCCCTGGGCTAGGCCTCTCAGTCTGTCAGTCATTGATTCCTAATGAGCCCTTATTCTGTGTGGACCAATAAAAGAATATGCATTAGATGCTGTTTTTTTTTTTCTTATGGGCACATATGTAAATATTTAATTTTCAAAGTGTTATCTTTCACAACCTATTCAGTCAAAAAGCACCTTGTCCTCACATTCTAGAGATCTGCCTTACTACTTGCCAAACAGAGAACAAAGAGCTGTTGAAAGGGGCTTTTAATCTCTCTGTTCAAGTCAGAGTACTTCAAAGGTGGGGTGGGGGAGAGAAGGAGAGAGTGAAGTTTGAGCCAAGGTAAACTTTGCATTGACTGCAAAAGCAGAGTATAGAAGAGAGAAAGCCTCAGACATTTCCCTGTAAAATAGTAGGGAAACAACTCAATCTCTCTCTCTTTCTCTCTCTCTTTCTCTCTCTCTCTCTCACACACACACACACACACACACACACACTCCCCCCTGGAATAAATAAAAAAATAAAAGGAGAATGTTATAATGAAGGAAGTTATTCGTTATGGCTAGGGAATGTCTTCTTTCTTGTTATATTGTACTTTCCCAAGCACTTGGGACTCAAAATCTTAATCCCCATTTTACAGATGAAGGAACTGAGGGACAGGGCAGTAACTCAAGCTGCTGGTCAGATGCGTCTTAATCAAGAAGTCTTCTTGATTGTTTCCTCAAAGCCAAATTTAAGCAAATCCAGCTGGAAAAAGTGATGAGGGCCCAAGGAAACAAAAAATAACTCGAACCTCTCGTAAAACCTAACCCAAATATCCTTCAAGAGGTTGGACAGTGTTCAAACCTCCCCCCAGCCCCTCCGTACACACACCCCACCCTATTTTCCTCCTGTTCTTCCATTTTCACACACTTCAGTACTTCCTAGGGCTCCAAGCTTCCTAACACTAGGAAGACTATTCATGAGGTATGACTCAACTAGAAGTGGGCAGCAGAGGAAATCTCGAGACCCCCCAGTAATTAAAGTACCTCAAATGAGCATTCTTACAGCAAAGAAGAATTCAAATAGCACGGGGGTAGCCACTGTGACTTTTCCAAGGACCACGTTTGAGGATCTACTAGTAGTGGAGCGGGGAAAAGAAAGAACCCGGAAATCTGCTAATGAAAAGGGGGAGGGTGGGATGGTTTTGCTGCCTCTGTTATTGTTGGCCAGGAAACAGCATGACCTAGTGGGTAGGGAACAGGATTGGGAGTCAGAAACACCCGGGTTCTAATCCCAGATCTGCCACTTGTCTGCTGTGTGACTTTGGACAAGCCACTTTACTTCTCTGTGCCTCAGTTTCCACATCTATAAATGGACATAAAGACTGTGAATCTCATGGGGGACAGGGACTGTGTCCAACCTGACAACCTCATATCTACCCCAGTGCTTAGAACAGTTTCTGGCACATAGAAAAGTGCTTAACAAATACCATATATTTATATATTGAAAAAGGAAACACTGGGGGCTGAATAAAACTCTGCACCAAGTAACCTTGGGACAAAGGGAGTTAGAAGGGGTTTTGTTGTATTGTAATCTCCCAAGGACATAGTACAGTGCTCTAAACACAATAAAGGCTGGAGGAATAACACTGATTGATTGGGTTATAGTAGGAGATTAGTGAGTTAAGGTAAGAGGGGGAGAGGTAATCTTAAAGCTGATGGTAAGGAGTTTCTGTTTGATGCAGAAGTAGCGGGCAACCTTTCACATCTGCCCTGGGACCATATAGAGACCAAATCTGCTCAGGAACTAGTCCGAGACCAGATCTGCCTGGCAACCAGCCTGAGAGAGACCGTGTTTCCACCTGGGCAGCTACTATGAGAGAGACCAAATAATAATAATAATTCTGGTTTTTGTTAAGCATTTACTACGTGCCAGGTACTGTACTAAGCACTGAGGTACAGACATATCCTGTTGGACACAGTCTCACATGGGGCTCACAGTCTTAATCCCCATTTTCCAAGTAAGGGAACTGAGGCCCAGAGAAGTGAAGGTGACTTGCCCAAGGTCACACAGCAGACAAGTGGCAGAGCCAGGATGAGAACCCGGGTCCTTCTGACTTCAAGGCCCGTGCTCTATCCATTAGGCCACGCTGCTTCCCTTGGGACTGACTAGAGAGGGACCGGATTTGCACAGAGTAAACAAATGGCCATTGGCAGCACAAAATCCTCCAGCAGGAAACATCCTCCACCTCTCTGTTTGAACACAACACTTGAGTAATTGCAACGGCCGGGCCTATGCCAGCTCTACCGAACACCCGGATCCAATGTGTCTGAGTCCGAAATGCTATTTCCTTCATCTGCAGAGACTGACCTCTCACGCAGAGTTTCCCATCTGTTAACACCGGGTGCTAACTTCTTCCTTATCTGCCCTTATTTATGCTTCATTATCTGTTTCCCTGGGAGAGGTTTGTTGTTTTGGGGGTTTTTTCTTCCACTCTCCGGGGGCAATTTCCTTTCCCCTCAGTGCCAAATGGATATTTCCAACACAAATATCCATTTAAAAAAAGAAAATAATAAATAAATAAATTGTCCTAAGCAGACTTAGCCACTGTGTTTATATAAAAAGGAGCCTAGGCAAACTGCACAGCTTCCAGACTGCACTTGTCCAGTCGGTCACTGGCCCAAAATACCCCTGGGCTATTTAAAATATGGGAATAGCAGTTTCTAAAAAAGCCTTGAAATGCTCTCCCTCCTCCTTCCTGTACAGAAGACAGCAAAAGGGTGTTTTTATTGCTCCACTACAGCTCCGCAGCAATTGCCTCAACATCTGGAAGAAGGTCTTTGGAAACCACTCAGCAAATCTTTCAGTTTCTATGTCGGTTGACTTTATTTACTCAGTTCATCTAAGCGAGAAAAAAATTCTAACTTTATGAAAAAAAAATCTTCAAGTAGGAGAAAAAGTTCTATGAGCATTTTTAAGGTAACACTTCAAAGTTGAACAGCTCCTTTCAGTCTTCCAGAACAAGCCCCGATCTTTCAGATGGAGATAAGCATACCCATGTAATTGAGGGTTTCTCTAAGGAGACAGCTGTCCCTTGGTTCCCCAAGTGATTAAAGAGGAGATACAAATTGGATGTAAGCCTGTGGGGCTTATAATGACATTTACATTTTCAAACAATTTTAGCAAAAGTCTTTCCTGGGAATCCTGACTCTACTACCGTATGCAGTGGGGAGAAGTAGTCTTTTTGAGAGCAGAAAAGCTGTTAAGAGTCAAGACTCCAAACAGAAGAGAGCTCTGGTAAAATGTTGGCCTAGATTAACCATGTAATTATTTTAGTCAATCAATCAATCAATCAATCAATAATATTTATTGAGGATTTACTGTATGCAGACCACTGTACTAAGCACTTGGGAGAGTGCAATACTATAGTGTTGGTAGACACAATTAAATCAATCATATTCACTGAACACTTATTTTGTGCAGGACACTGTACTAAATGCTCAGGAGAGTACAATGCAACAATATAAAAGCCACATTCTCCTGTCCTCAAGGAGATTACAGTCCAGTGGTTTTGCTCTGCCCACAATAAGTGCTCAATAAATACCATGGATTTATTGAGTGAATGATGCCTTGTCTAGACTGTAAGCTCAATGTGGGCAAGGAATGTGTCTGATATATTGTTGTGTCCTTCTCTCCAAGCACTTAATGCAGTGTACTGCAATTCATTCGATCATATTTATTGAGAACTGACCCTGTGCAGAGAGAGAACTGTACTAAACACTAGGGAGAGTAGAATTCAACAATAAACAGACCCATTCCCTGCCCATATCAAGCTCAGAGTGCTCAATAAATATGATTGATTAAATTGTGTCTACCAACGCTCTGATACTGTACTCTCCCAAGTGCTCATTCATTCATTCATTCAATCGTATTTACTGAGCGCTTACTATGTGCAGAGCACTGTACTAAGCACTTGGGAAGTACAAGTTGGCAACATATAGGAACGGTCCCTACCCAACAGCGGGATTACAGTCTAGAAGGGGGAGACAGACAACAAAACAAAACATATCAACAAAATAAAATAAATTGAATAAATATGTACAAATAAAATAGAGTAATAAATACGTACAAACATATATACATATATGGGCTCAGTAAAGTGCCCAACGATTGAGTCAAGTGCCCAGGGGGAATCCTTTCTGATTCACCACCTGGATGGTCTACATGGAAAGCTGAGACAGGACTGGAATCTTCTAAGAGCCCCTGTATCTTGGTCATTATGTCCCAGTGCTTGGTACAACACTAAACAAATCCCAAAATTACTAGTATCCTCCTGATCATCAGTGACATCAACTTCCAATCCAAAAGACAGATGAATCTATAGCTCCCTGGGTCTCTGAAAGTTTCAGGATCCAGCTCCTAGTTACGGAGTACATTAATGGCAGGGCCAGCACTCAGATGAAGAGAGTCTCCTCATTCCCTGACTGACCACTGATGTTGAAAGGAAAACCAAGAGAAGGAATCAGGGCCACTCCTCAAGTTAATTGGCTATGGATCAGCAGGAGAGATGACTGCATGCCGAGCTAGTCCCTGGAAAATTGGCTCCTATTTTAAAACGCGTCACTGCCATTATTATTATTATCATTGATGATTACATTGTTTCTTACATATTGTTTATATTGTATATTGTATACCAAATATGTTGTTTATTACATTATTATATGATTACTGTTATCATTACTATAATAATAATAACAATGATTGTGGTAGTTAAGTGCTTACTATGGGTCAAGCACTTTTCCGAGTGTAGATACAAGTTGGACACTTGGAATAGAAAGAGCCCAGGCTTTGGAGTCAGGGGTCATGGGTTGGAATCCCAGCTCTGCCAATTGTCAGCTGTGTGACTTTGGGCAAGTCACTTAACTTCTCTGTGTCTCAGTTCCCTCATCTGTAAAATGGGGATTAAGACTGTGAGCCCGCCGTGGGACAACCTGATCTCCTTGTAACCTCCCCAGCATTTAGAACAGTACTTTGCATGTAGTAAGCGCTTACTAAATGCCATCATTACTATTATTATTTGCACCTTTTATTCACCCTGTACTCAGCATGTCTTTACATATTCATAATTTTATATTAATGTTTATCTCCCCTCTAGACCATAAGCTTGTTGTGGGTAGGGAATGTGTCTACCAACTCTGTTATACTTCCCAATTGCTTAGTACAGTGCTCTGTACACAGTGAGGACTCAATAGGTAAGATTATTGATTGATTTGGACACAGTCCCTGTCCCATATGGGGTTCACAGGCTTAGTAGGAGGGAGAACAGGTATTTAACACACATTTTACGGAGGAGGAAACCGAGGCAGAGAGCAATAAAGTGACTTACCTAAGGTCATGCAGCATGCAAGTGGCAGAGCTGGAATTAGAACCCAGGCCTGCGTCCTTTCCACTGACCATGCTGCTCGCTTAAATGGGCCTAGCTTTTGGTAGGAGCCCCAGTATTCCGATGATTAATTAAATCCAGAAACTATCCTGTAAGATTCTCATCGTCTCTCTTGAAAACTAGAACATTAGCTCGCCCAAGTGAAAATATGAGCTTGGGTTCCACACACTTCCTTCCATCGGTCATTCCCGTTTTCTGAGGTTTTGAGGTTTTGCTTGATTCCATGGACCGTGAACACACTGAGCAACTGTTAGGGCCATTCCAGTTACCCTCGGTTCAAATGGTTCAGATCCTGAAGTTACCCTGCCAAAAATCCGACTCCCGGGAAAATAGCAAAGCTTATGTGCTGCAAGACATTCTTGATTGATTAGATATGGAATCCCCACAGTAGCCACATAGAGGTGCTTTTGCTTACCTCCGACTGATTTGGGAACACTGTGGGATCTGCTGAAGGAAAACCGAATCCATCATTCTCTGAATTCCACATACTCATTCCTCTTATCATCCGGTCCATTTATCCGGCGTGAATGGGTTTGGAGTTTTAATCTCAGCAGAAAGCTGAAGAGGCCCATTCTCTCAGAGATATCCATGGCAGTAACCTCGACACAGGAAGTAAAGAGTAAGGGGACAGAGAGATTTACTTATCTCCACTGCAATGGACTGCTAAACGCATTTATTTGGTAGCAGAATATCTGCTCAGGAATTACACTAGAAAATCACCAACTCACCTGCCATTTAATAATAATAATAATAATAATAATAATAATAATGATAAATGGTATTTGTTAAGCACTTACTGTTTGCCAAGCACTGTTCTAAGCACTTTGGTAGATACAAGTTAAACAGGTTGGACATAGTCCCTGTCCCACATGGGGCTCACATGCTTACACCCATTTTACAGATGAGGTAACAGACACAGAGAAGTTAAATGAATTACCCAGCGTCACACAGCAGACACGTGGCAGAGCTGGGGGTAGAACCCAGGTCCTTCTGATTCCCAGGCCCGTGTTTCATCCACTAAACCACTTTGCTTCTCCAGCAGCAATCCATACAGAGCTCTGCACACAGTAAGCGCTCAATAAATACGACTGAATGGTGATGTCTCCCCCCGGCCCCAAACATCACAACTGAAATACATTTAAGGCTCCTTGCTGTCTCCCCCAAGGAGATCCTTTTGACAAATCGATGTTGGTATACAGTAGTCGGGACCGAGATCTGATGATCCGAACCCAGGGCTCGTACTCGGCTAGTTACCATCAACATTTGGCACCCAGCTCTTCCGCTAGTAACACCGGTGATTTGCGGGTTATTTGGTGCCTGGCTTGGGCTGGAGTTTCCTTCCCTCAGCTGGGCCTATTCATCTCAGCCTCTGTGTAATTGCATGTTTTAGCTAGACAGTAAAAATAAAAATATGTAAGTGATAAACCCTTTCCAGAGCCCATACCGTACCACACGCTGGGATGATTAAACCCCCAAGAAATGAAACTGCAGAACATCACCATGAATGCCTTTTAGTCATTCCTAACTTTATATGGAAGAAAGAGTGTTTTCTCCCGGCTGAAGGCATTTGTAAAATGTGTGAGGTTGTGGTAAGGGGAGAGCAGGGCGCTGTTTCTCTTCAGCCATGTAGGAATTCTATCCACATTACCAATCCCAGCATTACCGTAATTCCATTTCAGGCAGAAGCCGGACTTCGCTACACAATGCTCCTCAGAGCTGAACACACATCTTGAATAACACACTCAGCATTCTCCTAGATCCGGACCAGCAAATCCAGTTCGCTCCGGTTTAGCTTCCCTAGGAGCTAAGGAACTAAATCACTCAGCTTGGTCTCTCTCTGCCAGTCAGTTGTTTTGTGACTTTTTATGGTATTTGTTAAGTGCTTACTATGTGCCAGGCACCGTACTAAGCGCTAAGATACAACCTAATCTGGTTTGACGCAGTCCGTGTCCCACATGAGGCTCACAGTATTAATCTCCATTTTACAGAAGAGGTAACTGAGGCACAGAGGAATGAAGTGACTTGCCCTAGGTTACACATCAGACAAGTGGCATAGCACCGACCGGAACCCAGGTTCTTCTGACTCCCAAGCCATTGCTTTATAAATAAAATAAAATACATGATGGTATTTGTAAAGCACTTACTATGTGCCAAACACTGCTCTAAGCGCTGGGGGGGATACAATGTAATCAGGTTGTCCCACATGGGGCTCACAGTCTTAATCCCTGTTTTACAGATGAGATAACTGAGGCCCAGAGAAGTCAAGTGACTTGCCCAAAGTCACACAGCTGACAAGTGACAGAGCCGGGATTAGAACCCATGACCTCTCTGACTCCCAAGCCCATGCTCTTTCGACTGAGCCACGCCGCTTCTCTGTCCACTAGGCCATGCTGCTTCTCTAAATAGTGCTCAAATAATGCCCATTAGTTTACTTTTATTTGCTTTGGAAGACAGTCAGAACTACCCAGTATTTATAACGTGACTAGTAGATCTGCTTGTTATTGGTTTTTAAATTCAACTATGGTTCTGAGGAATTAAGCTCTTGATTGGATTTGTGGTTTTAGTGTTGTATCAGAGACCCCCATTAAGGCTGATCTTTGAAGCTAACAAAACGTCTGTGGTTAGATTATTAGCCGAATTGCATTTGTGACTGATGGGATGTAGAGAAAGTATCCCAGAGCAGAATGTATCTTAATGGTTGCTAATAGGAACTGAGTTAAAGACAGCAGAAGTTCACCCCCAGAAGGGCTGAAAAAGAAGCGGCATGATCTAGCGGAAGAAACCTGGGCTCGGGAGACAGAGGACCTGGATTCTGATCCCGGTTCCGCCACTTTCCTGTTGTGTGACCTTGGGGAAGTCACTTCCTTTCCCTGTGCCTCAATCTCCTCATCTGTAAAATGGGGATTCACTATCCATTCCCTCTCCCCCTTAGCCTGTGAGCCCCATCTGGATCAGGGACTGTGTCCGACCTATCTCGTATCTACCCCAGTGCTTAGTACTAAGTCTGGTACAAGGTAAGCGCTTAACAAATACCACAATTATTTCTACTATCATTACGACTAATAGCCTGGGATCCCGTGCCTGGAATAGTTTTGGGCGGGTGCTGGAATCATGGCTAATGCCACTTGACTGGCAGTCCTCTTGGTCGACAGCGGCTTCAACTTCTTAATCCACTATTTTTTTTATTTCTTGTAATCAAAACCAGATTTCCTCCTGGGGGAGTCTATAATCACCTCCCAGGCCCCGAAAATGTGGTACTTTGGGTTTAACCAACATCAACAGGGACAATTAGGGGTTGGACATGGAACACGAGTCGATCGGAGAGGAGTTCCCTCGCTCTGTCGAAGCAACGGCTTCTATCCTTTGATTTGAGGTGCCAGGACTGGTTTCTCTGTTGAAGATCATCCCCGAGTCACTCCGCGCTGAGCACAGAGAGAATTCTGTCTGGTTTGGGGTCTGAAGATAATCACCATCTGTGCCCTAGAAATGTGGGTAAGCTTGAACTGAAATAACCCGTTCAAATCCAGGAAGAATATCAAAACTTTAGACATAATGAGCAAAGCAGTAAATTGCAGTATGACAAAATAGCTACATTTAATTATGCCAAATGACATAGAATTTTAGTCTCCCTTGGACGTGTGTTATTTAAAGTGACATCTAAAGGCAGTTTTTGGACTAATGCGACTTTGTAGCAAGTCACGTTGACAGAGCAACATTAAATCAGATTGGGGCGGAAAGGTCTGCCATCTTTCCTAGCTCTCTTGATTATCTGTTCCAAGATGAGTGAGCTATCAGGAAAAGAAAGCTAATGGTGGATGGAGAACCCAGGCCTCATTACTGGGAGCAGAGACGCTGTGTGTACTGGTAATATCTCATTCATTCATTCAATTGTATTTAATTGAGCGCTTACTGTGTGCACAGCACTGTACTAAGCACTTGGGAAGTACAAGTTGGCAACATATAGAGACAGTCCCTACCCAACAACAGGCTCACAGTCTAGAAGGGGGGGACAGACAACAAAACAAAACACGTAGACAGGTGTCAAGTCGTCAGAACAAACAGAATTAAAGCTAAATGCATAATAACGGTATTCGTTAAGCGCTTACTATGTGCCAAGCACTGTACTAAATGCTTGGGCAGATATAAGCAAATCAGACTGGACACAGTCCCTGTCCCATGTGGGGTTCACAGTCTCAATCCCCATTTTACAGATGAGGCCCAGAGAAGTAAAGTGACTTGCCCAAGGTCACACAGCAGACATGTGGCGGAGTCAGGATTAGAACCCATGACCTTCTGACTCCCAGGGTCATGCTCTAGCCACAATGCAAGGCTGGTACTCCCTGTGTCGTCCAGAGAGGTGTAAAGGGATAGTCTAATCCCAGCTCTGTCACCTGCCTGCAATGTGACTTCGGGCAAATCACTTAGTTCTCTGTGCCACAGTTTTTCATCAGCTAATGGAGATTTTAGAACAGTGCTTGGCATACAATAATGGTAATAATAATAGTATTTGTTAAGCACCAGGCATTATACTAGGCGCTGGGGTGGATACAGGCAAATCGGGTTCGA
The DNA here is from genome assembly GCF_015852505.1 of Tachyglossus aculeatus. NCBI lineage: Eukaryota > Metazoa > Chordata > Mammalia > Monotremata > Tachyglossidae > Tachyglossus > Tachyglossus aculeatus. The sequence continues at coordinate 29,049,536 of NC_052084.1, read as the reverse complement.
CACAGCCCCTGTTCCACATGGGGCTCACGGTCTTAATCCCCATTTTACAGATGAGGCAATTGAGGTCCAGAAAAATGAAGTGATTTGCCCAAGGTTCCACAGCAGGAAATTGGTGGAGCTGGGATTAAAAATAAAACCCAGATCCTCTGATTCCCAGGGCCCAGGATCTTTCCACTAGGGCCTGCAGCAATCCTTTATTCGCTCTTATTTCCCCCATCTGTAATTTATTTTTATGTCTGTTTTCCATTCTGTTATTCAATACTTTCCCATGCATTTAGTACGGTGCCCAGTGTTTAGTAAGCACTCAATAAATACTACTGATTGATTAAAATTCCATTAGGATTTTTCGCTTCAGTCTGACAACTTCCCAGCCGGGTTTTCACCTTTTAATATCCAGGAAATGATTCATAAATTCTCTCTCAACATTCCGGTTTAAAATAGAATAGACAATTTAATTAGTGCAATATTATTTTAAACTGACCATAAAGGGTTTTATTGGAAATTCATCTCCTTAGAAGAAAACAAAAACCAAAGACAAACAGGGGAGTGTGGCTCGCTGAATAAAATTCCTCAGCCAATATTTACACTGTGCCCTGGTGGAATATCGAGATCTGCTGGGGTTCTACAAATTCAATCCAGATTTTTATGCTCATTTTCTGGAAACCATTTACTTCTGAAAACACCTTTTGATTTTACTGTTTTTTAAAACCCAGGTTCTTTTGAGGCTTAAACTAGAGGGCAGTTGCCTGAGTGTTTGATCTGCGGCCAACATTTTCAGCAAGGCTGGAGGACATGACTAGGGAATCCTGATCAAGTCTAGGTAAGGACTAAGGGTTCAGTAGAATGCTTCCATCTCTTCCTTTCTTCTTCCTTCTCCTCCACCTTTTCCTCCTTTTCCAACCCTGGGTAAGAAAATATCACCGCATGAGAGATTTTAAGGGTAACTGATTGAAAGCAACATTTGGTCACTGTCTAATGTATATTTATTCCCTCCACAATGAACTCATTTTACTGAGAAGCAGCACTATAGTTGAAAACTAGATTGTAAATTCTACACTACAAGGTCGTTGAGGGCAGGGGTGTGTGTCTTTCAGCTGTGTTGTACTCTCTCAAGTGCTTGGTACAGTGTTCCGTGCACAACGAGCGTGCAATATGTATGACTGATTGATTGATTGATTGATTGAAAAAGCTATGGCCTGGGTGTTCATCCTGACTCTGCCACCTGCCTCCTGTGTGACTTTGGGCAATCACTTAACTTCTCTGTGCCTCATTTTGACACCTGTAAAATGGGGATTAAATTCTCGTTCTTCCTCCTGGAGACTGGGAACCTGGGTTGGGACAGGGACTGTGGCCCAACCTAATTATCTTTTTTTTACCCCTGTACTTAGTATAGTATCAATCACTATTATTATCATTATTATTATTATGATGATGATGTGCTTGGATCATGAAAGCCCATTATGGGCAGGGAAAGTGTCTGCTAATTCCAATATATTGTACTCTCCCAACCATTTAGAACAGTGCTCTGCATCATAGTATTCATTCATTCATTCATTCAATCGTATTTATTGAGTGCTTACTGTGTGCAGAGCACTGTACTAAGCGCTTGGGAAGTACAAGTTGGCAACATATAGAGACGGTCCCTACCCAACAGTGGGCTCACAGTCTAGAAGGGGGAGTAGCGCTTAGAACAGTGCTCTGCACATAGTAAGCACTTAACAAATGCCATTATTATTATTATTATAGTAAGTGCTCAGTAAATATTAATTCATTCAATCCTATTGAGCGCTCACTGGGTGCAGAGCACTGCACTAAGCACTTGGGAGAGTACAATCTAACAATAGACACATTCCCTGCCCAGAAGCACTGAACAAGTAGCACTATTTTTATTATTCCTGTTACTGTTAACAGAGTAGAAAACTTAATTTCCCTTTATCCTGTTTGCTGTCTAAGAAATGATTAAATCCATAACTTTCTGAGGGACAGAAGCGATTTATCATCTCAATAAATTCGACTGACTGGCTGAGTGAGCCCCGTATGGGACAACCTGATTACCTTGTGTCTACCCCAGCACTCAGAACAGTGCTTGGCACACAGTAAGCTCTTAATAAATACCTAATTATTATCATTATATAGTTCCTGTCCCACATGGGGCTCACAGTTTAAGAGGTAGGGAGAGCCAGTATTTAATTCCAATTTTATAGATGAGGAAACTGAGGCACAAATATATCACGTGGCTTGCCCAAGGTCACACAGCAGACAAATGCAACCGGGATTAGAACCTAGGGTTCCGAAGTGCGAGTCCTGTGTTCTTTCACCTAAGCCTCGCTGCTTCTCAGAAACTTCTACTCATGTGTCCTCTACCAGTAAATCCCAGAAAATGTCATAGCGACTGCATACCTAACCAGAGTATTAGAGGGTACAGTAAATCACTTTTTCCTTTTAACGTGGTACTAGCTATTAGCATAGAAAACTCATCACCCCTATTCTCGACTTCCTCTCAAAGGCCTGAGCACTGCTCAGTGCAATTTATATTTACAGAGAACGTAGATTACACAGAGATCCATTACTCTCCATGTTTTTTAACAGTCTCCAACTGGACGGAAAGAAAACGGAATGCACCGTGTCCGTGAAAGGCTCGATGCATTTTGCAAATGGCAGAAATGACCTCAGTGGGCTATTAGCTAGTGAAATCCCACTAATGTACCGATTCGAAAATGCTGAAAGTCACTTTCAAGAACCGTTCCTCAAAGGTCACCGAGTGATGTTTATGGCTCAGCAGCTAGCCTGTAGACAAACGGAGTGGCGTTGTGAGCATGGAAAATCTCTGTTCCGATTTAAGGAGCCCGCTGCCTTATGTGGCTCAACCACAGTCGATTGGAAACATTTTTTTGGAGCAGCTAAACCACTAAACTTTGCTGGCTTCTAGTCCGCACTGTGATTCACCTGTCTTTATCATTTAGAACAGAGTCAGAGTTCAGGGCTTGCCTACCTCCTTCAATCCCTTCCCCTCTAGACGGTGAGCCCGCTGTGGGCAGGGATGGGCACTGTTTATTGCTGTATTGTACTGTGTGCTCTGCATACAGTAAGTGCTTAATACGATCGAATGAACTGAATCAACCAAGTCACACTAATGGAGTCACTTTCTCTGAGGAGCTCGCAGGACTCACCTGTTGGATCAATAGTTGATCATCTTACGAAGTGCGTCGTAGCACTTCCATTTGTCTGGGATGTAGAAAGCCTCAAAGATGTGAGGAAAAGGGGTGTCATAGCCACACACTCTTGAGATAGGCGCCTCGAGGTTTAAAAAGCATTCTTCCTGTAACAGAAAGGGAGCAGAAGCTGAGAGATAGCAGGTGACTTTAACAAGAATTGGCTGGAAATCCTGATAGGTTTAGGGCTCGTTCTTGTATTCATGAATTCATTCAATCATATTTATTGAGCCTTACTGTGTGTAGAGAACTGTACTAAGCACTTGGGAGAGTCTAGTCTTATGCCGTCAAGTCGTTTCCAACCCATAGCGACACCACAGATACATCTGGCCCAGAAAGCCCCGCTCTCCAACTGCAATCGTTCTGGTAGTGGATCCATAGGGTTTTCTTGGTAGAAATGCAGAAGTGGTTAACCATTGCCTCCTTCTGCGCAGCAAACCTGAGTGTCCGCCCTCGACTCTCTCCCATTCCGCTGCTGCCCAGCAGAGATGAGTTTTGACTTGTAGCAGATTGCCTTCCACTCACTAGCCACGGCCCAAGCTAGGAACGGAATGGGTATGCCTCTGCTTGACTCTCCCTCCCGTAGCCGATATTGGTAGAGTATGGGAAACACTCTAGGTGCGACCCGAGAAAGACTTTGAGAGAGTACAATCCAACAATAAACAGACACATTCCCTCTCCACAGAGACTTACAACTGTGAAGTTGTTTGACAGTGAGCAGGCAGCTCAGTGGCACCCCTGGCAATCTCCTCTCGTTTATCACGTCATCATCCCATTTCAAACGGAATGGACATAATTCTCCTTGTACCATTCCATTTCTCTTTTAGTAGATCTCCTAAATATTCTTATCATCCACTATTTTCCCTATCCCTGATCTATTTTCATGCCTGTCTCCCTCTGTAGGCTGTAAACTCCTTGTGGGCAGGGATCACATCTACCAATTCTGTTGTACTGTAGTTTCCCAAGCACTCAGTACAGCACTCTGCACACGGTAAGCACTTAATAAATACCACTGATTGATAGACTGATTGGTCACGCAATCCATTGTATTTATTGAGCACTATGTACAGAGCACTGTACTAAGCGTTTTGGAGAGTACAATACAACGGAATTACAACGTTCCCTGCCCATAGCTAGCTTACAATCTAGAGGGGGAGACAGACATTAGTAGGAACAAATTATTTATAATAATAATAATAATAATGATGGCATTTATTAAGTGCTTACTATGTGCAAAGCACTGTTCTGAGCGCTGGGGAGGTTACAAGGAGATCAGGTTGTCCCACGGGGGGCTCACAGTCTTAATCCCCATTTTACAGATGAGGGAACTGAGGCACAGAGAAGTTAAGTGAATTGCCCAAAGTCACAGCTGACAATTGGCAGAGCTGGGATTCGAACCCCTGACTCCTGACTCCAAAGCCTGTGCTCTTTCCACTGAGTCACGCTGCTTCCATTTATAATATATAATTTAAAGATATGTACATAAGTGCTGTGGGCTTGGAGGACATCAAAAGTCCAAAGGTCACAGATTGAGGTGCATATGGAGGGGAGAGGTGGGGAGTTCCAGGCTAAGGGAATGACATGGGAAAGGAGTTGGAGGTGAGATAGATGAAATCAGGGCTTGTGAGGTAGGGAGAATAGTGGTATTGTCTACAGTGATGGGAAAGACAGGGGAGGACAGGATTTAGATGGGAAATGAGTTCGGTTTGGGACATATTTAATTTGAGGTGCCGGCGCGACATCTAAGTAGGTATGTCTTGAAAGCAGGAGGAAATGAGAGATTGCAGGGAAGGAGAGAGTTCAGGGCTGGAGACGTAGATTTGGGAATCATCTGCATAGAGATGGCAGCTGAGGCCACGGGAGCGAATGAGTTCTGCACGGGAGTTGGTTTAGAGGGAGAATAGAAGGGGACCTGGAACTGAGCCCTGAGGGATCCCTGCTGTCAGGGGGCGGGAGGAAGAAGAGGAGTCAGTGAAAGGGGCTGAAAGGAACGGTCAGAGAGATAGGAGGAGAACCAAGAGAGGACAGTGTCACTGAACCCAAGGTTGGATAACGTTTCATGGAGAAGGGGGTGGTCTACAGTGACAAAGGCGGCTGAAAGTTCTAGGAGGATTAGGATGGTGTAGAGGCCATCAGATTTGGTCATGGGTTACCTTCGAGAGGACTGTTTCTGTAGTCTGCATGATCTGGTTAATTGAGGCCACACTATAATTTTGGGGTGCCGTTATCTAAAAAATTTTGCAGTATACGCACTGCCTCCTTGAATATATCCTTACTTAACGTTGTTGGGTAGGGATTGTCTCTATCTGTTGCCGAATTGTACTTTCCAAGCGCTTAGTACAGTGCTCTGCACATAGTAAGCTCTCAATAAACACTAGTGATTGAATGAATATATCTTAGTTTTCTTCTGATGCTGCAATGTTTATAAACATGCAGAATTTAGCACTAGAGTCAAAGCTTCGTGCGAAAAGTATAGTACAACCATCTAGTGAAATTGGAATATTTTTCTTCAGAACCTTACGGCTCGCTAGAGTGCTTCACAAACCATCTGTCAGAGTTTCTCTCTCTCGCTCCCCTCTGCCTAATGAAAAACATAAAATAGGCACCAAGGAAAAAACATCTCTTGAAAAAGCAGGTAATTTCTGGGAATCCCTGGTGCATATTCCCATGCCAATATAAAAGCTCATCTGAACACAATGGCAGAACTGATTATATTAATAAAATGCACAGAGTAAAAGCTGAGCTAGCTGACCCTTTAAGAACCAAAAGCTCTGATTTAGGACGCTCTGATCCAAGAGTAATCAGTACCAGGCACTTATCAAACATTCATTGCTCAAGACCTTGCTGTCAAATGGAACTCCGTCTCGCATTAAATCCTCCTCTGACCAATTTAGACTGTGAGCCCCATGTGGAACTGAGACTGTGCCCAACCTAATTAGCTTGTACCTACCTCATCACTTAGTCCAGTGGCTGGCCCTTAACAAATACCATAAAAACAAACAAATAAACAACAAAAAATAGAGAGCCCCTTGGGCTCAGATATTGGCCAGGACTGGGGTGGATTCAAGCAGGAAAAAAGCTAATGCTACTGTTTTCTTACTTCCATTAAAAACAAAAAAGGTTTGACCACATGAAGAGAAAGAGGTTTCACTTGGCAAAATAATAATGATGATGGCATTTATTAAGCACTTACTATGTGCAAAGCACTGTTCTAAGCACTGGGGAGGGTATAAGGTGATCAGGTTGTCCCACGGGGGGCTCACAGTCTTAATTCTCATTTTATAGATGAGGTAACTGAGGCACAGAGAAGTTAAGTGACTTGCTCAAAGTCACCCAGCTGACAATTGGCGGAGCTGGGATTTGAACCCATGACCTCTGACTCCAAAGCCCGGGATCTTTGACAAAATCAATCAATCAATCAATCATATTTATTGAGCGCTTACTGTGGGCAGAGCACTGTACTAAGTGCTTGGGAAGTACAAGTTGGCAACATATAGAGACAGTCCCTACCCAATAGTGGGCTCACAGTCTAAAAGGGGGAAACAGAGAACAAAACCAAACATACTAACAAAATAAAATAAATAGAATAGATATGTACAAGTAAAATAAATAAATAAATAAATAAATAATCACCCAAACTACTGGGTGGCGGTTCATGCCGTGGGAATGGAAATGCTTTAATTACACCTAAAAAGAATTAGCTTGCTCTCAACGCGAACAGATAATGCTAGGCTGGATAACAACGCATTGGAACAACACAATCCAATTAAGCCAGCTAGGCTGCTGCCGTCTTCTACCGGATACCTAAAAATAGACCTCTCCATTTGTTGATTTCCAGGTAATGAGATTCAATTAGAAAAGGTCATTTTTCTGACTAACAGCACTGGCAAAAACTACTCAGACCTCGATTGAAGGCCTGACACGTTTCTGACAACAAGAAGGGGAATTGCAGAAAGGGGGTTCTTGGTTTCTACAAACTCCGTAAGATAAAGGAAAGGTTGAGGGACCATTTGGGTCAGTCCTCTGCCTCTAGGATTGTTCTCAGCCTTGGGGTGTGAAAGGATGTGCTCACCAGAACACTGGAAAGCTGCTAAAATGTTGACATGATTGTCACTGGAGATTGGTTTTTTTTTAATGATATTTAAGTCTTCAGTATGTGGAATGAGACGATGGTCACTGTAGACGTTTCTTTTTTTCTTTTTCTTTTTTATGGTTATTTGTTAAGTGTTCACTATGTGCTCGATACTGTACTAAGCAATGGGGCAGATACAAGCAAATCAGGTTGGATAGAGTCCATGTTCCACATAGGGCTCATAGTCTTAATCCCCATTTTAAAGATGAGGGAATTGAGGCCCAGAGAAGTGAAGCGCCTTGTTCCAAGTCACACAGCAGATTAATTTCGGAGCCGGGATTAGAACCCAGGTCCCTTGAACTTCCAAGGTTGTGCTTAATCCCCTAGGGCCCATTGCTTCTTATTTCTTAATGACCCAAGGCCCATGGGACAGAACCCGAATTGGTCTAGAAACAGGAAACCACACTCCTGGAACAACCTTGAATGTCAGTCCATCAGTAGGATTTTTAATTCCACCTCCATCCTGAGCGACGTACCCTACTAAAGCCCTACTGAAGGCTCACCTCCTCCAAGAGGCCTTCCCAGACTAAGCCCTCCTTGTCCTCTGCTCCCCCTCCCCTCCTCATCACCTCAACTCGCCCCCTTTGCTCTATCCGCCTCGCCCCCACAGCACTTGTGTATATATGCACATGTTAATAACTCTATTTACATTAAGGATGTGTATATATCTATAATTCTCTTTATATTGATGTTATTGATGCCTGTTTACTTGTTTTGATGCCTGTCTCCCCCATTCTAGACCGTGAGCCCATTATGGGCAGGTTTTGTCTCTGTTGCTGAATTGTACTTTCCAAGTGCTTAGTACAGTTCTCTGCACACAGTAAGTGCTCAATAAATATGACAATGAATGAATGAAAGGGCCAAAAGATTTCATAAATGAGAACCTGGCAATTCAAATGGAGAGAAAGGGCAAGTTCCATTATCATCGTCATCGATGGTATTTATTGAGCGCTTGCTGTGTGCACAGCACAGTACTAAGTGCTTGGGAGAGTACAATACAACTGAGTTGGTAGACATGTTTCCTGCCCACGAGTTTACAGTCTAGAGGAACTACCCACACAAACATAAGGCTGTGGAACACAGATGACAAAAATACACAAACATAAAAAGCAAAAGTACACAATGACAGAAAAACATAAATAGTATGTCCGACTGGCAAAGATAGAAGTGTAATAGCAGCCATAAGGGGGTCATTTCCAGTTGCGTTCCTGGTTTTTTTCTCATTAAGTGGGAAACTGAATTCTTCTGAACAATGAGACTGTGTTTCCACCACATAGAATTTTCTAGGCTATGGAGAATAACAGCCCAGATGGAGATTTCCAGTCAATGTGACAGTGAAAAATACCTTCTCTGAGCTATACCCACATTCATTAAAAACAATAATAATTGTGGGAGATGTTAAGCACTATGTGCCAAGCACCGTACACAAGCAAATTGGGTTGGACGCAGTCCCTGTCCTACACGGGGCTCACCGTCTCAAACCCAATTTTAGAGATGAGGGAACTGAGGCACAACTGAGAAGTGAAGTGACTTGCCTAAAGTCATGCAGCATGCAAGTGGAGAAGCCAGGATTAGAACCCTTGACCTTCTAACTCCCAGGCCTGTGCCTGGATGGTATGCCTGCAAGGCTGAGGAATTATTTAGCTTTAAGGAGCTCAATCCTGCTTTCTCCCCTTATCTTCGCTCGCCCGTTACTACAACTCAGCCCCCACACTTGGCTCTTTTAACACCAACCTACTCACTGTGCCTCACTCTCATCACCCTTGGGCTCCTTGCTCATATCCTATTTCCTGCGTGGAATTCCTTCCCGCTTCACATCAGGCAGATCAATGCTCTCCCCCTCTTCAAATTCCTACCAAAATCACATCACCTTGGGAAAGTCTTCCCTAACTAATATCTCTCATCTAATCACCCTATTTCTCTCTTCTTGCGTCACCTGTGCATCGGAGTCCTTATAACCCTAAGGATTTGGGTCCCCCTGGTCAAAAAGAGAAGGGGTCTGGGAACCAGAGGACATGGGCTTTAATCCCAGCTCCACCCAATATTTGTTACTCCCTTAGGGCAAGCCACTTGACCTCTCTGTCCCTCAGTTCCCGCCTCCGCAAAACAGGGATTAAAACTGGGAGCCCCATATGGGACAGCGGCTGTATCCGATTCCATTGCCTGCATCTACCCCAGCTCTCAGAACAGTGATTGGCACATAGTAAGCGCATAGCAAATATCACCTTTTTATTTTTATTATCCCCCGCAGCACAAATGTATGGCATCTTTTAACTCTGTTGCTTCCTCCTACCTGTAATTTAATTTAACGTCCATCTCCCCTGCTAGGTCGTAAACTCCTTGACGGTAGGGATCACGTCTACTAACTCCATTCATTTGTATTTACTGAGCACTTACTGTGTGCAGAGCACTGTACTAAGTGCTTGGGAAGTACAAGTTGGCAACATATAGAGACAGTCCCTACCCAACAGCGGGCTCACAGTCTAGAAGGGGGAGACAGACAACGAAACAAAACATATTAACAAAATAAAATAAATAGAATAGTAAATAAGTACAAGTAAAATAGAGTAATAAATCTGTACAAACATATATACAGGAGCGGTGGGGAGGGGAAGGAGGTAGGGTGGGGGGGATGGGGAAGGGGAGAGGAAGGAGGGGACTCGGTCTCAGTCTCTATTGTCTTACCAGGTTCTTTAGTGCAGTGTTCTGCACAGAAGAAGTATTCCGCAAATCAATCAACGGTATATACTAAGCGCTTGCTATGTGCAGAGTTTGGGAGAATACAACCGAAATACTGCAAACGTTCCCTACCCGTAACAAGCTTACAGCCTAAATAAATAAATAACATTGATGGATTGATCAACTGATTACAGCAATCCGAGTCACAAAGTGACTTATTTTTCCCTCCTCTGGGTAAGTTCAGGCTGCGCCACGTGGAACCCAGAAGATTCATTTTGCTTCTAGCTGAGGTTAACTGCTAGACAAATGACTAATAGTAGAACGTGAGTTAAGCTGAATTCATGTCTGTAGGCGAAGACCTTAATGAGCACATGTGAGCTTGTTAGTTTCTGCATTCTTGGAGATGAAATTCTGTCCCTTTGAGGATGTTGTGATACCTCGCCGCTGAGGGACTCATTTTAAAGCACAGGCCTAAGCAGAGGTATGACATTTTGTTTCAGGTTCTTCACAAAGGCCCTGCCAATGGCCAGAAAATGAGTTCCAGCAGATGAGAACAGAGGTTTTGGTGTCTTGAATCACACTCTCTTCACAGATGAGTCAGAGAAACCTGTGAAGGCACTATGACTCAAGTTAAAAAATCGTTCTTTTGGCCGAGTGGAACCTTAAGTCCCTTAAGTGGGAAGCAGCATGGTGAGGTGGATAGACTGCAGGCCTGGGAGTTGGGAGGTTATGGGTTCTAATCCCGGCTCCACTGCTTGTCTGCTATGTGGCCTTGGGCAAGTCACTTCACTTCTCTGTGCTTCAGTGACGTCATCTGCTAAAGGGGGATTAAGACTGTGAGCCCCATGCGGGACAGGGACTGTGTCCAACCTGATCTGCTTATATCCACCCCAGATCTTAGTATACTGCTCGGCACAGAGAAAGCGCTTAAAAAAACACCTTAATTTTTTTTTTTAAGTATAATTTCTTCCTCAGATATTTCCTCTTACAGAATTAACTGACAAGAAAATCTCTTCTTTTGAACTCATGGCTTCATAGGCACTGGACCTTAAAAACAAGCTAAATAATACAATACCATAATAGATACCAATCCTCAACAGTTTCCTGCAGAGTAGATAACATAGTGTATTCTTTCAAAGAGAGCCTGTGAGGTTTCCTCTAGACCACAAATATAACTCAGGCCAAAAGCCAAGCCAAAGCCCAGGCTAAACCACCCAGATCCTCCGAAAAAAAGCTGGCCCTTTCTAAAATAGATACACCCTCTAAGGACTATAACTCTATTGTGTGTTTAGTTAACATCACACAATTTGCCAATGGTGTTCTAATATCATCGAACCAAAACCTTCGTGTGGAATCAAAACCTTAACTAACTGAAACTTTGAGAACCGTTTTCTTAAAACACTGGGACAGCACATCTTTCACGTCTGTACCTTTCACATCTGCACACATTTTACTGTTCTTTCCATTTCTTCTTCTTACTGAAAATAGCGAGTCGTTTGGGTGTTGGCAATTTTGTTTTTCTAAAAGTTTGAAACGATCCAAAATAAAGAGTCAATTATTTCCCCCACTAGTGAAGGGGGGACCTTGGAGTCACAGGACCTGGGTTCTAATCCTAGCTCCATTACCTCTCGGCTGCATGCCCTTGGGGAAGTCACTTAACTGCTTAGTGACTCAGTTTCCTCATGTGTAAAATAGGGATTCAATACCTATTCTTCCTCCTACCTTAGACTCTGGGGATTCAATACCTGTTCTCCTTCCTATTTAGACTGTGGGACGGGGACTATGTCCGACTGGATTGTCTTGCATCTGCCCTAGCGCTTAGTACAGTGCTTGGCTCATAGTGAGGCGGTGTGGGGAAGTGGAAAAAGTACAGCATTGCAAATTGGAGGACCGGGGTCCTAGCTGTTTGCTGTGTGACTTTGGTCAAGTCACGTGACCTCCCCATGCCTCAGTTTCTCCATCTGTAAAATGGGGATAATAATACTTGCACCTTACCCCTTCCTAGGAGTATTCTAAGGGCTAAACTTAGAGAAGCAGCATGGCTCAGTGCAAAGAGCCCGGGCTTGAGAGTCAGAGGTCATGGGTTCGAATCCCGGCTCTGCCACTTGTCCTTGGGCAAGCCACTTAACTTCTCTGTGCCTCAGTTACCTCATCTACAAAACGGGGATAAAAACTGTGAGCCCCACATGGGACAACCTCATCACCTTGTATCCCCCGGCCTTTAGAACAGTGCTTTGCACATAGTAAGTGCTTAACAAATACCATCATTATTATTAAACTGATATAAATAGTGTAAGGTTCTTTGGCAATAAAAGCACTAAAAAGAATAAAGTATACCCTATCCAATGGCCTCTACTCCATCCTAATCTGTTTCTACCTTTAAGCTGTCTTTGACCCTGTGGACCACCTCCTTCTCCCGGAAACGTTATCCAACCTTGGCTTCGCTGATACAGTCCTCTCCCGGTTCTCCTCTCTCTCTGACTGTTCCTTCTCAGTCTCTTTCGCGGGCTCCTCCTCTGCCTCCCACCCCCTCCCGGTGGGGGTTCCTCAGGTTCAGTTCTGGTTCCATTTCTACAACTCAACCTACACCCACCCCCTTGAAGAACTCATTCATTCCCATGGCTTCAACTACCCTCTCTATACGGATGATTCCCAAACCAACATCTCCATCCCTGATCTCTCTCCTTCCCTGCAGTCTCACAATTCCTCTTGCCTTCAGGACATCTCTACTTGGATGTCCCATTGATACCTCCAACTTAACATGTCCCAAACAGAGCTCCTGTTCTTCCCACCCAAACCCTGTCCTTACTCTGACTTGGACTCTGATTGTTGAAGCAATCCCACACACAAGATTCCAAGAAGCTTTTAACTTTTAGAAAAGTAAATTATTTTGAGTTGCATTTCTCCCACTTATCTTGACATTTTAACTGCTTTCGTTCCTCTGTCCTTGTTAAATCGCCTTACCTACAATAGAGGAAAATAGCAAGATCTCAAGTTTCCAAGGAAGTTGCAACCTCTCCTAAAAATTTATCGCTCTGAATTCTTCCTTAGAACTGAAGGCAATGAATGCAGGAAAGTTTCCAAACTGGATTTACTCTGTGCGCAAATAATTCTATAACTACAAATAGCCACTTCTCGGTCCTGGATCAGAACAGAAAATGGGGGCTGTCGAGCACTATTTTTTTTTGTTGTTAGTTTGCTTGGAAACAGGCAACACAAAGTACTTTGGAAATCTACTTTGGAAGTTCTATAAAGCATCCAATTTCTATGCTTGTTTTTTCTCTGACTGAATTTTATAGAGCATTCTAACACTACCAAATAATAATAATAATAATGGCATTTATTAAGCACTTACTATGTGCAAAGCACTATTCTAAGCGCTGGGGTAGATACAAGGTAATCAAGTTGTCCCACGTGGGGCTCACAGACTTAATCCCCATTTTCCAGATGAGGTAACTGAGGCACAGAGAAGTTAAGTGACTTGCCCAAAGTCACACAGCTGACAAGTGGCGGGGCCGGGATTTGAACCCGTGACCTCTGACTCCAAAGCCCGGGATCTTTCCACTGAGCCAAATGGTATATTATGGTTTAAACCAGCATGGCAGCTAGCTCAGATAAAGTCATCTGAATACTCATACAACTTCCTGTCATAATATAGTAATAATAATGATGCCATTTGTTAAGCATTTACTATGTGCCAAGCACCCTTCTAAGCGCTGGGGGGATACCAGGTAATCAGGCTGTTCCACGTAGGGCTCACTGTCTTAATCCCCATTTTACAGATGAGGTAACTGAGGCACAGAGAAGTGAAGTAACTTGCCCAAAGTCACACAGCTGACAAGTGGCGGAGTCAGGATTAGAACCCACGACCTCTGACTCCAAAGCCCATGATCTTTCCACTGAGCCCCAGACTGTCCTCTCCTTCCTCTCCCCCTCCTCCCCATCCCCCCCACCTTACCTCCTTCCCCACCCCACAGCACCTGTATATATGTATAAATGTTTGTACGGCTTTATTACTCTATTTATTTATTTATTTTATTTGTATATATTTATTCTATTTATTTTATTTTGTTAATATGTTTTGTTTTGTTCTCTGTCTCCTCCTTCTAAACTGTGAGCCCACTGTTAGGTAGGGACTGTCTGTATATGTTGTCAACTTGTACTTCCCAAGCGCTTAGTGCAGTGCTCTGCACACAGTAAGCGCTCAATAAATACGACTGAATGAATGAATGAATATATGAAATCTTTCTTTTGAATTTGGGAAACTCAAACTGCAGTAAAATTTCAAGGACAGTTTCTTAATTTCACCTATTTTCCTAATTTGGTTTTCAGCTTTGAATTTAAAATTGATATTTGAGAAGCTGGGAAAAATTTGTGCTAGTTGACCTCATCCTGTGTGCCTCAGTTTGCTCATCTATGAAATGGAGATAAAACACCCATTCTCTGCACCATGTGGAAAAGGGGCTGTACCCAATCCATCTTGTTTCTACTTCACTATTCAGTGCAGCATTTGGGACTTAGCAAATGCTTAATATATACATCAGTATACATCTTCACAAGTGAACAGTCTCATTGATGTTTGCATTTCCATAAATTTGGAGGTAGGAAAACGATGGGAACAAATTTTCTTTCCCGCTTTCCTCCCAACTACTTTTATCCCCAAGCCAAATGGAAGGACATAATTCAATAACCTTTTCACAAAACAAGGGGAAATTGGTCAATATAGGTATAAATTCAAATAAATCTGCAGCATTAGAAAAAGGATGCGTGGGGGGATTGGGGTACGGGGGAGGTTAAGGGAGGAATGTGGTGACTAGAAATATTGGTCTTTATGGTATCAGAAGAAAAGCAGAGAAGCAGCTTGGCTTAGTGGAAAGAGCACAGGCTTTGGAGTCAGAGGTCACGAGTTCAAATCCGCAACTTCTCAGCTGTGAGACTTTGGGCAAGTCACGACTTCTCTGTGCCTCAGTGACCTCATCTGTAAAACGGGGATTAAGACTGTGAGTATGGCATGGGACAACTTGATTACCTTGTATCTACCCCAGTGCTTAAAACAGTGCTTGGCACTTAGTAAGTGCCTAACAAGTACCATCGTTATTATTATTATTAAAAACCAAACCCACAGATCCATCTTCCAAAGGGCTATTTTACAAATGCATTCAGAAGCAGAGATGTTCATATCTGCTCATGCAAACATTTAAACACACTTTGCAAATACAATGTATTCAGCGGCACCAAACGCGAGTGCAGGGGTTCATAAGAAGTACACAGGTTCATAGCAGAATGGCAATGTATTTCCCAAAATATCCCAGGAGATTTTATGTTTGCTGATCTCCAGCTCGTGTTTCTTTCCCGGATCAACAAATTTCCACTGAACCTAGTTCCACCGTTTAAAGGAATACGAGACATGAATGTGATTACCGCTATCATCGTTTCATTACCGGGCTCATTATTAACACTGTTTTACCAAAATGTTAAGGTTAATTGCCAATGTGACACAGCATGTATTATGATAAAATTTAAAAATGATTTCCCAATTTAAAAGATCTCAGTGTGTTGATTAATTTTACTTTATAGAGTATCTATGAAATTAGTCAAACTACTTTCTCCTCCACATTTCATCAATAAAATTGTTTTCTCTCATTTATTTCAGTACACAAGCTGTGAGCGAATCCAGATAAATCGGAAAGATAAATCAATTTGGGACTGCTTTGGCAGCTTTTAACTAGTCTTAGATTACAGGGACATAATTTAATTCTTCCTCTAAATAATTCAAAACCATCCCATACTAGAACTCACTTCTTATGCCTTGATTCAGTTTGCTATAGTGACCCAAGTGCTTCACATTTTCCCCTTTTCCCTTGTATCTATCTGAGATACTTCATGGCTGACTTGTTTCCTTGAACATTTAGACAAGGGAAATTTTAAAAATTCTTGAGGAAATAGTTTCGAAATTTAAAATCAAATCTGGCATCTTGAGACAATTAGCCTGGTAGGAAATGAGAAACAAATCAATGAAATTGAATTAAGCTCACAATTTAATGCTTATACACCCAAATATTTCTGGAAGTTCACACATGATTTGTTAGTGCCTAACTATGTAACTCTGCTTCAGCAGGTTTCAATTAGTGGTCATTAGCACAATTCACATTCATTTTAAAGTTGAAATTCACGGGTTGAAACTTCTTAGGATTTAATCCATGGTGCAATATTACTTATGCATATTTAAATACCATTAACGGCACGTAAGAGGATGAAGACGTGAGTCTATGCCCATACAACAGAGTATGTGCCATCTATTTACAACAAACAATAAGCTTTTTGTTGTGAATATTTAGTTCTTAAATCTATAAATATATTTTACCTATAGTGGTGTTACAAACCTTTAAAACATCATTTTCACTTCCTTTACACTTCATTTTTACTTCCTTTAAATGCAGATATTTGAAATTCGGAATATCTTTTTTGAAATACAAACCCAACACCCAAAATCATTTTTCAATGATTTCCTCAAATATTAATGGCTCCAGGAATACAGTGAAATACTACCTACTTTAGTCACTTCAGACCTGTCAAGGAATCCCCAAGAACAGCAAAATAACGAAGGGCTTCCAATCTGCTAAATCAATCTGCAATATCTGTTTGGTAAACAGTCTTCACATATCAGTTAGAACTAAAAGCAGTGTGATTTAATGGGAGTCATAAACCCTGGGTTCTAATCTCGGATTCTCATTTGTTGTTTGACCTTGGGCAAGTCACATCTCTGAGTTTCTTTTACTTCATCTATAAAATGGGTAGTAATAATAATAATGATAATGATGGTATTTGTTAAGAGTTTACTATGTGCCAAGCACTGTTCTAAGCTCCGGGGTAGATACAAGGTAATCAAGTTGTCCCACGTAGGGCTCACAGTCCCCATTTTAAAGATGAGGTAACAGGCACAGAGACGTGAAGTGACTAGCCCGAGGTCACACAACAGACAAGTGGTGGAGCCAGGATTCGAACCCACGATCTCTGACTCCCAAGCCCAAGTTCTTGCCACTAGGCCACATCTGTGAGCCCTATGTGGGAAAGAAATTGAATCCAACTTCTTATCTTGTGTTTACCCCAGTTCTTAGTACAGTGCTTGGCACAAACTAAGCACTTAATAAATAACTTAAAAAAACAAACAACCCTAAAAGCCAGTTTCATAACCTGGAAATCCATTTACGAGCACTACACCTGAGGAACTTAAATAATTTATCATGTGAGCTGTTCGAATAGATTCCATATGCCATGGAAGTGTTCTCCAAAGAAAAACATGCATATAAAACAAAGCACAAAAAAATCTCCAACTTCTATTCTCTTGGCCCTGGAAGATTCAGCCAGTATCTCTGACTACACATTTAAGATTTCCAGCTTTAGGGTTTTTTTTTAAATAATGTTGGTTGTGATTTACTCACAATATATTTATGCAACACATTCTCAATAGCTGGGATTCTACTTTATTCCTTGACATGTCCTAAAATGATGCAACCGATCTTAAAATGGCTTTGAAATGCAAGAGCAGAGTGAGACAAGGATGCCAAACACTAAGGACATTTAACCACACAATAAAACTATATCATGATCACTTCTTTTAAGTACTGTACTGCTTCCATTAGAAGTACGGCCATTAAGATTTGCTCTTTCCAAAATGGCTGTGATTTGATATTTTAGGGATATAACTGCATCCCATAAAGAGGTGTTGGATCACCAAGGCAATTCCTCTCAGACTATACATCAGCAACTGCTTTGAAAACTAATACTCCAAAAAGGCTTTGCTTTCAAGGGGGAAGGAAACTTTCTGCACAGAGTGAACATCCTTACTGCCAAACAGATTGGTTCACTGAAATTCAACTATGTTGATGTGCTGGCAACCTCGTGTTAACTTTGATTACTTTTGCATATAACTCTACTATTTAACTCGAGATGGTCAAAGGTTTTCAGAATCGAATCTCAAGGGAGAATCACATTGGTAAGAAGGACCAAGAAAGAGCAAAAAAACTCTAGACCGTAAGCTTAGTGTGGACGGGGAATCTGTCTGTTATATTATTCTACTGTACAAGAGCTTAGTAAAGTGCTCTGCATAAATATGACTGACTGACTAAACAGGATGGCTTAATGGATAGAGCCCAAGCCTGGGAGTCAGAAGGACCTGGGTTCTAATCCTGACTCTGCCACATGTCTGTTGTGTGACTTGGGCAAGTCACTTAATTTCTCTGTATCTCAGTTACCTCATCTCTAAACTGGGGAGAGTGTGAGCCCCATGTGGGCCAGGGACTGTGCCCATCCTGCATAAATTTAGCAAATTTTCTAAATGTATCACTGCGAGATAGTAACAATGGTATGTATTAAGCCCTTTATATGTACCAAGTATTAATTGTGTCAAGTGGCAGGGGAGGAACAAGATCATCAGATTGGGTACGGTAAGTGATGCAAATAGGGCTCACATTCTAAGAGGGAAGGAGACCAGGTCTTTTATCCCCATTTTACACCTGAAGAAACCTAGAAGCAGAGAAGTTAAGTGACTTGCCCAAGGTCACACAACAGGCAAGTGGCAAAGTTGAAACTAGACCTCGGATCCTAACTCCTATCCTGGGCTCTTTCCACTGAGCCATGCTGCCTCCCCAGAAACCGGGAAACATAAAAAGGGAATTTACCAAGTGCCTAGCATAATCACCAGAATAGCCAAGTAATGCCTGCATATCTACTGTTCGTTGTGAGCTCTTGGCAAGCAGGGAACCTGTCTACCAACTGCGCTATATACTTTCCCAGGCCCTTAGTACAGTGCTCTGCACACAGTAAGCAGCTCAATAAATGCCATTGACTGATTTAGGGAAATGTGATTTTTCAAAAGCGGTCATGAAATATACCAAAATTAAAATAAAAGCAAGTTCTGTTGCTAGAAAAAATTGAGCACGAAGCAGACCTACTGCAGCGCAGGAACAGCACACATTTTGAGAGCAACGTAAAAGAAAGAAGTTAGTAGCTGGGAGGATATAACCTGGGGAGCAGAAATATTTCGAGAACTGAATCTACTTGACAACACACAGTGAGCTTGTTTAGCCAGTTTCACAAGTCACACAGGATGTGCACTGCCAATAGCCCATCTGTGCGAATCAATTTTACACTTACTTATTCACTTTGCTATTTTCACATGTTTTTCTTCCTAACTGAAAAATCATTTTGGGTCTGACTTCCCCAATAAAGTATAGTTCCATAATACAAAGTATTATGTCAAGGTACCATATTTACATAGGGAGGGTTTCTTTTGTTCCTCAAGAAAATGAACAGGTCAGCCACCTCTGTTCTATTGTACCCTCCCAAGTGCCCTGCAAACAGTAAATACTCAGTAAATACGACTGATTGATTGCCATCTTTCTTAAGCAACAGAGAAGCCCATGAATCCCTTCGTGATACAACGTGCAACTTCAATGAAGCCACCCCTACTTCAGAATTTCTTTTTGCCAAATGAGATCAAATGATGTTCTCATCAACAGGACATATATGGAGATGGTGGATTGCTGCTGTCCAGATGGTTCAAATATCAATCAGTCAATGGTATTTATTGACTGCATACTGTAATGCAGAGCACTGTATTATTGGTATCACTATGGTATTTAAGTGTCTTTCTAAGCACTGAGAAAAAAAACAAATCAATCAGGTTGGATACATCTAGCTAGAGAATGAAGAACCCACCAAAGCTTGCCTTCGGGGTGAGAATGGCATCACTAAGAGAGTGAGAGGCAGCTGTGACGAAGGCTGGAATGAGGGCAAGAACACCTTTGCTGGAGGCCCACTGTATTGGGCTGATGGGAAACAGAGAACTTGGTTCAATTCAATTCAATTGAGTTTACTGAGTGATTTCTGCACGCAGAGCACAGTACTAAGTGCTTGGGGGAGTACAATACAACAATAAACAGACACATTCCCTGCCCACAATGAGTTTACAACAATTAACAGGACATCAGACCTTGTAAGGGCTCAATAGCTACCACTAATCAATTGATCAATCAATGGCATTTATTGAACGCTTACTATGGGCAGACCACTGTACTAAGCAATTGGGGGAGAACAACAGAATTAGCAGACACGTTACCATGTCCTAGTGGATACAGGACGGGCCTGGGAATCAGAAGGACCTGGGTTCTAATCCCAGTTCCACCATTTGTCTACTGTGTGACCTTGGGCGAGTCACTTCATTTCTCCATGCCTCAGTTACCACATTTGGTAAAATGGGGAATAAGACTGTGAGCCCCACGTGGGACGGGGACCGTGTCTAACCTGATTATCTTGTACCTACCCCAGTGCTTGGTACATAGTAAATATTTAACAAATACCATTATTATTATTATTACTACTATTCTATTCTATGTCCTATTCAAGAACATCAGGTCCATATTTACATTTGTTCTAATTAGACGGTGACCCCATTGCCCTCGACTTCCAGACAGCCAGACGGATGCTCCTCGACTTTCCTGCCCTACTTCTGTGTCAAAAATCCTCCAGCTTCTCCTTCTGCCCTTTAAAAAACTGGGTCGCCCGGAAGTGGGCCTAAAAATTAAGTTATAAGATTTAACACACTAAAAATGGATCATCTATCACTCCCCACCTCCTTATGTTTCAACTGCATATTCCTTTCTGTGGCCGTCTGTCAAAGGATTGTAAAAATTTACCTGGCTTGTGTTCCATATTCTAGCCAAACGGTCTATGACTATAGAACCAGACCCTCAAAACTCATTCTCCCAGAAGTAATATTTCCTATAATATATCGGCTCGAAGGAGAACGGCCAAACATTTGCCTGATCATCTCAACAAAAACAATAAACCAAGCATTTCATTCCGTGGCCCAGTATCTTTGGAAGCCAACACAACTGCTCATGAAAAGAGCTAGTAAAGCATGAACTAAGAGGGCCATAGTGAGTCAAAAAGAAAGAAGTTTTTTTATTATGAATCATTTCTTCACATCTGCACCCTATTTCTAAAACAAATTTGAGATTCATGGCAACATTCTTGTCCTCTTCTCTGTGAAATATTACTGAGCTCACTTTTAAAAGACAGGGCTTATGGCCATAAAGCAATGTGGGCCCGGACCCTAAAGACAGAAGAGGGTGTTTCAATCATAACAAATCAGAATTTACAACAGTGATCCAAGAGAGGTGGTTTGCCCTAGTTTGGAGCCTACGGAGAAAGGTTTCGTTTAAAACTGTGCCTCCAAGAGGCTCTTCTGTGAGGGAGGGGGAAGGAGTTTCCTACAAATATCTTTCTGGGTGGAACCCATATCTCCTTAGCTGTGGTAGAATATGGTGGTAAATAAGTCCTTGTGAGGAAGGTCAATTGAGGATTTTCCTCTAGGGCACGAACTGAGATAATCATGAGATCAAAGGTAATAATAACAGTATTTGCTAAGCACTTAGAATGTGTCAGGCACTGAACTAAGGGCATAGACCCTGTCCCACTTAGGGCTTATAATCTTAATCCTCGTTTTACAGATAAGGTAACTGAGGCACGGAAAAGTGAAGTGACTTACCCAAGGTCACACGGCAGATAAGTGCTGGAGCTGGGATGACAACTCAGGTCCTCTGGCTCCCAAGCCCGTGGTGCATCCACTAGTCTTCCAGACTGTAAGCCCGCTGTCGGGTAGGGACCGTCTGTATATGCTGCCAACTTGTACTTCCCAAGCGCTTAGTACGGTGCTCTGCACACAGTAAGCGCTCAATAAATACAATTGAATGAATAGGCCACGCTGCTAGCCTTCGAGACTCCTCAATATTGTTGTTACCGTGGGATACAGAGGGCCTCTACGTCTTCTTCTGACCCTGAGCCAAGCATTCTGTATCCCCTGAGTTTCAAATGGCCTTACCATAAACCGAAGTGGCGCTCTCACTTCCCTGGACTTCAGGAGCGTATGACGGATTGTTGATCTCCTAAAAAATTTCAAGTTATTTGAAAACTGTTCGATTTCAGCACTGCTGCCCCTTAAAAATCTTCACAAGTAGAAAAAAAAGGAAACAAAAGACTTGGGTTCCAATTACCTCGTGTGCATATTGCACGTGCGGGAACACATTTGGCGGGAGGAAGGCCTGTGTATTTATGTTTGGATCTGTGGGCATGTGTCTGGAATTTTAGAATGCAAAACCAAAGGGGGAAAAAATTGGTATCAGCCCAAAGCTATGGTCAAATGATGATACAATTGCTAATATAAACAACGCTTTGCTTATTCCACAAGGCCAAGAGAGACTTCTGTTTTAAATCCGAACAGTCACCATCTCTCTGAAACTCTGTGATTTGAGTCATGACCAGTCTTCATAGCGAGATCAACTCCACATCAGAGAAGGGCATTAACGGTTTTCTGTGGGTAAGTATTTCATGAATGTGCTCGGCTTGGGGCTGGTTAAAACAATTTGGACAGGGTTTCCGAACAACTATTCTGTTGCAGGTGAGAAACGGATAAAGGTGTTCAACTCAATAACAATCACGGGGTGATTTTTTTCCCCTTGAAAATCCTGAAGGGAAAGAGGAAAGGGAGAATAACTACCTGACCCCTTTTCCATGTCCTCCCCGTAGCCTGGAACTTTCTTTCCGTCCATATATGCCAGAGCACGGCTCTCTCCACCTTCCAAGCATTATTAAGGTCACATCTCCTCCAAGAGGCCTTCTCCGATTAAGCCCTAATTTCCCTGGCTCCCTCTCCCTCTGCATCCTCTATGTACTTGAATCCGTGACCTTTGGGCATTTGATAATCATCCCATCCTCAACCCCACAGCACAGATGTGCATATCTTTAAATTATATTATAAATGATTTATTTATATTAATGTCTGTCCGTCTAGACTGTACGCTCGTTGTGGGCAGGGAACGTGCCTGCCAACTCTGTTGAACTGTACTCTAACAAGCGCTTCCTATAGTGCTCTGCCCATAGGAAGCACTCAACAAATACCACTGATCGACTGACTGATTGAGTTAAGAGTTTGGGTATGAGAGGAAAGTGCTGGTAGCTCAGTGAACTCAAAGATGAAAAAAAGCAGGTGGAAACCCTTCTAGACACCAAGCCAATCTGTTCCCACAAAAATATCAGCAGTTCAAGGATGGGACGGATAAATGAATGGATGGGAGTTTCATACTGGGTTCCTAGAGGGAAGCTTGGAACAGCAGAATGAAAAGTTACAAATGATAAATGTTCTTCCTTAACCATGAGGCTATAGACTAGAAGCCCTCATTTCCTCTAGACTATAAGCTTACTGTGTCATACTCTCCCAAGTGCTTAGTGCTTAGAAAGTGCTCAATAAATGCGATTGATTAATTCCGCCGGGTAGATAACACATTTTATTAATGACTTGGGGTAAAGCTTATAATTTATTTAAGGAAAGAATGCAGAAAAACTAAAGATATGTGTCTTTCCTGAAACCTCTTCCCCTGCTTCCCCACAGTGAACTGTGACCTTGTTGTGGGCAAGGAATGTGTCTGTCTTTTGTTATACTGTACCTCCCAAGGGCTTAGTACAGTGCTTTGCACACAGTAAGCACTCAATAAATATGACTGAATGAATGAAGGAATGAATAGCGAGTTATTTCTGGTCCACAAAGAAATAAATAACTCTCAGGCATGATTACATAAAACCTTCCTCCCCTATATCCAACATTACCAGCAAATCATAGATTGCTCATAATAGGAAACATTACATTCTATAAGGGTCTCAGAACACTGAAGTTCGGCCAAGTAAGCGCAGGTGATTTACATAAGCCCTGTCAAGGAAATTGAGTGTGGTGAGGAATCTTACTTCGTTTTCCTACTACATCTGTTAATCATGGAGAGAAATAAACAAACAGTTCAGACACCAAAGCAAGCACAACATTCTGTACAGGGAAAATGCCAAACCACTTCAGCAGGGCCAGAAATATCTGTCGTCTTCTATCAGTCAATACTGTTAGACACTTTAGATGGGGATCACGCTAGCTTTCGGGACTTGTGTTACAACCAGTTTTTACCAACCAATTGGCATCACCTTAGCCCAGGTGACTTGAAGTAATAATAAGGAGGCTTGGGGCCTCAATCTCTCTTTCCTCTTCTAATAATAATGATAATATTAAAAATTATGGTATTGGTTAAGCACTTACTAAGGGTCAGGCAAGAACAGCATTTCTCCAGAACCTGAGCTCCTCTTGTTTCCCTGATAAATGAGAAGCAGTGTGGCCTAGTGACTAGAGCAAGGGCCTAGGGGTCAGAAGCACCTGGGTTCTAATCCCAGCTCTGCCACTTGTTGGCTGTGTGACCCTGGACAAGTCACCTCACTTCTCTGGGCCTCAGTTCCCTCACCTGCAAAATGGGGATTAGGACTGTGAGTCCTATGAGGGGCACGGACTGTGTCCAACCTGATTAGCTTGTATCTACTCCAGCACTTAGTTTAGTGCCATGCACAGAATAAGCTCCTAAGAAGTACCTTAAAAAAAATAAAAAACAGCAAAGATCAACAGATGCAGTAGCCTGTACTTTAACGACCATTATATTCTTCCTCTCTTCTACTGAGTGTCCTCTCTTCTGCATACATTTCTTTTCCCTTTTGTGGTCAATAATATTGAATATAGAGGGGGAAAACTCCAGCCCAACAGAACTACTATTTTGGTCTTTAAGTAACTGACCCTGCCTTTCTATTTGGGATAGGCGGGGATCCTGAGTTTGTAAAGTTCTTAAGATAAAGGGAGGGATTATGGGGTGTTTGGCACATAGTAAATGCTTAACAAGTACCTGATTATTCTTCTAAACGTGTGTTTATGCTCAAGGCACGCTCACTGCACAATGCGCAGGGATCACAGAACAGCAATTCATTATTTTTTGCAATTTCTGCCTTCGATATATACACCTCAGCTCTGAGATACACAAACACTCCATTTTAGCCAAATTATCCTGGTTTTTAATGCCTCTGACTAGTGACTTGGAAGATTCTTCTAGAGTAGAGATCAATACTTTGTATTTTTCAGTATTATACATTCATATAATATACATACATATAATACAGTATTATACGTTCATGAAAACTGAACATATGAATATAAGGATTTGCATGAGTGAGATAGAGCAAATTTACGGAACTGACTGAAAAATAGGCTTTCCTTGTTCAGATATAAGAACTACTTACACACGGGTATACTGAAAATTGCTTTGACACATTTTGCCTCTCAATATACAAACAGGTATTCCAGTTGGGAAGAGAGGATCTGAATTTTAGCACAAAAAAATGAAATCTTGGCCACTGTATAATACATTCCATATACTTACATACTTAAATAGAATATTTTTAACTATTCGTCTTACATCTTACATCATGTAACAATGCATTGTATTCGGTGTAGACTTTAAAACGCTACAATAACTAAATACATTTTTAACATCTAAATTCAAATGTGTTCTCCTTAATAGATTTCTCAATAAAGTTCCCAGCTTGCACCTTTGTGATCCTAAATAGTGAATAAACTTATATTTAATAATATCTTGATTTACAAGTAGTGATCCAGATTTGTGCAGTATCAACTATTTAAATATGGTAAAGCAATTTCTTGAAAGTTGTTCTTCCAGATACCATATTCAAAATTCACTATGAATTTTAAATTAAATTTGATTGAGTTTAGTTCTAATAAAAAACCTTCCACCTTTTGGCATTTCTATTTTCCCTGGAATACAAATTACTTAAAATAATCAACATACAATTTACCTCTTTACCTGCAGCTCTAACCAATTTTTTTTTGCTTAGTCAAATGAAAAATGATCATTCATAGCATCTTTCACAAAGTCATGAAATCAAAATTTTTGTTTAGTCAAATGATGAAAAATGATCATCAAAGCATCTTTCACAGTCCTGAAATCAAGCTTGATCAGTATCCTATGCAGTAATATTATTTCCCTAAATATAATTCAAGTCAAAAACTTCCTTGTGGTCGGGGATGATTTCTACCCACTCTGCTATGTTTTCTTCCAAATGCTTAATGCAGTGCTCTGTACACAGTAAGTACTCAGTAAATACCATCGATTGAGTGTTGCTGGTCCAGAATAAAAGAAAGTATTCAAGAATTTGTAAGCTCTTTCAAAAATGCAGACGTTGGAATCCTTATAGTATCCTTCCTCTTCCACTCTGGTTTGACATATGGCAACAATATCCCAACCCGCCAAGCGTAAGTGAAGAATCAGATTCATTCATTCATTCATTCAACTGTATTTACTGAGCACTTACTGTGTGCAGAGCACTGTACTAAGTGCTTGGGAAGTACAAGTCGGCAACATATAGAGACAGTCCCTACCCAACAACGGGCTCACAGTCTAGAACTCCCAAACCCATTTTACATTCATTCCAGTTGATTTTATATCTCCCTAGTGCCTTCACTCCATAGAGAAAAGCCAGAAGAAGGAAGCCTCTCGTCGAATTTAGAAATGATGACGATGAGGACAATAGTTAATGGTGATAATAATTGTGATGTTTATTAAATGCTCACTACTTTTCAAGCACTGGGGTAGATACGTGATAATCAGATTAGACACAGTCCCTGTCCCCCATGATGCTCGCCATCTAAGGGGGAGGGAGAACGGGTATTTAATCCCAATTTTACAGATGAGGAAACTGAGGTACAAGGATGCTGAGTGATTTGTCCAAGGTCACACAGCAAGGAAGGGCACAGGGGCACAGAATCGGAACCCAGGTCTCCTGTCTCCTAATTTATGCCCTGCCCACTACAGACCATGTCATTCTTAAACCAAGTAGTAATAATGATGGTATTTGCTAAGCACTTACTATGTACCAAGCACTGTTCTAAGCGCTGGGGTAGATACAAGGTAATCAGGTTGTCCCACGTGGGGCTCACAGTCTTAATCCCCATTTTATTCATTCATTCATTCAATCGTATTTACTGAGTGCTTACTGTGTGCAGAGCACTGTACTAAGCACTTGGGAAGTACAAGTCGGCAACAAATAGAGACAGTCCCTACCCAACAACGGGCTCACAGTCTAGAAGGGACTTCATTTTACAGATGAAGGAACTGAGGCCCAGAGAAGTGAAGTGACTTGCCCAAAGTCACACAACTGACAAGCAGCAGAGCCGACACTAGAACCCACGACCTCTGACTCCCAAGCCTGGGCTCTTTCCATTAAGCCATGCTGCTTTTCAATAGTAATGTCTTTGTGAGCTACAAGAGCAGATCTGACCTTAGAATGGCATCTTCCCTCTAGACTGTGAGCTGGCTGTGGGCAGGGAATGTCACTGTTTATTGTTGTATTGTACTTTCTCAAGCGCGTAGTACAGTGCTCTGCACACAGTAAGGGCTTAATAAATACGACTGAATAAATAAATGAATCTTCCAGGAACAAGTAATTTCCTGCGTGGGAATGAGGAATGGTGACAGGAACAGGGAAGTACCGGCCCAAAGAAGAGTCCTTTGAGAGGTAAGGTATTAGGAACTGTTAATGGAACCAGACATTAAAGTTATTCCTTGTAACCCCTGCAGACAGAGAAGAAAAGTGGTACTATTCTTCGTGGTTGACTGTGCCCTGCTACAGTCTAAGCTCCCTGAGGGCAAGGATCACATCCGCTAATTCTATCACAATCGCCCAAGTGCTTAGTGCACTATCGGAGACGACTCGGCAGCCTAATACAAGACAAGACTCAAGCAGGACCCTATCCATGCCCAATTTTCTCCATTCTTCTTCTGCGACTACATATTAGCAATGCATCTGACACTACATTCGTTCTGCCACTCTTCTCTATGATTTTATAATACCATCAAATCACCCACTGCAGTAAAGAGCATCTTTAATCTTTAAAGGAGCCGGAAAGAGGAACTGGCTACATCTATTATTACATGGGGATAAAAATTAGTAATCACTGATGACAATAAAGAACACACAGAAAAAAAATACCCTAGTCCAACAAAGAATTTCCTTCCAGATGGTGCTGCCTCTATAAATATTAAACAGCCTTTAGAACAAAAATATATTGGTTTCTCATTTCATACCCTAGTTTAGTAATAACACTGTAGTAAAAACATCACCAGCTTGTGACCATTGGGAACTCTGATACATGACAAGAAGAATAATGGGAAATGACAACACAGAAGCATGCTCCTGGACCCTGAATTTTTATTTGGGTTGATTTTTGCTCTCCTTCCATAATAATAAAAATAATAATAATAATAATAATGGCTTTTGTTAAGCACTTACTATGTGCAAAGCACTGTTCTAAGTGCTGTACCTGGTCCCTACAAACTTTTGAGGTCCAGGCCTGAGGACAGTAATCTCATCAATAAAATCTCACATCCTAAAACATTAGCAGGATGGCATAGTGGATAGCACATGTCAGGAGGTCATGGGTTCTAATCCCGGCTCCGCCACTTGTCTCTTGTGTGATCTTGTGAAAATCACTTCACTTCTCTGTGCCCCAGTTATCTATAAAATGGGGATTGAGACTGTGAGCCCCACATGGGACAGGGACCTTGTCCAACCCAATTTGTTTGTATCTTCCCCAGCACTTAGTACAGTGCGTGGCACATAGTAAGTGCTTAATAAATACCATAATTATTATCATTACTAAGCAAGTAGGTTGAGGGTGTGGAAGCGATCAAATGTTTTCTGCAGCCTGGAAAGCGTAAATCACACCATTGAGTGCCCTGACTGCTTCTGAAAATAAGTCTCTACACTGCGGAAAAGATCAACTTGGGTGACAACACCAATCAATCAATCCTATTTAATACTTCACACTTACTGTGTGCAGGGCACTGTCTTAAGAGCTTGGGAGAGTACGACATAACAGACACATTCCCTGCCCACAACAAGCTTAAAGTTTAGAGGATATCTGCTCTTCTTTTGTGAGATGACCACAACCTCAGGGCCTGATTCCAGTAGTAGTAATATCAGTATTTATTAAGTGCCTGCTATTGTGCTATTTGTTAAACATTTACTACGTACATTGTGCCAAGTGCTGGGGTAGATACAAGATAATCAGG
This sequence comes from Tachyglossus aculeatus, assembly GCF_015852505.1. NCBI lineage: Eukaryota > Metazoa > Chordata > Mammalia > Monotremata > Tachyglossidae > Tachyglossus > Tachyglossus aculeatus. Next base: position 29,020,509 of record NC_052084.1, on the reverse strand, counting down.
TCCCATATGGGGCTCATAAAATAAGTAGGAGGGAGAACAGGTCCTGAATCCCCATTTTGCCTAGGAGGGAATTTAGGCACAGAGAAGTGAAATGACTTGCCCAAGGTTACTCAGCAGGCAAGTGGTAGAGCTGGGATTAGACCCTAGGTATGACTCCCAGCCCCTTAGGCCTTCCCCTATGCCTCACTGTTTCTCTTAGTACTATGTGCACAGTAGTGGATTAAGAGCTGAGAGAGAATGCACAGGAGTAAATCAGACATAGTCCCCAACCCACGGGGGGCTCGCTACATCAGTCTCCCTTCAAGGGGTTCTAGAACTCCTTACCACTCATCAAATCCATTTAATGAAAACAGATTCCCACCAAGGGCGAGCATGTATTTTTTCTTATGTGGTGTGTGAGGGAAATCAATGAGGTAAGATACCCTTACACCAAAGGCATAAATAAGACTTAAAACTGCATAGATAAAGAAAATCTGAAGACCCCTTTACACAGTGGTTTCCTATCTCAAGGTGGTTTCTTATCATTTTATTTAGGTTGATTTTTGCTCTCCTTCCATAATAATAATAATAATAATGGCTTTTGTTAAGCACTTACTATGTGCAAAGCACTGTTCTAAGTGCTGTACCTGGTCCCTACAAACTTCTGAGGTCCAGGCCTTAGGACACTAGTCTCATCAATAAAAACTCACATCCTAAAACATTAGCAGGATGGCATTTCTCATTTATAGAGTCCATGCTACCTTCAGCCTCTAAATCAGTATGAAATATGATTTTCTTGCTTGGCTATATGACGACATTCTTTTTCATTGCAAAACTGTTTATTTCTTCTCATGGTATCGAATGAAAGTGCCTGGCTTCACCTACAACTTCTAGCTTTTCCTTTTTTAAAAAAATGGTATTTGTTAAAAGCTTACTATATATCAGGTACTATACTAAATGCTGTGGTAGATTCTAAATAACCTGGCTGGACACAATCAGTCAATGAATCAATTGTACTTGCTGAGTGCTTAGTATGTGCAGAGCACTGTGTCCCACATGGGGCTCACAGTCTTAGTGTCCATATTACATATGAGGGAACTCAGGAAGGGCTCACAGTCTTAGTGTCCATATTACATATGAGGGAACTCAGGAACAGAGAGCTGAAGTGAGTTATCCGAGGTCACACAGCAGACATGGCTCGGTAATTCGACTCTTCTGACTCTCAGGCCCTCGTTCTATCCACTAGGCCACATGGCCTATCCATTCTTTTCCTCCGGGCAATAATAATAATAATCAATAATCGTTGCTGCCTGGCCCCAGCTATCCACATAAAAATCCTGTACTTGGCACAGTGTACTGCACGTAGGAAGTGCTGAATAAATACCATCATTAGCACTTGGGAGAGTACAAAACAACAGAGTGGGTAGACACATTTCCTACACATAACTCTTCTTCTTCCTCCTACTCAAACAAGCTACCCAGAAACTTTAAGAACCTGATTGATCTGGATTGACTCTGTTGATTGTTCCACCCCTCATTTTATACAAAAAATCCACATAATGCTCAAAATGGATCCAGGGAAGTCAAATGACACAGAGGTCTCTGTTTCTAAGTCTCTGACACCAATCTTTTGCTGACCTTATCTTCTTGGGGGCCCCTGATAAATATTACCTGATGAGTTATATTATTGCTTTACATTTTTGCCATTGTATTAAGGAAATTTTCAAGGGAGGGGAATTATAGAGATCAGATGGAGTCTCCAAAATGAGAGTTCAGAAGAACTACTGTCCTTTTAGCTACGGTGGAAAATGTCCTCTTTCAATCGTTTCCTCTTTAAAGAAAAAAAACACAGGTTGGGAGAATCGTCTGATGGTCGGTGACGAATGCTTTCCAGAAAAGAAACACTTTGGCTCTTTCACTGTCACCCATCCAGAAGGCTTATTATGTAAATGAGTACTTGTTGGAAATGGAAACTCAAAAATATATTCACCAACAAAAGTGTCTGATGCAAAATGAAAAGAACTATTTCATGCACATGTGTGAAAGGGTAAGACTCAAAAGAAAAAGCAATTCAGCGTACCTAAAGTAAATTCTTCGGAAGATCTCTTGGAGTGGATGGAAAGTGGGTGTATGAGGGAGAGGGCAGGAAGAATTGGGGAAATTGGGGTGGGGGAGGGAATATTTGGGTGATCCCACGAATTGGCAAATCTCCGTAGCAAACACTTCCATATGCTTGGAGGCATTTTTTAATGAGGTTTTTTTTTTTACATTTTTTCTTCCCATTTTCACTCCCGCACAATCACCTTTTAAACTGTCTAGATGATGTGCATTCCGAGTTCATGTAAAGGCTAGCTCAGTAACTGCCAATTTATCAGAGAAGTCATGTGGTCTTGTGGAAAGAGCACAGGGCCTGAGAATCAGAAAGATCTGGGTTCTTATCCCAGTCAATCAATCAATCGTATTTATTGAGCACTTCCTGTGTGCACAGCACTGTACTAAGCGCTTGGGAAGTACAAGTTGGCAACATATAGAGATGGTCCCTACCCAACAGTGGGCTCACAGTCTAGAACAGTCCCGCCACTTGTCGGCTTCGTGACCTTGGGCAAGGCACTTCACTTCTCTGGGCTTCGTTCTCTCATCTGTAAAATGGGGATGAAGACTGGGAGCCCCATGGGGGACAGGGATTGTGTCCAACTTGATTTGCTTATATCTATCCCAGCTCTCACTAATAATAATGGCATTTATTAAGCACTTACTATGTACAAAGCACTGTTCTAAGCACCGGGGAGGTTACAAGGTGATCAGGTTGTCCCACGAGGGGCTCACAGTGTTCATCCCCATTTTACAGATGAAGTACCTGAGGGACAGAGAAGTGAAGTGATTTGCCCAAAGTCACACAGCTGACAAGTGGCGGAGCTGGGATTTGAACCCATGACCTCTGACTCCAAAGCCCGGGCTCTTTCCACTGAGCCATGCTGCTTCCCCAAGCAAACACTTGCATATTACTGAGGTATATAAAAGATATTCAGGTTGGATACAGCTCCTGTCCCCCATGGGACTCAGAGTCAGAGTAAAGGGAGTAGGATTTAATCTCCATTTTACAGATGAGGAAACAGAGGCAGAGAGAAGTTAAGTGACTTGCCCAAGGTCACACAAAAGACAAGTGGCAGAGCCAGGATTATCCAGGCCTATGCTCTTTCCACTAGGCCTCACTGCTTCCTACTAAATAATGACACTAAATGATAGTAAATAATGACAGATATGTGATCCAGGGAAACCAAAAATATTCCTTATCAATCAATCCATCATAGTCATTGAGCTCTTACTGTGTGCAGAGCTCTGTACTAAGCGTTTGGGAGAATACAATATAACGGAGTTGGAAGAAATGTTCCGTGTTCACAAGAAGCTTACAGTCCAGGAGGAGACAGGCATTCAAATACAGCAAAAATGTTTAACAGGAAGAGCAAACACCAATAATTCAGATGAACTCTGGCAATCCCTACCTCACTGCCAAGGATGGCACCAGAATAAAAAACAGCTGCTGAGCTGATCAGGATTAGGGTCAGGAGAAGGAAGCAGCATGGTGGGTAGCGGATAAAGCTTGGGAATCAGAAGGTCATGGGTTCTAATCCCGACTCCGCTACTTCTCTGCTGTGTAACCTTAGGACAAGTCACGTCAATTCTCTGGGCCTCAGTTACCTCACCTGTAAAATGGGGATTAAGACGGTGAGCCCCACGTGGGACATGGACTGATTAGCTTGTGTCTACATGAGTGCTTAATACAGGGCCTGGCACAGAGTTAAAAAAATGGTATTTGTTAAAAGCTTACTACATATCAGGTACTGTACTAAATGCTGTGGTACAAATACCATTAAAAAATAGACATGAATATGCTTTCTCCCGGTCTGTTACCATCTCCTGTCAAACCGTGCCACCCAACCCAATTTTCATACCTCGCCGTGGTTTATCGGAGGACGGGGGGAAAGAGGCTTGTTATAGATCCTGTTGTTTCTACTCCTGCAGTTTCAGGAGGGAGAAACATTCGACAACACACGCAGAGCTCCTTCAACCCTCCCTCACTCAGACAGCAAGGCAATAAGCCAGGCATTTGTCAAATGTCTGCCTGCAGCCTAATAGGAAGACATCATGAACTGCAAACATCACAGAACTGGAATGAATGGCAATGGACTAAGCACATACTTTAAATTGTTTAAAACAAAAAATAATTCCAGGTGCAAAGACAAAACAAACTTTATGAAGCTCCTTGTGGCCAGGAACATGTCTCCCAACTCTCGTATTTTTCTCTCCCAAGTGCTTAGCACAGAGCTCTAAAAAACTGTAAATGTTCAATAAAGACGATTGATTTATTGATTGACTGTACAAAACACTCTTCCTAGACTGTGAGCCCATTGTTGGGTAGGGACTGTCTCTCTATTTGTTGCTGAATTGTACTTTCCAAGTGCTTCGTACAGTGCTCTGCACACAGTAAGCACTCAATAAATACGACTGAATGAATGAATGACTTTAAATTAAAGCCAAAGAAAAATCACACACAGACATGCAAAAGAAGAGTTGTGAGTCCTACGGAGAAGCAGCGTGGCTTAGCAGAAAGTGCATGGGTTTGGGAGTCAGAGGATGTGGGTTCTAATCCCGGCTCTGCCCCTTGTCAGCTGGGTGACTTTGGGCAAGTCACTTAACTCCTCTGTGCCTCAGTGACCGCATCTGTAAAATGGGGATTAAGACTGTGAGCCCCATGTGGGACAACCTGATTTCCTTTTATCTACCCCAGTGTCTGGGGGCCAGCGGTCAGTCGGCCACGTTAATCGAAAGCCTGCCGAGTGCTCGGTCCTTGGAGAGTTCCGATTTGGCACATAGTAAGTGCCTAACGAATACCATTATTATTATTATTCCCCATTGAACCAACACATGTTTTCTCAACATTATTTCTTGCTTATCTTCCAGAAAGCAATGGATTCGGTAAGGCAAATAGGCCTCAATCCGTTTACTGAAGTGAACATCTTAGGTCACTAATTCTCGGGTCCAAACAGACCAAAATAGACACCGTTAGGTGGAGATTGAGACTTTGGCAGTCGGTATAACCTAAGGGCAATAGGCTCGCTGAATTTAATCCTCCCAGCTGCTAGCCTTTGGAAGTTTCTCACTCTTCTTGGGTCCCCTGAGTGTGTTAAAGCCCTTGACCTACGTCCCAATCGAGGGGTGGAGGTCTTTACTCTTCCCAGCCAATTAAAGGTTATTTGGTTTGGAATCCGAATCTATCTTGCCCATAAAAGTGAGTCTATACTATGCCAATAATTCACTTTTAGGCTCCTGAAGTTTTTTTTTTTTGTTTGGCTCCATTACCTCCTGACTCAAAGGGAGTTATTCATTAAGTAAGTGCAAAAAAAGAGGATTTTGTTTGCCTAAAAAGCCAAAGATAATTTTTTTTGTGTGCTTTTGGCCTTCAAGAGAAGCTCCCAAATAATACAACTGAAGTGGGGAAGTTAAACCAACTCAAACGCTCATTCCCTCCCCAGACTAGCTGATCATAAATACCAGCATTATTTTCCAAGGACAGTTCTCATTTCAGTGACATCTGGATATCGAGGACTTGCCAGTCTCAATAGTAACATAAAGGCAAACATTCCGCCTCAATGGAAGAAAAATTTCCAGGTTCAGAATCTTTGGATTCAGTGGACTGAAAGCGGTCAATCACCCTGCCCCATCCTACCTCACTTCGCTACTCTCCCACTACAATCCAGCCCGCATGCTTCGCTCCTCTACTGCCAACCTCCTCACTGCACCTCCATCTCACCTATCTCGCCACCGACCTCTTGTCCACGTCCTGCCTCCGGCCGGGCACGCCCTCCTTCTTCATCCCCGACAGAAAATGACTCTCCCCGCCTTCAAAGCCTTATTGGAGGCACATCTCCACCTTCCCTGACTAATCCTTCTTTTCCTTTCTTCTACTCCCTTCTACATCACTCTGACTTGCTCCCTTTATTCACCATTCCCCTCATCCCCACAACATTTATGTCCACATCTGTAGCATACTTATATTTAAGTCTGTCTCCCCCTCTAGACTATAAGCTTATTTGGGCAGGGAATGTTTCTGTTATATTGTTATACTGTACTCTCACAAGCACTTAGTACAGTGCTCTGCACACAGTAAGCGCTCAATTCTTTTTTTCTCCATGAACTGGTCCACCACTGAGATAACGCCTGGAGACATTTCTTGCTCTCCCAAACCGCACTGGAGACCGATGCTGCGAACGACAGAAACGGCGCCGCCAAGATTAGGAATTCCCCTCCACGAAATTAATGTGTTCAACTCAGAGCCCTAAAAGGAGAGACTGAGCCAGCTCAATCCTGGCAGCAACTGGGGTAGGCAGAATTTGTGACCCAGATTCCGTTATGAGACAAACTCTCCCTGTGAAAGACAGAGAGCTAAAGGGCCAGGGCTTGGGAATGTCTTGAAGATGGGGCGTGGGTGGGCTCCACACCATCTAGAAAGTGATGCAGATGTTCTTGTTAGCAGGGGTGGGACGTTTGCTTGCGAAGCAGGCTGGTCTTTTTTTCTAAAAACAGCCCACAGTGGTTCTGCCAAGAGCTTCTGGGACTAGTAAAAGTGAAGCAATGCGGCCTAGCGGAAAAAGCACGGGCTTGGGAGTCGAAGGACGTGGGTTCTAATGTCTGCCGCCTCCTCTAGACTGCAAGCTCGTTATGGGCAGGGAATATATATATTTCTTGCTATACTGTACTCTCCCAAGTGCTTGGTGCAGCACTCTGCACATAGGAAGCGCTCAATCAATACGACTAAATGAACATGTTGAAAATGAACAAAGCTTCTCTTCTTTTCCCTTCTGCCTTTTCCACCCAAGTTTATTTTCGCCTACAAACCACTGTGACATCTGTATATGGTGGAAAAAATTGGCGTTATTTTATTTGGCCTATTTTACAGATTAAGCACTTGTTTTATTTATTTTTTTATGGTATCTGTTAAGCGCTTACTATGTGCCAGGCACTGTACTAAGCTCTGGGGTAGATAAAAGCTAATCAATTTTGACACAGGCCCTGTCCCACATGGGACCCACAGAACCAATGCCCATTTCACAGAAGAGGTAACAAGCACAGAGAAGTGAATTTACTTGCCTAAAGTCACACAGCAGGCAAGAGGCAGAGCCAGGATTAGAACCCAGGCCCTTCTCATGCCCACGTTTGTGCTTTTTCCATTATGCCACACTGCCTTTCTACAGTAACAGATCATTTAGTTCATGCAGCACCACACCATTCAGCTCTAACTACCTTAAGGGCTTTCCCAGATTGACTCACACAGTTTTCGGCTTGTAGATAGCTTGCATTCTGCGACAATGTGGAAGAGTAAAAATTCGAGCGCAATTAGAGCAGTATCCAGCCTGAAAATTCTTGAGGATTCAAGTGTTTCAGCTTTCCAACAAAAGCACGAAGCATTCCCATCATGGTGTTTTTTTTATTCGCGAACTACTCCATGAGAGTTGTCCTTGGACTGCAACTTCCACAGGTTGTTTTTTGACTTCTTCTTGGATTTCCCCAACACTTGTTCTTCTGGTTGTCTGGTAAGATAGCACAGACTTCAGGTTTTCTCTCCGGGGTGAGCAAAAGTCACAATCTAGTTGGGTCGGTCCCAGACTTTCAGGTTTTTTCTGTGTCCAGCAAATGTTCCGGAACAAAGGAGTTGCCGCAGAGAACCAGGGACCTCTGGGTTTTCAATGCTTTCCCTGGAGTGAGCCCAAAGGAGTCCTCTGGAGCCCGGCCCAGGCTCAGAAACTGGAACCAGGTGTTTGCGGATGGCCCAGATACCATGAATTCTGGGTAGCAAGGCCTGCCCTTGGAAGCCCACCCAACACCAAAGGTCTGAAAAGCATTAGGTTGAGATTGTACCAACAGGGCTTTTTCGGCTAGGTGATTTTTTTTACGGCATTTCCTAAGTGCCAGGCACTGTACTAAGTGCTGTGGTGGATACAAGTTATTATTATTACTACTACTACTAATAATAAGGTATTTTTTAAGTGCCTACTATATGCCAGCCGCTCTACTAACAGCTGGGGTGGATACAACCTAATCGGGTTGGATACAGTCCCTGTCCCACGTGGGGCTCACAGTCTCAATCCCCATTTTACAGATGGGGAAACAGGGGCACAGAGAAGTGAAGTGACTTGCCAAAGGTCACACAGCAGGCTTGTGGTGGAGCCAGGTGAGAACCAGGTCCTTCCTACTCTTGGACTTGTGCTTCATCTACTAGGCCGCATTGCTTTTATTGAGTGTTTATCACGCGCAGGGCACTGATCCAAGGACTTGGGGGAGTATGACAGAAGAAAGCTGGTAGACAGGATCCCTGCTCCCAAGGGTCATGTCCAAAGGGCGATCTCCCCAGGAGAGTTAAATGCTGATGATGTTAGGGTTCCCAAAGGCATCTGACACCACAGCATTAGTCTCATCTGACTGGGGCAATCTTGGGCGTTCAAATTAGGCTGCTCTGAATGCCAGGCTTAGGATACACCCAATATGCAGCTCTAACTCTTTACCTTAGAGGTCAGTTTCCACTACTCCTTTTCAGCAAAGACACATAAAGCCTGTTATTTCTCCCTAAGGACAAGGCATCTGGATTTAAAAGAAAGGTTGACGCTGGATCTCCAATAGAAAATGTTCCAACACCCAGAGGCCAATCCATTTGAATGAGACAGTAGCACAATTCCTTCCAATGGACTTATTTTCCATCTAGAGAAATTTTGGCTCTTTTGGTCAGGGACATCAGAAAAACAGATTTCGATGTGGATCAGTCAGGCACTATTGTGATGGGGATCAGGGATAAGTGAGATGCAGTATGACTCTACGTAAAGAATCTAGGTTTTGTTTTTGTTTTTCTAGATTAAAGAGTCGGCAAATGAAATACACGGAGGTGAGTTGGATTCACTGGTCTTTTGACAACTGCCAAAATGACTGAATAGCTTGATGGTTCAACTGACTGCATTGATCCGTTTGAACTTTAATTCTCCCTCCCCTCATGAGATAAAGTCATAATGTGAACCTGAAACAAGAGAATCTAACAGCCTGACCTTAGCTCATTTATTACTGCATTAGCATAGTATTTATCATTTTATCCACTAGACTGATATGCGACTAACAGTTTTATCCTTGTTCTTCATCCAGCTCCCAGTTCTTGGAAATAATTTTGGTCTTTCCCCATTAGATTTTCAATGCCTTATTCTCTTCCAAGTGCTTTGTACAGTGCTGTGCAAGCAGTAAGACACTCAACAAATGTCGCTGATCAACTGTCGATTGATTCACTAAAATGATTTACCTGATTGATGGTTGCTGTCTGCAGCATCTCTTAGTGGACAGAGCCTGGGCTTGGGAGCAAGAAGGAGCTGGATTCATTCACTCATTCATTCAAACTATTTCCTGAGCACTTATTGTGTGCAGAGCAATGTACTAAGCACTTAGGAAAGTACAATAAAACAATGAACAGTGACATTCCCTGCTCAAAATGAGCTCATGGTCTAAAGAAGTCAGGAGGACCTGGGTTCTCATCCCGGCTCTGCCACTTGTCTACTGAGAGACCTTGAGCAAGTCACTTCTCTTCTCTGTGCCTCAATTCCCTCATCTGTAAAATGCGGATTAATACTGTAAGTCCCATGTGGGACAGGGTAGCTTATATCTACCCCAGCGCTTAATACAGTGCCTAGCACATAATAAGGGATTAACAAATACCATTTAAATAAAAAAATAAAACAAGGAAAATATCTGTTCAAGTGGGAGAAAGAGTTTCCGGTCTGACGCGTGAACTGCGGGACGCTCTGTCTTTCATCTCAGCACTACATTTTCTCCTCCAGTTTCTCACCTCATTCACAACCCAATTTAAAGTCTTCTCTTTTCTCTTTGGTGCTACAGGATTGCTGCACAGTTTCCTCCTAAACCACCTCCCACTGCTTGGTTCACTTCGCATTCTCATCCTGACCAATTTACAGACCTCATCTGGCCCAGGAGATGGGCACAGGCTGGAAATTACCAGCTGTAAGAGACAGCTCAGGACTGATATACTAACATCGGAAACAAAACTGGAGACCCAAGTTTCTTCCAACCACTTAGTCATAACTTGACTCATCCCCAAATTCACCATTCTCAATTCCTTTTTTCAATTACCCTTGAACACCTATTGCACCTTACGTAATTCTAAAGGAATAAAACCTTACTAAAATATTTACCTTCTTAATGCCATAGTAATTGGCACCATGAAAGTCTCCATTTTTTCTTTAAATAGTATTTGTTAGGCACTTACTGTGTGCCAGCCACTGTGCTAAGCGCTGGGGTAGGTATAAGGTAATCACGTGGACACAGTCCCTGTCCCACATGGGGCTGATGGTTTTAATCCCTATTTTAGAGATGAGGGAATTGAGGCACAGAGAAGTAAAGTAACTTGCCCAAGGTCACACAGCAGACAAGTGGCAGAGCCAGGACGTGAGAACCCAGGTACTTCTGAACCCCAGGCCTGGGCTCTAACCGCCAGGCCTCGCTGCTTCATTATTAACTAGAAGTAATCATATGAGTGCTATATATAGCTGCTTTCATCACATTTGAAGACACACTTTTGATGGGCAAAATCCTATCTACATTACGCATGGTTAAAAAGACCTATGCAGAGCTAACAGGTCATGTGTCTGATCTGATTAACTACCTCAGCCAAAATAAATTTCAGTCTCGTTATATTGTCTTGTATAATAATAATGGCATTTATTAAGCACTTACTATGTGCAAAGCACTGTTCTAAGTGCTGGAGCACTTTCTAAGTGCTGGATCTTACTCCAGTGTTTAGTACAATCCTTTGGAACAAGAGCTTATCCTGAGTGTACCACTTGTCTGCTGGTTGAGCTTCGGCAAATCACTTCACTTCTCAGTGCCACAGTTTCCTCATCTGTTAAATGGGAATTAAATATCTATTCTCTCTCCAATTCAGACTGTGAGTTCTGTGAGGGACAGGGATTGCGTCTGACCTGATTACCTTCTTTCCTTCACTCAATCGTATGTATTGAGTGTTTACTGTGTGCAAAGCACTGTACTAAGCGCTTGGGAGAGTACGATATAACAACAGACACACTCCCTGCCCACAGTGAGCTCACAATATAGAGGGGGAGACAGGCATTAATATACAGAGATAAAGAAATAAATTACAGATATATGCATACGTAATGCGGGGATGGGAGGGAGGATGAATAAAGGGAGCAAATCAGAGGGACACAAAAGGGAGTGGGAGAAGAGAAGAGGAGGCCTTAGTCAGAGAAGGCTTCTTGGAGGAGATGTGCCTTCAATTTGGCTTTGCAGTGGGGGAGAGCAATTATCTGTCTGTCATGAAAAGGGAGGGCATTTCAAGACAGAAGTAGGATAGGGGTGAGAGGTCAGTAGGATGAGATCAAGGTACAGTGAGAAGGTTCGCAGTGGAGGAACGAAGCGTGCGGGCTGGGTTGTAGTAGGGGAATAGCGAGGTGAGGTAGGAGGGGGCAAGGTGATTAAGTGCTTTAAAGTAATTGATGAGACATTTTTGTTTGATGCACAGGTGGATGGGCAACCACTGGAGTTACCTCAGTGTTTAGTGCAGAGTTCAACATATAGCAAGGACTTAACCAAATAACACAATTACTGCTACTACTAAGATTATTTAAAAGTTTAAAAGACAATTCACCAGGAAAAGTAAGTAGGGGAAGGAAGGCTTTTTTCTATGCTGAATAATAATAATAATGATGGCATTTATGAAGCGCTTACTATGTGTAAAGCACTGTTCTAAGTGCTGGGGAGGTTACAAGGTGATCAGGTTGTCCCACGTGGGGCTCACAGTCTTCATCCCCATTTTACAGATGAGGGAACACAGGCACGGAGAAGTCAAGTGACTTGCCTAAGGTCACACAGCTGACAAGTGGTGGAGCCGGAATTTGAACTCATGACCTCTGACTCCAAAGCCCGGGCTCTTTCCACTGAGCCACGCTGAAGTCTAGGTAATCCATAAGTTTCTCTCCTTTCTCATTCTCCCTCCCTCAGAACTCTTCTTTTGTCTAGATAAACATCTTTCCAGCCACCTGTAACCCAGGCTATCTCTGTAGTACGATAAATACGCAATAGCTCAGAAGTGCAGAGAGGAAGGAATCTAATTATTATCAGCTGGATATTCCAAACCCAATTCTTCAGCTAACTAGGATCCCACCCTATGAGGAAAATGAATCACCCAGGAGGGGATGATTAAATTATTCAGCCAGTGAAAGTAATACTGTATTCATATTCTAATTCTTATCAAGAGAATTGTCAGACCTGCTCATTTCATTGGCATTTAAACAATACAACCCAGAAGGTTTTTCGGGTAAAGAGTTTCAAATCAACAAATTCTATGGGACTCACTCAAGTAGACCCAGGATTAAATATGAGACGGCCAAACTAAAAATCTTCCTACCGACCAAGACTGGAAATTCACATCTGCCAGAAAGCCCTGGCAGTGAGTCAAAGTATAAATGCAAAGAATAAATACAATGGGCTACAGTGCTGATGAAATAATCTATAGTTTATGGCTGAAAAGGAAGGCCCGCTACTTACATGTTAGTGTACTAAGCAGGCCCCGAGTGAATTCACCTAATTTGAATATATACTATTTAATCTCTCTCCATTAGCTTTATTATTACAAATAGGAGCACTAACTTCATCCTTTGAGAGATTTCTCTATGCGCCGATAAAAAACCCAAATCTCTCCTTTGGCTTGCAGATCTCCAATTTAACTGAAATAATTGGCTCAGGGTAGCTACTAAACAGAGGACTGGGCTTTTGGTATACGTACTTCTTCAAAGTAGGTCATGGTTCTTGTCAGAGGCAATAGGCATGAGCAGTTCAAAGTTGGCAGGTCTGAATCTCTTATAATGTTTAAGAGATAATGAATCTCTTAAAATGCTTTGAAGAAAAACTTATTCCTCAATAATAATACATAATAATAACACTTAAGGTACTTGTTACTTTCTTACTAAGTGTCAAGCACTGTTCTAAGCAACAGGAGGGTGAACGAGAATTTCAGAATACTGATAGTCCAGAAGCGATTCACAACTCGGCAAGCTCGTTACAGGCAGGGAATGGGTCTACCAACTCTGTTGTAGTGCACTCTGCCAAGTGCTTAGTACAGCGCTCGGCATACAGTAAGCACTCAATTAATGTGACTGATTTAAAAACATAAAACATGCACTTTCCCCAAATGTTACAAAATATAAGTTAGCATTTTGGGCACCATTAGCAATCTTTGAAAGGGCTGCATCTTTAATGCTCAGCTTACCCGAGAAATCACAAATTCAAGCTCTGTCGATAAAGAGACTGGGGCAATCAGAAGCAACCGAGCTTTGCCATCAATTGATCGAGAGTATTTACTGAGCGCTTATTAATAATAATTGTGGTATTTGTTGAGCACTTATTACGTGCCAGGCACTGTATGAAGTACATGGGGGAATGATATACAAAAGGTTAGGCATAGACAACCCCTGCCCACAAAGAGCTCACAGTCCAGAGGGGAAGTTTCCAGCAAAAGCATTCTGGAAAATGTCAAAGGCCCAAAAGATACAGAGGGAGACGAGCAATATTTAGGATAGAGGGGCCAGGAAAAGCAGGTTTCGAAAAAACATAGAAGTGTTTCAATTAGGAGAATTGGGAAGAATGGCGGAGAAAACAAATGTGATGGGTTCTCAAAAACATATGCAGATGGGATGAACATACATTCAATTTTTCTTTAATGGCTAGGGAGAAGCCATGTCTAATTATTTTACTGTGACATTCCAGAGTGTCTGGTCATCTTCCTCCAAAGGGCTTTGGTTGTAAATAAATGGAGATGATTTGCAAAAAAATATTGGGTTGGATGAAGTGAATCAATCAATCAATAATGGAATTTATTGAGCCCTTACCCTATACTAACACACCGTCTCCTAAGGCCTTGAGCCTACAGCTTTTTTTTGTTTTTTTAAAAAGGTATTTGTTTGTGCTGCGGTAGACACAGTCCATGTCTCATACGGGACTCAGTCTTAATTCCCATATTACATATGAGGTCACTGAGGCACAGAGGAGTTAAATGACTTGCTCAAGGTCACACAGCAGACAAGTGGCAGAGCTGGGATTAGAACCCAAGTCCTTCTGACTCCTAGACTCACGCTCTATCCACTGGGCCATGCAGCTTCTCTTCCGTTGACACCTAAAATGAAGCGTCGGGAGTAAAAGCTGGATGGCCAGATGGAAAACATAACTCTGCATGACTATAAAGTTATCAAATAAAAACACAACCAATAAAATGGAAAAAAAATATTAACTTTAAGCCACAGGAGCCTGGGTTTTTCAAGAATCATTTAGCTCCCAAACTGACAGTTAGGGCTGTTCTTTTGAGAGGCAAACTCTCCACTCTGGTTGTAGATTGCTGTTCTTCACTGTACATTGGAAACACAGGAGAATTTGGACAACGGTAGAAAGAAACTGTTGTTCAAAGCCATTTCGCAGAATATCTAAATTCGAGATCTTTAAATTTTCAATGTTCATGAGAATCACGGCCTACCGAATACAGCACGGGACTGGGTGTCAGAAGGACCCGGGCTCTACTCCCGGCTCTGCCGCTTGTCCGCTGTGTGACCTTGGACAACTCACTTCTCTGTGCCTCAGTTACCTCATCTGCAAAATGGTGATGAAGGCCGTGTGCCCCATATGGGACAGGGACTGTGTCCAACCTGATGATCTTGTATTTACCCTTTTAGACTGTGAGCCCACTGTTGGGTAGGGACTGTCTCTTTATGTTGCCAATTTGTACTTCCCAAGCGCTTAGTACAGTGCTCTGCACATAGCAAGCGCTCAATAAATACGATTGATGATGATGATGATGATTTACCCCAGAGCTTAGAACAGTGCTCGACACATAGTAAGCGCTCAATAAATACGATTGATGATGATGATGATGATTTACCCCAGAGCTTAGAACAGTGCTCGACACGGTAAGCGTTTAACAAATGCCATAATCACTATTATTATTAATTTTGAAATTACTGCCTTTTACCGAGAAAGTCTAATAAAATGGAGGGAGGTGTTAAGAAGATGCTCTTTGGAAAATGGTGAAACCCAATTCCTTGGTTATCTTCCTGAGCTGCCTTGGAGAGGCGGGGGTGGGAATGGGGGTTGTTGAGAGGATCAGGTTATTCCTTCCAATTCTGCCGCCTGGCCTGCTTTGGGAAAGGGTATAAAAATAGACAAGTAAAATCAAGATCAAAACACCCCAAGCTCAGAACGTGTAGTACCCAAAGTACAGACCCATTGTATTTACCCAGTCATTAGCTGTCTGTTTGTACAGTACAGAAGGAAGTGCAAAGTAAATGAGAAAGCTTGCTTGAGCAGTCATTTAAATCAGACCGCCTCCTTTATTAGTATTTGAGCAGCTTTTACAAGCCAAAGCTTTCACTATTTGCAACACTTCTCAAACAGAGGGAGGTACAACGTTTTTACCCCTCCGCAACTATTCTTGAATTTGAATTTAAAAGACAAACCCCCACAAAAATGGGATGGTGGAATGATCAAGAGATAATAAAAATGTCTTAAAAGTGAGGCACCTTGGTTTCAGTTGATTTTTATACGGTACAAAATTTTAAGAGGTTATGATAGAGAGCTTCAGTAATGCATTAAGTCAAATTATACTGTGAATGATTTGGATATAACAGTATAATTTGATTTAGCTCTTTAGATCTTTTATATTCCTGAAATTTTTTCTCATCGAACAAATATCAAGGTGTATCAAAAAGCCATCATGTGAAGAGAACTGAATCAAAACATTCAAAATTTGGTCCCACCTCTAGAGCAGAAACAGCATGGCTCAATGGGATGAGCACGGGCTTTGGAGTCAGAGGTCATGGGTTCAAATCCCCACTCCGCCAATTGTCAGCTGTGTGACTTTGGGCACGTCACTTAATTTCTCTGTGCCTCAGTTACCTCATCTGTAAAATGGGGATTAAGTCTGTGAGCCCCCCGTGGGACAACCTGATCACCTTGTAACCTCTCCAGCACTTAGAACAGTGTTTTGCACATAGTAAGCACTTAATAAATGCCATCATTATTATTATTATTATTATTTAGGAAGTTACTGTAGAGTGCTTTTGGAAAACTAGTACCTTATTTGACCATGAGCCAAATAAAAATTCCTTCGCTGCCGATTTTTAGGAGTTATTTAGTGGGCAATAATAGCTTTAGCTTTATCCTTTTCCTTTCATTTATTCTCCCAATTTCTCGGGGGGTGTCAGGAAATAAAATGAGATACTCGAGAGGTTCCAAACGTTTTCACAGATCGAATCCTATGGGCTGAGAGTCACGGGAGGTGCCTATCACATTCACTACTTCATCCAGGCCCAACACACACAAACACACAAAAAAAACCCCTCTCTTTGCTTACCTAAGCCAAGACATCCCTCTGGTGGAGCAGAGAACTGTAGCAACAGAGCAGGTGAGAAGAAAAAATAACTCCTTTGAGACTCAAAGCCTTTAAGCATTGAGCAAGGCAGTCACTTCTTACCTGCTCCTCTACTACTATAGTCTGAGGTTCCTATTGTCACCTTCCTCCCGCACAACTTCTCTGCCCACGTGGCAGTATCCTCTATAGTGCCTTGAAATACCCTGGCATCTTCAAAGTTCTGTGGCCATTTTTTGTATTTTTTAGTCCTTTTGGACGGTAAAAGGTGGTGACCCTTGAACTGCCACTTCTGTCACCTGTCAGAACTTCCAAAAGCAGAAGTGGAGAAGTAGGAAGATGGGAAAAGAGCCAGGAAACTGGACGTGGTCCAAACCAAGTCCATGGTCAGGGCTGGTACTGCTGCTTGGACTACCCTTCCCTCCCCATCGCTCAAAGAAGTAGCATCAATCAATCAGTCAATCGTATTTATTGAGCGCTTTGTGCAGAGCACTGTACTAAGCGCTTGGGAAGTACAAGTTGGCAACATATAGAGACAGTCCCTACCTAGTGGATAGAGCACTGGCTTGAGAGTCAGAAGGAGCTGAGTTCTAATCCCAGCTCCGCCACTTTTCTGCTGTATGATCTTGTGCAGGTCACTTCACTTCTCTGTGCTTCGGTTACCTTGTCTGTAAAATGGGGATTAAGACTGTGAGCCCCATGTGGGACAGGGACTGTGCCTGACCTGATTAATGTGTATCTACCCCAGCGCTTTGAACAGTGCATGGAGCATAATAAGCGCTTAACGAATACCATAAACAAAACCAATAAAACAATTCCCATTCCAAATACCTGGCTCCTGCTTTCACTGGTCTAGCTTTTGGGCAAGGGGCTCAGATCATATCCTGATCAAATGCACATCCAGGGGGACCTAGAAATAATATTGATTAGGACCTCTTTGGAGAAACCAAGGAGTTGTAGAAGAAATAAATGTAAAAACAAGCAGGGGGTGCTGAATCAATCAATCAATCATATTTATTGAGCACTTATCATCATCATCATCATCAATCGTATTTATTGAGCGCTTACTATGTGCAGAGCACTGTACTAAGCGCTTGGGAAGTACAAATTGGCAACATATAGAGACGGTCCCTACCCAACAGTGGGCTCACAGTCTAGAAGGGGGAATCATGCCATATGAGTGCTTGAGAAATCTACCAAAATCCCAAGTCTCAAATGCTAACTCCCAGATGGTCTGGTTGGATAAGACATGGCCCATCTGGTCCCATGCTATGTGGAAATAATTGATTAGTTTGTATCTATCCCAGCGCTTAGAAAGTGCTTGGCACATACTAAATGCATAACAAATACCATCATCAGTTTATGTTTTATTCCCATCATATAGACAGCTTCCTCACAAAGTGTGGTCAGTGATAGTATGAACATGGGCTTAAAATGACTTCAAAACAGATAATACATTCCCATCTGGGAGACTATTTTGACATCAACAGGAATTTATTACAGAGAATCATTTAAGTACAAAAAAAAGACATCAACTAGCGCCTGATATTTGACTTTGAGAACAGATTATTTGGATTCAGGTAAACAGAGTGAAGAAGGAAAATGTCTCTTTTAAATATGCTCTGAAGACTCTGCTTTTTGACTCTGTCTTTCAATTTTTAATCACAGAATCTTTTCCCTAGTTCTTTTTCCTTCAAGTTAATAATTGTGCAGCCTATCAAAAAGGCAAAAAAAACCCACAGCTGATGATTACATTCTAGAAAACATCTACTCTTTTTGTATCCCAAACACAATTCCAGCTACAACCACCACAGAAGAGCAAGATTTTCCACTGAAATGTTGCCGAGTTCCATATGTCCTAACAGCAATGTTTGTTTCACAGTAGGGCTCATATTTCCTTCTGTCTAGCATTTCACTCCAACACAACTACTCATAATATTTTCCCCCGTCTCTTTTTAACAACTATTAAACTAAAAAAAAAAAAAAAGGAAAAAAGTCAGCCTGGATAAAACTGGGTCTAGATATAGCGTATCTCATTGAAACTAAAGGCAATACAAGGCAAGAATTCCAAATGGTTAAAACCATAGATTTTTGTGAAGGTACCAAATGAATGGAAGTACTCCCTTTTCACTTGCTCTTAATTTGTTTACTGCTGCATAATAAACCTCACCTGTATTCCTACCTCTAGTAGGGAAAATTCTAGTACCTCTCTACAAGTGTGGCTTTGGCAAAAGACCTAATCTAGCAAACATCCTGTCCTCCCACATTTATCTCCCGCAGGTTAATATTTGCTATGTCTCAATCCTTGGCATTTCAGATAGATAATTAATCCTTTGAGCGGAGATTTTATTCAAGGAATATCAAGATTATCCGACTGTTTATTCAAAGGAAAAGTCAAGCGTCACTCAGCAAAATGACAAGCCATTGGCTTTGTTGCCCCAATTAATTTTTCTACAGAAGCATTTCTTAAAGAGAAAACTCTCTCTGAAATAGTAGGATAAAGTGGCCTTAAGGCTATTCTTAGAACTTGTTTTAGTAAATACTTTTGGGGGTGATTTTAATCCCAGAAAAAAATATAGTTTGAAATGATGCCACAATCAGGTAGGACTTTTTCCTTTTGGAAAATGATATTTCTGGTCTTGCCGAATGAATAACAAATCAATGCTCATTCAATTGTATTTATTGAGGGCTTACTGTGTGCAGTGCACTGTACTAAGCGCTTGGGAGAGTACAATATAACAGACACACTCCCTGCCCACAACAATCTTACAGTCTAGATGGGGAGACAAGCATTAATACAAATAAATACATTACACCTATGTACATAAGTGCTGTGGGGCTGTGGCAGTGGTGAATAAAGGGAGCAAATCAGGGCAATGCAGAAGGGAGTGGGAGACATTATTCATTAAATCATTCATTTTAGTTCACTTTAAACATTACTAATGAAGATTTAAACTGGAGTATCTAGAAGAGAAAGTTTCCCCTCTCGTTATACAAGTACACTTGTTTTTCCTGAAGAATTACTCATCCTCATGGATTCTGTGGGCATCTTTCATCCGGTTAGGGCTTAGATTACTGAATATTTATATATTTTCTTAAGAACCTTCCGGTCTACAAACCATTGATTCTGCCAGCCCCCAAAAGGAACTTTAAAATTCAAACACCACTAATCAAATGGAGTTGGCAGGATCGTCAACTCCATCTCGATGATGCTAGCATCTAGAGGATTGAATTTCAAATACTTAGGTCAGCAAGGCTGGTGGAGTCCTGTTATCTTTGCAAGGGGATTAGTTGCTACCTCTCTCTCAATCCACCTTTCCCTGAAGAGGGCTCGAGCTTCAGGAGATGATGCCAGGGGTTGGGGAAAGGGAGTAATTCAAGGCTACCAGAAAATGATGGCCTAAAGGAAATGCACTGAAGGAACATTCATTCGTTCAATTGTATTAAGCGCTTACTGCGCGCAAAGCACTGCACTAACCGCTTGGGAAAGTACAATATAACAACAAAAAGACATATTCCTTGCCCACAGTGAGCTCACAGTCTAGAGGACAAACAGCCCACGTACACCTCTGGGTTGAAAGAAGCAGTGTGGCCTAGTGGCTGGAGCATGGGCCTGAGCGTCAGAGGACCTGAGTTCTAATCCAGACTCCACTATTTGTCTTAACTTCTCTATGCCTCAGTTATCTCATCTGTAAAATGGGGATTAAGATTGTGAGCCCCACATGGGACAACCTGATCACTTGGTATCCTCCCCAGCGCTTAGGACAGTGCTTTGCACATAGTAAGCGCTTAACAAATACCAAAATTATTATTATTATTATCTGTCTGGTGTTGTGACCTTGGGCAACTTCATTTCTCTTTGCCTCAATTACCTCATCTGTAAAATGGGGATCCCATGCCTGTTCTGCCTCCTGCTTAGACTTAAGCCCCATGTGGAACATGGACTATGGCCCACCCAATTAGCTTGCATCTATGCCAGTGTTTAGTACAGTTCCTGGCACATAGTAAGTGCTTAACAAATACCATAAAAAAAATCCAAGGTCCTAGTTAGTGAATCATATTTACTGAGAGCTTACTGTGTGCAGAGCACTGTACTAAGCACTTGAGAGAGTACTATATAAGAATAATCAGACATATTCCCCGCCCGTAATGAGTTTACAATCTAGAGGAGGAGAGACACATTTCTGTAAATAAATAAATAAATGACAGATGCGTACATAAGTGCTGTGGGACTGGGAGGCGGAATGAATAAAGGGAGCAAATCAGAAAGAGGTAGAAGGGAGTGGGAGAAGAGGAAAGAATATGGGACCAAGGTGAAAATGAACAGGATGCCGAGAAAAGTGGAAAGCTGATTTATAAATCAAGACGGTCACATCTGTATTTCTCACAATTTCCATCGTCCTGCCATTTTATTGCTTTGTGTTTATATTTCACTGGGTTGGATTTTTGAAAGGAGGTCAAGTTGAAGAGGAATAGTCCTGAAATCTGCCTTTGCTTCTCTAGGCTTGGAAGGGGCATCTGGAGGGTGAAGGCAGGCTACAGCAAGGGGGAAGGTGGAGGAAGGGGGTGATAGGTTCAAAACAAATAAAGAGAAATGTCTCTTCCATTAAACTGTAAACCTCTTGAGAGCAGGGATGGTGTCTTTTATTTTAAGTTCTAAGTGTTCACTACAGTGCGCTAAACATAGTAAGTGCTAAGTAAACACTACTATCAAATGAAGTTTTTTCATCAACCAGCGGTAAACCCATGGAATTCACTATCATAGGAAGTTATGCAACTGTAAATGTCTTTGAGAGTGGGCTGACGAAATTCAATGTCAATATTAAATTTAGCGATCCTTTATCAGGAGACTAGGTGTAGGCTATTAGACTGTTTCTTCAGTGGTACTTTGCTGTCCAGGTTGGAAACAATAATACCTTATCTCACTGGGCACTCTTGACTGGGTCCTTGAAAACAGATTTTTAAGTGAAAGAACACTAAACAAAGTGGTGTTTCCCATGGGAAATATTATAAAATGAATGGATGTGCTCCAAAAATGACAAAAATTGACTGAGTCACAACAAGCAGCTTTAAAAGGGAATTGAAAATATACTATGGCTACATGATTGGTAGGAGTGTAAACATGACCTAAGAGTGAAAGATTTCATACCTGAATTTTTTTTTGTGTGGATAGGCAAATCAATCAATGGTTTTTATTGAGCATTTACTGTATGAAGAGCACTGTGTTAACTGGTTCAGGGAGTACGATACAACAGAATTGGTAGACATGATGGCTGCCCTCAAGATGCTTACAATTTAGTTCAGAAAGCAGATATGACACTAAGCTCAAGATAAGAGAAGTGGGAGAGTATAAGGATACGCACGTAAGTGATTTGGGATGAATATCAAGGTGGTTAAGGGGTACAGACCTGAGTGCAAAATGATAATAACAATAATTATGATATTTGTTAAGCGCTTACTACGTGCCAAGCACTGCTCCAAGCACTGGGGTAGATACAGGATAATCAGGTTGTCCCACATGGAGCTCACAGCTTTAATCCCCATTTTCAGATGAGGTAACTGAGGCAGAGAAGTTAAGTGGATTGCCCAAGGTCACACAGCAGACAAGTGGCGAGTCAGGATCAGAACCCATGTCCTCTGACTCCCAAGCCCGTGCTCTTCTCACCAAGCCATGCTGCTTCTCCGTGCTTCTCCGCAAAAGTAACATGGGGAAGAGTGAACAGAGTGGGGGAATGAGGGGTTAGTTAGGGAAGACCTCCTGGAGGAGATGTGTACTACCCTTAATTTTCAAAGGTTACCTTCAACATCCTGTTCAGCAAAAGGGTGCATTGTGCTAAGGCACTAGAGATGCCATTACCTAGGCTAATTTGAAAGGAGGGCTAGTCACTCCATTCAAATCAGCCAAAACCCTTCAAATGAGAGGAAGGGTGGTGAAATAAAAGCAAACTATTTTAAGCTATCCGGAATTCAGAGAGCACTAAAAGTAAGGGGGTCATTGAAATTCAAAAGCGTTGCCACTAAAGAGCCTTATTATGTGGAATTTCTACTTGATTTTGGAGTTTCTCTTAGCCTGGCTCAGTGCTGTGATACTTTCATTCTTATACCCCTAAATACGCTGACAAGCTAAAATGGGCCCAGTATGGGACCTGATTGTCTTGTATCTACCCCAGAGCTTAGTACAGTGTTTGGCACATAGTATCCGCTTAACAAATGCCAGGATTATTAAGAAGGTCTCTCATGTCAAAAATCAGGTGATTTGAATCAACTTAAACATCACTTTAATGAAGTTGGAAGAAGTGAAAGGCCTTATATCCATATTTGTTGGATAGGAGCACTTGCTATTTCCATTCTGAGTCCCACAGTGTTTATGTACATATTGTAATTTATTTATTTATAGACTCTAGACTATAAGGTTACTGTGGCAAGGAATGTATCTACACCTCTTATATTGTATACTCCCAAGAGGTTAGCACAGTGCTTTACACACAGTAAGTATTCAATCAATATGATCGATTGACTGATTATATTAATGTATACCTCACCCTCAATCAATCAATCGTATTTATTGAGCGCTTACTGTGTGCAGAGCACTGTATTAAGCGATTGGGAAGTACAAGTTGGCAACATATAGAGACGGTCCCTACCCAACAGTGGGCTCACAGTCTGAAAGGGGGAGACAGAGAACAAAACAAAACATACTAACAAAATAAAATAAATAGAATAAATAGAATAAATAGAATAGAATAAATATGTACAAGATAAATAAATAAATAAATAAATAAATAGACCCTCTTGACCCTCAAGACCCTCTTGACTGTAAGCTCATTGTGGGCAGGGAACATATCTACCAACTCCGTTGTACTCTACTATCCCAAGCTCTTAGAACGGTGTTCTGTACCCATTAAGAGCTCAATAAATATTCCTGATCAATCGGAGGACCTCATTTAAAACTCATTCAACAGCTTCATTTCTGTTCAGTCTAACACACAGTCCATTTAGAATGAAAGAAGATGCCAAATGGAAGTAAAAAGAACAATCTCTTGATGTTACATCCCCTGAAAGTAAAAGGCAATGTTCTATTTTATGGTGCTACTTGGAGTAGAGAGCTATGATATACAATCAGCATCTGGTCCGAGTTGAAATACTGTACATCGAAAGGAAGCCAATTCAAATGAAGGGAGATGTCTTGATTGAATGTCTGTTGAACAAATAGTAAGACACGGACTTAACAAGGGAAAAAAATATGGATCTGTCCAATACCAAATGAAACATTTATTCCTGAAAGCTAAAAGAGAATTCATATCTCCAATAACATCCTGAATTAGCCTTTACTCTGTTTACATACCAACTTACAATGCGGACACTTAACAACCAAAACATGTTATTTCAGTGAAAGGGGAAAATAACACTACCTCATATGAAACATAAGTCATCTAGCCAGGGAGTTTCCTTCATTTATCTGGATTTAACTTTTCATATTTTGGTCTGACCTGTGGGATATTCTAAATTTATGGGTTGAAACAGTTATGCTTTTAAACATATCCATTTGAATTCAAACTGTAGCATTAGCAGAGTTGAACCCCCGCATCCTCTAGGAAAACATGTCTTTAGGAGACCGGCATTTAAAAGTTGGACTAACTCATTTAAATAGATAAAAACCATGGATAATTACAGCTAATGATCATTATTTTTTATTTTTTGCTAGGTGACCACGATTTTGGGGATTTCACCTAAATTTGATGCAAGGGTATTATGTAAAGAGATTCATATATCATTAGATTGTAAGTTCATTGTGGGCAGGGAACGTGTCTACGACTCTGTTATATCATACTCTCCTAAGTGTTTAGTACAGTGCTCTGCATACAGTTAAGCGCTCAGTAAATACAACTGACAGATATCGCAGGTCATGAAAGTCAAGCGAGGATTCTGGTTTAAGCCTTCAGAATCTCTCTGCATCTTACTGTTTTCATATATACAGTCAGAGAGGGAGGTCAAAGAGGGAGGTCAAACAGGTTTCCCATCCCCATTTTCCAGAAGAGGAAACTGAGGCACATAGCGGTAAAAAGACTTGACCAAGGTCACAAAGAGAGAAGTGGCAATGGCAGGATTAGATCCAAGTCCTCTGACTTCCAGTCCTTTCCTCTTTCCACTCTGGTTCCCAAGCTGAGAGGCAATTTGTCCCTCCTTAAGAAGGGAGTGTGTAGGCTAGTGGTTACAGCACAGGCCTGGGATTCAGAAGGACCTGGGTTCTAATCCTGACTCAGCCACACAACTGCTGTGTGACCTGTAGCAAGTCACAACTTCTCCAGGTCTCAGTTACCTCATCTGTGAAATAAGGATTCAAAGAGCTTAGTACAGGGCTCCACACACAGTAAGCGCTCAATAAATACGATTGAATGAATTGAATGAAAGTGTGAGTCCCATGTGGGACAGGGACTGTTTCCAACCTGATTAACTTGTATCTATCCCAGTGCTTAGAACAGTGTGTGGCACATAGTAAGTGCTTAACAAGTACCATTATTATTATTACGGGAAGCAGCATGGCTCAGTGGAAAGAGCCCGGGCTTTGGAGTCAGAGGTCATGGGTTCAAATCCCAGCTCCACCACTTGTCAGCTGTGTGACTTTGGGCAAGTCACTTAACTTCTCTGGGCCTCAGTTACCTCATCTGTAAAATGGGGATTAAGACTGTGAGCCCCCCGTGGGACAACCTGGTCACACTGTAAACTCCCCAGCGCTTAGAAAAGTGCTTTGCACACAGTAAGAGCTTAAAAAATGTCATTATTATTATTATTATTATTAGTGGAGAGATCAAAGGTCTGAGAGTCAGAAGACCTGGGTTCTAATCCCAGCTCCACAACTTGTCTGTGACAGACAGTGGGAAAAATCACTTAAATTCTCTTTCCTCAGTTTCTTCGTCCGTCAAATGGGGATTCAATTCCTATTCTCCATCCTACTTAGACAGTGAGCCCCATGTAGGACAAGGGTTTAACCTAATTTTCTTGTATCTACTCCAGTGCTTAGTACATTGCTTTGCACACAATAAATGAACATTTAATAAATACCACCATTATTAGAGGTGGGAGCACTCTATCCCCACAGGCTGAACACTGTAGCCAACCCAAACAAGTAGGCTATTCAGGGATGGAGATGTAACAAACCACTAATTTA
Source organism: Tachyglossus aculeatus (assembly GCF_015852505.1). Taxonomy (NCBI): domain Eukaryota; kingdom Metazoa; phylum Chordata; class Mammalia; order Monotremata; family Tachyglossidae; genus Tachyglossus; species Tachyglossus aculeatus. The sequence goes on along the minus strand of NC_052084.1, from coordinate 28,994,884 downwards.
TTTAGGAGATGCAATCTCCCTATGAAAGAAGCATATCTGAAGGAGAAGAAAATCCTAAGCAATCAAAATGATAGAAGAATCATAGGAGTGAAACTTTTCCAAATAATCTCCCCGCCGTCCCTCACAGACCGTGACCTTGGTCAACCAACTTTCCTTTCTAAAGTGGGAACAGTTCAATCTTGAGGATAGAAATAATTTTACTGGGGATATTCATTTCCTGGATCGTTTTATATGGGTCATGAGTCACAGAAAGAATTAAAAGATAAGACTGCTGGGAACTTAATCCATTGACTGTTAGCCAATAAATAGGGGGATAGCTGTCTGGGACACTCCCCTCAACACAACTGAACAAATTTTTGGAAATGTGAGAGGAAACAGTGGAGAAAAATGGGGGAATCAATTGTCAGTCTCAAACCGCCCACCTGATTTATTTTCCTCTCTGGAATGACTTTATTTGTTTGAAGAAATGTGCTTAAAGTAGGATGACATGAAGCAAAACATACTCTGATGTGAAAGACGGAGTTTTCCTTCAACAGAAACAGAGATAAATATAGGTTCTGCTTCACATTCTCTCTTCCGAACTCGCCTCTATTAAACAAAAAAGAGTGTAATATTTTAATAAACCAAACCATGAAACAGAATGTGTCAAATGCCTTTGAGAATAATTATATGGTTGTAGTGAATATGACTGAATCATTAATTTGACAAAATGATAGCTCTAACAAGTAAATGAAAAATAAAGCTAAAAAGCCTTTCAGCTGCAAAAGCTTTGACAACCTTAAGACGAATACAATCAAATAATCAACCCCTTCATAATCAAATCATGTTCATACACCAAATGTTTTGAGGGGAAATTGGCACCTTAACCACTTTCATTAGAAACTAGTACATCTATTCAAAACAACCAAGAAGAGGCCAACACAAGCTTAATGACTGCCACTTATGATTTTACCATTCGATCGCTTATTTTTTTTTTGATAAATGCTGATTGTAACTTGTCTTCCTTTTAATAGTTACTTATCTGTTACTATTCAGTGTTACTATGTTACAATGTTACTATTCAAATAAGGAGAAAATTAATAGACTGCATGCAATTTAAAACTCCCACAATCTGACACCGTGAGCACATTCCAGTTCAGGAAAAATAGTCCACTTCGTAAAAGACCTTATATCATCTCATCCTACTTTAAGCACGTTTCTTGAACAGAAACCTAGAACAGTGCCTGACACATAGAAAGTGCACAGCAAATATAGTAATAATAAAAATACTAATAACAGTGCAAGGGGTCTCTATAATGTCTTAATTAGCCCATCAGACAACACACATGCCTATCGAAAGCATCATTCTTTTTAAGTAACCTGTCTCCCATTTCTCATCAGTGGATTGAAAATAGAGAATGACTAGATAAAGGAAGAAGGTCATGGGGGTCTATAACCGGCTCTGCCACATGTCTGCTGTGTGGCCTAGGGCAAGTCACTTCACTTCTCTGGGCCTCAGTTACCTCATCTGTAAAATGGGGATTAAGACTGTGAGCCCCACGAGGGACAATTTGATCACCTTGTATCCCCCCAGCGCTTAGAACAGTGCTCTGCACATAGTAGGCGCTTAACAAATGCCATTATTATTATTATTATTATTATTATTATTATTCTCTGGGCCTCAGTTACCTCATCTGTAAAATGGGGATGAAGACAGTGAGCCCTATGTGGGACAGGGACCATCCAACCCGATTTGTTTGTATCCACCCCACAGTGCCACAATGCCTGGCACATAGTAAGCAGTTAATACTATTATTATTATTATTATTATTATTATTATTATTGCCACCCAGCAGGGGGAGGTAGATCCTAAAATAAATTATGGATATCAGGAAGGATGGAAATGCAAGATTGGTGTGTAGGAGCTATGTAGGGGAGTGCGTATCCAAGTGCTTAAGAGGGGTCATTCATTCATTCAATCATATTTATTGAGCACTTACTGTGTACAAAAGCACTGTACTAAGTGCTTGGGAGAGTACAACAACAGACATCCCTTTCTCACAGTCTAGAGGGAGACAGACATTAATAAACATAAACAAATAAATTCAGAGTGCAGGAGAGGTACTAGAGAAGCAGTGTGGCTCGGTGACAAGAGCCTGGGCTTGGGAGTCAGAGGTCATGGGTTCTAATCCTGACTCTGCCACTTGTCAGCTGTGTGACTTTGGGCAAGTCATGTAGCTTCTCTGTGCCTCAGTTACCTCATCTGTAAAGTGGGGATTGAGATTGTGGGCCCCACATGGGACAACCTGATCACCTTGTATTCCCCCAGCGCTTAGAACAGTGCTTTAGCACACAATAAGCACTTAACAAATACCATTATGGTTATTATTATCATTATCATTATTATTATTATTATTATCATTACTAGGAGGTGGGATAAGGTGGGGAGATTAGTGTATGTCTTTATTAGCCTCCTTATTGGTCATCCAGTCTCCAGCTCCTCTCTGCTTCAGTCTGTGCCTCATTCTGCAGCTCAGACCATCTTTATAAAATATCTTTCCATTCCAGTATCATTTCAGCAGTTTGTATTCTCTACTTTTCACTGTATTTTCATAGGTATCGCTTTCCAATCTGTACATTTATGTCCATCTATCAATAGATTGTAAAATCCTTGAGGATAGGGATCCTGTCTCCTTCTATTGTACTTTTTATGGTGTCTATTAAGCACTTTCACTGTGCTTCTCACTGTGCCTCAGTAGGAGGAAGACAAAGGCATTGGGCAACTGTAAGCATCAGTCACTATTGTCTGCTGTGTGGCCTTGGGCAAGTCACATGACTTCTCTGTGCCTCAGTTCCTTCATCTGCAAAATTGGGATTAAGACCGTGAGCCCTATGTGGAACAGGAACTGTGTCCAACCTGATTATCTTGTATCTATCCCAGCACTTAGAACAGTGCCTGGCACAGAGAAAGCGCTCAACAAATACCATTATTTATTATTATTATTTTTTGCAGTCTTCCACATGGGTCCTTCCCAATAGTGCTTGGCTAATTCATTGGTTACACCTATAGGATGGTTTGCCTCAACTTTTCCTTCAAATTGCACAACAGATCTGTTACATCCAACCCTGAGACACTCCTCTGATGTGTTCTTTTGCTCACTTCTGTTGGAAGGTTTTAGAGGATGTCAACAATTAGGCTTTAAAAACAAATTCTAGTAAAAATTTCCCATGATCTTGAAATAACACATGGAATTCATATGACAACCTCCATACTTCTGCCAGGCTTATGAATTTGTTCACACTATGCATTCTTTAAAATTTCAGTAAAAATAAGGATTACTAAACACTCCCCCTTTTAGACTGTGAGCCCGTTGTTGGGTAGGGACCATCTCTATATGTTGCCAACTTGTACTTCCCAAGTGCTTAGTACCGTGATCCACACACTGTAAACGCTCAATAAATACAATTGGATGAATGATTAATATTCTGTGATCCTTCTATATCATATGTTTTTCACCAGAACCATTTAGTCCATGTTTCCCTGCTCCTCAAGGACTTACAGTAGTCCACCTCTGCAGGAAACAGAAACTTGCCAACAGCTTTGAAGCACTCAATCACCTTCCACATTACTTCCCTGATTTCTTAATACAACAAAGCCTGCATGCTGGACTCCTCTAATGCCAACCGACTCACTGCATCTCAGTCTCGTCTATCTCGCCACCGCCCTCTCACCCTCCATCTTCCCATCCTATAGACGATCGCTCTCCCCACCTTCTGAGCCTTATTAAAAGCACAACTCCACCAAGAGGCCTTCCCTGATTAAATCCTCATTTCCTCTTCTCCCACTCCCTTCTGCATCATCCTGACAATTGGATTTGCACACTTTATTCACCCCTCTGTCAGCCCCACAGCATTTATATTCATGCCTGTCTCCTCCTCTGGCCTGCAAGCTCATTGTGGGCAGGGAACATATGTACCAGCTCCAGTATACTGCACTCTCCCAAGCGATTAGTACAGTGCTCTGCACACAGCAAGTGCTCAGTAAATAAGGTTGACTGATTGATTGATACATTTCCACTTAAAATACTCCAGAAAGCTCCTCCTTTATTTATTAAAGGAATACCTCTAGCAAAAAATACAGTAACCTTTCAAATCTTTACAGTCAAGCCCTCTTCTAATACTATCTTTATCACGGCAAAGGATGGTCTGGTGATTTTAGACCTTCAAAAACACAGACTATATAAGGTACTCAATTATTGCCGAAGTTTTATTCAAAGTAAGAGACCTCACAGAAAGGATGAAACAATGGTATGGAAAATTACCATGCACTCCAACTGGACTCCTTACTGCAGTCTTATTGCTTCCATGTGTAAAAAATTAAAAAAAAAATGAGAGCCAACCACGATCCCTAAGATTTTTGGCATTCTCAATATACCCTGAATCCAGAAAAAATGGATTTCACTTTTATTATTTTTATACTATAGCACAATCCTATCAGATTCACAATTTATTTCATCGTTACGGGACTAGAGGTTGTAAATGAGTAATAAAGCTGTTTTATTGTATCTAAAGTAATATGCTATTTTTAAAAAAAGCCATGATAGAGCAAACACATTTCATATTTCATACTTTGATTTAAACAAATTGAATGTGTTTAGATTTATGAGCTGTTCAAATGTTAAAGAGAACTGATTTTAGACTATTTTAAATTTGATACACCACCACCATTTTTAGGACAACAAAATGAACTTTCTTTATAAGCTGCCATTGAAATTGCTACATATAAATGCCAACCCAAAGATTAGACTGGTAATGTTTTATTTGGAGGTGACAAAGTAAGGTGCATATCTACTAGTTCTTTCCTATTTCCATCGTTAACCGTGCTCTCCGTTTTGAATGGAATGGCAGGGAAATCAAAACGGAAAGAAAGCATGCATTCTGGCAGTGTTGATCGTATGTCTGTCTCCGATTCTTTCTTCCACTTAAACTTCTGGATTGCGAGACCCATGAGGGAAACAGACTGTGTTTTATTCCCACCTGTGGATTTTCCCCCAGTACTTGGTATAATAATAATAACAATAACTGTGGTATTTGTTAAGCACTTACTATTTGGCAGGCACTGTACTGAGTGCTGGGAAAACTGTATATATTGAATGCCAATTTGTAGGACACTGTCAGGGAAGTGCTATAAACAATGATCTGGAACGCAAAGGACGGCCGACTAATCAATCCAACTTATTTATTGAGTACTTACTGTGTGCAGAGCTCTGTACTAAACACTTGGGTGAGTACACTATTACAGAGTTGGAAGAAACGTCCCCTGCCCACAAGGAGCTTACAGTCTAGAGGGAGATTACAATGGAGAGTAGGGAAATGGGGAGAAGGGGAAAGGGGAACAGAAAGCAATGTGGTGAAGTGGAAAAACCCCAGGCCTGGGACTCAGAAGATCTGGGTTCTAATCCCATTTCTGCCACCTACCTGCTCTATGACCTTGGGCAAGTCACTCAACTTCTTTGTGGGGATAAGTGGGGATAAGATCTCTTCCCCTTCTCTCTAAGACTGTGACCCCTATGGGGTATAGGGGCCTTGTCCAATCTCCTCATCTTGTACTGACCCATGGCTTAGTACAGTGCTTGGCAAATAGTAAGCACTAAATCACTATTATTATTATTAGTGTCTCAGGACAGTAATCCACCACCTCCAAACACCCTCACCCACATAAATAGTGATCCCATCTCTCAGTCACAGACCGAGGCTCAATATAATGGCGGGAAATGACAGGGAAGATTAAGTGCAAGTGGAAGAAGAGGCACATTTCAGGAGTCAGAAGGCCAGATCTGGGCTTCTATTCTGCTCAACTCATGTTGGTCTGCTTTCTTTTAGTGAGCTTTTCCCCCATTGAGCAGCTTTACTGATTATCTATCAGTGGTGTTTACTGAGTGCAGCAGGGTACTGTATTAAACCCTTAGAAAAGTACAATACAACAGAGTGGGTAGATTTGTTCCCAGTCTACAACAAGGTGAAGGGGGAAACATATGCTACTACTACTACTACTAATAACAATAATAAAAATAATTGTGGTACTTGTTGAGCGCTTACCATGTTTCTGGTACTGTACTAAGCTCTGGGGTATATAAAAGCAAATCAGGTTGGACACAGTCTCTGCCACACATGGGGATCAGTTTCAATTCCCATTTTACAAGATGAGGAAACTGAGGAACAGAAGTGAAGTGACCTGCCCAAGATCACATAGCAGACAAGTGGCGGAGCCTGGATTAGATCCCAGGTCCTTCTGATTCCCAGGGCTGTGCTCTATCCATTAGACAACACTGCTTCTCAAGTATTTATACATATATAATGGCTCAGTAGGAAAGAGCCCGGGCTTTGGAGTCAGAGGTCATGGGTTCAAATCCCGGCTCTGCCAATTGTCAGCTGTGTGACTTTGGGCAAGTCACTTAACTTCTCTGTGCCTCAGTTACCTCATCTGTAAAATGGGGATTAAGACTGTGAGCCCCACCAGGGACAACCTGATCACCTTGTAACCTCCCCAGCACTTAGAACAGTGCTTTGCACACAGTAAGCGCTTAATAAATGCCATTATTATTATTATTATTATTATATAATACTTTATAATATATCATTTTATAAATTCACTCATTCATTCTTTCAATCAAATTTATTGAGCGCTTACTGTGTGCAGAGCACTGTACTAAGCACTTGGAAAGTACAATTCGGCAGTAAAGAGAGACAATCCTTGACCACACTGGGCTTGTGTATGTAAGTGCTGTGGGGTTGAGGGTGGGGAAAATACCAAAAGAACAGAGATCCAAATTCCATATACGGCATAAGAAATGTTCAGTGTTCATTATGTGCAAGTTCTATGTACGATGCTTTTAACTCTTTGAAGGAAAAACATTATACGCCACCCTGCTCCTACATCATACCAAAGCTTTCTAGTATAGAAATTCAGCAATCTATCTGTAAATCAATATTTTAAGAATCAGCCACTGGAGTTGGGCTCATTGTGAGCAGGGAACGTGTTTACCAACTCTGTTGTATTGCACTCTCCTAAGTGTTTAGTATGGTGCTCTGCACACAGTAAAGGGGCTTAATTAATGCCACTGATTGATTCTTGACTGGAGTTATGAGGGTCTAAGCCTCTTTCCTCTAAGTACAAAGGAGGAGGAAGGGAAGGAAGGAGGGAGAGAGAAAGAGCAAAAGTTCTTTATAAAAAGTTCAAAAAGAACTTTATAAAAGTTCAAAAAGAACTTTATAAAAGTCCAAAAGAGTTATGAGGGTCTAAGCCTCTTTCCTCCAAGTAGAAAGGAGGAAGGGAAGGGAGGAGGGCGAGAAAAAGAGCAAAATTTTCTTTATAAAAACAACTTTTACCTCTATAGCATCAGCATGGACGTGGGAGAGGAGAGAAGTTTTAAATAAAGGTTTCCAGAATTACTCATTCATTTCTGAAACATAAATTTTTTTCAAATCTATTAATTAAAATCTCAGCGCTATGTAATGCCTACAGCAGTACTGTGCATACAGCATGTGCTCCATAAATACTGCCAAACGATAACAATAAATACCACCTCTCAGAATTAAAAAAAAATCATTTCGCAAATTTTGTGTATTCTCTTGGTCTCAATACAAAATTCGAACTACTCAAAAACAAATGTTCCAAAGGAATAACAAGGATATGGCCAAGTGAGGAATCTAATGTCAAGATTTTTTAAAGACGATTTTAAAACAAATAATTTTATGCAAATTAATAATGCTACAAATGACATATTCTGGTATCTTTATTTTTCTAGTGTTGGAGTTTTTTAATCCGTTATTAAAGATGGAAAACCACAATCCCTTCAGTGTCTACTTTTACCTACCAATTATGCTTCTTCTATTAAATCTATTTCTGTAACCAGATATATTTTCCCCCTTCTGCTAAATCTAAAGGGATCCTCATATATCTTACAGCAAAGTCCTATACTTGGCATTGTATTCTCCCTTAAAACCTCAGAAATCTCTTTCATTGACACCATAGACAGACTACAACTAGAAAACTCAGCTGGCTCTTTAATCCTTGTTCAAATTCCACGGATCTTGTCACTATATACACTTGTCCATTTAATTCTGAAACCAAAAGTTTAATTCAGATATCTCTTTAACATAAGAGCTTCCATAAATCGTATGCTTCAATGCTTACTGAAATCCCTGAAATTGCACTCTTGGTTGTTTTAACAGATTTAACATGGAAAACTGTAAGATAACGTATTGGAAAACTTCTCCAGAGCTCCAAAAATTATCTCACTGTACTTCCTAGAGGAGGCATTCAGATGGAGTTTCCTAGTTTTACATCCTAATTTATGCCATCTTTTTCTCCCCCTTTTTTTCCACTTTACTTCAAGTAGACATGAAATTCCAGAAGCCGCAGTAGCGAAAAATTTAGGTCGGAAAAAGTTAAACTCACAATTGTCAAGTGATGCAGAAATTCTAATGGCAACATTAACTCTCCAACATTTCACAAGTTAGAATATTGGGGGGCAGAAAATCCATTTTCAAATTACAATTCTCCCCCAGAAGTGTTACACGAGTGACGACTATCTGCTTAACCTTACGTTTCCTTCAGCGTTAACAGACTTAAAACAGAGAACTCTTTGGTGGGGAAGAAGTGCTAGAGAAATGCAAAACATAGTACTTTTATAGATGCACAATAAAATGCACATTTGGAATTTAACTAGTTACAGAAAGCGAAGCAAATACATAATGCCTATAAGAACTTTCCATTTTCTTTCCCTGAATTTTGTTAACCTCTTATCCCATTCTGTAAATTTTTGCATTTAATTAGCATTTACTGCAGACAAAATCAGAAATAATATAATTTTGATTTTAAAATTTCACATTATTCATGTGCTCATTTTTTGTAACAATCCCTGAGAGTTAAAACTTTTGTTCACTTGAAACCACTCACATTTCTCCTACCCAGAACTTTAAAAAAATTCATAAGAATTTTATAATGCAAAGTTAGTAAAAAAATATATAATCTTCACAGGATACTGTACTAATATTTAATTTGCAAATACAACCTTCTGTGTTCTAAGTTTTAAATCATTCCCTATTAAAAAAACATACACCATTATGTATAAGCATAGAAAACAGATTTTTCTATAAAATACAGATATAATGTCAACCTAAAATCTAGTCTAAGAATGAAAAAAATGTTGCAAATACTTTTGAATACATTGCAATTCTAATATCACAATGATTTATGCTAAGCTGATACTTTAATTTGCATTGTAATAAAAAATAGATATAGGGTCAACCTAAAATCTAGTCTAAGAATGAAAAAACGTTGCAAATACTTTTGAATGCATTGCAATTTTAATATCAATGATTTATGCTAAGTTGATACTTTAATTTGCACTATAATAAAAAAATAGATATAGGGTCAACCTAAAATTTAGTCTAAGAATGAAAAAATGTTGCAAATACTTTTGAATGCATTGCAATTTTAATATCACAAGGATTTATGCTAAGCTGATATTTTAATTTGCACTATAATAAAAAATAATGCTCTGAAAAATCAGCTTCTGGAATGTTTTAGGAATGTGGATGTTTCAAGAACTGGAAATTATACAAAAAGGGAGTATGCTTTTTTCCCTCAATTAACAGCAATACGTTTGGAGTACCTATTTTAAAATAGAATTCTTTGCTCAAGTTTTTCAACCGCAGCTCTTTAGCGTCGTGGACCATAAAACACTTCGGGTACACCAGGCCCTTCAAATGCTGATTTGGAACAAACCCATCTATAATAAGTTGACGTCTATGAAAATTTAAAGTTGATTGCATAATAACTGATTTCACGACAAGCTTTATTTTTAGAAGAGATCAAAAATTCAGATTCAGAAGATTCGTGTAAAACGTCAAGTGTGAGCCTATTCAAACAGGACTTTAAATAAAACCGAAGTCGGTCTATTAAATCCATTTCAAGCTTTCCCAGACATTTTACTTCAACACAAGGCTTTTCAGTTCCCACTCTGGAAAGATTCCTTTTCCAGAATATGTAAATAGGTCATTAACTAGGAAGCCCGTAGATCCACATGGAAAACATTCATTTTCAGCAAATTCTTACCTATAGCTGCGAAAAGCTTTCTTTATTCCCCCCCGCCCCCCCGCCCCACTGGATACATGCCAAATTGTGCAACATTAGATTCAAGTCCCCAAAGTTACAGTACCTGAACTGTTGAACTGATCTCTGAAGCAAAGCCACCAGTCAATGGGGCCTCGTGACTTATCAAAAGTCGTCCAGTTTTGATCACCGACTGAAAAACAGAAGTGGATAATATGGTTTCTGAGGGGGCATCATTTCCAAATATCACAGAGCCGTAACTGTACATAAACTCATCAAAATACCGAATGTTTAACGCTTGCATTCGTAGTAAAAAATAGACCAAATCTCCACTATAAAAGCTGTTAACAAATCATTACAAACTCCTCACATGAGTTACTCTATGGGTGACCGAAGTAACGCAAAGCCACTACTACACAGACTCGGAAAATCACTTTGTGCTGATAGGAACTAGTGAGCAAAAATGCCTACATGTCCTCTGTTTCTCATTGTGAAATTCCCTCTTTTACCTCCAAAGAAGTGACGTTGAAAAGTGTACAAAACTACAATATTAGGTTTCAGTTGAGAGAGCATGGGTATGGGAGAACTGATATTTTTGAGAGAAATGTTCACTTAGATGAGAAAGGGGACACAAACGCCATTTGGAAGATGAAAATGAGGAAATGTTAAATCCCCCCGAAGATGGAGAAACTTGCAATTAAAAACAGAGGCCTAAATGGAAAATGCCTGACACTTCTCCTAACTGAATACTGTCCAAGAGGAAAAGAACATTTGATTGCAAAATTAGAAGGGGGGAAACAATCAAAGAAACAGCCCTAAGGTTCCTGAATAATTCTAAAATGCCTCTGGTGCATTTTAGAAAGTTAAATTACCGTAGAAACACATCTATCTGTTGAGTTGAGACAAACAAAGATGCAGGTTCAACCTCTTTACAACTACAAATTGCTATACTAAGCCTGAAATTTTTGATAAATGGGTTTCTCTCTTCTCCAGGAAAACTTCCTCTAAGGCATTTCTGCATGTGAGCTGTGAGCGCCTGCATTTTTCCAGCCACGGTCTAAGTCTGTTTGCCTCTTTCCAGAGGTGCTGTAGGGCAGAATTTTAAAGACATGACTCGCTGTAGTTATAGCTGTCATATGCAAACACCCAAGAAGAGGTCAGTGACCTACTGAAAATTCCTCCACGCTCCCGAAGGCATTCTAATCCCATCAAAAATGAGGATTTTCAATCACTTCATCCATCAAAAACACAAATCAGAGACAATTGGAAGGATGAATTGCTAAATGAAAAAAGTGAGACAATAGCTAATGTACTGACTAAAGAAGAGCCCCAGTCCTGGAATATCTTAGTCTGGTTTTCGTTTGTGCTCATATCTATAAACCTGCACTCTTTGCAACTCTATCACCTCAGGGAGCCGAGTACAAGATGAAAAGCAACGAATAAAGAAAATGGTCAAAGGAATGAGAAATTTCAGGAAAACTCCATTTGAAAGAACAGCCACCTCAAAATTTCTTACTGTTCAGGGTAGGGTGATTTTTAAAACCATGACAGAAGTGCAGAATCTAGCTGGCGTGGTTGAGACTCGGAGAACTCCCTAAGGTAGAGGACTCAGAGTTGGTCTCTCAATAAATAGCATTAATTGAGTCATTACTCTCTGCAAAACAGTGCACTATAAACTTGGGAGAGTACAATACAGTTAGCCTGCAAGGAGCTTACCATCTAATGGGGCTGTTTACCACGGATGAAATTGAAGAATAATAATAATTATGGTACCGGCTAAGCACTTGGCATGTGCCAAGCACTGTACCTACGCACTGAGGTAGATACAAGATAATCGGGTCAGACACAGGCCAGGTCTCGCTTGGGATTCAAGATACAAGAGGGAGGGAGAATGGGTATTTTATCCCATTTCTCAGATAAGGAGATTGAGGCCCGGCGAAGTTAAGCAGCTTGCCCAAGTTTACACAGCGGAAAGTGGTGGGGCCGACATTAGAACCCAGGTCTGCTGACTCCCAAGCATGTGCTCTTTCCACTAGGCCTTGGGTAGGGACTGTCTCTATATGTTGCCAACTTGTACTTCCCAAGCGCTTAGTACAGTGCTCTGCACACAGTAAGCGCTCAATAAATACGATTGATGATGATGATGATGCCCCAAGACCTTGTTGCTGAGGTGGTGTGGCGAAAAGGGGAGGAATCTTAAAGGCAACCAGAGCCCCAGACGCCGAGACTTAATGGACACCCTGAGCTCATTGTGAGCAGGTAATGTGTCTGCATACTGTTATATTCATTCATTCAATTGTATTTATTGAGCGCTTACTGTGTGCAGAGCACTGTACTAAGCGCTTGGGAAGTACAAGTTGGCGACATATATTATATTGGACTCTCTCAAGTGCTTAGTACAATGCATGGCACACAGTAAGTGCTCAATAAATATGATTGACTTGCTGACTGAAACAAGCCGGCCATCAAGGCCACCGGTGCAACACTGGGATTATGTGTTTGTTGCAGCTGCTATCACTTAATTAAATCACGGCACTAACTGCATTAGGCATCTAGCTGGTCTTCCAGAGCAGTTCCATAAAGAGAACATTGCAATAATCAAATTCAGACATTGCCTCCAGAAGCAAATCATATGGAGGGGAACTTCAAGGACAAAGAATGAACCACCAACACCACCTTCAAAGGAAAATGCTGAGCTTTCCTCAGTCTCTAGATATTTTCTGATCTGATGGTATTGAATCTTCTTCAGTGGTATGTGGTAAGCGCTTAGCAAATACTATAATCGCTCAATAAATACCACCGATGAATCATCATTACTATCACCTCAGCCCTGTTTGTCAGTTTGCTTACCGACTGTTGTATTGTTATCCTGTACTCTCCCAAGTGTTTAGTACAGTGTTGTGCACACAGTAAGCACTCAATGAATGTGATTTGTTGATTGATTTCCTCACTTCCACTAACCACTGATAACGTAAGAAGCTTCCTGATCAGACAACAATAATCTGTTAAGCACTTACAATATGCTAAGCATGCTTCTAAGAACTGGAGTAGACACAGGATAATGAGGTCCCACATGGGGCTCACACAGTAAGGATGAGGGAGAACAGGTTTTGAAACCCCATTGTGCAGATGAGGGAACTGAGGCTCAGAAAAGTGAACCAACTTGCCCAAGGTCACACAGCAGGTACGTGGCAGAGCCGGGACTAGAACCCAGATCCTCTGATTCCCAAGTCCATGCTCTTTCCACTAGATCACGATACGCAGCTACAGAATCTGGGGCCCTAAGAGTTTCACAATTTATCCACACCATGGAACTATATCTTTGCAAAAAGGAGAGACATACAAAGAAGAAAAATAATTTGAGAAAGTGAACATCTGGCCAGAAGATACAGTTGATTGAAGTGCCCCAGTTCTGTGGATGGTATGAAAATAATCCTCCCTGCCCATAGTAAAATGACCAGGCTCTGTCACTTTCCAACAGGGAGGAAAATTATTTTAAAAGCTGGAAAATATCTGCATTTTGCACAAGTGTCTTGGGTTACTTCTTCCTCATACTGGAAACATTAAAAAGAAGATGATATTTGCTGGGCTGTCAATCTAGTTACAGAGGAAACACTCAGGAAGATGAGTCTCTTAGATCAAAGCCCAGAAGTCTACTTAACCCACTCTAAGGCTTGACAACCAATCTGTTATTTTTTTCTATCTTCAAAAATGTATTTATTTATACTAATGTCTGTCTCCGGCCCTAGACTGTAAGCTCGCTGTGGGTAGGGAATGCATCGGTTAATTCAATCGTATTTACTGAGCGCTTACTGTGTGCAGAGCACTGTACTAAGTGCTTGGGAAGTACAAATTGGCAACATATAGAGACAGTCCCTACCCAACAGTGGGCTGCTTTGCACACAGTAAGCACTCCATAAATACAGCTGAATGAAGGAATGAATGAAAAAAACTAGTTGCAGCTGCCCTTCTTTTCTTCATCAAGGATTTAATACGGTAGTGCGTACTTACTGAACTGTTTCCCTTTTTACTACATTTTCCAGCTCAACCTATCAATCCCAAAAGTGCACCAAAAAACGGCATCTAAGTTCCTAGAGAATAGGGCATCTTGGGGTAACATCACAACACCCTGTTAGGAACGAGGGACTCCAGCTACAAGTAAAGAGGGGAAGAGAGGATGAGCACACCACCCCCACACAAAACAAATTTAACAGGCGACCATCTTGACTGTGGGCTTGTCCAAGAGAAGCCATCAAGATTAGTTTGATTAAACTAATTGGCAAAGTAAAAAGCACTTGCAGCAAAGCAAGAAAAGCACCGAAAACACCTGACAGTACCTTATGTCAATGGATCTGTAACAGGCTCACACTCTTAATCCCCACTTTACAGATGAGGTAACTGAGACCCAGAGAAGTGAAGCGACTTGTCCAAGGTCATACAGCAGACATATGGTGGAGACAGGATTAGAACCCAGGTCCTTCTGACTCCAAGGTGCATGCTCTATCTACTAAGCTATGCTGCTTCTCCTTTTCCAAAGAAAGGAGTCAGAAGGTCATGGGTTCTAATACCAGCGCCACCACTTGTCTGCTGTGCGACCTTTGGTAAGTCACTTCACTTCTCTGGTTCTCAGCTACCCCATCTGCAAAATGAGGATTGTGACTGTGAGCCCCATGTGGGACAGGGACTGTGTCCAACCTGACTAGCTTGTATCCACACCACACTTAACAAATACCATAATTATTATTTCAATCAATCGTATTTATTGAATGCTTACTGTGTGCACAGCACTGTACTAAGCGCTTGGGAAGTACAAGTTGGAGTTTTTATTATTATTTCTATTATTATTATTATTGTTATGCAGAAAGCAGTTGGGGAGGACACCACTGAACTTTTCACCCCAAACTCACATTTATTTTCATTTCAATCCAACAGATAGTCCTAGAGCAATATAGCAATGGCCGCTGGATGAATCCACTGAAATTTTGAAAGCTGGCCGGGTGCCACTAGAACGACAGGTACTCCCTTGAATCAATTCTGTCCAAGTTGGACTCCTCAGTAGTGCTTGAAAACCCAACCAACAGCCAGGCAGGAGGGGGAATGAGCTTCCTTCTTTGGTCCGCCTCCCACACAGATATTTAAATCTCTTCACAAACAGTTTGGAAAACAACGTGAACCAACTTCCAATCTCCAGAGCCAGGAAACATTGACTTAAGGTTGAATTATTCATCACCTGCTCCTTGTGGGACCATGCTGTTATGTAATCTCTTATTATTCCTCTCTGGATAGTGGAGGCGCCCAGGGAAACGAGTTGCCTGCCCCAATTCCTCTCTCTGAACTCTGACCTCACAGCCTCCTGGCCTTTTCTCAGCATCTTGGCCTGCTAGTTCCTAGCCAGTTTTCGGCAACCCACCGTTCAAGCGAGGGAGCCCACTCCCACTGTGAACCTTTCCCCACCACTAATCAGTTTTCTCCTCAGTCACAACGGCAATGGTCCATCCAGCCTGTTCTCTTTGCCCTAGGCAGTCATCTGCAAAATGGGGATTAGGACTGTGGGACAGGGACTGTGTCCAACCTGATTTGCTTGTATCCACACTAGCACTTAGTACCGTCCTTGTCACATAGTAAGCCCTTAACAAATGCTTTATCTTTATTATTATTATTAACCTGGCTGTTTAAGATGTGTGGAACCACTTCTCCCCTTTCCTTCACCTGTTTCCAATCCCACGAAGTGAAGGTTGTTATTCATTCATTCAATCATATTTAATGAGGGCTTACTGTGTGCAAAGGACTGTACTAATCACTTGGGAGAGTACAATATATGCCCTGTATCCCCCAATCCCCTGACTACAGAGATTGGGGAAGGGTATGTGAACTCAGGCCATACTGGACCGGGAGAAAGGTTGGAATCGGGCCTAAACCAGATCTGTTAAAGCATATGAAAAATAACAATCAATCCATCGATCGACTGTATTTATTGAGGATTTACTGTGTGCTGAAGCTGTGATAAGCATAATTCAAATTCCATCCCCTTTGCCTTCAGTGGACACTGACCACAAAATAGCCATCAAAAAGGAGGTCAGAAAAAGGAGGCCTGGATTCTTTATAGACTTGAACGATGGAAAGTTGGCTGTATGTCACACTGCTTATGATGTGCATAATCTACTGCCAAAGAAAATAATGTAAACTATCTAGAGTCTTACAGGCAATCTCAAAAATGGCTTCCAAAGCCCACAGCATAAATTTGTAAACTCTCATTTCTTTCCTACCCTGTCCAGGGCACATTATTTCAAAGCCCCTGTGAAAGTGTCACATTACACTTCCTAACCAGGAAAAATTACCTGCAAATTTCAGGTTATTGTTGCTAATAATAATGATGATTGCCTACCATGCTAATTAATTGCTTGTTAATTGCTTACTGTGTGTCAAGCACTGTTCTAAGCCCTGGGGTGGATACAAGCAAATCGGGTTGGACATAGTTCCTGCCCCACATGGGCTCACAGCCTAAATCCCCAGTTTACAGATGAGTTAACTGAGGTAGAAAGAAATTAAGTGACTCGTCCAAGGTCACACAGCAGAAAAGTGGCAGAGCCGGAATAAGAACCCAGGTGCTTATGACACCCAGGACCATGCTGCTTCCCCAAATTCTGTCAACCTAATGAACCGTATGTGTACAGTTTGAAGTCAAACTGCATCCATGTGAAGCCAAATACCTTCCTTTTAAATCAATCGATCGATCAGTTATATTTTTGAGGCTTACCGTTTGCAGAGCTCTGTACTAAGTGATTGTGGAAGTACAAAATAACACATTACCTACACACATTGAACTTACAGTCTGACGGGGGACAGACATTAATATAAATACATGAATTACAGATATGCACATAAGGACTTTCGGCCTGTGGGAGGGGTGAATTAAGGGAGCAAATTGGGGAGATAGAGAAGGAAGTAGGAAAAGAGGATATGAGGGTTTAGGCAGGGAAAGCCCCTTGCAGGAAATGTTCCTTCAGTAAGTCTTTGAAGGTGGGGAGACGAATTGCCAGATAAGAGGAGGGAGGATGTTAACCGTCCTCTACAGGTTTTTCTGTAGTTGAACCTTAGAATTTTACAATGAAGCAGTTTTGAAAATTAATCTCTTTCCCTTTTTTCCCCCAAACAGCTCTGTAATAAGCTTACATATTGTAGTTAGGCTCAATGTATAATTCTTGGAGTGCTGACAACAAGGGCGAACAAGATCAATCTACCAATTATAACTGCGCGAGCTCTTTCACGCACAATGAACCCTTAATAATAAGAAAACAACCTTAACCGAAAGCTTAACTGTCAGCCAGTTGGTTGTATTTTACACCGTGACTTTAAAAACGTATCAAGGGTTCAATTTCTCTGGAGCCAGTTGGTTCTCGACCAAGGCGATCCTGCTCTGGGGAATGATCAAGAGTTGAAAGTAAAAACATTGTTTCACTCGTGTCAGCGAGGATATATTGAGTCTATTTTCTATAATCCAGCCCAATTCTGTTCTAAAAGTGAATGACTTTTAGAACCATTATGAGAGGAACAAGAAATGCAGGCTTTAGTCTTGGGGAAGGTTTTACATATTTTTCAGAGTTTGGGTCATTCTGAAAAGAAAAGAGGTAGAGAGGGAGAAAAACCAAACCTTCTTTTTCCCCTGACTTTTGCCAACATTTCAGGTAAATGAAGCAACATAGCATGATTTTGTTTGGGTGTATCAAGAGAAAGGGAGTAAGCAACAAATCATGCTAGTACATAACTTAGTAAATGGATTCTCCCGTAGACTGCAAGCTCTCTGTGTGGGTACGGATTGTGACTACTCACTGTGTAATAATAATGATGGCATTTGTTAAGTGCTTACTATGTGCGAAGTGCTCAGAATAGTGCTCCTCACCCAGTGGGACTCAATAAATACCGCTGATTGACTGACTGATGCAGCCAAGATAGAGGCTTATATCCTAGTGGTCTAAAAAATACCGAATTCCAAATGGGCCCAATTTGCTCCAGTGGAGTAATTTGTTCTGTTATGTTGCTCACTGACTAAAGACTGTCATCTTTCAAGAACTATGCAATGTGAAGCAATTGAGAAGCCGCATGGCCTAGTAAGCAGGGCATGGACCTGGAAGACAGAAAGACTTGGATTCTAATTCCAACTCCGCTACTTGTCTGCTGTGTGACCTTGGGCAAGTCACTTAACTTCTCTGGGCCTCACTTACCTCATCTGAAAAATGGGGATTAAGACTGTGAGCTTCATATGGGACAGGGAGTGGATCCAACCTGATTAGCCTGTATCAATCCCAACGCTTAGTACGGTGCCTGGCACATAGTAAGTGATCAACAAGTGCCATTAAAAAAAAAACTGGCCTAATGGAAAGAGCAGGACCTCAGAGTTTGAAGAGCTGAGTTCAAGACCCAGCTCCATCACTGTCCTACTGTGTAACCTTGGGTGGGCAACTTAACCTTTCTGGGCCTCAGTTTCCTCACCTGTAAAACAGGTAGTACAAAAATGGCAAGCCCCAAGTGGGACAGAAACCATTTCCGATCACATACTCTTGATCTTCCTGATGCTTAGAACATAGCTCTTCATAAGTGCCACAGTAATTTATTATGCTGCTACCTATAACCGCCACCATAATAATAATGAACACTGTAGACACACATTTATACCGCTAACTTTTGATCATTTCTGCCAGTGGAGGACAGAGAGAGCAAGGCGAACTGAATCCACAAAACTTCTCTTGAGCTAAGTCAACCCCCTTTCTCCCATGAAAATTTTAACAAGGGTTGCTAATAAATAGCAGATTTAGCTTTTTGACTTTCGGCTCCTTTAATTTCCCCGACCAGATGGTGGAGGTGCAAATGAACACTAAAACTGCCAAAATGTAGGCAGCCAGATGGACGAGGAAGAGAAGAAAAGGCTCTGGATAATCCACACACTAAAAGCGTCAATCATTTAATGATCAAGAGCTGACATTTCGCTTGGCCAAAATTATCCAGAGGAAAATGAAACCCATTTTGATTAGGCTTCTTACTTTAAATGAGTATTTCTGAGAGTCTAGAGAATAAGGATATGCAAACACTTTGAGATATTTAACGATGGCAAGATCTCAATCACAATCAATCAGTGGTACTCAGTGGGTGCTTACAGTGTGCGGATCACTGCACTAAGCACTTGGGAGCGTACAATACAAGAGTTAGTAGACCCTCTGCCCACAAGAAGCTTACAGATTAGGGGGGAAGACACACTTTAATACAACTAAATAAGCTTCGGATATGCACCGTGGCAGCTGAGGGCAGAGTGAGTATCAAGTTCTAAAAGGCCACAAATCTTAGCGCCCGGGTGATACAGAAGAGAGCGGGAGGAGGGCTTAATTGGGGAAGGCCTCCTGGAGGAGACATGATTTCCACAAACTTTGAACGTGGGGAGAGTGGTGGTCTGTCTCTATAGATGGAGAGGTAAATCCAGGCCATGGGGAGGGCAATGGGAAAGGGGTCAGCAGCGAAATAAATGAGACTGAAGCACAGTAAGCATGCTGGTGTTAGAGAAGCGAAGTGTGCGGGCTGGGCTGTAATAGGAAATCAGTGAGGTAAGGCAAGAAAGGGTGAGCTAATTGAGTCCTTTAAAACCTGTACCTCATCCTCTACAGTTCTTTCTAAATTTCAGCTGAAATTGAAACCCTCAGACTTACCGTACCGACGGTCTTCCCAGAGAAGTCACCGTCCCTGGGGAAGATTTAAAGCAACTATTACAGACATTAAATAAGAGTAGCACAAGTATTTGCCGAGCAGCTATTTGGCGGAGAACACTGCACTAAGCCCTCAGGAAGTATAGAATGAAGAAATGACACATCTTCTGCCCACAAGATCAAAATGATCAAAATTAAAGTGGAGAAATATACAGCCCTGTAAAGTACAAGCTCATTGTGGAAAGGGAATGTGTCTCATACTTCTGTACTGGACTCTCCCAAGTGCTTACTACAGTGCTCTGCACCCAGAAAGCGCTCAGTAAATATGACCGATTGATTGAGTGTTAAGAAGATTATTAATAAGTCTATAAGCTCTAGAGTTGGCTGAAGGGATGATTAGCTCATGGTGCTGGGAAATTAGTCGGGGAAAGAGATGGGATTTTAAGAGGGCTTTGAGAATTACTGAAATTACTTCTAAATACACCATAAAAACTTTTAAGACATACAACTGCTTCTCCAAGTATGCAGTTTAGTGAGCAAGGAATTATGTTCATTAACAGTTTCCTTGCTGCAGAATGGGACTACTTCTCTACAAAAGTCTATACCTGAATCAGGAGTTTGCATTTTATTTTTCCTTATCAAAAAAAAAGAAACATTTTAAAACTTCATCCTCACAGAAATTCAACGATATAATCTGAAATACAAGATAAGCAGGTCCCATGGATTGCAGTCTAAGTAGAACAAATACTGAATCCCCATTTTACAAATGAAGAAACTGAGGTACAGAGAAGCACTGTGACCTAATGGATAAGGTATGGCTGGGAGTCAGAAGGACCTGGGTTCAAATCCCAGCTCTACTGCTTGTCTGTTGAGTGATCTTGGGCAAGTCATTTAACTTCTCTGTGCCTCAGTTACCTCATCTGTAAAATGGGGATTAAGACTGTGAACCCCATAGGGGACAGGGACTGTGTCCAATCCAATTTGCTTGAATCCAACGTAGCACTTAGTAAAGTGCACACAGTACACACTTAACGAATGCCACCCCTTAGAACAGTGCTCGGCACATAGTAAGCTTTTAACAAATACCGTAATTATTATTAATTAAATTAAATTACAGACAAGTTAAGTGACTTGTCCAAGGTCACACTCAGCAGGCAAGTAGAAGAGCCAGGAATTAAAACCCAGGACCTCTGACTCCTAGGCCCATCCTCTTTCCTCTCTTTTCAGTGAGAGTTGGATAAAACAATCCCTTGCCCTTTAAAGGCAGGGATTAAAAGCCCTTAAAATCCCATCTCTGCTGCTTGTCAGCTGTGTGACTTTGGGCAAGTCACTTAACTTCTCTGGGCCTCAGTTACCTCATCTGTAAAATGGGGATTAAGATTGTGAGCCCCACATGGGACAACCTGATCACCTTGTATCCTCCCCAGCGCTTAGAACAGTGCTTTGCACATAGTAAGCGCTTAACAAATATCTAAATTATTATTATTATTACAAGAGTTTACAGTCTTAGGGAGGAGTTTGCAAGAGCCTAGCATAAATGCTCAGTACCTAACTGGTGACTAAAAAAAACCCACTTTCGATGCTGATACGGCTGCTGTAAGTTCCAGAACTTCTTTACCGGGAAAAAATGTTTTTAAGGAAGCAACAAAAAATATGCATCTTAGCCAGACGTGTAGGCTGGTGGCAAAAGGCACCTGATATGAAAATTATATTAGAAGAATAAGCTTTGTGTATTCCTGTCAGATAAGAAAGCTAGAAAAGATGGGAATGTTTACATCAGTGCCAATTTCAGTACCTCCAAAAAGTCAACATTCTTCACTTTACTCTCACCTACCAAAAATGATTTACAAGATGTGGGAAAACCAGTAGAATGCATCCTCCTTATTAAAAATATGGATCGACAAATAGAAAACCTGAGTCAATAAATGTCTGAGAGTTTTAATACAGAAAAACCAATACTCCCTAGCCCTAAATAGGAATAACTCAGTTTGTGGAAAACAGACGATTTGAAGACTGTAAACATCTCTACTGCCCAATATTAGCTGTTCTTTTTTGCACCAAATTTCTCCATTTCAAAGGTTGTTATAACTATCCTAATGTTAGCAAGCTACAATTGTACAATCAGTAGACAGCCAAATAATTTCATTCATATTTAAACACTATGTTTAGATATATATTTAACATAATTACATGGTGGCTACACAGTACCCCAATTATTGCAAGGTGAATAAACAATGTTTTTTCCTCTTTCAGTTGTGTTTATTCTATGCTTTTGAACTACAGAAGCAATTTTGGTAAGGTCTTTTTGTTATTCCTAATTGAAATGCTAAGAGGCTGTAATTTTCTGAGTTGGGTTATAATGAACCAGGAGCAGACCATTTTAAAGAAACACAAGCTATTTCTTTCACGTTTAGCAAAGAGTTTACATGGCAAATTTGATCATTTTAAAATAATCCTCTGTAACCAAGTGATCTTGGAAATATTTAAGCTTGCAACTTTCGTTTAAAATGTGAAATGTCGCTTACAAAGATATCTCATGACCTACCCCCAATAACAACAATGCCCAGCACATAGTAGGCGCTTAACAAATACCACTATTTTTTATCATTATTATCATCTTAGAATGACTGATCCGTAAGTGCCATGCCATAATTTAAAAAATGATAATAACTGGCATATTTGTTAAGCGCCTACTATGTGCCAAGCACTGTAAGTACTGGGGTAGATACAAGTTAATCAAATTGGGCAAAGTCCCTGTCCCAGATGTGACCTCTGGGCTAAGTAGGAAGGAGACAGGTACTGAATCCCCGTTTTACAGATGAGGAATCCAAGGACAAGAGAAGTAAAATGACTGGCCCAAGGTCATCCAGTAGACAAGTGGCAGAGCCAGGGTTAGAACCCAGGTCATCTGACTCCCAAGCCCGACTTCTTTCCACTAGGCTACAATGCTTCCCAACATAGATGCTTCAGAATCCCAGATGCACCAGGGTCTGATTTCATTTTCCCTTAAAAATAACTACCGTTAACGAATGGTGTTCCTAAATACATTGCACTACTCACTGACTCCTCCAGGAATGAAGTGTGGAAGCTCCTGGAAGTTTCCGAAGGCGGGTTCAAAACAAATCACTCAAAAAGCAAGTAAAAGGTACACTAAAAGGCGGAGGGAACCCTCTGTTTTGGGTTCCTGATTCCTGCCACACTCCCCTTTTATTGATTTAGTGCTGGGATGACCTTCTGAAATGCTTAGAATATCCCTTAGAGATCAAGGAGCTCTATTTAATGATCCTAATTAAAAACCACCATTAAGTAATTAACTGGAGTCTCAGCGGCTCCTTTGGAGAAAACAGGAGGTAACTTATAAGCCCCTTCAGAGCTAAGTCAGACTTTGCTGGCTTTTCATCAATCTATCAATCAATCGTATTTATTGAGCGCTGACTGTGTGCGAGAGTTTGGGATAGTACAATATGACAGAGTTAGCACAGTCCCTGCCCACACTGAGCTTACAGTCTAGAGGGGAAGATAGACATTAATATAAGTAAATAAATTATGGATATGCGCATAAGTGCTGTGGGACTGAGGGAGGGGGGAATAAAGGGCACAAATTTAAGTGCAAGGGTAATGCAAAAGGGAGTGGGAGAAGAGGAAATTCGGGCTTAGTCAGGGAAGGCCTTTTGGAGGAGATGGAAGAAGTGTGGCTTAGTCGAAAGAGCACAGGCTTGGGCACTTCTCTGTGCCTCAGTTACTTCATCTGTAAAATGGGTATTAAGAAAGTGATCCTTGCATTGGACAATCTGGTATCCTTGTATCTACCCCAGCGCTTAGAACAGCGCTCGGCATATAGTAAGCACTTAATACCATAATAATAATAATTATTATTATTATAATGTCTATCCCCATCACACACAGGCACCCGTATCTCCCCTCAAAATTTTCACTCGAAAACTCAACCTGGTGGAACTGGGCAAACTGAGAAAAGTTACCACTAGGGAAGGAATATGTCCTGGTGGAAAGAAAGGGCAGGAAACGAGGGTCCTAATTTTGGTTCTGCCACTTGCCTGCTGAGTAAACTTAAGCAAGTCACTTCACTTCACAGTGTCTCAGTTTCCTCATCTGTGGAAAATGGGGCTGATATCCATCATGGCCATTCTCCCTTCTCCATTAGGCTGCGAGCCCCACATGAGACAAGGACTGTGTCCCATCTGTTAATACCGCATTTACCCCCAGCCGTTTGTAAAGCGCTTGGCACACAGTAAGCGCTGAACGAATACCATCATCGTTACTCTGATTCCAGGCCCCAAACAGAATGCTACGCTGGCTGAAAGTGTTTAATATTGGCCAATTTTAGAGATTTTACAGATAAGTTCGTTCCCGGTCACCACAAATGTTGACAGCCAAATGTAGGTTTTTTTTGTTTGTTTTTTTAATGGTATTTAAGAGCTTACTACGAGCCAGATAATTTAATAAGCGGTGGGGTAGACACAAGCTAATCAGGTTGGACACAGTCGACGTCCCACATGGGGCTCATTCATTCATTCATTCAATTGGATTTATTGAGCGCTTACTGTGTGCAGAGCACTTTACTAAGCACTTAGAAAGTACAATTCGGCAACAGAGACAATCCCTACCCAACAACGGGCTCACAGTCTTAATCCCCATTTTACAGATGAGGTAACTGAGGCACAGAATAGTGAAGTGAGTTGCCCAAGGTCACCCACCAGACAAGCGGTGGAGCCGGGATTAGAACCCAGGTCCTCTGATTTCCAGGCCTGGGTTCTTTTTCCCTAGGCCACGTGATTTCTCAAAAGAGATTGAAAGAGAGAGATGATCAAGGAAGATGCTTAGGTTGCAGACTTGTGAGAAGGCTGAGGGTGGTGAGGTTATCAGTGAAGGGAAAAATCGGTGGAGAGGAGAGAGCGGGGGAGAAAATCTGTAGTGAAAGGAATCTAACATTTATTTCTAATGATCATATTCTCCGAGACCACAATATAGGAGAAAACTGTCCCCTCCTCTCTGCACATCCCTCTTAACAAAAAAGAAAGGAGGCAACTGTAATTCATTGAGAATGTCATTTGAAATTATAAAGGGAAATGTTTGGTGCATGTAAGACAACAGCCCCTTTCAGGCTGCAGCATAAAATATTCAGACACCACCGCTTCAAATAATATCTCCATCTCCTTCTGTTCCAGCGCAAGAATGGCTAGCCAGGTCAGAACATTTAAATGCTGCACTTTCTCACATCTTCCCACTCAACAATTTTCGCATTCTGAATTGCCACCTAACAATGTAACATTTTCCCCTTACTTCCACCCAAGAAAGCGTGGACACTCTAATCTCTCCCATTACCTTATTATTCTGCCGTACCTCCCAAAGTCGCCCACATTAAGAATTTTCACTTCTACAACCACAGACAGTAGTAGTCTTAACAAAATGCACGAACCACCTTCACTATTTACTCAAATTCGTTTCCCCAACTTCCTTGCTCTTCCGGGAAAAAGAAGCACACATTTTTTTAATGATGAATTAACCACGTTATAATTAAGTCCATCAGGTATTTTTTCAGGTTCGTAATGATCATTTTCTTCCATTTGGGGAAATTTTAAATAACTCATAATAGGTGTCCGCTGGGCTATGAATTAAAAGATAAATAACTTACTCCTTGGGTATTAACTGAGCCGTTCTCCATACCAGACTAACTCATAAAATAAGACTTCTCTTTGAGAAGCTAAGCACCAAAAGAGGCAATTAACCTCAAAGGGCCTTTAGGACATCCTTACACTTTATTAATTTGCTGCTACCACTACTGTACTTTAGTATCTTCTATCCCGCTAGATTGAAAACCCCCTGAGGGCAGGGATCACGTTTACTAACACTCTTGCACTCTCCCAAGCACTTAGTACAATGCTCTGCACACAGCAAGTCCTGAATTAATACTACTGATTGACTGAAGAGCCTGAAAAGGTTAACACTACCCCAAATTTAAAATATCTTTCTGACATAGAACCGTTCAACTGAATTTAACTGTATGCCTTCAGTGTGCAAGGCATTACTAAGTGCTTAGGAAGAGAACAAGTGGATAGAGAATGGGTTTAGGGGTCAGAAGGATCAGGGTTCTAATCCCAGCTCCACCATTTGTCTGCTGAGAGACCTTGGGCAAGTCACCTCACTTCTCTGGGCCTCAGTTACCTCATCTGTAAAATGGGGATGAAGACTCAGCCCCATGTGGGACATGGACTGTGTCCAACCTCATTAGCTTGTATCTACTCCACAGCATAGCAGAGTGCCTGGCACGCAGTAAGGGCATAACAAATACCATTAAAAAAAAGATGAAAATAAGACATATAGACAGGGAACTGGGACCACGGGGGTTTACAGTCTAGAAGCGTGGGGCTTGGTGACACACAAAGGATGATCGAAATGATGAAAACAACAAAATAGTGGAAGAAAAAAAGAGCAATGCTAAAAATGAGAAAAGTCAGTGTAATTATCACTAGAGAAACAGTTTTCAGGCTTTTTTTAAATTAAAAAATGGCATTTCTTAAGCACTTATTATGTCCCAGGCACTAGACCAAGCGCAAGGGTAATAATAATAATGATGGAATTTATTAAGCGCTTACTATGTGCAAAGCAAACAGGTTACAAGGTTACGATGTGATAAGGTTGTCCCACCGGGGGCTCACAGACTTAATCCCCATTTTACAGATGAGGTAACTGAGGCCCAGAGAAGTGAAGCTACTTGCCCAAAGTCACACAGCTGACAATTGGCGGAGCCAGGATTAGAACCCATGACTCTGACTCCAAAGCCCGGGCTCCTTCCACTGAGCCACTCTGCTTCTCTACCACTACAAGCTAATCAGACTGGACGCAGTCCAGAGTGGACACAGTCACAGTCGTAATCCCCATTTTACAGGTGCTGTACCTGAGGCCCGGAGAAGTGAAATGACTTGCCCAGGGTCACACAGAGGACAAGTGGTGGTGCAGGGACTAGAACCCAGGTCCTTCTGACTCCCGGGCTTGTGTTCTTTCCACTAGGCCACGCTTCTGTTGTTAAATAGGCAGGACCTGTTATTAAGTAGGCAGGACGTCTAGACTCCCAACACCTGTGACTTTCCTAACGCGCTAATGCTTAGGTAGAAATGTTGCTGCCACGGATTCTTCCATCCCCCAATCCCTCACGTGCAAAACAGGGAAAGAACCCCTCCCTCCTCCCTCTCCCCCACATCGCATCTCTCCCAGTCCCCATCTCTAGCCAAGGACTATTTCTGTCACCTGACAGATCTGGTCGCAAATGTTTTCCCTTTAGTCAGTTCATGCTTGGCCCTTTAGGAAGATTACAAAACACTATCCGGCAAGTTCAGGATATAAATCATTATCTGGGTGCAGTATCTATTATTTTAACATAGCAACAATGAGTGACATCTTGGAAAGGCCGGCCTATTGTTTGTTATTAGAAAGGCCTAAGCCACGGAAAGCTTCTTCCAGCTCTGGGAATCATAAAGTCACGCCAACATCTGCAGATTAGCTAGAAAAAAAAGCTTAATCTGCTCTATTAATTTTGATGCTATTGACGCCTGTCTACTTGTTTTGTTTGGCTCCCCATTCTAGACTGTGAGCCCGTTGTTGGGGAGGGATTGTCTCTACCTGTTGCCAAATTGTACCTTCCAAGCGCTTAGTACAGTGCTCTGCACACAGTAAGCACTCAATAAATACGATTGAATGAATGAATGAATATTAATAAAAGATGTGAAATTTCCTTTGGTAATCTATTACTGTACCAGTGTGGGATTCTTTTCACAAATGGAATTCAAATAAAGGGATATTGGTCTTTTTGGACTTAAATTGTGCTCAAAGAAAGCCAGTGCTTCTTGACATGAATACAGTTGGAATTTTTAGAGAGCGCAGGCCTGGTAATCAGAGGACCTGGGTTCTAATTCCCGATCTGCCACTTGTCTGCTGGGTGACTTCTCTGCACCTCAGTTTCCTCATCTGGATTTCTAAATCGTGAGAAAATGCAAGAGGGTGAGTGTGTGAAAAAAAACCCAGAAGAAATAAATCATCACATGATCAATACCTTTCTCAATTAAACTGATTAAGTTGGAGAGGTCTGTTCGTGACTTTAGTTATTAGAGTATTTGGTCCAGTAAATTCCTCTGTTCAAAGGACACTTTTAAGAAAAGTGTTGCGCAAATGCAGGGCAACCAATTTAAAATCATTCCACATAAAAGCGGAGTAAAGCGAGAGGGCAGAGAAGTTTTATTAAAAGGGGCATCTTCTATATGTTTTCAATGAACTATTCATGTCATCTCTCATCAAACACATCCTGGAATGATTAAAAAAACCACGTTGATCTTTATTTTAAAAACAGCCTGATGTGTTTTCAGGCATTTAAGAAATCAACTGTGCAACTTGGCAAAGATGTGCAATGTTAATTTTTATGATCAGTTAACACATCACTTATGTATACTAATTTAGTACATATATACATATATATATATATCTTTTTCCTCCCTAATGGAATGTAAGCTCTCTGTGGTCAGGGACCTGTGGACAAGAATATGTTGAACTTAACCAAGCATTTGGTGCAATACATTACACCCAGTGGGCAATCAACAAGTACCATTTTACAACCACAATTGCTAGCACAGTGTTTTCACCTGCCTTCCCCGAATCATCTTCTTTACTAGGCCCACCATTCGTAGACGAGAAGCAACATGGCCTAGTAGATAAGTCGGAAGGACCTGGGCTGTAATTCCGCCTCTGCCTCTTGTCTGCTTGGTGACCTTGGACTAGTCACTTCGCTTCTCTGGGCCTCAGTTACCTCATTTGTAAAAAGGCGATTAAGACTGTGAGCCCCACGGGGGACAACCTGCTAACCTTGTATCTATCCAAGCGCCTAGAACAGTGCTTTGCACATAGTAAGCACTTACCAAATACCATCATTAATGAGAAGCAGCTTGGCTCAGTGGAAAGAGCCCAGGCTTAGGAGTCAGAGGTCATGGGTTCAAATCCCGGCTTCGCCACTTGTCAGCTGTGTGACTTTGAGCAAGTCACTTCACTTCTCTGGGCCTCAGTTACCTCATCTGCAAAATGGGGATGAAGACTGTGAGCCCCACGTGGGACAATCTGATCACCTTGTATCCTCCCCGGTGCTTAGAACGGTGCTTTTCACATAGTAAGTGCATAACAAATGCCATGATGATGATGATGATGATGATTACGGGACTGCAGACAAATTGCCGTAAATAGAACTGCTTCACTCTAAAAATGTGCATTCTTTCTTGTTACCAGCTTTTAACTATTAGACCAATCAAATAAAAAGGTTCTTATAAATCCCATGATTTCTTCTGCCTTCAAAAGACAAAATATGCTAATAATTGTCCCTATTACTTGAGTCAATGGTAACCATTCTTCTTTTGCACCCCAAAATATCCATTTCCAAGATGTCGAAGAAAATATTCATCCCCTTCCTTCCTCCATTTTCCCACTACTTACCCCTTTCCCTCCCAGGAGCCTTCCCCTTCTGTCTCCAAGCAACCAGCACCTTCTGAAATAACTCAGCAAAACTCAATACAAAAGAATTCCATTCACCAGGGTCATGAATCACCCCAGGAGGACCTGCTAAATTTCTAAGACATGTAATTTCTATTTATCATAAGCATGAAATTATAATTCTTGGACTATTGGCATATGAGGCACACAGTGGAAAATATATGTCAATTCCAGATTATGGGCGGAAACATGAAGGTGTGGTTAATACACTCAAGGTTGATGCTTGAAAAATGCATTCTGGAAATGACATCTGAAAAGAGAGATATGACTAGTTTTTTATGGTATTTGGTACACATTTACTATGTGCCAGGCCCTGTTCTGAACGCTGGGGTGGATAGAAGATGATTACGTTGGACACGGCCTATGTCCCACATGGGGCTCACAGTCTTAATCCCCATTTTACAGATGAGGTAAGTGAGGCATAAAGAAGTTAAGGGACTTGCCCAAATTCCCACAACAGACAAGTGGCAGAGCAGAGATTGGAACTCAGATCCTCCTGTCTCCCAGGCCTGTGCTCTACTCACTGCGTGATGCTGCTTCTCCAGGCCACGCTGTTTCTCTTATCTTTCCTCCAAAATCCTTTCCTCCACTTAACTTCCCCACCATAGCAATTGCCATTATCACCATCCTCCCCAACTATTAAGCCTATAACCTTGGCATTATCACTGAGGCTACTTTCTCTTTTGATTACTTGGAACTGGTCTCTCTGGCATTTTTCAAAGGCGAAAGGAGAAACTGTAAACAGGAGCTAACCGTGCCCAAGGCTGAAATAATTCTCTTAAAAGAAAATAGAGCTGCTTCATGAACTGAAGCATGCAGACACCTTATGCAAAACAGACTTGTGGTAGGAGCAAATTCAATTAAATTAATCAAGTCTAACAACTGAAGACAAGTTTTAATACCGTTAACGGCTTTAAAAGTAACAGTTGCAAGTCCATAGCAATGGAGGGGCCAAAGGCCACGACGTAAACTCCATCCTCTACTCTGATGTAGAGATCCGGCAATGTGAAAAACACTTTTGGGTTTTTCACGTTTTTCCTCACTTCCCTAGCAGTCGGATGAAAGAAAATGGAACTAGAGAAAAGAAAGGGCCTTAAAAGCCATGACTTGCAAAAGCCTGGCTACCTTCCACGTGGCTTCCAAAATACACTAGCCCTTTCCCCATGGGAATCAATTCTATTTCCCTTCCTTCCCAGTCCACACTCAAAACAAACCTTGTATTCATGCCCTGGAGTTTCTTTCCAATGCAACCCCTCACCAGTGCAAATGAAGAATTAGTTTCCACCGGCCATCCGGCTAAATATTTCCCAGCCACTTTATATTTTGCGATACCGTGGTCTGGTGGGCACTTAAGCCTGCTCTAGATCTTTTTGAACACCTTAATATCCATTCTCAGCCTACATAACTATATAAGTGTAATCTGTTGAATGTCCAATTATTTATGCTGATTTTTCATCCTGATATTTGCACTATGTTCTTTCTGCTCTGCTACTGGTACATAATTTCTGTCAGTCAGCTCCTCAAAGAGGAGGTGGAGGAGAGGTAACAGTAAAAGTATTTATTGAGCCCTCCTTAGGTACCATACACTGTCCTAAACATTTGGGAAAGTATAACAGAAGCATACAATAATAATAATAATAATGATGGTATTTATTAAGCACTTACTATGTGCAAAGCACTGTTCTAAGCATTGGGGAGGTTACGAGGTGATCAGGTTGTCCCACAGGGGGCTCACAGTCTTCATCCCCATTTTACAGATGAGATCACTGAGGCACAGAGAAGTGAAATGACTTGCCCAAAGTCACACAGCTGACGGAGCCGGATTTGAACCCATGACCTCTGACCCCAGAACCCGGGCTCTTTCCACTGAGCCATGCTGCTTCACACAAGTGGCAGAGCTGGGATAAGAACCCAAGTCCCCTGACTCCCAGGTTCATATGCTCTTTCCAGTAAATGAAACAAGGATATGGGAAAAATCATTTGGAGAGGAGTCTATCGTCTCTGACTTCCATGTCGGCATTTGAGGTTTGGCGGCAAAAAGAACTCTGGCTTGAGAACATAATTCTCGACACTCGACTGCAAGCCCATTATGGGCAGGAACATGTCTGCTAATTCTGCTGAATTGTACTCTCCCAAGCACTTAGTACAGTACGGAGCACAGGGTAAGTGATTCATTCATTCAGTCAGATTTATTGAGCACTTACTGTGTGCTGAGCACTGTACTAAGCGCTTGGGAAGTCCAAGTTGGCAACATATAGAGATGGTCCCTACCCAACAACAGGCTCACAGTCTAGAAGGGGGAGACAGACAACAAAACAAAACATGCGGTCAATAAAGTGATCAATAAACACCGCTGACTGATGGCTTGAGCTCTCAAAAACGTTGAGATGGCCCTGAGGCTGCACTGGGATCCTAAGTGCTGGACAGAAATCTCTTCCCTTCCTATCCTTTGTCCCTGCCAGTTCTGGGGAAGGGTTCCTTTACTTACCCAGAAGGGTATCGTGTAATCTTCTCCCTGGACCGTTCCACCACCACGGTAAGGGAGAAATACTTTCTGAATCTAAAGAAACGCGCCTGAGGGGAGAGTGCTGATGAGCCGTGTGACTAAAGGAGAAAAGATGGGCAGTCTTCCCTTCGGTTTCCTGCCTCAGCCCTCCTCTCCATTCCTCTGGCTGACTTCCCATTTTCCTAATTTGTTGGTTTCCTTTATTGCCGGCTCCTTTCGGTAGAAAATGGCTGGGTTAGAGATAACCCGTGGGCAGTGGATACACTTGAGGATCAACTCAGCCCCATCCCGGCGATTCTGTGATTCCCAAGAGGGACCTGTTTCTTTTTCTGGTATCTTTAATTTGCACTGTAACCCAATCCTTTTCCTGATGAGACTAGTCCTACTCCATGGGAGCTAGGACACAGGGCTTAGAAAGCCAGGAGTTCTTTTCTTTTGCAAATGTCCATCACTGTATGGTTTGAAAGAAAACCGCTCCAGTCTCCAAAAAGAGTCAATGACAGAGGAAGAGCTCGAACTTTTCTTTAGCTCGTTTGGTCTGTTGTGTTGCCTTTAGTTCTGCTGCCATGCACCTTCGGGTTTTCCAAGCTATCATTAGTTCCTACAGCCCCAGATCATAACAATGTAATGAATTCTGTCAGCTTCCACAAGCCTGGCCTTTTGGTGGGAAATCAGCTAATTCTTTCCATAGGCTCTTAAAAGGCATTACAGGTTCTCTGTTTTGTTTGAAGCATCCACAATAGAAGTGGAAACCACAGAAATGCTCAAGTCATCCTTTTCTGTTTTTTTTTTTAAACATAGAAATTATTTTCTCTATTTAGAAGATAATAACCCAAAGGGAACAATTTAGGCATAATGGTTGTGAGGGGGAACTTTTAACAAAGCTATTTGTGCATGGTTGTGAGGGGGAACTTTTAACAAAGCTATTTGTGTAACAGCATTGGGAGCCTTCAACAAAATTTGATTTATGAGTGAGCCCCTCCTGGACTCTAGAATAAGCTAATGGCTCAAAGACAAACATTGTCTCTGGGAGTTTCAAGGGACCTGAGGTGACCTGTGAAGGGTTTGACTCTCAGCCAAGCCCGCTTGCTTACTCGTGTACACACACACACACACCTCAAAGCTCATCCTTCCTGCCCAAAATATTTTCGCCAATAACCACTTCATTATGTCTATTCTCCACACTCTCCAATCACACCACTCGATCCCCTCTTGTTGAATCTGGAACTAAAAGTGGGGTAACCCAGGTCCTAGACACCCTAATCCCCTACCCCTGGAGGACTCCACTGGGGAGAGGTCCCATCCTAAACACTGTGGCTTTGGCCTGTGGCTCCAACAATCAATCAATCAATCCATCAGTGGCATTATTGGGTGCTTACTGTGTACACAGCACTGTATTAAGCACTTGGGAAAGTACAATACAAGAGTTGGAAGACACTCTTGTAAAGAGTAAATGTACTCAGGTAAAGACCTGCCCACGATGAGCTTACAGTCTAGAGTACTGGGCAAAGAGATGGGCCAATTTAGCCTATTTTGCCCTCTTTCCGACTCCCTACCCAAACTTCCCCTAATTGGTCAATGGCATTTATTGAGCGCTTACTAAATTCAGAGCACTGTACTAAGCACTTGAGAGAGTCAGTAGATACGTCCCCTGCTCACAACAGGCTAAGAGTCTAGAGGCACTGTGGTAGACCACTCTTTTTTAGAAAGGGGAACATATTCATTCCTATCATTTGTAAAAACAGCAGTGTCAAAAGGAAAGATAATTACAGCTTAACCAGAATTCACAATTGAGTCAATGTGGATATATATGCTTCCTAAATGATACCGACCTGTTAATTAACATTTAGATTGACTAAGAATCTCCAAAAATAGCTGAAGCTCATTTCACTTTGTTATCAGGATAAAGTTACACCGACAAAGCTGAAATCCTTTAAGTTTCAGGAAGGTTTATTCAAAGCAACTTCCGTCTAACCTGATGAGTCTTCTCATAAGTAAGTGTTACCGAGAAAGATGTTTGTTACACTTACCAAATGTCCTACTGGCAGAAAATTAAATGATGATTCCCTACACTGTCTTTAAACATTTTTCTCCCCCCGCCACCCCACATTATGGCTTTTCCCACAACTCAGACACCTCCATCCCATACAACTTTGCTGTTGCCCCTAGTATGTCATGAAGCAGTCTAGTCTTGGAAAGCACCTAGGTGCCCTAAGGCTGAAAAGCAAGGTGTACACTGAGAAACATCTGTGTCATTCCTCATGATGCTACACATCTTCAATTGAGGACCGGCTGTAAAGTAGTTGGGAGTGATAATATAACTGACAAATCTCAAATGCTGAAATCTGGATTTTAGGTTTAAATTTTAGTGAATTAAAAATGAACAAGATGTTTCTTCCCGAAGTGCATTTCCAAATGTCTTGTCAGCCTTAACGGGCCAAGAAACAGGCAGCAGCAAGACTTTTATCACAAAATTATTAGACTTCTTAAAAGAGGTGAGATAACCTTGTCCATAACAGTACAGATTGTCCAGTTAAATTATTTTGTAAGAGTGCCAATTTACTGGGAAACTTAAGTCGTTACATGAAATAGCAGCAGGAGAGCAGGCTAGAAGCAAAGAAATAAGGAATTTTCCTTGGGAGATTTTTGCAATGACACTAAAATTTCTAACTAAATGAGGGCACGGCGATTTCATTTCTTCCGGTACCTGATGGTTCAGCTTTATTCCGGCAGGGAATTGATCCCAAAGTGAGTTGAAACCCTGAGTTCTCGTACCGGACAGCCTAATTTACTCCAGGGAATAACCTTAGACAATGGGAGGGATTGGATTCCACACACTTATCTGGGAATAGTCTCCTTTTTAGAGTAGGTTAACATATCATGTTGGTGTTGCTTTTCCTCAATAAATTGTGTCATCTTGTCTGAATTCAAATCAAAAGGAATGATTTAGAGAAATTCAGACCATTCGTATGTGGCTAGGAGCTCACCAAATCCAATTCAGAAGAGAAAACTATCCAAAGGGAGACAGCGTGGCCAAGTGGATAAAGTAAGGGCCTGGGAACCAGAATAATAATGATGGCATTTGTTAAGCGCTTAC
The DNA here is from genome assembly GCF_015852505.1 of Tachyglossus aculeatus. NCBI lineage: Eukaryota > Metazoa > Chordata > Mammalia > Monotremata > Tachyglossidae > Tachyglossus > Tachyglossus aculeatus. The sequence continues at coordinate 28,959,944 of NC_052084.1, read as the reverse complement.
TATGTGCCAGGAACCGTACTAAGCGCTGGGAGACCTGGGTTCTCATCCTGGCTCTGGCACTTGCCTGCTGTGTGACCTTGGGCAAGTCACTCAACTTCTCTGTTCCTCAGTTTCCTCAACTGCAAAATAGGGATTCGATATCTGTTCCCCTCCCTGCTCACATGGTCATGAGCCCCTTGTAGGACAGGGATTGTATCTTGTACCTACTTATATTTACCCGGCACTTAAAAGAGTGGTTGACACATAGTAAACACTTAACAAATACCATGAAAAAGTTCCTTTATTTCTGGACTCTGAAGGAAACCATGACTCGATGGCTTTTTGAAATGGCCAAATTTTCACGAAATGACGTTATTTACAAGGTGCACATAATATTTAAGAATGCTTTAAAACTGTTAGGCATGTGTCAGCACATGCAGAAAACACATTTCCAGAAATGAGGCAAACCATTTCACTTTGCAAAATCTGAGAACGCCGAAGTGGGTCACTTGTGGGCAAAATCGACGACAAGAAGAATAAAAAGAGAACCACAGAAACAATGTAAAATACTTCAGATGAATGTTTTCTACTACGGCGGATGAGGAATATTGAAAACCTGGTAAAAGTTCGTAAATAAAATAGAAAACATGTTTACGGTTGAATCATTCATTCAATCGTATTTATTGAGCGCTTACCGTGGGCAGAGCACTGTACTAAGCACGTCCAGAAAACTGTCTACCGAAAGCTGAACACAAACCTAAAAACTCAAACCTAATGCCCTAAAGAATTCTGAAAACTTAGGACAGAGAAGATGACATATCGGGCTCTCAAAATGTAGGGTAGTTGTTGGTTCTGAAAACTCATATGTCTGAGTGACCTCTAAGATGGACATTTCAAACCTTTCACCGTTCAACTGACCAGTTTTCCCACTAGGAGCCATATTAGCCCAGCAGTGGTGCTTCTTCTGCTGCTAATTCTCTTGTATTGCACTCTCCCAAGCGCCTAGTACAATTATCTGCAGATAGTAAGTGTTCAATAAATACCACTGATTGGTTGATGGATTGTTAATCTCAACTAGAAGCAGTAGGTGCAGTCCTCTAGACCGTAAACTCCTGGTGGGCAGGGAACATGCCTACCAACACTGTTATATTGTAATCTCCCAAGCACTTAGAACAACGCTTTGCACACAATCAGGGTTCAATATATAGGTTTGAGTGACCAATTTGCAGGCCTTGATTTGAGTGGGAACATTCATTCATTCAATCGTATTTATTGAGTGCCTACTCTGTGCAGAGCACTGTACTAACATCTCAGAAGAGATGGGAATGTGTCAGTTTATTGTTGTATTGTACTCTCCCAAGTGCTTAGTATAGTGCTCTGCACACAGTAGGTGCTCAAAATAATAATAATTATGGTATTTGTTAAGTGCCTACTATGTGCAAGGCACTGTACTAAGAACTGGGGTGGTACAAGCCAATTAGATTGGACACAGTCCTTTGCCCCATGTGGGGCTCACACTCTCAATCCCCATTTTATGGATGAGGCAACTGAGGCACTGAGAAGTGACCTGCCCAAGGTCACACAGCCAAGTGGTGGAGGCGGGATTAGGACTCATTGTGTTCTGGTTCCCAGGCCTGTGCTCTAACCACTAAGCCACGCTGCTTCTGTACAACTGAATGAGTGAATGAAGAGATCATCATTGGACTATGGCAGGTGGAAATATTGAACAGGACAGAAAAGTGTGTCCTCGGGTGGGAGGTGGAGGGATCAGGGTTTTCTTGGCACACAGGGTACGCATCCCAACCGGCAGTGTGTACCCACGTGGTAAACACCCTGGCTCACAGAGTGGGGAGAGGAACCCTGGGGAAATAACATGCATTCTCAGCAAAGAGATCTCAAAGCTACTTGGCTACTGGTTGACTGGAAAAAGAACAAGATTGACAACACAGACAGCAGTGAGGCCTAGTGGATAGAGCAAGAGCTTGGGAGTCAGAAAGATCTGGGTGCTAATCCTGACTCTGCCACTTGCCTACTGGGTGACCTTGGGCAAGACTTCACTTACCTGGGCCTCAGTTACCCCATCGGTAAAACGGGGATTAAGATGGAGAATCCCATGTGGGGCATGGGCTGTGTCCAATCTGATTAGCTTGTGTCTACTCCAGCACTTAATACAGTGCCTGATGCATAATAAGGGCTTAACAAATACCATTAAAAAAAAGCTGAGCTCTTTCTTGCTTTATGATATGAACAAGCAGGCCCAGTCTCAGTTTCTCCAATTCTGAAACCAGAAAAATCGACTTTTAACTTCCCATTTCCTAAGGATGTTCACAAGATGGGGCGACTCTAATGGACCACCTTGAGGGTCTCAAGTGTGAACCAATTATTGTAAATGGTCAAATGAGGAGGGGAGAGAGGGACTGGGACAGACGGAGAGGGAGAGAGTGAGGAAGAGTGGGAGAGAAAGAGAGAGGGAGGGAGAAAGAAAAAGAGGAAAGAGAGGGAGAGAGAGGATGAAGTCCTCTGTTCTCTTCATTTCCATGCTTTCTCTTCAAAGTCAAAATACTTGTCCTTAGAAAATAATTTCAATTAATTAAAATTCCATCTAAACTTCATTCCATTCATGCCTTTGTATGCTCCCTGGTCCTGGGTAAAAATATAGAATTTAGTTTAATCCTCAAAAGAAGAGAGATTTCACTCTCATAATTTAAACATTTTTACTTTATATTCTACTCTGGGCCAGAAATGAAAGGAACAATTTTCTGTGCTACAGTCCATCACGCTAAAACAGAAATAATGTCAAAACTAAAAACATTTTCTTTTATGTAATTTTCCTGGGGCTAGCATTCTTCTATTATATGTTTTAAATAAAAGAATCATAAAAAAAACAAGAGCCCTAATACACGGCTTTAAGTCCAACAGGTACTATAATTTACCACATTCTAAAACGATACAAATTAAGTCAATAAATTTAAACTGCAGGATAGCCTCAGTCCTACCAGTGCTGAGGTAAGCGGCATTATTTCTTCCGAACCAAGGTTTTAAACCAACTTAAATTATGATTTAAGCCGTCACCAAAACCTGCCGGTCTCAGCTCCGCAACATTGCCAAGATCCGCCCTTTCCTCTCCATCCATACCGCTACCCTGCTAATTCAAGCTCTCATCCTATCCCGTCTGGACTACTGCACTAGCCTTCTCTCTGATCTCCCATCCTCGTGTCTCTCTCCACTTCAATCCATACTTCATGCTGCGGCCCGGATTATCTTTGTCCCAGAAACGCTCTGGACATATTACTCCCCTCCTCAAAAACCTCCAATGGCTACCGATCAATCTGCGCATCAAGCAGAAACTCCTCACCCTGGGCTTCAAGGCTGTCCATCACCTCGCCCCCTCCTACCTCACCTCCCTTCTCTCCTTCTACTGCCCAGCCCGCACCCTCCGCTCCTCCACCACTAATCTCCTCACTGTACCTCGCTCTCGCCTGTCCCGCCATCGACCCCCGGCCCACGTCATCCCCCGGGCCTGGAATGCCCTCCCTCTGCCCATCCGCCAAGCTAGCTCTCTTCCTCCCTTCAAGGCCCTGCTGAGAGCTCACCTCCTCCAGGAGGCCTTCCCAGACTGAGCCCCTTCTTTCCTCTCCCCTCGTCCCCCTCTCCATCCCCCCGTCTTACCTCCTTCCCTTCCCCACAGCACCTGTATATATGTATATATGGTTGTACATATTTATTACTCTATTTATTTATTTATTTATTTATTTTACTTGTACATTTCTATCCTACTTATTTTATTTTGTTGGTATGTTTGGTTCTGTTCTCTGTCTCCCCCTTTTAGACTGTGAGCCCACTGTTGGGTAGGGACTGTCTCTATGTGATGCCAATTTGTACTTCCCAAGCGCTTAGTACAGTGCTCTGCACATAGTAAGCGCTCAATAAATACGATTGATTGATTGATTGATTGATGATTCAAAGGGTAATTCCTCAGCAAATGCAAATACAAATAGCAGAAAACTATTCGGTTTAAGAGAGGCCTCTAGTGGTTATAGTACTTATTATTAGTACCATCTTTTTAAATGACATAGTTTAGACTTTCTTTATGACAGGAATCAAAATCCCCGGGGAAATAGTTCAATTTGAAGCGAAATACTGCATTTCGATATTGAAGCAATCCATACAATTGAAGTGTCTGGAGCTTATGATTCTGTACATCATAAGTTACATGGAGGTAAAAACCATCATCTTTCTCAAAAGTAATCGATGTCTGCACATTTAGAAAAAATTTCAGAACAATAAAGAAACTTCAGCATTGCTGGTCTGATTCATATAAATATTAGATTGTCTGGTGGCAGAAACTCCTCCAGGAGATGTGAGGAATAATTTTCCGAGCACACAGATGGGAATTCATACCTTAACTACCTACATTTTTCCAGGACATAGCATTAAGTCCCAGCAAACCACTAAAGAAAGTTCTTCTCGCTCTCATTTTTACTTCAGTGAAATTGTAAATTAACAATATTGTAGTGAGCAACCAATAAATCTATTTGGATTACTTCCTTGCATTTATTCTTGTTTCTCCTCCCCAGGCAAAACTGACTAATGAAAAATATATTAAATATTTGAAGGGAGAGAAAAATGGAGAGGGGAGTCAATTAATCAATCGTATTTTGGAGGCGCTTACTGGGTGCAGAGCCCTGTACTAAGCACTTCGGAGAATACAATATAACAGAGTAGGTAGATACATTCCCTGCCCACAAGGAGTTTATAGTCCAGAGGTAAGAGTGAAGAAATCTCCACTCATGTTGCATATTTGCATTATTTGTATTAATAATAAATAATTATGATAGAAGTATTAATAATATATTCTTAAGGGTAAGGAGGTGTCTCCTACACTATCATATTCTCCCTAATGCTTAGAAAAATGCATTGCACACTGTAGGCACTCAATAAATGCAATTAATATCACACATGTACACATTTCCTGGCCACCTTATTCTCAAATATTTTAAATTTATATAAATTATACATCACTTTCTCTGCCTCCAAGACTTTCTGACCCTAAACTCTTTCAAAAAAATGATGAATTTACAACAATCAAATTCACCTTATTTGAACTGCTTAACAGCAAATAATATTGTTAAACCCTTCTCTAAATAGCTTCAGCATGCGAAAGTAACACCTCAGGGTTGGACGATTATAAATCTAGAAGGATAGAGGCTGAATTCAATTCTCTTTGCCCACCTCTAATGGTCACTGGCCAGGAAAGAACAGATGGTTAACAAATGTCTTTGAGGATGGTGATGGTTATTTCTCTTGGAGCTAGCGAATCAAAGTGGTCAGAAATCGCTTACCTACATGGTACTAAGAGGGACTGTTTTGGGAGAAAGATCACTAGGTGGAGAATGGCCAAGGGAGAGTGGAAAATAAAAGATATATATATGAACACTTAGGTGGTGGCCGAGGGAAAAGCCCTGGTAAGGGACATGGGGTGCTAGGAGAAGGATAAGGGGAACACATTTTGCTACAGTTTGCTGATACAGATTTCCCCACTACCTTATAACTAGGGAACTTCAGAGAGAAAAATATCTCTCCCCATCAGCTTTTTCCAATGCCTTTTTTGCTGGCATTTTCAACGCCACCATCATCATCATAACCATCAACAACACAACTTTTATTAAGTGCCTTACAATGTGCCAACCACTTCAACAACTGTTTTGGACAAACACGCCCAGAATAACTCAGTGTGAAAGCTATTTCATCTAATGTTGAGCTTCTTAAAAGTCACTTAGTGAAAATGGTTCAAAGAGCCCTCAGAAAAGCTGTAGGGTTGGTTCTCTGTTATTACTAATGTACTTCCTTCCCAAGAAAACTAAAAGGACATATTAAATAAGAATTATTTGAAGTGTTTAAATTATGTCCCTTTAGGAAAAAATCATACATCTCACCAGAGCCTATCTCTACCAATGCATGTTGCTTGTCATATATTTTTGTAGATTCTGTATGTTCACAACAGCACACATATGAGCAAATTCAAGACAACATGCATGTGAGAATTCAGCCCTTTATGGATTAGTCTTTTCATTCAAATTGCATTAAGTGGGTCACTTTCTCTTCCTAGAGTTTCATCGTCATTACTTGCTATATTTAACAAAACTACAGTTCAAATGACAGGCCAGTAATATTTCTTTCAGGTACATACTTTCTTCAGCCTGAGTTGAATACTTAAAGAAGGAATAGTATTTAGGTCCGAATGGAATGAACATGTGTGAGAGACATAATGTGGTTTCAAATAGAAAACATACTGAAGCAAAGGAGTCTGCTTTATTCTTTCCACTGATTCTAACAGCATCAACTTAGAAGGGTTAGCTCTCCCAAAGAGATAAGCAAACTACATTAGTTTGCTGGGGAACCACAAACGTGCATATTAAATATCATCTGAATCAACAATTAAATTCATCAGACAATGATCAGTCATTTCTCAATGACAACATAACCGGTCATGAACTGAAACATACAGATCAACTTCTCATAGCATTGGAAAATATTAGTTTTTGCTCTTTCTTGACAGCCTTTCCCACCAACGGGACCTTAAAAGCCTGCTATTAAAAATATCAGAAAGGGGTCAATTCAATTGGAATATCACCGGAATATACCTCTACAGCAGTGGAGTGCTTTAAATAGGTTGATGGGACACAGAAATCAGCCAAGAAGCAGCAAGAAAAATAACAAAGAGAAAACCAAACAGATCTTTATTTCTCCTTTTATAAATTCACTGCCAGACCTGGTCCAATAAGGAGGTGGGTGAGGGGTGTGTGTGAATCAATTAACTTCATTAACCAGCAGTCAAGAAAACCCCCCAAAACTCACTCGTAACTGATTTGTAAGAGAGAACAAAATAGGGTCTATTTTTTGCTCAGAAGATTTCAAAAAATGAGACTTTTTGACTTTAATATTGTTAAATTGATCCAGGAATAAAAATGAACTTAGCAGCCTCCTGACAAGTGTGAAAATAATAACTTCCGCACTGTCTCAGAAAGGCCCTTTGCTAAGCAAGAACGAAGAACAGAGTTTATATGCAAACTGAAAAGCTTTCAATGGCCATGTTTTAATTAAGCTTTGCAATAAACTCTCTAAATTATTCTTGGGGAAAATTGCTATGGATGTGTATCTATATACTACAGAAATGGAGTTAGATACTTTAAAAAAAACAGGCATTATTAAGATGATAAATAAAGACAGTGACAGAAGTTCAAAAAGCTACTTCTTCTGAAAATCCCGTGGGAAGAAGCAGCAGCCTGTCAAGACACTTGAGAATTCTGTTGAAAACCTTCCGTTCATGCTGACAGAAACTGGTACCTTCTTCACTTTTCCCTATGCTTGGTGCTCTTATTTATTCCCCTTCCTGGACAGTTTTAACCAAAACAACACTGCAGCTCCTTTCCCCTAACTCTGAGGAAAGTTAACGCTTTGGTGACTCCTCTTCAAAATCGACAGTGTCCGTCAGTTTTTATTTCCATTTTATAAAAATGCTCTGATTTAGACTTGAGGATGCCCTCCCTCCCTTTGTTTTTTTTTTTTCCTTCATCTGGTATTTTCCCCTCTCTCTTATCCCCATTTTTCCAACTTGCAACCATTTTTCCAAAGCTCGCCAACTTGTCTCAAATATTTAACTTTGCAGCATCTGATTTCTCCATCCTTTGGAAACCTCACACTGCAATTGGAGCGAACTTATCCAGCAGCTGCCCTAGATGAATTACGCCACATACGGGACTTTAATTCTGGTGTTGAAGAAATGTTTTTGGGTGGGGTTTTTTTTATCACTAATAGGCTTTCTTTGATTAGGTTTTCCAAAAGCCTGAGCATTGGTATCGGGTGTTTTAACAGACAATAGATATGGCTTGTCTACAGAAAAAAAAAACTGAAGGTCTGGTATTGGAAGAAATTACACAGATAATTCACCCAAACAAAACCAAAATAAGAGCTGACAACGATGATGTACCTTAATCTGGATTCACTGCGTATCTACTGAAGGGCCTGAATTCCAACTAGGTAGGTCTCATAGATGTACCTGTAATTAAGTGTCTGTCTTCCCGGGCTACACCATTATCTCCTTGAGGGCAGGAATCATGTCTATCAACTCTACTGTGCTCCCACAACTGCGTAAAGCAGTGCTCTGCACAGAGTAAGTGCTTGACAAATACTAATGAATGATCAATCGATTGGGTGGCTTGTTTTATACATATTTATTACTCTATTTATTTATTTTACTTGTACATATCTCTTCTATTTATTTTATTTTGTTAGTATGTTTGGTTTTGTTCTCTGTCTCCCCCTTTCAGACTGTGAGCCCACTGTTGGGTAGGGACTGTCTCTATATGTTGCCAACTTGTACTTCCCAAGTGCTTAGTACAGTGCTCTGCACACAGTAAGCGTTCAATAAATACAATTGATTGATTGATTGTTTTCAAAATGGATGCCTGAATGAACCAATGCTAAGGCTCCCTGTTCTTCATCACACGGTGGGGAGGGAACATGTCTACCGACTTCTGGACTGTAAGCCCGGTGTGGGCAGGGATTGTCTCTCTCATTTGCTGAATTGTACTTTCCAAGCACTTAAACAGTGCTCTGCACACAGTAAGCGCTCAATAAATATGATTCTACAACTGAAAAGCAACTAGACCTCCTAGACACCCCATAATTCATTCAATCGTATTTATTGAGCACTTACTGTGTGCCGAGCACTGTACTACGTGCTTGGAAAGTACAATTTGGCAACATATAGAGACAGTCCCTACCCAACAGTGGGCTCACAGTCTGGAAGGGGGAGACAGAGAACAAAACCAAACACATTAACAAAATAAAATGAATAGATATGTACAAGTAAAATAAATAGAGTAATAAATATGTACAAACATATACACAGGTGCTGTGGGGAAGGGAAGGAGGTAAGATGGGGGGGATGGAGAGGGGGATGAGGGGGTCCCCCTCGTCCATCACCAACAAGTCCATCACTTGTTGAGGACACAAGTCTCTGGTGTACAGTGGCACAGAGACACAATACAATCTCAGATTCTTTTTAATGATAATTGTAGCATTTGTTAAGTGCTTACTTTGTGCCAGGCACTATACTAGGCTCTGGGGTGGTGGATACAAGAAAATTGGGTCGGACACAGTCCCCAAACCCACGGGGCTCACAGTCTTAATGCTCATTTTACAGGTGAGGTAGCAGAGTGAAGTTAAGTGACTTGCCCAAGGTCACACAGCAGACCAGTGGCAGAGTGGGATTAGAACCCAGGCACACTTGACTTCAGACCTGTTCTCTATACATTAGGCCATGCTGCTTCTCTTTGGTATTTGTTAAGAGCTTACTACGCATCAAAAGATGATGTCAAGAAGCAGAGTGGCTTTGTGGGTAGAGAATCAGGAGGACCTGGATTCTAATCCTGACTCTTCCCCCTGTCTGCTTGGTGACCTTGGGCAAGTCATGTCACTTCTCAGTGCCTCAATTACTTCATCTGTAAAACAGGGATTAAAACTGTGAGGCCCGAATAGACTGAGTCCAACTTGATTACCTTGCATCTACCCAGCTTGAAACATAGTAAGTGCCTAGCAAATGTGACAGAAAGATGACTCTTTTATATTATAGCATATTCTTATAGCTCTGTTGTACTGTACTCTCCCAAGTGCTTAGTAGAGTGCTTTCTAAATAAATGTGATTGATTGATATCAGGAGAGGTTGCATCTGACTGTAAATTGTAGCTTTCATCTGTTCGCACGGAAACCCAGGGTCTGAATTGATTTGAGACTGTTCTCAGCAAACCGAGTGCATTGTAATTTCCATATTAGTTTAAACCCAGCAATCTGAAAAAATTGCTCTCTACTAGGAAGTTGCAAACCTGAGGGCTTTGATTTTTCCAGAGGTATTCTGTTACCCATGTCTAGTATTTAGAAACTGTCAAGTGGGTTAGCCAAAAGCATTAGCTCGAACAAAATCATAATGAGTCTGAATCCTTTTCTAAATCACCCGACACCGCCGGCAAAAACTATCTATTAGACTGGGGTAACCAAGCAGTAGCAAGGCATTTTAACATCGCAAACTTCAGAAAAATCTTGTCAAAGCTGTCAATGCCGCCAAAGCACCAAAAGTAGCATGGCCTAGTGGGTAGGGCATCGGCCTGTAAATCAGAAGGACCTGGATTCTAATCCCAGCTCTGCCGCTTGTCTGCTGTGTGACCTTGAGCCAGTCACTTCACTTCTCTAGGCCTCAGTTCCCTCATCTGTAAAATGGGGATTAAGACTGTGAGCTCCATGAGAAGCAGCGTGGAATAGTGGAAAGAGCACGGGCTTGGGAGTCAGAGGTCATGGGTTCAAATTCCGGCTCCTCCACTTGTCAGCTGTGTGACTTTGGCCAAGTCACAACTTCTCTGTGCCTCACTTACCTCATCTGTAAAATGGGGATTAAGACTGTGAGCCCCCTGTGGGACAACCTGATCACCTTGTAACCTCTCCAGCGCTTAGAGCAGTGCTTTGCATATAGTAAGCACTTAATAAATGCCATCTTTATTATTATTATTTTTATATTATTATGTGGGACATGGACTGTGTCCAACCTGATTAGCTTGTATTTACCCCAGTGCTTCATACATTGCCTGGCACATAGCAAGCATTTAACCAATACCATAAAAAAAAAAAATCACATCCACCATTTCATTCATTCATTCACTCCACTGTACTTACTGAGTGCTTACTGTGTGTACAGCACTGTATTAAGTGCTTAGGAAAGTACAGTACAACAATAAACAATGACATTCCCTGCCCACATGAGCTCAGTGACAACTTCCAGAAAGCCGACAGCAATAATATGTCTGCTATTGTGGATTTTCACAACGGAGACATCACATCCCTACCTTACACACTGTCTCCACATCCCAAGGTAAAATTGTCTTCAGGTCGATGACCTCACAGGATACTCCCAGTTTTTCTTGAGCCATTGCTGCCACTTCCTTGATTACATGAACCTATAATGAGACCGAGTTTGTGAGTTCCCTGAAATGACCCAAGTTCACTTCCCCTTGCCTATTCTCTTGTATGTATTTACTATTCTATTTATTTTATTTTGTTGATATGTTTTGTTTTGTTGTCTGTCTCCCCCTTCTAGACTGTGAGCCCGTTGTTGGGTAGGGACCGTCTCTATATGTTGCCAACTTGAACTTCCCAAGCGCTTAGTATAGTGTTCTACACATAGTAAGCGCTCAATAAATATGATTGAATGAATGAATGCTTTCATTCAATCACATTTATTGAGCGCTTACTGTGTGCAGAGCAGCTGCCTGCCTGCTTCATACCGCTTCTGCCGTCTATCGGTTATGCTCGCTTATACTGTTACCATTTTATAGAAATCAATGAACTAGTGAGAAGTAAACCAAGTCAGTTCCTGATCTGTAACCTTGGTTCTCTGACTGTGCCTTGGAGTTACAATAAAAGCAGTAACAATAATAATAGCATTTGTAAAGCGCTTACTACGGGCCAAACACTGTACTCACTGAGGTGGATACAAGAAATCGGGTTGGACATAGTCCCTGTCCCACTTGGGGCTCACAGTCTTAAACCGCGTTGTACAGATGAGGTAACTGAGGCACAAAGAAGGCAAGTGACTTGCCCAAGGTGACAGAGCAGATAGGTGAAAGAGCCGAGATTAGAACCCACGTCCTTCTGACTATGAGACCCGGGCTCTATCCATTAGGCAACACTGCTCCAGTGGGCTGCACAAAACCTCTTGGTGGGTGTAATTAATTTCCCTTCTGTTTCTACCATCGCTGAGCATCGGAGGGTCTGAGTACAACCCAACCCAACATGCACACGTCTGGAAATGATCGCCTGCCTCACAAAAAGCAGTGCGGCCTTGTGGCAAGTGTGTAGGAGAGGAGAAATAGGTTCTTATAACCCCCAAGACCTAAAATAATCCACTCACCTTCCCATTGTTGGGTAGGGACCATCTCTGTATGTTGCCGACTTGTACTTCCCAAGTGCTTAGTACAGTGCTCTGTACGCAGTAAGTGCTCAATAAATACGATTGAATGAATGAATGAAAAAGAGAGAGGATCTTTAGGAAAGGGGAATAGTAGCTTCCATGTGGGCAGAGAAAGGAAAATGGGAAGGGAAGAAGCAGCCCTGAACAATCAATCTATCGATCGCTGGCATTTACTGAGTACTTCGGGTGGACAGAGCGCTGTACTAAGCGCTTGAAAGAGAACAACAGGGCTGGGAGAAATGATCCACATCCTCCAGAATCTTACAATCTGGCAAGGGAGACGGCTATTAAAATAAATTAGGTTAGGGAAGAGGCTGGGGGGAGGAGGGCGGGGGATTAGGTTTTGGAGGAAAAGGTAGGAAAGAAGAGAAAGCTGAGCCCAAGTCTCCTTAGCAGCAGCTTTGAAGCGCCAAGGCAACCATCCACATAGGGAATCCACTTGGGATCAGCTGATATGGTCTTAGACCAGCCTTGGAGGAACCATAAAAGATTTTCAGCTTTGCAGTTTCTCTCACTTGCTCCATTAATGTTCAGAAATGGAACAAAGGAGTGATTTTCTAAATTAATTTGCAGCAGAATAAACTTCCCCGCTACATACATTTGCTTTTCCAACAAGAACATTTATTTCATTTCTGGCATCCTGCCTTGGCAGAGGGAATTAACCATTTTAAGTTCTTTGTCATCTTAACCATTTTTCACCGATGAAGACATCCAGACCGAACATTACGGCTTAATAACTTGTCTCGTATGACGAGAACAAAAAAAAATTGGACAAAGCTATAAGAAAGAATTATCACTAGTTGTTCTAATTGTCTTGGATATTCGAGGCACATATCCTACATTAGAGAACCTTAGCATTTCTCTCTCAAAGAGTCAAGATTATAGGTCAGGTTCTCAGGCGGCAAAATGGCTATAGAGACCAGGTATTTGGCTTCGATCAAAATGAGAATGAATATCCTCAGTGTTACTATCACCACAATTATTTATTGAACACACCCTGCCTAGGCTCTGACCGGAGAAAAGCCATGAAAATTAGTAGATATTGTCCCTGCCCATTAGTTCATTAGGAAATTCCTTTTAATAAAAAGCTAATTGAAACTAACTACAGTGTTTACTAGCACTTGTGGAAAACTGAAAGAATCCGTTCCAATGAGATGGATCCTTTTTTTTTTTCTTGGAAAGAAATTTTTGAAGCCAAATTTTTTGAAAGTCTGTGACTTGAGGGTAGGGATCGTGTCTACTCTACTGTACTCTCCCAAGCATTCATACAGTGCTCTGCACATAGTAAAAACTCACTGACTGACTGTGGGCAGGGTATGTGTCTGCCAACTTTGTTATATTGTACTCTTCCAAGACCTTAGTACAGTGCTCTGCACATAGTAAGTGCTCAAGAAATACCACTGGTGATGATGATGATTCCTCCTAGCATCTTTTGGGGTAAGGAGGGATGTATAGAGGCCCATCATAACTGTCCAAAATAATAATAATAATTACTATTATGGTATTTGTTAAGTGCTTACTATATGCCAAGCACCGTTTTTGGTAATCAGGTTGTCCCACATGGGGCTCACAATCTTAATCCCTATTTTACAGATGAGGTAACTGAGGCACAGAGAAGTTATGAGGTTACATAGCAGACAAGTGGCGGATCTGGGATTAGAACCCACATCCTCTGACTCCCAAGCCCGTGCTCTCTCCTCTAAGCCACGCTGCGCTGGTGTCAATGCACCGTGCTATAAAGAGCCAGGCCTGAAAAATCTCCTTCCAGCATGCTCCATGTTTCATAGATGCCTTAGGGAAGCAGTGTGGCCTAGTCAGGCCTGGGATTCAGAAAACCTGGGTTCTAATCCGGGCTCCACCACTTGCTTGCTATATGACCCTGGGCAAATCTCTTAAATGTCTCAGTGCCTCGGTTTCCACATCTGTGATATGGGGATTCAATACCTCCTCTCCATCTCCCTTCTTCTATCTGCACCATTCATTCAATCGTGTTTATTGAGTGCTTAATGTGTGCAGAGCACTGTACTAAGCGCTTGACCAGTGTTTAAGAGCTTAACAAATACAATTACCATCACCATTATTATTATTATTTTTCTTAAAGACTCACTGACCTGTGTCCCCCAAGCGACCAAAGTGACATCGCTTCCTTCTTGCAGCACTTCAGCCTGAGACAGAGGGATGTAGAACGGTTCAATGGGTACTTGTTCCACTGGAAAAAAAACATAGAGAGAAACGAGCAAAGGTTAGGTGCTTCTCCCTCAGTGACGTCTGCCCTGTAAGAACAGAAAACCCTCACAATAGCACAACCTGAACACGAAATAGTTATTTCCACTCAGTGAGAAAGCATACCATAAGTTCATTAGAGCCAGAACGCAATTTATTACCAGGTATCAGAAGGGAAAATACTCTTGACGGCAATCAAGAGTTTATCATCGAGCGTTGACTGATACGCCGAAATCCTATCGGAATAAATCACGCCGGCAGCCAAGTTGTCAGCCAAGGCCCAGAATCTGCAGCCAGGGATACCGGGGCCAACCGCCATGCTGACTAAAACTTCCAAGAGTAGTTCAACACCCATGAACTGCAGACTCTTCCAAAGCCAACCCTGAAGTCCTCAGAGGGATAAAGGATTGAAGCAATCGACCTGGGCCATGAGGAGGAGGAATCATCTGGCGGGGAAGGGAGGAGCACTTTCGGGATGTCCCCCTCAAACTGCCAATGAAGGCAGTGAAGCGGGGAAAAGGTTGAAGGTCAGAAACCAAGTCATGGAAGGAGTGATCACCTTCTGCCAGGAAAAGAGGCCTCAGGAACGAGAAATGCTGAGAAGGATCCAACGGGCCTCGGGTGAGGGTTGGGGAGAATGTAAGAAGAGCGTGTGACTGAGAGGTTTTTTTTTTTTTAAATCTGCTTTACCTGGGTTAGATCTCTTTCCGGACACTGACCTGTTTCCTGGTCTCCCAAAAATCCACTGATCTTTGACAGGGAGAATAACATGCCCTTGTGGAAAGAGCTCAGCCCTGGGAATCAGAGGACATGGGTTCTAGTCTCCAGACTGTATAGTCATTGTGGAAAGCGAATGTGTCTGTTATATTATTATATTGTACTCTCCCAAATGCTTAGTCTGGTCCTCTGCACACGGTAAGCGCCGAAGAAATATGATTGATTGGTGCTATCTGTAGCACTCATTTGTGCTCGGCTACTCATTTTGACCACTCAAAATATTTTTATGGTTTTCTCCCTTATTAGAGTGTAAGCCTCTTATAGGTAGGGGCTGTGCTTCCCAAGTCTCTGGTAATAATAACAACTATGGTATTTGGTAAGCCCTTACTATGTGCCAAGCTCTGTTCTAAGCACGGGGGTAGATACAAGATAATCAGGTTGGTCACAGTCCCTGTCCCACATGGGGCTCCCAGTCTTAATCTCCATTTTACAGATGAGGGAACTGAGGCACAGAGAAGTGAAGTGACTTGCCCAAGGTCACACGGCAGACAAGTAGCAGAGCCGGGATTAAAACCCACGTCCTCTGATTCCCAAGTCCGTGGTCTTACCACTGACCCATGCTGCTTTCCCACCAACTCAGTCGCCAACCGGGGATTTAATAAGTGCTGCTGTTGCTGCTACTTCTACTACCGCTGCTAGTATTGATAATGATAATAATAGCAGCAGTAGTACAAATACAACTATTAATAATAATGATGGTATTTGTTAAGTGCTTACTATGTGCCAAGCACTGTTCTAAGCGCTGGGGAGCATACAAGGTGATCAGGTTGTCCCATGTGGGGCTCACAGTCTTCATCCCCATTTTACCGATTAGTTAACTGAGGCACAGAAAAGTTAAGTGACTTGCCCAAAGTCACACAGCTGACAATTGGCAGGGCTGGGATTTGAACCCATGACCTCTGACTCCAAAGCCTGTGCTCTTTCCACTGAGCCATGCTGCTTCTCCATTATTGATAATAATAATAATTGTGGTATTTGTTGAGTGCTCATTATGTGCCAAGCACCGTACTGAGCCCTGGGGCAGATACATGATAATCAGGTCCCATGTGGGGCTCACAGTCTAAGAGGAAGGAGAACAGAACTCGTGGCTCAGTGGAAAGAGCCCGGGCTTTGGAGTCAGTGGTCGTGGGTTCAAATCCCGGCTCTGCCAATTGTCAGCTGCGTTACCTTGGGCAAGTCACTTAACTTCTCTGGGCCTCAGTTACCTCATCTGTAAAATGGGGGTTGACTGTGTGCCCCCTGTGGGACAACCTGATCACCTTGTATCCCCCCAGCACTTAGAACAGTGCTTTGCACATAGTAAGCGCTTAATAAATGCCATCATTATTATTATTATTACTACTTAGAACAGTATTCGAGACATAGTAAGAGCTTAATAAATGCCATAAAAAAAAACAGGATTGAATCCCCATTTTGCAGATGAGGAGACAGATGCACAGAGAAGTGAAGTGACTTGTCCAAGGTCACATGGCAGGTATGTGGTGGATTGGAACCCTGGTCTTCTAGACTGTGAGCCTACTGTTGGGTAGGGACCGTCTCTATATGTTTCCAACTTGTACTTCCCAAGCGCTCAGTACAGTGCTCTGCACACAGTAAAGCGCTCAATAAATACGATTGATTGATTGATTGATTGGTCCTCTGACCCCCGGGCCTCTGCTCTTTCCATTAGGCTAAGTTGCTTCCCTAAGCCATGCTTTTTCTACTGCTGCTACTACTACTGTTACTTTTATTCTATTTATTTTATTTTGTTAGTATGTTTGGTTTTGTTCTCTGTTTCCCCCTTTTAGACTGTGAGCCCACTGTTGGGTAGGGACTGTCTCTATATGTTGCCAACTTGTACTTCCCAAGCGCTTAGTACAGTGCTCTGCACACAGTAAGCGCTCCATAAATACGATTGATTGATTTATATTACAGCTGCTACTACGCAACATTGCTTCTCACCCTGCTGTGTGACGTTATTCAGGTTTCACCTCAGTTCTTCGCAAGCAGTAGCTTGGCACATTTCATTCATTCATTCAATCATAGTTATTGAGCGCTTCCTGTGTGCACAGCACTGTACTAAGCGCTTGGGAAGTCCAAGTTGGCAACATGTAGAGACGGTCCCTGCCCAACGGCGGGCTCATGGTCTAGAAGGGCTCACAGTCTAGTCTAGTCTCACAGTCTAGTATTTCTTCCCAATACTTCTGCTGCTACGTCTACTACTGTTGCCACTACTACTACGATCGCTGCTTCTTCTATTATCATCATCATCATCAATCATATTTATTGAGCGCTTACTGTGTGAAGAGCACTGTACTAAGCGCTTGGGCAGTACAAGTTGGCAACATATACTGCTGCTACTATCGTCAGGAGATAACTCTATATACACTTGACACATCCCTGCCTACCGGGAAGAACTAAATCCAACTCCAAACCGGAT
Organism: Tachyglossus aculeatus; assembly: GCF_015852505.1. Classification (NCBI taxonomy): domain Eukaryota; kingdom Metazoa; phylum Chordata; class Mammalia; order Monotremata; family Tachyglossidae; genus Tachyglossus; species Tachyglossus aculeatus. The sequence continues at coordinate 28,942,524 of NC_052084.1, read as the reverse complement.
TCTCAGGTCACTCAGAAATTTCAACCAACTCCTTTCCGATTTAGTCCTTTAATCACTCCTTTAGAAAACGCCTTCGGGAAAATAACGACTCATTTTTTTCTTTCAATGAACTTCATCAGTGCTCCGTCGTTTGAAATTCATAAGAGAAGCAGCGTGGCTCAGTGGAAAGAGCCCAGGCTTTGGAGTCAGAGGTCATGGGTTCGAATCCCGGCTCTGCCACATGTCTGCTGTGTGACCTTGGGCAAGTCACTTAACTTCTCTGAGCCTCAGTCACCTCATCTGTAAATGGGGATTGACTGTGAGCCCCACGTGGGACAACCTGATCATGTTATATCCCCCCACCGCTTAGAACAGTGCTTTGCACATAGTAAGTGCTTAACAAATGCCATTATTATTATTATTATTATAAGAGTCGTGGCACTAATCTACTGTAAGGGCAAGTTTTTTCTCTCCACTTTGGGCACTGCTGAAGAATGAGACAAATCAATAAAACCCACAAGTTTCCTATTTTAAAGACTCCAGAGACATATAGTGCCTCAACATCTAATTAATAAATAGTTTTATCAACGTTTTCACACACTGAATTGTCCAGTTGTTTTCCTGACTTTGCTAGTCGGAGATAAAACAGAAACAAATGGACAGGAGTTCCTTGTAAGAATAAATAAATGACCGCCTTTTGGTTATTACTTGCTAAAAGGTGAGATGATACCCAAGTAACTTAATGTAGCAGCATGAGAAGCAGTGTCGCCTAATGGTCAGAGCACAGGGCTGGGAGTCAGAAGGACCTGGGTTCTAATCCCAGCTCTACTTGTCTGCTGTGTGACCTTGGGCAAGTCACCTAGCTTCTCTGTGCCTCAGTTACCTCATCTGTAAACTGAGGATTCAGCCTCATGTGGAACGCAGGCTGCAGTCAACCTGATTATCTTGTAACTACCCCAGCACTTAGAACAGTGTTTAAACCAAACACCATTTGGTTTAAACCAAAAAAATACCATTTTTTAAAAAAAAGACAGTCCTTCCATGATGTTCTGTCTCACGGTGGCTTTTGGATACAGTGCTGTTAGGGAATTAGGGAACGTTCTTTCGACAGCGCTGGTCTGTCTGGAGAGGGCATGATGCGAAGTTGGAAAAAACTGTGAGCCTGCATGGTGTGTTGGTCAAGTCAAGGGACATTACTGGAAATCGAGTTTTCCTCAACATAGGGCTCTGTGTAGAGAATCAATCAATCAATCACATTTATTGAGCACTTACTGTGTGCAGAGCACTGTACTAAGCACTTGAAGAGAGAAGAAGAGTTCTGCTCACAGAATGCGCTCAATAAACACCACTGACTGACTGAGTCTTCTATTCAGGACTCTTTCCATGTATTCCTTATGTTTATCTACTTTCAGTGTCTTTAATGGCTACGTTCCTCGACAGATACTTTTGGGGGAACATCTTTACAAAAAAATCACATTTCACTCAGATTATCATCACCTGAGGGAAGAATAATTTCAAGTGAAAATTTAGCGACGGCTGCGAAATCAAATGAAGACGTGGCCCAGTGAAGAAACATCAAAAACGGCCCTTGGTGGAGGGAAAAAAATGAAATATTGGCTATTTGAACCACAGGACGATGATTTGGGTTTGGATAACACTTCCCTTGGACTATTAAAAATGAAAGGGCCATCTCTGGCCTACCTTTGTACTGTGGTCAGTGTTGGAAGGAGAAGGCTCAAATTTACAACTCATGCTTTCAACGGCAAGAGAACAGATGTGCAACGGAGGCATTCCTTACACTCCATTTTCTTTGACAGAAACTGATATCCCAGAGCAGACTCTCAAGTGCAGCCAAGATTTCCAACGAACATTAGTAGTCGGGGCTTTCGTTCTGGTCTGACTCACTTCACTCTAAAGATTGATGAATAACGATGATAGTATGTATTAAGCATTTATTGGGTGGCAACCACTGTGATAAACTGTGTTAATATTCATTCATTCATTCAATCGGATTTACTGAGCGCTTACTGTGTTCAGAGCACTGTACTAAGCGCTTGGGAAGTACAGGTTGGTAACATATAGAGACAGTCCCTACTCAACAGCAGGCTCACAGTCTTGTCCATGCTGTGGGTCGGAGACGATTCGGCAGCATAAGACAAGAGGCTAGACCCCAGCAGTGGTGAAATAGGGTTTATACTTCCCAGCTGTGGAAGTTAGGTTCCCTAATGGACCTAACGTTAGCAGAAACACAATTTTTGTCTTACGCTGTTCTGTCGTGTAAAACTAAATTAAATTCTTATGGATACCGTTATAGGACTCAAAGGAATTAGCATTATGTGCCCTCGGTCACACTGGGTTAAGATTTGTGCTCCAAAAAGTTTTCCTAAACTTGTTCTAGGTTGTTCAAGTACTTAGGAAAATCACAATTACAGTAACATTTAAAATTTGGTTTAAAATACTTAGATATCCATTGTGCTTCACGCTGTTACTGTATTCATTCATGGATTATTTTATCAGTAATTTATTAGCATTATATTTATTCATTTTACTTGTACATATCTATTCTCTTTATTTTATTTTGTTAGTATGTTTGGTTTTGTCTCCCCCTTTTAGACTGTGAGCCCACTGTTGGGTAGGGACTGTCTCTATATGTTGCCAATTTGTACTTCCCAAGCGCTTAGTCCAGTACTCTGCACACAGTAAGCGCTCAATAAATACGATTGATGATGATGATGATGATTTACTGAGCTCCCACTGCGTGCGCCGGACACTTCGTCCCCGCCCTCAGGGAGTTGATGATCTTCTGGGAGAGGCGAGAAGCCAGACCCCGTCGGTGGTATTTGCTGAGCGCTCAGAGTGTACCCGGCCCCGAGGGAAGTGTCCGGGGGGGAGTCAGCGGGCTACCCCGTCTCCTCCGGCCATCGGAGTGGGCCCGGGGAGGGACCTACCTCTCTCACAGGCCCTTCCCAAGTAGCCCGAGCCGGAGCAGTCGCAGACGAAGCGGTTCCAGCCGTAATATGTTTGGTTTTGTTGTCCGTCTCCCCTTTCTAGACTGTGAGCCCGCTGTGGGGTAGGGACCGTCTCTAGATGTCGACAACTTGCACCTCCCAAGTACAAGTTGTTCTGCACACAGTAAGCGCTCAATAAATACGATTGAGAATGCCAGTTAATCCGGTCAGACACAGTCCCTGCCCCACTCACGGACCAAGTAGAAGGGAGAACAGGTATTTAATCCCCTTTTGGCAGATGAGGAAACTGAGGCAGAGATGTTAAGAAACTTGTCCGAGGTCCCACAGCAGGCAAGAGGTGAGAAGCAGCGTGGCCCAGTGGGAAAATAATCAACCAATCAATTGTATTTATTGAGCACTTACTGTGTGCAGAGCACTGTACTAAGCGCTTGGGAAGTACAAGTTGGCAACATATAGAGACAGTCCCTACCCAACAGTGGGCTCACAGTCTAGAAGGGGGAGACGGAGAACAAAACCAAACATACTAACAAAATAAAATAAATAGAATAGATATGTACAGTAATGCCTGGGAATCAGAGGGCCTGGGTTCTAATCCCAGCTCCCCCACTTTCCTGCTGTGTGACTTTGTTTCTTAACTTCTCTGTACCTCAGTTACCTCATCTGTCAAACAGGAATTTAGAGTGTGAGCTCTATATGGCACAGGGACTGTGTCCAATCTGATTAGCTTCAATCTACCTCAGAACATAGTACAGTGCCTGCCACAAAGTAAGCGCTTAATCAATCAATCGTATTTATTGAGCGCTTTACTGTGTGCAGAGCACTGTGCTACGCGCTTGGGAAGTACAAGTTGGCAACATATAGAGACGGTCCCTACCCAACAGTGGGCTCACAGTCTAGCTTAACAAATACCAGTTAAAACAAAAGAAGTGGTGGTGCTAGAATTAGAGAAGCAGCGTGGCTCAGTGGAAAGAGCCCGGGCTTTGGAGTCAGAGGTCATGGGTTCAAATCCCGGCCCCACCACTTGTCAGCTGTGTGACTTTGGGCAAGTCACTTCACTTCTCTGAGCCTCAGTTACCTCATCTGTAAAATGGGGATGAAGACTGTGAGCCCCCGTGGGACAACCAGATCACCTTGTAACCTCCCCAGTGCTTAGAACAGTGCTTTGCACATAGTAAGCACTTAATAAATGCCATTATTATTATTATTATTGGGAGTCAGAGGTCATGGGTTCTAATCCTGGCTCTGCCACATGCCTGCTGTGTGACCTTGAGCAGGTCACTTCACTTCTCTGAGTCTCAGTTCCCTCATCTGCAAAATGGGGATTAAGACCGTGAGCCCCACCATGGGACAACCTGATCACCTTGTATCCTCCCCAGCGCTTAGAACAGTGCTTTGCACATAGTAAGCGCTTAACAAATGCCATTATGATTATCATTATTATTCCCTGCCCACAACGAGCTTACAGACTAGACACGAGAGCCGACACCTGTGCAGGGTGCACCAATTTCAATCCCAGATTTTTCAAAATAAAATAAGATTCCCAGGGAGCAGTGACTGTACTCAACCCCCCCTTTCTCCTCCTTCATACTGTTCACTGTTCGCATTACTCACTGCATCCTGACTTCCCTCACGGGACACTGGGTCAAAAGGGAAAGATATGGAAAATGAAGAGTAAAATTCAGCGATGACTCACCTGTTTCTCGGGGTTTTATGGCTTATGTGTCTCTTCTGTTTCATTTCACCCATAAATTAACAAACTGAAAAGCCCAAGAACGTATTTCTGGCTTCCCAAACTTTAACAGCATTAGAATATTCATTTCTAAACCTCTCTGCACTAACCTCTAAGCACTGTACTAAACGCTGGGGTACATAAAAGCTAATCTGAACAGTACATATGCACTGTCCTCTCCCAAGCCCTTAGTACAGTGCTCTGAGCGCTTAGTACAGTGCTCTGCACACAGTAAGAGCTCAATAAATACGATTGATTGATTGAGCATAGTAAGTGTTTCGATACTAATTGATTGATTAGACAGGATTTGGATGGGATTTGAGTATTAAAGTCTATCTCCCCTCTAGACTGTGAACTCGTTGTGGGCAGGGAATGTGTCTGTTTATTGTTATACTGAACTCTCCCAACTGCTCAGGAAAGTGCTCTGCACACGGTAAGCGCTCAATAAATACGAGTGACTGGCTGATTGACCGACTACAACGCCGTAGAATTAGCTTCACGTTCCCTGCCCTCAATGAGCTGACAGTCTAGAGACGAGCTTACAGTCTAGAGAAGATAAAGGAGTTACGTTTTGGCTACGTTTAGTTCGAGGCCTCGGCGGGACATCCAAGTAGAGATGCCCTAAATAAGAATTATGGTATTTGTTATTTGTTATGGTATTTGGTATTTGCTAGAGATGCAGCGTGGCTCAGTGGAAAGAGCCCGGGCTTTGGAGTCCCAGGTCATGGGTTCAAATCCTGGATCCGCCAACTGTCAGCTGTGTGACTTTGGGCAAGTCACTTCACTTCTCTGGCCACAGTTCCCTATAATAAATAATAATAATAATGATAATAATAATAATAATGGTATTTGCTAAGCGCTTACTATGTGCAAGGCACTGTTCTAAGTGCTGGGGAGGTTACAAGGTGATCAGGTTGTCCCACGGGGGGCTCACAGTCTGAATCCCCATTTTCCAGATGAGGTAACTGAGGCCCAGAGAAGTTAAGTGGCTTGCCCAAAGTCACACAGCTGACAGTTGGCGGATCTGGGATTCGAACCCATGACCTCTGACTCCAAAGCCCGGGCTCTTTCCACTGAGCCACGCTGCTTCAGTAAAATGGGGATTAAGACTGTGAGCCCCCCCGAGGGACAACCTGATCACCTGGTATCCGCCCCAGCGCTTAGAACAGTGCTTTGCACATAGTAAGTGCTTAATAAATGCCATTATTATTATTAAGCGCTTACTATGTGCCAAGCACTAAGAAATGCGAGACTGCCGAGACAGGTCAGGGGTGGAGAAGCATTAGACTATACGGCCCTTCGGTCTGCCCACTTTCCACCAGATTTAAAGACATTCTGGTTATTAAAGACTGAAAGGTTCAATTTCAGTGTTGTAAGGTTCCTTTTTCTCTTTATCTTTCGTCGGGGGGAGGTCAAAACAAATGCCTCCATCATGGGCTGATGACTGAGAGAAAGTGACACCTTCCTTCAGGGAACAAACACCAGCTGTTGCACGCACACAAATACACACAAACACACACACACACAGTTCCTGCACATAGCAACAGAAGAAAGTCTCCTTAAGATCGCTACTGTCTCTACTGCAAAACCCAGAATCTTTGCTAAGCTTCTGATGCTCCCTACTGGCCGCTGTCATTGCTCACAACTGTGGGAGCTCAAAGAATTAAAGGAATAATAATAATAACAACAACGATAATAATAATAATAATAATAATAGCATTTGTTAAGTGCTAGAGAAGCAGCGTGGCTCCGTGGAAAGAGCCCGGGCTTTGGAGTCAGAGGTCATGGGTTCTAATCCCTGCTCCGCCAATTGTCAGCTGTGTGACTTTGGGCAAGTCACTTCACTTCTCTGGCCCTCAGTTCCCTCATCTGGAAAATGGGGATGAAGACTGTGAGCCCGCTGTTGGGTAGGGACTGTCCCTATGTTGCAAACTTGTACTACCCAAGCGCTTAGTACGGTGCTCTGCACACAGTAAGTGCTCAATAAATACGACTGAATGAATGAATGAATGAATGAAATCCTTGACCACTCCATACTGCCTGCTTATTTAAGGAACTCCGTATATGAGCCCCTGGGATGAGATTTACTATTTTCGTGGATGTTAACTGCCTAAATCACTTCAGTCTATACTTCACGCTGCTGCCCGGATCATCTTTGTGCAGAAACGCTCTGGGCATGTTACTCCCCTCCTCAAAAATCTCCAGTGGCTACCAATCAATCTGCGCATCAGGCAGAAACTCCTCAGCCTGGGCTTCAAGGCTGTCCATCACCTCGCCCCCTCCTACCTCACCTCCCTTCTCTCCTTCTACAGCCCAGCCCGCACCTTCCGCTCCTCTGCCGCTAACCTCCTCACCGGGCCTCATTCTCACCTGTCCCGCCATCGACCCCCGGCCCACGTCCTCCCCTTGGCCCGGAATGCCCTCCCTCCGCACATCCGCCAAGCTAGCTCTCTTCCTCCCTTCAAAGCCCTACTGAGAGCTCACCTCCTCCAGGAGGCCTTCCCAGACTGAGCCCCCTCCTTCCTCTCCCGCTCCCCATCTCCCCCACCCTACCTCCTTCCCCTCCTCACAGCACCTGTATATGCTTGTACAGATTTATTACTCTATTTATTTTACTTGTACATATATACTATTCTATTAATTTTGTTAATGATGTGCATCTAGCTTTAATTCTATTTGCTCTGTCGACTTGACACCTGTCCACATCAATCAATCAATCATATTTACTGAGCGCTTACTGTGTGCACAGCACTGTGCTAAGCGCTTGGGAAGTACAAGTTGGCAACATCTAGAGATGGTCCCTACCCAACAGTGGGCTCACAGTCTAGAAGGGGGAGAGAGAGAACAAAACCAAACACATTAACAAAATAAAATAAATAGAATAGATACGTACAAGTAAAATAAATAGAGTAATAAATACGTACAAACATATATACATATATACAGGTGCTGTGGGGAAGGGAAGGAGGTAAGGAGGTGGGGGATGGAGAGGAGGAGGAGGGGGAGAGGAAGGAGGGGGATCAGTCCACATGTTTTGTCTTGCTGTCTGTCTCCCCCTTCTAGACTGTGAGCCCGTTGTTGGGTAGGAACCATCTCTATATGTTGCCGACTTGTACTTCCCAAGCACTTAGTACGGTGCTCTGCACACAGTGAGCGCTCAATTAAATACGAGTGAATGAATGAATGAAATGAAAAATATACAGTGCCTGTTTCCTCACTGTTCTGAGTACAATTAATCAGTCATATTTATTAAGCGCTTTCTTTGTGCAGAGTGTACTAAGCGCTTGGGAGAGTAAACCATTAACAGAGTTGGTAGACACATTTCCTGCCAACAACAATCTTACGGTCTAGAGGGGGAGCCGGATATTAACAGAAATAAATAAATTACAGTTATGTACATCAGTGCTGTGGGGCAGAGGAGGCAGTGAATAAAGGGTGCATTATCCAAGTGCGAGAGTGAAAATCAAATGTTGAAAATGTAAATCTAATTTGCTAAAACCATCTCACGGGAAAAGGTCAGTCTTCCTTATCCTGAAAATATTACGAATTTCATTATACGAACCTTCCGTCCCTACCCTCAAGCCGGTCTGTTAATACCCTCTCTCTGCCTGAATGGTAATTTGAACACTAGAAAGAAAGCCACACAAGGCTTTTAGTCTTACCTGCTTTGTTGCTATAACAACTACTGATGAAAGTCATATTTATTCCAACATCTCTGATGTCATATAGGGTACAATTAAATGAAACTGAAAAGGTCAAAAGACACATCAGAATAGTTTCTCCACGAGATACCTAAATCTGAAAGCGCTTCAATGACTCATTTTCTCCTCCCTGGACTCTTGACATAGTACACACAGGTAGCTTTTTTTTTTTTTTTTTGGTCAAACCAAGCTGTTCTTGTCCTCTAGGGCTCCTAAACATCCTTCTGACATTTAGGTAGAAGTTAAGTGGCAATTTCAACAAGCTCACACGAAAAATAATAGAATTACCAAGCAACCCTCGGCGATTCTTGGCTGCTTCTGAATTTGAAGACCAAGAGAGCAGCATTGTCTTTTTAATGCTGAATAGTCTACTGTTAACTTCCCACAAACATCGCTTAGAGAAATACTATCCAAAGAAAACCTCCCTTGTCTAACTTCTTTTAAAAAAAAACTTAAACAATCTCAAGATACCAGCCTACGTCAAAGGACCGAGACACTAATAAATTGCTTCAGCTACAATGAGTCTGACATACTCATCTGTTCTATCACTCTGCCTAATGCACCAGTTTTCCCTTTGAGAAGCTGGAAAATACTGAGGCTCTGAAATGTTGGGTAGGGACCATCTCTACATGTTGCCAACTTGTACTTCCCAAGCGCTTAGTACAGTGCTCTACACACAGTAAGCGCTCGATAAATATGATTGATTGACTGATTGATTGTCCTCCACGGAGAGATTTGAGTCATTGGCAAGGCCTTGTCCTCAGGTCTGCTCTTCCTTCCACCCACTAACCCCATGACGAGTGACCAGACCCAACTTCCTCCGCCACCTACCTCCTCCCCAGTGTGTGAAATACACTTCCCATGTATGAAACTAAATGTAGAAAACCTAAAGGAAAACCTTTATTTTCCATGAGGCTGAATAATAATAATGATTGTAGTATTTATTAAGCGCTTACTATGTGCCAGGCATGTTACTAAGCGCTGGGATAGACAATGGTAATGATAATAATGACATTTGTTAAGCGCACGCTATGGGCCAGACAATGTACTAAGCAGTGGGGTGGATACAAGTGAAGATAGATTCAAGTTAATCAGGTCGGGCACAATCCATGTCCCACATGGGGCTCACAGTCTCGATCCCCATTTTACAGATGAGGGAACTGAGGCACAGAGAAGTGAAGCAACTTGCCCCAGGCCACATAGCAGACAAGTATCAGAGCCAGCCAGTATCTGCCTGGGGTCGAATTACAGCTCTGTCACTTGTCTGCTGTGTGACCTGGGGCAAGTCACTTGACTTCTCTGGGCCTCAGTGACCTCGTCTGTAAAAGAGAGATTAAGACTGTGAGCCCCACGTGAGACGTGGACGGGTCCAACCTGATTAGCTTGTATCTACCCCAGGGTTTAGTACAGTGGCAGGCACGTAGTAAGTGTTTAACAAATACGATTAAAAAAATCATTTTCACCCGAGTTGAAGAAACTGCTGAAACAAAGCTCCTCCATGTTTCAGTGGTATTTTTCTTCCGTATTCCTATGAGAACACATCTTCCTCACTGTTAACAAGACAAATACTTTCAAAAGGCACTTCCGTAATTATAAACTATTAAACGAATGTAAATTGAATTCCATTTCCGGTCTCCAAAGACCACTAAATACCCACTCAAAGCAGTCTAGTCCTTCAACCTGAATCGTTTTCAAAATAAAAATAAATTCTAGAGACGCAAAAATGCTTTAACCTAAGTGCCCAATCCAACTTCCAAATGCCCCTTTGGTTCTTAAAACATTACAGATCGCTCCCCGTTTTTCTTCGTAACATGAAACTCTGCTTCTTAAAACCTTACTCTTTGCTGAAAAATAGATTGCTGATGACTCGGTCCACATACTATGTTTCTCTACTGCCAACTTATCTATTGTACCTTGATCTCATCTCTCTCCCCGTCAAACCCTCTCCCGTATCAATCAATCAATCAATCAATCGTATTTATTGAGCGCTTACTGTGTGCAGAGCACTGTACTAAGCGCTTGGGAAGTACAAGTTGGCAACACATAGAGACAGTCCCTACCCAACAGTGGGCTCACAGTCTAGAAGGGCGAGACAGAGAACAAAACCAAACATACTAACAAAATAAAATAAATAGAATAGATATGTACAAGTAAGATAAATAAATAAATAGAAAAATGTGGAACGCTTCACAAATTTGCGTGTCATTCCCTCTGGTCTGGAAACCCCCTTTCCCTACACATCCAAGAGACCACCAGTCTCCCCACCTTTAAAGCCATATTAAAATCACATCTAAGAGGCCGTCCCCAAGTAAGTCCTCATTTCCCCCACTTCCATTCCCTCCTCTGTCACCCTTGAACTTAGATTTGTACCTTTTATTCACCCCACCCTCGGCCCCGTAAAACCTTATGTTCATATAATTAATTTACTTATTTACTTACATTAATGCCCATCTTCCCCTCTAGAATGTAAGCTCATTGTGGGCTGGAAGCGTGTCTAACAACTTGTATAGTACTTCCCCAAGTGCTTAGTACAGTGCTCTGTATAAAGCGTTCAATAAATAATGCTGATTGATAACAAGAAAATCTTTTATTAACCACTTCTTGCGCATCACTGCTTCTTAATTTCCAGGCTCAGAGAGGGGAATATTATCTCTCTGCATTCTGTCTGTCTCATAAACAAATCTCTTAGAAACTTGACAGTATTTCAAATTAAAGGCATCGTCCTCTGATCAACTTTAAAATCAGTCACTTATTTTTCACGGTATTTGTTAAGCACTTACTATGTGCCAGGCACTGTACTAAGCACTTGGGTAGATACAAGTTACAAGTTAATCAGGCTGGACTCAGTCCATGTCCCACACGGCGTTCACAATCTTAGTCCTCATTCTGCATGGAACCCAAGAGGTTAAGTGACTTGTCCAAGGTCACAAAGCAGACAAGTGGCAGAGCCGGAATTAGAACCCAGATCTGCATGACTTCAAGGCCACGTGGGACATGGAAGGTGTCCAACCTGATTAGCTTCAGTCACTTCATCTGTAAAATTCATTCATTCATTCAATCGCATTTATTAGGCGCTTTGCAGAGCACTGTACTAAGCACTTGGAAAGTACAATTTGGAAACAGATAGAGACAATCCCTACCCAATAATGGGCTCACAGCCTAGAAAGGGGGTCCTAAGACTGCGAACCCCTTTTCGGAAAGGACTGTGTCCAAACGGATTAGCTTATACCTATGTTAGTGCTTCATACAGTGCCTGCACATATGAAGAGCTTAACAAATAAAAGGAAGGAACGGGGTGGGGAGACAGGGCGTCAGAAAACCCAACCCTATTTCTCCCACCCCTAAAATAGCTCAGGCCCCTGCAGAATCAGAATTTACCAGAAATGCGTTCCCAAAATTAAGACAGGGGTCTGTGACAACAAATTACGTACACACACACACAGGACCGTAGGTATTGCACTGACGAGACGAGAAAATGGAAAGCAAAGTGTACCTGCGGCTCTGTAGAGTATTTTAGGTTCGAAAAATATGCAGGGGTTCTTATCTTCGATACAAGACAGAAGCAGTCCCTTGGCTTGAAGAGGGCTTCTTGGCACTACCACCTAGAAGAAATTGAAAACATTAAGATACTTGGAATTTTTATTTAAATTCGCCTTTGACTGTCAGGATGTAGGAATGGGAATTTTTAACCGGTGGGGGTGGAGAGTATTTAGACTATACTATGCACCGGTCCAACCTAGATCTCTCAATCAATCACGTTTACTGAGCGCTTACTATGTGCAGAGCACTGGACTAATCCCTGGGGAGAGTCCAATACAACAGAATTAGCAGGCACCTTCCCTGCCCAAAACAAATTTAGTCTAGGGGGAACATAGTGTAGCTTACAGTCTCGTAATGTGTCTCATAGGGGTTTCACTCCTCTGTGCCTCAGGTATCTCATCCGTCTAATGCCAAAAGTGCCCAATCTGCTTATTTTGTATCTATCCTAGCAGCGTGGCTCAGTGGAAACAGAACGGGCTTTGGAGTCAGAGGTCATGGGTTCAAATCCTGGCTCCGCCACTTGTCGGCTGTGTGACTTTGGGCAAGTCACTTCACTTCTCTGGGCCTCAGTTCTCTCATCTGTAAAATGGGGATGAAGACTGTGAGCCCCCCCGTGGGACAACCTGATCACCTTGTAACCTCCCCTGCGCTTAGAACAGTGCTTTGCACGTAGTAAGCGCTTAATAAATGCCATCATTATTATATAGTACAGTGCACATAGTGAGCACTTAAATACAATAAGAAAAAGAAATGTGGAAGCAGTATGACAGTGGAAAGAGCAAAGGCAGGAAACCTGGGTTCTAAAAAACACCATTTTTTAAAAAGAGCCCCTTCTTACAGATTACAGCACATGTGGCTGACCAAGTATGGCACCACCACTAGCCTGCTGTGTGACCTTGGGTGAGTCACTTCACTTCTCTGGGCCTCAGTGACCTCATCTGTTAAATGGGGATGAAGACTGTGAGCCCCACATGGGACAACCTGATTACCTTGTAACTACCCCAGCGCTTAAGAACAGTGCTCAGCACACAGTAAGCACTTAACAAATACCATAACTATTATTATTATTCAGTTACCTCATCTGTAAAATGGGGATTGAGGCTGTGAACCCCACGTAGGACAGGGACTGCATCCAACCCAATTCGCCTGTGTCCACCCCAGCGCTTAGTACGGTGCATGACACAGAGTAAGCGCTTAACAAATACCACAATTATTATTAATAATATTACTAGCAGTCAATCAATCCATCAGAGTGGCATTTATCGAGTCAAGCATTGTACTAAGCGTTTGGGAGATTACAATAGAGAAAGTAAGTAGACACAATCTAGCTGGGGAGACACTAAATTAAGCACGATGGAACCGAATTGGGTCTAATTCCATTACCTTTATTCCCGGACAGTGGGCGAAAAAAGCTTCTGGGCTTTGAGAATGATAGAGAGCGCCATGACCGACACAGCCCCACGGTGCTCTGATTGTTAAACTTCCACAGTTGAAAAGGTCTCCGGAGCGATAACGGTATTTTGCCGCTTCGTTGACAATCTGGAAAAAGAAATTGCGCTGAAATAAATCCGCCGAACAGAAGCTCCATACCAATTTTCCCCACAGGAAGCAGTACGCTCTGCACATTCATTCAATTGTTCATTCGATTGCGTTGATTGAGTGATTACGATGTGCAGCGCACTGTACTAAGCACTTGGGAGAGGACAATGGAACATAAAAAGACATATTCCCTGCCCACAACGAGTCTGCAGTCTAGAGGGGGAGTACAAACACACTCTAATCTGTAATCTGTAGACAGGCAGCGTGGCTCAGTGGAAAGGGCCCAGGTTGGGAGTCAGAGGTCATGGGTTCTAATCCCGGTTCCGCGTGTGACTTTGGGCAAGTCACTTGACTTCTCTGTGCCTCAGTTACCTCATCTGTAAAATGGGAATGAAGACTGTGAGTCCCAAGTGGAACAACCTGATCACCTTGTTTCCTCACCCCCCAGTGCTTAGAACAATTCTTTGCACTTAAATACCATCATTATTATTAAGCACATTTGTGGGCAGGCACTGTGACTTTGATAGTGTTGTGTTGTACTCTCCTAAGCACTTAGTCCAGTGCTCTGCACATAGTAAGCGCTCAGTAAATACGACTGGCTACCTGACGGCCTTCCCCACAGTGCCGAGGATAACTAACTTCTCCTAAAGGCAAAGCAATGTCCTCCCGAAGAAGGCGACAGTAAGAATTTGCCTGGTAGAATTAAACGGGTGCGGTGGGAACCCATTACTGTGTAAACAAGGAGCAGGGTGGTTTAGTGGAAAGAGCCCGGGCCTGGGAGTTTGAGTACTGGGTTCTAATCCCAGCTCTTCCACTGGTGTTCTGTGTGACTCTGGGCAGGTCACTTCACCTCCCCGTGCCTCGGTTTCCTCATCTGTAAAATGGGGATTCGATGCTTGATCTCCTTCCTACTTTTACTGTCAGCCCCATGAGGGACGGGGACTGTGTCCGGCCTGATTAACCTGAAACTACTCCAGCGCTTAGAAGGGCGCTTGACATATAGTAAGCGCTTAACAAGTACCTTAATACCATTAACAATACTAAATCTCCATCCTCTTTGAAGACACTACTTTATGAACAGTCTACTTCTAGACTGTGAGCCCACTGTTGGGTAGGGACCGTCTCTAGATGTTGCCAACTTGTACTTCCCAAGCGCTTGGTACAGTGCTCTGCACACAGTAAGCACTCAATAAATACAATTGATTGAATGAATGAATGAACATCATACTCCGAGAAACGTTCATCGTGGTGAATGCCCCTTTACCTGATCAAAGGCTGGAAAGATGTAATCGGCAAACTGAATTTCCGCAATGGCAGTAGCCCCGGTGACCGCGATTCCAATGCCAAACCCGACAATTCCTTGTTCACACAATGGGGTATTGAAGACTCTGTCTTTACCTTCAAAGACAAAGGAAACCTTCATGCTACATCCTCAGTACAGCTTTGGAATTTAAAAAGAACTACAAATATATAACAACTCAGTTGCCAGGACTCCCTCCTAGAGGGCAGAGAACTACCAAAGCTATTGTACTCTTTCAGTGCTCTGCATCAAGTGCTCAAAAAATACCATGTACTGAAATACTGGCCCAGCCTTAAAAAAGATAATAATCCTTCATCAGCCAGTGGCTCTGGACATTGCTTAAGACCTGGGTACGACAATTTGCTTCCTTTGAAGTTTCTATCTGTCTACTTTTCACAAACGACGTCCCCATTCTGCCAAAAGAACCGGTTACGATGCAGAACCGTGGGGCTCCCGTGAAACAACACTCCCACGCTCGAGGAGCAGCGTTGCCTAGAGGTTAGAGCCCGGGCCTAGGAGTAAGAAGGACCTGGGTTCTAATCCCAGCTCCACCGCTTGTCTTCTGTGGAATCTCGGGCAAATCACTTAATTTCTCTGTGCCTCAGTTACCTCATCTGTAAAATGAAGACTAAGGCTGTGAGCCCCATGGGGGACATGGTCTGTGTCCAACCTGATTAGGCTGTATCTACCCCAGTGCTTAGAACAGTGTCTGGCACATAGTAAGTGCTTAACAAATACCACTTAAATAAAAAGAATCAAATTAGGAAACAAAGAACCGTCACACCTCCAGGTCGCTGGAAGATTCATCAGAGCTTTCTGTATTTCACTCTCCCAAATAATCACAGTATTTGTTAAGCTGTACTAAGCCCTGGGGTGGATCCAAGCAAATCAGGTTGGACACAGTCCCTTCCCCAAGTGAGGTTCACAGTCTCAAACCCATTTTACAGACGAGGGAACTGAGGTCCAGAGAAGTGAAGTGACTTGCCCAAGGTCACACAGCAGACAAGTGGCAGAGGGGGCTGATTGACTGATTGGTTGAACGGAGTTAATAATGACAGAGATGGATGAGCGGAAGCCATAGTACTGTGAAACGGGAATCAACCTACAGTCTCTTTGCAAGGCATTAGCCCTTCAGGAAATGAACAGTGGAGCAGGAAATCTGATTAGTTCTTTTGCTACCTTCATGAGCCCGATGTCCTGAACGGCTAAAATCGGAAGGTAAACACGCTAAAAGCATCCATTTGAGCTCATTCTCCATTCGCATGGAAATGAGATATTCCTTAAAAGGGACCCGGTATCTGCGTCAACAGGTCCAAACCGGAGCATACAAATTCCTCAAGCTGACTCTCGACTCGGGAAAAGGGATATTGCAGTATAAGACAACACCGATGTACGTCAGCCACTGAGGAAGACATCATGGAACCGTTGATTTCAATTAACCTGCTCAGCTTTATAAATAGCCCCAGCTTCGCCATCTAAATAACCTGCTGCCCTTTCCTACAAAGCGAGGGAGAAATGATGACAGGGGCATGAAAAATGAATGAGTTTCCACAGCGCGTAAACAGGAAGAGGGTATAATACAGAAAGCACCCTGATCCAAATTGAAGATCTATGAATAAAATGAAGCTCGCAGGTAGGAAAGGAGCCATTTTTAACCCCAAGAAGCCACCATCTCTATTAGCTGCTCATTTTCAAATTATTTCAATCAATCAATGGCATGTCTCATGCGGGACAGGGATAGTGTCCAACCTAATTCACTTATATTTACCCCAGCACTTAGTTTGAAACATAGCAAGTGCTTAGCAAGAGCACGAGCCTGAGAGTCAGAAGGTCATGGGTTCTAATCTTGGTTCTGCCACTTGTCTGCTGTGTGACCTTGGGCAAGTCACTTTATTTCTCTGGGCCTCAGTTACCTCATCTATAAAATGGGGATTGACACCGTGAGCCCCACGTGGGACAGGGACTGTGTCCAACTCGATTTGCTGGCATGCACCGCGGTGCTTAGTACAGCGCCTGACACAGAGTAAGTGCTTAGCAAATACCATCATTATTATCATCAACAAATAACATTTGGAAAAAAATGTACTGAATGCTTACAGTGGGCCACACTCTGCACTAAACACATGGGAGAGTACAATGCAACAGAGTTGGTAGACATGCTCCCTGTCCACAAAGAACTTATAGTCCAGAGGGAGAGACAGACATTAAAACAAAATACCAATAGGGGAACTGTACATCAGTGCCGTGGGGCTGGATGTAGGATGACTAACAGGCACATAATGTTAGGAAGACCTGCTCTGAAGAGCCTGGAAAAAGGCATGAAACGTGCTGAGGTAACAATTGCCATAAAAATACAAATTGTCAATTCTGTGGTGTTTCCAGTGACAACGTATGGACCCGAAAGCTGGACAGTGACAAAACAGGATGGAAAGAACATCGATTCTTTTGAAATGTGGTGTAGGAGAAGGCTTTTGCGAATACCCTGGACTGCCTGAAAAACAAACAAGTGGATTTTAGAGCAAATTAAGTCAAAGTGGTCTTTGGAAGGCCAAATAACTCGACTTAGATTAGCATATTCTGGACACATAATCAGGAGGGCTAATTCTCTGAGAAGACACTAATGCTAGAAAAAGTCCAGGGAAAACAAAGAAGAGGCAGACCAGCAGCTAGATAGAGACTATAACAACGATAAATGAAAAACCATGAGAAAGTCTGCAGATTATGGCAGAGAACAGGACGTTCTAGAGAAAGTATAGCCGCGGAGCCGCTACGAATCGGAAACGACTCACGGCACAATAATAAAATATTAATAAGGGGTACGTAGTCAAGTGCATAAGTGACACAGAAAGGAGGCCAAATAGAGGAAATGGCTTAATCCGGGAAGGCCGTTTGGAGGAGATGTGATTTGAGGATGGCTCTGAGGTGGGGAGAGCAGTGCTATGTGGGATAGGAAGGGGTTGGGAGTTCCAGGACGTAGGTAAGGGACCTGTGGCGAGACAGGTGAGATCGAGGTACAGAGAGTAGGTTGGGGTGTGCAGGTTGGGTTCTACAAGAAATGAGTGTGGTGAAAAAGGAGGGAGAGAGCTGATTGAATCCACTGCCTGGACTACTGCTTCAGACTCCTCTCTGCCTCCTGTCTCTCCCCATTTCAGTCCATTCTTCCTTCTGCTGTCCGGATCATTTTTCTACAGAAGAGTCCAGGCCGTGTTTCTCCACTCCTCAAGAACCTCCAGAGGTTTCCCATCCACCTCTGCATCAAACAGAAACTCCTTGCCATTGGCTTTGAAGCGCTCAATCCCGTTGCCCCCTCCCACCTCAGCTCACTGCTCTCCTATCACAACCCAGCCCGTACACCTCGATGCCGTCTGTCTCACCTCCAACCTCTCACCCACGTCCCACCTCTGGCCTGGAATTCCCTCCCTCTTCATATCAGACAGACTATCACTCTCCCCACCTTCAAAGCCTTTATAAGATCACATCGCCACCAAGAAGGCTTCCCTGGCTAACCTCTCGTTTCCTCTACTCCCTCTCATTTCTGCATCGCCCTGGCACTTCGATTTATATCCTGTATGCACTCAGTGAACATGTGGGTTGAATGACAGGGACGAGTCGAGGATAACACCAAGGGTATGGGCTTGTGAGGCAGGGGAGGGTGGCGGTGTTGTCTGCAGTGAAGGGGTAGTTGGGAATAGGACAGTCTGAGTGGGAAGATGAGGAGTTCTATTTTGGCCGTGTTATGTTTATTCATTGATTAATACTACTGATTCATCATTCAATCAACATTATTTACTGAACATGTACTCTGGGCAGGGCACTGTATTAAGTACTTGGGAGAGTATACAAGAGTAAGCCAACGTGATCTCTGCCCTTGAGGAGTTTACAATCCAGTATGGAAGTCAGACATCAAAGTAAATTACAGGTAGAGAAAGCAACTTCAAAACTGGAGGACAATGACTGTGTCCAACCTGATTAGTTTGTGTCTATCCCAGTGCTTAAAACCGTGCTAGATAGTAAAAGCTTAACAAGTACCATCACTATTATATTTTATTTATTTGGATTAATGTCTGTCTCCCCCGCTTTAGACTGTGAGCTCATTGTGGGCAAGGAATGTCACTGTTTATTGTTGCATTGTTCTTTCCCAAGTGCTTAGTACAGTGATCTGCACACTGTAAGCACTTAATATGCATATTAATGGATGATTATTACTTTTACACACAGCTCCATACCCACCCCAGCCTGATCCTGTTTCTCAGGCCTGCCAACAGCTGCTTCCAATGAACACAGTGTCCCAGCTTGCCCCCATTTTCATTTTAGGGAGCAAAAGAATGTCAACTCTGGGGTGAGCTGAAGGAAAATCCCCTGAAACCTAAAAGTAGAGAGGCTCCTCATTCCCTCCTGCTCCATCTCTCCTCCTCTCAGCGCATCCGTCTCAGCCCGGACTTGTGTAGACAGATGGCTAATAAAGAAAATGATACCTTTCATTTAATTTCATTCTAAGCTTTTATTCAGGGGGTGTTGAAAGTCATTGATGCCAGCTTTTCGTGCTGAATGTGGAGAGGCAGTGCAGCTTAGTGGGAAAAGCCCAGAACTGGGAGTTCGGGAGTAATCCCACCTCTTCTGAGGAATTTGGGCAAATCATGGGGATTATATGGGGATTAAGACTGTGAGCCCCACGAGGGACAACCTGATCACCTTGTAACCTCCCCAGCGCTTAAAACAGTGCTTTGCATGCAGTAAGCGCTTGATAAATGCCATTATTATTATTATTATTATTTAACTTCGCTGGGTCTCTGTTCCTCCCCTGTAAAATGGGGATTAAATGCCTGCCCTTCTTCCCCCTTTGACTGTGAACCCCATGTGGACAAGGATTCTGTCTGATCTGATTATCTTGCATCTACAAGATACTTCTTGTACGCTGCTTCTTGCATGTAGACGCAGCGTGGCTTAGTGGAAAGAGCCGGGGCTTGGGAGTCAGAGTTTGTGGGTTCTAATCCCAACTCCACCACTTGTCAGCTGTGTGACTTTGGGCAAGTCACTTCACTTCTCTGTGCCTCAGTTACCTCAGGCGTAAAACGGGGATTCGATCCCTGTTCTCCCTCCTATTTAGGACTATGAGCCCTGTTTGAGACAGGGACTGTGTTTGACCTGATTATCTTGTTTCTTTCCCATCACTTAGAACAGTGCTTGACACGTAGTAAGTGCTTAAACACCACAATTATTATTATTACTATTATTATTAGGGAGAGTCCTGAAATCTGGGTCTCTGCTCCCCTGTAAAATAGACAATCATCTACCTCCTAGAAATATCCTCTAGCTTAAAGTTCTCACATGAAGGAACTACAGATCATTGCTTTTGCATGAAGAGAGGAAATAAACTTACCATACTTATCTCGTAAGCCAACGGTGCAACGAAACACTCCACCAAAGGCAACATCTTCACCAAAGATCACTGAAAAATAAAATTATCCTTTCACATAACACATCCCGTTCATTTACCCACACAATTGACCAGACTATTTTCAGATTAAGTACCCTAAAATAGCACAGCAGTTTTACATTCTAGATCATCTGTTTCAGCAACTCCAGATGATTTATATAATTCCTTCCACGTGGAGTGTATAAGCTGAAGTCGATAACCTAAAGGGTTTTTATAACCACATTTCTTCAGGCTCTGCTTTAGTCGAAGAACTGGTTGGGGAGAGGAGTGCTTTTAAACACACACTTGTTCCATATGTTTGAAAAAGCTGTCTACAGGGTCAGGATGGCTATTCTTGACACTCCAGGAATAATATACGGCCGATTACAGAGAAGACAAGAAACCGTGTGTTGGGCACTGACCCTTGACTCCTATAGAGGCCTCTGTCTGGGGAGAAAGGGAGAAAACAAAAATGATCTTTATTGCCACGCTCATGTTTCTGAGTCACGTCCTTGGAAAGGACAGAAGAAACGTGCCTGGTTTTACCTTTCGCATCTAAAATGGCTAGGAAACAGCCTTGGCAGGAGGCCAACCAAACACAGCTTCAACACTTTAAAAGACAGCAGAAACAAAGCATTCAGTCCATTCTCTTGATACCAAAAAACAGGTAGCGGGAGAGCGGTTCCGTCTGGAAATCAGGTTGAGAAAGCGCTCCTTCCTCCCAGCCCTGGCTGGAAATTTTCAAAAAGGAGACACTGATCTCTGCCCCTCTTCATCAGCCCAACTCAGGCTTGGGACATGCTAAGAAATTACCTGAAGGCAAATATTTTAATGAACCGTCTCTCGCTCAGTAAATACACGCATTTAGAAAAATCTACTAATGAGCAAAGGCTTCAGTAAATACAGGCTTGCTATTCCCGGTATTTCAGAGAGCAAATGGGTCATTCTGACACATCGAAATCAAAACTGACACAGAAAAGCATTCTATTTTTCCTGCTGAATGGAGGATACCACAGAGACGGTGAGGACAAAGTGGCAAAATGCCCTGTGCCTAATTAGGGGATGAAAAGTTCACTTAGGGTTTGCAGTTCTTCCTTTTGAGAGCTAAACATTTACCACAGATACTCTGAAATACAACCTCATGAAACACTACCCTTAAAAGGTCCCACAATCCCAATTATCCACCACCAGTGGCCATTTTAGGATGGAGGACTGATTCCTTTTGGTGCCTACTATATTTTACAGTGCCTTTCAAAAGCTCAGAGAAGCAGTGTGGTCTAACAGATAAACCACGGGATTGGGAGTCGGAAGGACCTGGGTTCTAATCCCGGCTCCGCCACTTGTCTAGCTTGTGACCCTTGACAAATCACTGAACTTCTCTGTGCCTCAGTTACCTCATCTGCAAAGTGGGGATTAAGGCTGTGAGCTCCATGCGGGATATGGACTTTGTCCAACCTGATGAGCTTGTCTCTACCCCATTAGTTAATAAAGAGCCTAGCACATAGTAAGTGCTTAGCAAATACCATAATCATCACTATCATTATTATTATCATCATCATCATTACAACACGAGGTAGAGTCAGAAGATCTGGGTTCTATTCCCAAATATATGTATATATGTATATATATACATATGTATATACTGTATATGTGCATATATGTTTGTACATATTTATTACTCTATTTATTTATTTATTTATTTTACTTGTATATATCTATCCTATTTATTTTATTTTGTTAGTATGTTTGTTTTTGTTCTCTGTCTCCCCCTTTTAGACTGTGAGCCCACTGTTGGGTAGGGACTGTCTCTATATGTTGCCAATTTGTACTTCCCAAGCGCTTAGTACAGTGCTCTGCACATAGTAAGCGCTCAATAAATACGATTGATGATGATGATAAATACGATTGATGATGATGATGATGATGATGATGAATAATGACAACAGTGATTGTGGTATTTGTTCAGTGCTTACTATGTGCCAAGCATCATGTACTAAGTGCTGAGGAGAAGCAGCATGTGATCTTGGGCAAGTCACTGAACTTCTCTGGCTCTCACTTTCCTCATCTGCATTGGGGCTAATCAAACCTGCCTCAGAGGGATGTCGTGGGGATAAAATGAGATAATGAATTTGGAAGCCCTCTGCAAAACTAAAGGTGCGATACAAAAAGGAAATAATATTATTATTATAAATGGATGAAAGGACAGATTGCCAGAATTCGACTGTAGTTAGTGCATTTTGCATCATCTGGCTCGGTTATTTCAGCTGGAATTAATCATTCAAGGGCTTAATTCTATAATTATTTCAATGATTCATTCCAAAATTAGCTAGCCGCTACTGAATAGAATGTGCTTCAGTTGCTTCAGTTACTTTCATTCATTCAGTGGGATTTACTGAGTGCTTACTATGTACAGAGCACTGTACTAACCGTTTGGGAGAGTACAATACAAAAGAGTTGGCAGACGTGTTCCCTGCCATCTCAACCAGACTTCTATACTTCTCATTTCAATAGAGAGATTTGCTACTGATAGGAGTGAATGCCAGCCATGGTCGGAAGAGGAAAATCCTCTCGAAGCGGCTGGTTTATAATTTAATAGCCTCCAAGCCTTCATACTCTCAAAATGGCAGAGAATTTTTCGAGCTAAGGCATGGAGTTTTAGCATACACAGACTGGGTACTAACCCAGAAGGAAGACAAGGAAGCAGCATGGCCTAGTGAAAAAGAGCGTGGGCCTGGGATAGGAGGACCTGGGTTCTAATCCTGACTCCTGTACTTGTCAGCTGTGTGACCTTGGGTAGTTTCTTCCTCTGTAAAATGCAGATTCAATTCCATTCCCTCAGACTGTAAGCCCTTTGTATCTACTCCAGTGCTTAGAACAGTGCTTGGCCCTTAACAAGTACCATTAAAAAAAATAAGTGAATTCAAGAGCCAGGACCAAGATTTTTGTTCCAGAGTTCCAGAAATTTGACTCTTGTATCCCTGACTGTATCTCTATAAAAGAGAGTAGCCTAAAGTGTCAGACGTTCTGCTTAGACATATTTATGCTGTAAACACAGCTTGTAATGGTTTCTTTCCATCCCCAAAATAACCGCTCTAACCAAAGACAAGAACCGTGTCGGAGCAACAGTTAGAGGAATCTATCGTGCTTTTTTTGGAAGTAAAAACCTGACTACCAATTTGTTTTTCAGGACTCACCCAGAGGAATAATATTGAATGAACCCATGGCTTTAATCCATCCTCTGCCCCAATACAAAATCCGACTGGTCTTGCTTTAGAACTACAATTGACTCTGGGGAAGGAAGCCTTAATTCTGGGGCTCTAACATTTACAGTCAGCCACAGTCAGTTGGACTACTTTTCAGACAGAGAACAAAATACCGTGTTTACTCTGGAAGTCAAAAGAACCACCAGCGGTGATGATTGAGGATGCAGAGTGGATTAACCAGCTCTTCGAAACCTGCTCGGCACATAGTAAGCACTTAATAATTATCATTATTATCATTAACATGTTTATGGACTGTGCCTGGCTGGAATATGCCAGTTTTCCTAGGGACTAGCAATTTATAAGAAGAGACGCTACTCCATGATTATAGTGTTTGCTCCCCTGATAGTCACAATCTTATTTTTTCTGCACATTTTGAACATTAAATGGGAAGGCGCAGTCAAATCGTCCTGATTTGCATAGGAAGAAAATTTCAGGTGAATGTAAAGGCTTCTGAGGGGGGTGGGCAGGGATAAATTGGCAAACTGAATCTCCAAAGAGTCTCAAATTTCAGCAGTATCCATTCATTCATATTTATTGAGTGCTTACTGTGTGCACAGCACTACAAGAAGCGCTTGGGAAAGTAAAATACAACAATAAATAGAAATAATATAACAATAAATAGACATATTCCCCCCTAGTTTGTCTTATTTGTTTTTGGCCTTTTACTGTAATAAACTAATGACTGCCGGAAAACTTCCCCACTCTCCCCCATGGCCTCTGGACTGTAAAGTCTTTATGGGCAGGGGACTTCTCTGCTAATTCTGCTGTACTGTACTCTCCCAAGTGTTTAGTACAGTGCTCTGCACATAATGAGCCCTCGATAAATATCACTGATGGATTTAATGATTGATCTTGTTCAGCCAGAGCTTTCAGAGCATCAGAGACGCAACAGAACAATCTACCTGCAGTGGGATCTTTGGCCAGTGAGTTATCCAAGGCACTTGATATTGATTGGAAGAGATTCATTTTCTGGGTTTCTCCTGTAGGATTAAAAATAGAAAAGTTTCAGACATCTCATTTAAAACATTGAAAAATAAAACAAAGGGATCCCCCCGTAGACTGTAAACTCACTGTGGGCAGGCATGACTACCTACTCTGTTGTACTGCAGTCTCCCAAGTGCTTAGTACAGCGCTCTGCACTTGGTAAGCGCTCAATAAACTCCTGATATGATAACAATGAGCCCAAAATGATCTTCTAGATGGCAAAAAGCCCCCAAATGCACAAAGGCAATATCAAATATATCCACTTCACTTTGTGACTGAGAGGTTTTTGGTGTCGTTGTTGGATTGTAAGCTCCTTGAGGGCAGGGATCATGTCTGTCAACTCTCACAAGTGCTTAGTACAGTGCTCTGGATGGAATAAGTATTCAATCATCATCATCATCATCATCAATCATATTTATTGAGCGCTTACTATGTGCAGATCACTGTACTAAGCGCTTGGGAAGTACAAATTGGCAACACATAGAGACAGTCCCTACCCAACAGTGGGCTCACAGTCTAAAAGAGTGGGCTCACAGTCTAAAAGTCTATCACAGTCTATCATTTATCAATAAATGATATCGATCAATTAAGGAAAAAAGGGACAGTGTGATGGTGCTTTGAATTTGGGATTTAGGGCACTGAGGCTGTGTGAAATTCTAAAACTAAGTTCTGGGATTAGGGGAAATTAGCGTCTACCACAGAAGGCTAAAAAAGAAAGTGTCAGAGAAGCGGCCCAGATTCATTCAATTGAACTTATTGAGCACTTACTGTACGCAAAGCACTGTACTAAATGCTTTTTCAAAGATGACTAACAAAGAGAATGCCAAAGTGAGAGAAAATATTTCTGGCAAGTCATATTATGACTCTGACTGGAAATCTAAAGGACATGGAACGAAGTGCACGTTATAGATTTTACACAGGCCCAAAGAGATATAATTTATCAAGAAGAAAACCTGGCAAGAAAACAAGTAGGACACAAAATTAGACAAAAATTTCAAACGAGCGTTTCTATAAGAGCCTAGAGAGAATTGAACATATTCACTGAAGAAAATTCTCCCCTGAAGTTGAGTATCACAGGGAGATACCTTTAATCTAAAATTCACGAAAAAGACTTGCTCCTTTACCAGATAACAAGTTCCTGCATTTCACTGGATGCCATGCCCTGTTAGCATATGAGCGCGTATTTTTTTCATCGTTTTAACCTGGTGAGAGGCTGCCTACGAATAAAAGTTCCTAAAATGATAAACAGGTCGATCGAATATTGATCTAAGCCTGACAGAGACAAAGGCCCCTAGCCTACCAGAGGAAGCCAGTGCTGAGTTCGGCGATTGCTAAGATACGGGAATTGATAAAAATCACCCAAAGATCTTCAAGTCCTCCAAAAATGCCCAACCAGCCTCCGTCTGAAGCGGGAGAGCGTTTCAGGGCGGAATCAGCTTCGGGGTAGGTGAGCGCGAGGTACAGAGAGTACGATGGCGTTAGAAAAGTGGAGTATATGGATTGTGGTAGGAGTTCAGAGGGGTAACGTGGAAGGGAGAGAACTGATCAAGGGCCTTGAAGATGATAATAATAATGATGGTATTTGTGAAGCACTTACTATGTGCCCAGCACCGTTCTAAACACTGGGGTAGATACAAGGTAATTAGGTTGCCCCATGTGGGGCTCACAGTCTTAATCCCCATTTTACAGATGAGGTAACCGCGGCACAGAGACATTAAGCTGGTGGTAATAATAATAATAATGATGGCATTTGTTAAGCACTTACTATGTGCCAAGCACTGTTCTAAGCACTGGGGTAGATACAAGGTAATTAGGTTGTCCCATGTGGGGCTCACAGTCTTAATCCCCATTTTACAGATGAGGTAACCGCGGCACAGAGACGTTAAGCTGGTGGTAATAATAATAATAATGATGGCATTTGTTAAGCACTTACTATGTGCCAAGCACTGTTCTAAACACTGGGGTAGATACAAGGTAATTAGGTTGTCCCATGTGGGGCTCACAGTCTTAATCCCCATTTTACAGATGAGGTAACCGCGGCACAGAGACGTTAAGCTGGTGGTAATAATAATAATAATGATGGCATTTGTTAAGCACTTACTATGTGCCAAGCACTGTTCTAAGCACTGGGGAAGATACAAGGTAATTAGGTTGTCCCATGTGGGGCTCACAGTCTTAATCCCCATTTTACAGATGAGGTAACCGCGGCACAGAGACGTTCAGCTGGTGGTAATAATTATAATAATAATAATGATGGCATCTGTTAAGCGCTTACTATGTGCAAAGCCCTGTTCTAAGCGCTGGGAGGAATACAAAGTGATCAGGTTGTTCCATGTGGGGCTCACAGTCTTCATCCCCATTTTACAGATGAGGCTCAGTGAAGTGACTTGCCCAAGGGCACGCAGCAGACATGTGGGGGAGCCGGGATTCGAACCCATGACCTCTGTCTCCAAAGCCCGGGCTCTTTCCACTGAGCCGCGCCGCTTCTCCGGTAAAGAGTCTCTGTTTCATGTGGAAATGGGTGAGCACGCCACTGGGTGCTTGTAAAGAGTGGGGAGATATGGGGAAAAAAAACGCGCTTTTTGAAAAATGATCCAGGCGGCAAGGTGAAGTATGGGCTGGAGAGGGAAGAGATAGGAGGCAAGGAACTAAGTGAGGAGGCAGAAGCGGTCATTCATTCACTCAGTCGTATTTATGGAGCGCTTACTGTGTGCAAAGCTCTGTACTAAGCGCTTGGGAGAGCACGAGATAACAACATTAAACATTCCCTGCCCACAGCGAGCGATGCAGTAATCACAGTCTGATTACTTCTAGACCGTGAGCCCACTGTCAGGTAGGGATTGTCTCTGTTTGTTGCCAAATTATACTTTCCAAGCACTTAGGACAGTGCTCTGCACCCAGTAAGCGCTCAATAAATGCGACTGGATGAATGAATGACTGCGTCTACTGTGGAATTTCATTAAACATTCCCTGCCCACAGCGAGCGATGCAGTAATCACAGTCTGATTACTTCTAGACCGTGAGCCCACTGTCAGGTAGGGATTGTCTCTGTTTGTTGCCAAATTATACTTTCCAAGCACTTAGGACAGTGCTCTGCACCCAGTAAGCGCTCAATAAATGCGACTGGATGAATGAATTACTGCATCTACTGTGGAATTTCATTAAACATTCCCTGCCCACAGAGAGTGATGCAGTAATCACAGTCTGATTACTTCTAGACCATGAGCCCACTGTCAGGTAGGGATTGTCTCTATTTGTTGCCAAATTATACTTTCCAAGCACTTGGAACAGTGCTCTGCACCCAGTAAGCGCTCAATAAATACGACTGGATGAATGAATGACTGCGTCTACTGTGGAATTTCATTAAACATTCCCTGACCACAACGAGCGATGCAGTAATCACAGTCTGATTACTTCTAGACCGTGAGCCCACTGTCCGGTAGGGACTGTCTCTATTTGTTGCCAAATTATACTTTCCAAGCACTTAGGACAGTGCTCTGCACCCAGTAAGTGCTCAATAAATGCGACTGGATGAATGAATGACTGCGTCTGCTGTGGAATTTCATTAAACATTCCCTGCCCACAACAAGCGATGCAGTAATCACAGTCTGATTACTTCTAGACCGTGAGCCCACTGTCAGGTAGGGATTGTCTCTATTTGTTGCTAAATTATACTTTCCAAGCACTTAGGACAGTGCTCTGCACCCAGTAAGCGCTCAATAAATGCGACTGGATGAATGAATGACTGCGTCTACTGTGGAATTTCATTAAACATTCCCTGCCCACAGTGTGCGATGCAGTAATCACAGTCTGATTACTTCTAGACCGTGAGCCCACTGTCAGGTAGGGATTGTCTCTATTTGTTGCCAAATTATACTTTCCAAGCACTTAGGACAGTGCTCTGCACCCAGTAAGCGCTCAATAAATGCGACTGGATGAATGAATGACTGCGTCTACTGTGGAATTTCATTAAACATTCCCTGCCCACAGTGCGCGATGCAGTAATCACAGTCTGATTACTTCTAGACCGTGAACCCACTGTCAGGTAGGGACTGTCTCTATTTGGTGCCAAATTATACTTTCCAAGCACTTAGGACAGTGCTCTGCACCCAGTAAGCGCTCAATAAATACGACTGGATGAATGAATGACTGCGTCTACTGTGGAATTTATATCCAAATGTTGGTGCTAGTTGCCTTTCTGAAACCTGCATGATTCTTAACTAAAATAAAACCAGAAACATTCATACATTTGATCGTATTTATTGAGTGCTTACTGTGTGCAGAGCACTGTACTAAGCACTTGGGAAGTACATGTTGGCAACATATAGAGACGGTCCCTACCCAACAGTGGGCTCACAGTCGAGAAGGGGGAGACAGACAATAAAAGAAAGCATGTGGACAGGTGTCAAGTCATCAGAGCAAATAGAAATAAAGCTAGATGCACCACATTAACAAAATAAATAGGATAGTAAATACGTACAAGTTAGAGTAATAAATCTGTAAAAACATATATACAGGTGCTGTGGGGAGGGAAAGGAGGTGGGGTGGGGGATGGGGAGGAGGAGAGGAAAAAGGGGGCTCAGTACATATCTGCTGTGTGACCTTGGGCAAGTCACTTCACCTCTCCGAGCCTCAGTTACCTCATCTGTAAAACGGGGATGAAGACTGTGAGCCCCACGTGGGACAACCTCCCCCTTCTGCACTGTGAGCCCACTGTTGGGTAGGGACCGTCTCTCTATGTTGCCAACTTGTACTTCCCAAGCGCTTAGTACAGTGCTCTGCACACAGCAAGCGCTCCATAAATACGACTGAGTGAATGAATGATTGAATGAATGACAACCTGATCGCCTTGTATCCCTCCAGTGCTTAGAGCAGTGCTGCGCGCATAGCAAGCGCTTAACAAATGCCATCATTATTAAAGTGGGGATTCTGAGCCCCACACGGGAAATGGTTTGAGTCCAACCCGATTGGCTTGTGTCGACCCCAAGCACTCAGTATAATGCCTGGCACATAGTGAGCGCTTAACAAATACCATTGGACAAGACATGATCGCTTCCAAAGAGGAGCTTACAATCAATCAATCCTACTTATTGAGCACTTACTGTGTGCAGAGCACTGTACTAAGCGCTTGGGAAGTACAAGTTGGCAACATATAAAGACAGTCCCTACCCAACAGTGGGCACACATCTCTATATGTTGCCAACTTGTACTTCCCAAGCGCTTAGTACAGTGCTCTGCACACAGTAAGCGCTCAATAGATACAATAAATACCACTGAATCAATAATATGATGCTCATATCACTAGCAAGAGGTCTGCCGAAGAGAGTAAATCAGTCATTCATTCATTCAATAGCATTTATTGAGTGCTTACTGTGTGCAGAGCATGAGCGCTTACTGTGTGCAGAGCACTGTACTAAGCGCTTGGGCAAACAGTAGCCCAGGTGGTATGGGCTCACTGCGAAGCAGGGAGGCCTTACATCTGCCACACAGAAAGCACTTTACAAATACCACAATTATCCTAATTATTGTTATGGTTTGTACATTGCCCCCTTTAAATATCAAATGATCAACAGGGCTTCCTTCTAATAATAATAATAATAATAATGGCATTTATTAAGGGCTCACTATGTGCAAAGCACTGTTCTAAGCGCCGGGGAAGTTACAAGGTGATCAGTTTGTCCCACTGGGGGCTCACAGTCTTAATCCCCATTTTGCAGATGAGGGAACTGAGGCCCAGAGAAGTGAAGTGACTTGCCCAAAGTCACCCAGCTGACAACTGGCGGAACCGGGATTTGAACCCGTGACCTCTGACTCCAAAGCCTGGCTGTTTCCGCTGCTTCTCTGCAGATTATCCACCTACTTCAATGCTACTAGGGATTGTTGTTATCATTATATATTGTTTGCACTTGGTTCTGATTCCTATAAATGCCTTAAGTGGTCAAACATCAATAATGCTTCCTTCCCTGCAAACTGTCCTCTTAGTTCAATGATACTGATGATTGTTATCATCAATAATGCTTCCCTCCCAGCAAACTATCCTCCTGGTTCAATAATACTGATGATTGTTATCATCATAATTTGTTTGCACTTGGTGCTGTTTCCTTTAAACGCCTTAAGTGGTCAAAGATGCTTCGGTTCTTTGCAGAATCAACAATGCTTTGGTTCTTTGCACACTACCGACCTGTTTTAATGGGGAGGAGGAAGAGGACAGTTGTTATTATTCATTCATTCCTTTATTGAGCGCTTACTGTGTGCAGAGCACTGTACTAAGCGCTTGGGAAGTCCAAGTCGGTAACATCTAGAGACGGTCCCTACCCAACAACGGGCTCACAGTCTAGAAGGGGGAGACAGACAACAAAACAAAACATGCGGACGGGTGTCAAGTCATCAGAATAAATAGAAATAAAGCTAGAGAAGCAGTGTGACTCAGTGGAAAGAGCGTGGGTTTGGGAGTCGGAGGTCAGGGGTTCTAATCCCGCCTCCGCCACTTGTCTGCTGTGTGACTTTGGGCAAGTCACTTCACTTCTCTGGGCCTCAGTGACCTCATCTGTAAAATGTAGGGACCGTCTCCATATGTTGCCAACTTCCCAAGCGCTTAGTACAGTGCTCTGCACACAGTAAGCGCTCAATCAATAGTGACAGCAATAATAATGGTATTTATTAAGTGCTCACTACATGCAAAGCACTGCTCTAAGCGCTGGGGAGGTTAGAAGGTAATCAGGTTGTCCCACGGGGGGCTCACAGTCTTCATCCCCATTACAGATGAGGGAACTGCGGCCGAGAGAAGTTAAGTAACTTGCCCAAAGTCACACAGCTGACAACTGGAGGAGTCAGGATTTGAACCCGTGACCTCTGACTCCAAAGCCCGGGCTCTTTCCACAGAGCCATGCTGCTTCTCTAAATACGACTGACTGAATGAATTAATTAATGAAATGGGGTTTAATACTGTGAGCCCCACAGGGGACCACCTGATTACCTTGTATCCACCCAGCACTTAGAACAGTGCTTGGCACATAGTAAGCGCTTAACAAATGCCATTATTATCATTATTATCATTAACAAAATAAATAGAATAGTAAATATGTACAAGTAAAATAGAGTAATAAATCTGTACAAACATATATACAGGTGCTGTGGGGAGAGGAAGGAGGAAGGGCAAGGGGGATGGGGAGGAGGACAGGAAAAAAGGGGAAGTAATAATGATATTATTATCTGTAAAATGGGGATTAAGACTGAGCCCCCTGTGGGACAACCTGAACACCTTGTATCCTCCCCAGTGCTTAGAACAGTGCTTTGCACATAGTAAGCGCTTAATAAATGCTATTATTATTATTGTTATTATTATTGTGGCTAGAGCAAAGGCTTGGGAGTCAGAGGTCGTGGCTTCTAATCCTGCTCCACCACCTGTCTGCTGTGTGACCTAGGACAGGTCACCTCACTCAATCTAAAGAGCCCGGGCTTGGGAGTCAGAGGTCATGAGTTCAAATCCCGGCTCCACCAATTGTCAGCTCGGTGACTTTGGGCAAGTCACTTCACTTCTCTGGGCCTCAGATCCCTCACCTGGAAAATGGGGATGAAGACTGTGAACCCCCCGTGGGACAACCTGATCACCTTGCATCCTCACCAGCATTTAGAACAGCGCTTTGCACATAGTAAGTGCTTAACAGCTGACAATTAGTGAGGTGGGATACGAACCCATGACTTCCGACTCCCAAGGCCAGGCTTCTTCCACTGGGCAAAGCTGCTTGGAACCAGTCCCTGTCCCACTTGTGGCTCACAGTCTCAATCCCCCTTACACAGCTAAGGTCACAGAGGCCCAAGGAATAATAATAATAATAATGATGGCATTTATCAAGTGCTTACTATGTGCAAAGCACTGTTCTAAGCGCTGGGGAGGTTACAGGGTGATCAGGTTGTCCCCCGGGGGGCTCACAGTCTTCATCCCCATTTTACAGATGAGGGCACTGAGGCCCACAGAAGTGAAGTGACTTGCCCAAGGTCACACAGCTGACAGTTGGCGGAGCCGGGATTCGAACCCATGACTTCCGACTCCCAAGGCCGGGCTCTTTCCACTGAGCCACGCTGCTTGGAACCAGTCCCTCTCCCACTTGTGGCTCACAGTCTCAATCCCCCTTACTCAGCTAAAGTCAAGGAGGCCCAGAGAAGTGATGTTACCTACCCAAGGTCACACAGCACACAAGTGGTGGAGGTAGGATTAGAACCCACGACCTCTGACTCCCAAATTCTGGCTCTAGCCAGAAAGATGAGTGGGCGTGGCTATCAAGGGGGCGGGGCCACGGGAGCGGGGCGCTATGTGATTGGTGCGGGGCTAAGGGGGCGTGGCTTGGGGACAAGGGGGCTCTGTGATTGGTGGTGAGAGAATGGGCGGGGCTCCGGGAGTGGGGCTCTCTGTGATTGGTGCTCTGTCTGCGGGGCTATGAGACTCGGACTGTGTGAGCGTGGCTACGGAGGGGGCGTGGCTACGGGAGAAGGGCGCTCTGTGATTGGTGGTATGAGGGAAGGGGCGTGGCTACGGGAGAAGGGCCCTCTGTGATTGGTGGTATGAGGGAAGGGGCGGGACCACGGTGGAGTGGTTATGAATGGGCCCTTCCCAGACTGAGCCCCCTCCTTCCGCTCCACCTCGTCCTCCTCTCCCTCCTCCCGTCTTACCTCCTTCCCTTCCCCACAGCACCTGTATATGTTTGTGCATATTTATTACTCTATTTATTTATTTTACTTGTACATATCTATTCTATTTATTTGATTTTGTTAATATTGTTCGGTTTTTGTTCTCTGTCTCCCCCTTCTAGACTGTGAGCCCACTGTTGGGTAGGGACTGTCTCTATATGTTGCCAACTTGTACTTCCCAAGCCCTTAGTACAGTGGTCTGCACACAGTAAGCGCTCAATAAATACGATTGATTGATTGATGATTGATTGGCGCTCCGTCTGCGGGGCTTCGAGGGGGCGGGGCTTCTTGATTCGGAGTGCGGGCTTGTCCCCGGAGGGGGCGTGGCTACGGGAGAAGGGCGCTCTGATTGGCGGTGCGAGAGAAGGGGCGGGCCAAGAGGGGGCGGTGATTCTTGGTCCGGACTGTGGGCGTGGCTAGGGAGGGGCGTGGCTACGGGACGGGGGCACGCTGTGATTGGTGGTGTGGGAGAAGGGGCGGGGCTACGGGAGCGGGGCTCTCTCTGATTGGCGCTCTGCCTGCGGGGCTACGAGGGGGCGGGGCTTCTTGGTCCGGGCTGTGGGCGTGGCTATGGAGGTGGCGTGGCCACGGGAGCAGTGCTTCTCTGTGATTGGACCTCCGCCGTTGCGGCTGCTGGCGGGGGGGGGGGGGAAACGACCGTGTGGGCGTGGCTACGAAGGTGTGTGGCTAGGAGGGGGGGCCGCGCTTACCGTACTGTTTGGTCTCCGGGTCCGGCTGGAAGGTGAAGTGGGCCACCCGTCGCCTCGGGATGGCGCCATCGCCGCCGGCCCGCAGCAGCAGCGGCCGCAGCCGGGCCGCCCCCGCCAGCGGGACCCCGGCTGCCCGCACGCCTCCCCGCACCGCTACCGCCGCCGCCGCCATCCGCTCCGCTGTCAGGCCCCGCCAGCTACGGCCGGCCGCACGCCGGGGGGCGGGGCTCCAAGGGGCGGGCGCCCTCCTCAAGCTCCCATTGGACAAACGCAGAGGGGCGGGACGCCCTCCGCGCGCTACCATTGGACGAACGCCGAGGGGCAGGGCGCCATCCCCCCGCTCCCATTGGACAAACATTAAGGGGGAGTGCTACATTAGGGGCGGGGCACCCTCCGCGCGCTCCCATTGGACAAGCACGGAGGGGCGGGGCTCCAAGGGGCGGGCGCCCTCCGCGCGCTGCCATTGGACGAACGCAGAGGGGCAGGGAGTCCTCCACGCTCTCCCATTGTACGGGCGCTAAGGGGCGGAGCGCCCTCCGCGCGCTCCCATTGGACGAACGCAGAGGGGCGGGGCTCCAAGGGGCCGGCGCTCTCCGCGCGCTCCCATTGGGCGAACGCCGGAGGGAGGGGGGCCATCCGAGCGCTCCCATTGGACGAACGCCGAGGGGCGGGGCTACATGAGGGGCGGGTCGCCATCCACGCGCTCCCATTGGACGAGGGGCGGGGCGCCCTCTGCGCGCTCCTATTGGACGAACGCAGAGGGACGGGGCGCCCTCCTCGCGCTCCCATTGGACGAACGACGAGGGTCGGGGCTACTTGAGGGGCGGGGCGCCCTCCGCGCGCTCCCATTGGACGAACGCCGAGGGGCGGGGCGCCCTCTGCGCGCTCCTATTGGACGAACGCAGAGGGGCGGGGCTCCAGGGGGCGAGGCGCACGCCGCGAGCTACCATTGGACAGACGCCGGAGGGCGGCCCCCTGGAGCCGGCCAATCACGGCTCGGAATCCCGACGGGGGCGGGGAAAGGAGCGGGGCGAGATTCGCCGTGCGCATGTGCGGGGACCTGCCGGGGTCCTCGTAATAGGCGCGCCTTACCATTCATTCATTCATTCATTCATTCATTCGTATTTATTGAGCGCTTACTGTGTGCAGAGCACTGTACTAAGCGCTTGGGAAGTCCAAGTTGGCAACATCTAGAGACGGTCCCTACCCAACAAGTGGGCTCACAGGCTAGAAGGGGGAGACAGACAACAAAACCAAACATATTAATAAAATAAAAAAGTAGAATAAATATATACAAGTAAAATAAATAGAGCAATGATAAATCAATAGAGTAATAATTACGGTACTTCTGAAGCGCTTACTAGGTGCCAAGCACTGTTCTAAGCGCTGAGATAGATACAAGTTAATTGAGCGCTTACTGTGTGCAGAGCACTGGACTAAGCGCTTAGGAAGTACAAGTTGGCAACATACAGAGACAGTCCCTACCCAACAGTGGGCTCACAGTCTAAAAGGAGGAGACAGAGAACAAAACCAAACATACTAACAAAATAAAATAAATAGAATAGATATGTACAAGTAAAATAAATAGAGCAATAATAAATAAATTGAGTAATAATTACGGTACTTCTGAAGCGCTTACTATGTGCCAAGCACTGTTCTAAGCGCTGAGATAGATACAAGTTAATTGAGCGCTTACTGTGTGCAAAGCACTGGACTAAGCGCTTGGGAAGGACAAGTTGGCAACATACAGAGACGGT
Organism: Tachyglossus aculeatus; assembly: GCF_015852505.1. NCBI lineage: Eukaryota > Metazoa > Chordata > Mammalia > Monotremata > Tachyglossidae > Tachyglossus > Tachyglossus aculeatus. Next base: position 28,906,949 of record NC_052084.1, on the reverse strand, counting down.
CCCTACCCAACAGCGGGCTCACAGTCTAGAAGGGGGAGGCAGACAGCAAAACAAAACATATTAACAAAATAAAATAAATAGAATAGATATGTACAAGTAAAATAAATAGAGCAATAATAAATAAATAGAGCATTACGGTACTTCTGAAGCGCTTACTATGTGCCAAGCACTGTTCTAAGCGCTGAGATAGATACAAGTTAATTGAGCGCTTACTGTGTGCAAAGCACTGGACTAAGCGCTTGGGAAGGACAAGTTGGCAACATCTAGAGACGGTCCCTACCCAACAGTGGGCTCACAGTCTAGAAGGAGGAGACAGAGAGCAAAACCAAACAACATACTAATAGATAATACATAAATAGATAAATAAATAAATAGCCTTCCCAGGCTCTCTCGCGAGAGGTCTGGTTGAGAAACTCAGTGTCATCCGCCCAAGGCACTGAAGGAAAGGTGACGGGACTTTCCCAAACTCCCCCAACTCTCCCAACGCGCCTAGCCTTCTCCTGCTGCGGTCAGGCCACATGATGGAGGGGAGAGACTTGGAGTTAATAATAATAATAATAATAATAATAATAGCATTTATTAAGCGCTTACTATGTGCAAAGCCCTGTTCTAAACCCTGAGAATTAACGATGGTATTTGTTAAGCGCTTACTAGGTGCCAAGCACTGTTCAAGCGCTTAATACAGTGCTCTGCACATAGTAAGCGCTCAATAAATACGATTGATGATGATGATGATATGCAAAGCACGGTTCTAAGACTGTGAGCCCACTGTTGGGTAGGGACCGGCTCTATATGTTGCCAACTTGTACTTCCCCGAGCGCTTAGTACAGTGCTCTGCACACAGTAAGCGCTCAATAAATATGATTGATTGATTATTACCGTCAAAATATTTGGGTTTTTGGCAGGAGGGGCAGGAAGGGGGAAAAAAGTCACTGTAGCTTTGAAAATTGTCAGATTTTTTTTATACAGCAAAGTTTTATTTACATCTCCCCCCCACCCTCCCCGCCCCGTAATTTTAACAAATATTCGTTACATTTCCCACTACACAAACTCTCTGAGTTTCAAATAACAGCACAAGGCCGTTATAAAAGCACAAAACCAAGGGATAGCAACAATTCAACAACTCGATAACACAAAATGACCTTAGTGGTTGCTCTTAAAAACGTGGATTTTGTTCAGATTTCTCCAAGGACGATCAAGTGACACGACGTACGTTTACCACCGTGCTTTTCCAGTTCCAGGACACCTGGAGTAGCAATTCACTTGTTTTTCCACTTCTGGTCCGAGCGTTTTCCCAGTGAAGAGGCATCGTGGCTTTCCCTGCGGTTGCACTGCTCGTATAAAGTCTGAAATGAAAAATCCAAAAGGACGGTCGCTTGGGCGTGAACGCGAGTAGCTTGGGGGACATGTAATAATAATAATAATAATAATAATAATAATAATAATAATAATAATAATAATGATGGTATTTGTTAAGCGCTTACTATGTGCAAAGCGCTGTTCTAAGCGCTGGGGAGATACAAGGTGATCAGGTTGTCCCACAGGGGGCTCACAGTCTTCATCCCCATTTTCCAGATGAGGGAACTGAGGCCCAGAGAAGTGAAGTGACTTGCCCATCATCATCACCATCAATCGTATTTATTGAGCGCTTACTATGTGCAGAGCACTGTACTAAGCGCTTGGGAAGTACAAATTGGCAACATATAGAGACAGTCCCTACCCAACAGTGGGCTCACAGTCCAAAAGCGGGAGACAGAGAACAAAACCAAACATACTAACAAAATAAAATAAATAGAATAGATATGTACAAGTAAAATAAATAAATAAATAAATAGAGTAATAAATATGTACAAACATATATACATATATACAGGGGCCCAAAGTCACACAGCTGACAAGTGGCAGAACTGGAATCAGGTCCTCTGACTCTCAGGCATTTGGTATTTCCACTAGGCCTCACTGCTTCTCCACTATGACCTTTTGACTCTCATTTTGTGCTTGGCAGGGCACAAATCCTACTTCATAATTAAGCCATAGTGATCTTTTGCATGTATTTATTACTCTACTTATTTATTTTACTTGTACATATTCTATTTATTATATTTTGTTAATATGTTTGGTTTTGTTCTCTGTCTCCCCCTTCTAGACTGTGAGCCCACTGTTGGGTAGGGACCGTCTCTATGTGTTGCTAACTTCCCAAGCGCTTAGTACAGTGCTCTGCACACAGTAAGCGCTCAATAAATACGATTGAATGAGTGAATGAATGAAGTGGCGAAGCCGGGACTTGAACCCATGACCTCTGACTCCAAAGCCCGGGCTCTTTCCCCCGAGCCACGCTGCTTCTCTTGACATGTCTGTCAAACTTGGCAGAATGGGGGGCGTTGGGGATGTTTCGTTACTCAAGCGTGCCTAGTGGACAGAAGGACCTGGGTTCTAATCCTGCCTCCTTCACTTGTCTGGGCCTCAGTTCCCTCATCTGTAAAATGGGGATGAAGACTGTGAGCCTTAGGTGGGATAGGGACTGTGTCCTACCTCATTTGCTTGTATCCAGCCCGGTGCTTAGAACGGTGCCTGGCACATAATGAGCGCTTAACAAATACCAATTATTACTATCTCTTGGATGCCTTCTCTTTTGCCACTTTCCTCGTCATCCCCAGGTTTCTGCATTTAGCTCCAGTCCATTACTCGCCTTCTAATCCTAAAGCAAATCATCATTTCTCACCCCACGGGTGACGCGGATTTCCAGACCATCGGACCAGAAAAAGATTGCAAAAAACGGGAGGTGAGAGCCACTGCATCGAAGCACCTTCTCCAAACCCATCACCGGATGAAGAGCTTCATATGACTTCACCGCTTGGTTCGGGACTCGGTTTACCCCTGGCAGCGCCAGCAGCAGAGGACCGATGTTTTGGAAACCAGTTGCCGTTTGCGCATCCCGGTTGGGGACATTGGTGTCGAGGAAGGGGACGGCAGCCATCCAGCGCTTAGGACAGTGCTTTGCACATAGTAAGCGCTTTGACACCTGTCTACTTGTTTTGTTTTGTTGTCTGTCTCCCCCTTTTATCATCATCATCAATCGTATTTATTGAGCGCTTACTGTGTGCAGAGCACTGTACTAAGCGCTTGGGAAGCACAAGTTGGCAACAGATAGAGACAGTCCCTACCCAACAGTGGGCTCACAGTCTAAAAGGGGGAGACAGAGAACAAAACCAAACATACTAACAAAATAAAATAGAATAGATATGTACAAGTAAAATAAATAAATAAATAAATAGAGTAATAAATATGTACAAACATAGACTGTGAGCCCGTTGTTGGGTAGGGACCATATCTATAAGTTACCGACTTGTACTGCCCAAGCGCTCCGCACACAGTAAGCGCTCAATAAATACGATTGATTGAATGAATGAAGGAATGATTATTCTTCTTATTATTATTTGGTGTTCTCGCCCACCCCGGGTCTCGGACAAGCCTTTGGCGCTTCCCAGCAGGGAGGAGAACCACCAAAGTGGCGGCTTTCTCAACGGTCAGTTTTGTTCCGCCTATCACACGATCACCTTCACTGGGGAATGGTGATTAATAATCATAATAATAATGACAGTAATCGCGATATGTGTTAAGTGCTTACTATGTGCCAGGCACTGTACTAAGCGCCGAGGTGGGTACAAGCAAATCGGGCTGCTCACATGGGGCTCACAGTCTTAATCCCCATTTCACAGATGAGGTGTACATATAAAATGTACATATAAAAATGTACATATTTATTATTCTATTTTACTTGTACATATCTATTCTATCTATTTTATTTTGTTAGTATGTTTGGTTTTGTCTCCCCCTTTAAGACTGTGAGCCCACTGTTGGGTTGGGACTGTCTCTATATGTTGCCAATTTGTACTTCCCAAGTGCTTAGTACAGTGCTCTGCACACAGTAAGCGCTCAATAAATACGATTGATGATGATGATGATGATGATGAGGTACCTGAGGCCCAGAGAAGTGACTCACCCGAGGTCACACAGCGCAGAAGTGGTGGAGCCAGGATTAGAACCCAGGACCTTCCCAGGCTCCCGCTCTACCCACTAGGCCACGCTGCTTCTCTCTCTCTAACCAATGGTTTCGTGACAGTGTGAGTCACTACAACTTGGAACTGGGCTCTGAAAATCTGCTTACAGCTAGGACTTATGGCATTTGTTTGACTGTTACGACCTCTCCGGCACTGTTCTAAGCACCATCATCATCAATCGTATTTACTGAGCGCTCACTATGTGCAGAGCATTGTACTAAGCGCTTGGGAAGTACAAATTGGCAACATCTAGAGACAGTCCCTACCCAACCGTGGGCTCACAGTCTAAAAGGGGGAGAGTAAGTCTGCACGATAATCAGGTCGGACACACTCCCTGTCCCAACGTGGGACCTTGTGATCTAAGGGAAGGGGGAAGGGAGAACAGGCATCGGATTCCCATTTGGCAGATGAGGAAACTGAGGCCCCAACGTCACAAAATAGGCAGAATCAATCAATCAATCGTATTTATTGAGCACTTACAGTGTGCAGAGTACTGTACTAAGCGCTTGGGAAGTACAAGTTGGCAACATATAGAGACGGTCCCTACCCAACAGTGGGCTCACAGTCTAAAAGGCAGAAGGCAGAGCTGGGGTAAGAACCCAGGGCCTCTGACTCCCAGGCTCTTTCATTCATTCAGTCGTATTTATTGAGCGCTTACTGTGTACAGAGCACTGTACTAAGCGCTTGGGAAGTGCAAGTCGGCAACATATAGAGACGGTCCCTACCCACCAACGGGCTCACAGTCAAGAAGGGGGAGACAGACAACAAAACAAAACAGGTAGACAGGTGTCAAAATCGTCAGAACAAACAGGATTAAAGCTATACGCGCATCATAAACAAGATTAATAGAATAGTAAATATGTACAAGTAAAATAAGTAGAGTAATAAATCTGTACGAATATATACAAGTGCTGTGGGGAGGGGAAGGAGGTAGGGCGGGGGGGTGGGAAGGAGGAGAGAAAAAGGGGCTCAGTCTGGGAGCCCCCTTTCCACTAGGCCGTGCTACTCAAGTGCTTAGTACAGTGCTCCGCACACAGTAAGCGCTTAAAAAATACGATTGAATGAATGATTGAATGAATTGAATGATTGATTGATTGAATGAATGAACAAGATTCAGTCACCTAGAAAAATACTTTGCAATAAATACGATTGAATGAATGAAAGCAAAAATCAAAGAAGCTCTAAATCAAAGACCAGAAGCAGTCTATGAAAAGGGTTTTTCCCCTTGCCCTTCTCTCCTTGGGCCCGGCAAGCCAGGCTTGGGAAAGGGCCAATAAAAGCAAGGTCTATTGTAGGGTGTGGACCTGATCATCATCATCAATCGCATTTATTGAGCGCTTACTATGTGCAGAGCACTGTACTAAGCGCTTGGGAAGTACAAACTGGCAACATATAGAGACAGTCCCTACCCAACAGTGGGCTCACAGTCTGATTTGAAAGAGACTCAGAAGCAGCAAGCCGCGCAATCTCCAGGCACTGCAATCCACCTCAGGTTGCGGAGACGTGATAAACCCACTCACCTTGGCTGCTCTTAAAACAGAGTTAGGAGAATTCAGACCGACGAGCTGGCCCAGAACACGTTTCATTTCCTCGGACGTCTCCTGAGAGATGTGACCGTCTACAGTCGGTGATAAAAACACATTGAACGTTTCAGGGTTTCTTGAGAGCTATTGGCGTTAGCAGTCGCTAGACTGTAGCTAGACTCCCTGAGGGCTCTGTTATATCGTATCATCATCATCAATCGTGTTTATTGAGCGCTTACTGTGTGCAGGGCACTGGACTAAGCGCTTGGGAAGTACAAGTTGGCAACATATAGAGACAGTCCCTACCCAACAGTGGGCTCACAGTCTAAAAGGGGGAGACAGAGAACAAAACCAAACATACTAACAAAATAAAATAAATAGAATAGATATGTACAAGTAAAATAAATAAATAAATAGAGTAACAAATATGTACAAACATCGTACTCTCCCAAGAACTTAGCACAGCGCTCTGCGGACAGTAAGCACTCGGTGAATATAACTGATTGCTTAGCAAGTCCTCACAGTTTCTCGACTGCGAGCCCACTGTTGGGTAGGGACAGTCTCTATATGTTGCCAACTTGTACTTCCCAAGCGTTTAGTACAGTGCTCTGCACACAGTAAGCGCTCAATAAATACAATTGAATGAATGAACAAGATTCAGTCACCTAGAAAAATACTTTGCAAACAGCAGACACTGAATAAATGCTATTTATGATGAATAAAATAAGCCTCAAGCCCATAGATATCACTGGCTTTTGCTTATTGACATAGCAATCGCCTAGATTCCTAAACACAGTCTTGGACCGGAGAACGCAGTCCCCTTTCCATCTTCTTTCTATCTGTAAATTATTTTAGTTCTGTCTCATCCGCTACAGAGTACGGTTCTTGAGAGCAGGAACAATGTTATTAACTCTACTGTACTCATGCAAGCGCTTAGCACAGTACTTTGCGCACAGTAGGTGCTTAAAAAATATGACTGACGGAGAGACTGAAACGGTCTCTTGCTCACTGGCCTAAAGCAAGAGGGAATTGTTGCTGTATAAGGAGAAGAGAGATTCCATTCATTTTCCAGTCTTATTTCACTTGGGGTTAAGTTGGGAAAAAAGTTGGGTTGGCTGGACATTCCTAGATTTATTTACAAGGCTGTTGTCACTAAACACCCCAAAACAAACTTTCACATTACCTGGCTGGGGCTGCGTTTGAATGTGAACATAAGGATGGGTCAGGAGTTCAGGAATTGATATTCGGTCTTTAGGATTTCTAATCAAACAACGCTGTAAAAAAAAAAAGATAAAAAGAGTTGCATTTAAAAAAGCATCTATTTGTATGCATGCCATAACTCCCATCCTTCTTTCCCAACTTTTACGTAGAGATACATCCTACAGACCCAACTGTGAGTTACATACAAGTTTACACACAAAGACACACACTCTCTCTCTCTCTCACTCCCCTTCCCAGCCCTAACAGAAAGAACTTTCGAAATTACCTTTAGTACGTCCTGCAGATCTTTTTCTGCAATATCAGGAAACTCTATTTCATAATTGGGATCGATTATAGCGTGCAATTTAGTGATCTGATTGGTTATATGCTGAAACGGAGTCTTCCCGTACGTCATACAGTAGAGAATGCACCCCAACGACCAGACGTCACTTTTGGGGCTGATCTATGTGACAAAGGAGGAAGATTTCATTTGCACTGTCCGATGCTAGTTGATAGTGTTGCATTTTACCCATCTTTTCTAAATCTTCCAGTTGGGCAGCAAGTTCCAAAATGAACATGGAAGTAAGCGCCGGGGGAAAACCTCCCCAAACTGACAAGCTTTAACTCGCACTTGAAAAGTCACAGAAAGGGGCAGAGTCCACGTCCTTAATTCATACCTAAAAGAGACGTATTTATTTCACTAACAGAAATTAGACTCTTCCTGAAGGCAGAGGCCAAAATGTTGTCCAATACTTAATCTCTCACTTGAGGCAAATTAGGTTTCTTTTCAATTTACGGACATCCCATCATGTAACTCCCAGTAAAACGTCTTCCAAATATTAATCGATGAGTGCTTACTATGTGCAGAGCACCATACCAAGCTCCCGGAGAGCACAATATAACAGTGTTGGTAGACACATTCCATGCCCACCGTGAGCTTAAAGTCTAGAGGGGGGAGATAGACATTAATATAATTGTGGATCTGTGTATTAGTGTTGTGGGGCTGAGGAAGGGGTGAATAAAAGGGCCAAATTCAAATGCAGGGGCCCAAGGGCGAAGAGGAAATGAGGGGTTGGTCAGGGAAGGCCTGTTGTAGGAGATGTGCCTTCAATAAAGCTTTGAAGGTGGGGAGAGTGGTTGTCTGTGGGACATAAAGAGAGACAGCATGTTCAGGCCAGAGGCAGGATGTGAGCGAGAGGTCAGCGGCGAGGCAGATGAGGCTGAGGTACAGTCAGTAGGTTGGCATTAGAGGCGTGAAATGTGTGTAGGAGACTAGCGAGGTGGATTTGCAGTACAATACTCCTATAAGATCAACGCTAAGACAGCAAAATAATTGTGCATTAAACTCTCGCATGTACATACGTGGGAGCAGTAGGGAGTTTGGTGGAGGGGTTTACAATCTGTTCCTCTGTTTCCCGCTGAAACAAAATTGGGGCAGCGGGCATGTGTAAAGCGACTTTGAAGAAAGTAGTAGACTGCCTCTATTTTACTTGTACATATCTATTCTATTTATTTTATTTTGTTAGTGTTTGGTTTTGTTCTCTGTCTCCCTCTTTTAGACTGTGAGCCCACTGTTCGGTAGGGACTGTCTCTATATGTTGCCAACTTGTACTTCCCAAGCACTCAATAAATGCTTTGCACACAGTAAGCGCTCAATAAATACGATTGATTGCCTCCGTAGCCCCTCTCTAAACAAAGGCACAGCTCATGACTGTTCGCTGTGTAAAACTGATTGATTTAGGAACCCTTTCGTACTTCTGCCCAGAAATGATGGGCTCCTTTTGGGAGCGACATTCAACATCGCATAAAATGTGTACCTGATGGCAGCGAGCCAAAGGTGAAGATGCTTCGGATACATGGACCTCAGCACAGTGCTCAACGCTTAGTACACTGCTTGGCACACAGTGAACACTTAACTACTACTATTAATATTATTCAGGGCCACAAAAATGCACGCTGCAAATTCATCTGGAAGGATGAAAAGCAGCGTGGCTTAGTGGCAAGGGCCCGGAGTTGGAAGCCAGAGGTCATGGGTTCTAATCCTAAACCCGCCATTTGCCAGCTGTAAGACTTTGGGCAAATCACTTAACTTCTCTGGGCTTCAGTTACCTCATCTGTAAAATGGGGGTTAAGACTGTGAGCCCTATGTGGGACAACCTGATAACCTTAAATTAACTTATACCTTAACAAATACCGTCATAATTATTATTATACCAAGAAATTCCACTCAGTCCAAGAAACCCAAGCTGCAAGGAAACAGCCAGATGTAGACCAAACAATGAGCTCTGACAGGCAGTCAATCAACATCATCGATTGCATGCTTACTTTGGGCAGAGCCCCGTATTAAATGTCCTCGGGAGACTGGAAGACATGATCCCCTGCTCTCAAGTGCCTAAGGTGGAAGGACTTTATGGTAACTTGAACAATGAACTGTTTCATAAACGACGGTTGAGAAGCTTTAGATTACAAGATTTCATCTCTCAGTTGTCATGTTTAAAGCCCATTTCAACACATTCCCGGAGCACAGTATGATCATCACCTGAGTTGGATGTCTTGTGGGACAGGGACTGTACCCAACCTGATTAGTTTGTATCTATCCCAGTATTCAGTGCAATGCCTAGCACATAGTAAATCAATCAATCAATCAATCGTATTTATTGAGCGCTTACTGTGTGCAGAGCACTGGACTAAGCGCTTGGGAAGTACAAGTTGGCAACATATAGAGACAGTCCCTACCCAATAGTGGGCTCACGGTCTAGAAGGGGGAGACAGAGAACAAAACCAAACATATTAACAAAATAAAATAAATACAATAGATATGTACAAGTAAAATAGAGTAACAAATATGTACAAACATATATACATGTGCTGTGGGGAAGGGAAGGAGGTAAGACGGGGAAGATGGAGAGGGGAACGAGGGGGAGAGGAAGGAGGGGGCTCAATCTAGGAAGGCCCCATGGAGGAGGTGAGTTCTCAGTAGAGCCTTGAAGGGAGGAAGAGATAACTCCCTCCTGCGTCATACTGACTTGCTCCCTTTATTCATCCCTCCTCCCAGCCCCACAACACTTAATTTATTTGTTTACATTAATGTCTGCCTCCCCCTCTAGACTGTAAACTCGTGGGCACGAAATGTGTCTTTTACTGTTGTATTGTACTCTCCCAAGTGCTTAGTACAGTGCTCTGCGCCAAGTAAGCACTCAATACGACTGAATGAACAAATACCATTTTTAAAAAAAGTACTGCCGAATTCCCATCTCTGCAAGCCGTTTTGTTCAGAACAAACTCCATTTTTTCAGTTCTGGCTACGGCTCTAGACTACCAGAAACCACAGGACCAAATCGGCAGAGCTAAGAAAGAACGATTCTTTTTAATAAATCTGACACTACCTTTGATTTGGATTTCCCAGCCTCCCGGGAAGAAGACATATCTTTGATTGCCTCTGGAGGCATGTAATTCACAGTGCCGACCTGTTGGCCGAAGAAGACACGAAAAGGAAAAGGTTATGGCGTTTTCCCCCCGAGTCTTTCGTCCGTTCACTTCAGATGCTGAGAAATCTGCAGTTACAGATCGGTGACTAGATCGCTTTTTATACGTTGTGAAAACAAGCATTTTGACAAGAGCCGACATCCGTGACATCCAGGAAAAAAGACATGGAGGTGACAGCCTCTATCACTGAACTATCACAAGAGAGGTTCGGATAAAATGCACGAGCTCACTTCAACAGAAGGAATTCACTTCACCCAGCGTCCTCACGTCAAAGGTAAATGATTTCATAGATTCACACCGCATAGACTGAGCCGCACATTTACTGGAAGTTATCACCTAATGGCCATCTTCCTTCACTCAAGCTGCCTCCTATACTAGACACCTGGGTATTATCATCTTGTTTTAACCATAAAAAGTGTCTTGCAAACTCATCATCATCATCATCAATCGTATTTATTGAGTGCTTACTGTGTGCAGAGCACTGTACTAAGCACTTGGGAAGTACAATTTGGCAACATATAGAGACAGTCCCTACCTTACAGTGGGCTCACAGTCTAAAATGGGGAGACAGTCTAAAAGGGGGAGACAAACTCATCTTCATTGTGGTTGATCTTTTGTCATTTACTACATTGGCTATGATTGCAAATGAGAAGAATTGTGGCCTAGTGGAAAGAGCAGAGACCTGGGTTCTAACTCTAGGTCTACCTACCACTCCTCAGCTGTGTGGCCTTGAGCAAGTCAGTTTACTCCTCTGCACCTCAGATTTCTCATGTTTAAAATGGGAAATATCCGTTCTCCCTCCCGCTCAGACTGGGGGGACGCTTGTGGGACAGGAACTGTACCTGACCCGATTAACTTGTATCTATCCCGGCGCTTAGAAGAGTGCTTGCCCCAGTGTAATTGCTTAGCTAATGCCATTACTACGATTCTACTTTTAACTTTTTGGCTTAGGAGACAATCACAAGCATTGCGCAGATTTTTTTTTCTCTTACCTGGGAATCCTTAACGATGCTAGTCACATCTGGCTGCATTTGGTTTGCAATGCCAAAATCGATGAGCTTTAACATTCCATCGACTATCAGAAAGTTAGCCGGCTTTAGATCGCTGTGTACGATACCTTCAAAATAAGAATTAAACGGGATCAAACCGTGGCATTTATTGCACACCTACTGCGTTCAGAGCACTCTATTGAGAGCTTGGAAGAGCACAGAAGAGTTAGAAGACACACTTTTTGCCCCTGAGGAGCTTACAATCTAGTAAAACAGATTATAAATTACAGCTAGGAGGATTGAGAGGGCAATTATAATAATAGTAATTGTGGTATTTGGTAAGCGCTTAACTACGAGCCAAGCACTGTTCTAACCATGGGGGGAGATACAAATTCATCAGGTCAGATACAGTCTCAGTCCCCCACTGATGGTCTAAGAAGCAGAGAATTGAATCCTCATTTTCCAAATGAGGAAAAGCCACAGAGAATTTAAGCGACTTGTCCAAAGTGACACAACGGGCAAGTGGCAGAGTCGGGATTAAAATATGTATGTAAGCGCTGCAGGGATTCTGGGAATTCTAGTGCTCGGATGGTGCAACGGGACCGAAATGGAGAAAAGAGGTAAATCGGGTGGGGAGATGAGAGATTAGTCAGGCATGGCTTCCAGGAGGAGACTAGGGCTTTGAATATGGGGATATCCGTGGTCTGCCGGATCGGAAGCGGTAGGAATTTCCGGGTGGGAGCAGAGAACAAGCAAGAGGTAGGTGGTGGGAGAGATGAGAATGGGGCACCGTGAGTTGGTTAGTTGGGAAAGAACAAAGTCTAGGAACTGGGATGCAGCGGGAGAAGAAAGGGGATAAGGAGCTAACATATGGGAAGCATCATGACTTAGTGGATAGAGCTCCAGCCTGGGAGTCAAAAGGACATGGTTTCTAATCCCGGCTCCACAACTTGTTTGCTGTGTGACCTTGGGACAGTCACTTCACTTCTCTGGGCCTGTTACCTCATCTGTAAAATGGGGATTAAGACTGTGAGCCCCCTTGTAGGGCAGGGATTATGTTCAACCTCAGTCACTCGTATCAACCCCGGTGCTAGTGTCTGGCACGTAGTAAGTGCTTACCAAATACCATTAAAAAAGAAAGAAAGAAAAAATAGGACCTCCTCCTAATCCCTCACCACCACATCGCTCTATCGAAGGGTCCTGAGTAGGAAAATAATTTAGTCTCGCAAACAGAGGGAAATTTCCATTTCTGCTCAGATTAGAGGACAGGGCCAAAGCATTGGCACTGTGGACAGGAAATGCATCCATTGATTGTTGTAGTGTACTCTCCCAAGCGCTTAGTATAGTGCTCTGCCCACAGTAAGTGCTCAATAAATACAACTGAATGGAAATATGGACGAGATTCCTGAAAGACAAACAAGGAAAGAATTGTAAACTCTTGGAGGGGAGGGATTGTGTCCAATTCTATGGTATTGGGCCCTCCCAAGCGCCCGGATTTGTCTGCATATAAATACGGGGAAATACCGTGCTGGTGGATCGTGTGAACAGCTTCCAACATATTTTCCCAGTAGCTCTTCCGTTCCCAGGTGTTGATTGTCTTTTTCTTTCTAAGCCAACTATTCAGGTCAATATTTCCACATTCCATTACCATGTAGATGTGTTGGTCAGTGATTTCACTGGAATAAAAAAAAAGTTGCAGTATAACGTTATCTTGAAATAGATTAAGCATCTCTTCATGGAAAAATGATTAAATTTAAATAAGAAGCAATGTGGTTTAGTGGAAAGAGCACAGGCTTGGGGGTCAGAGGACGTGGGTTCTAATCCCAGCTCTGCCACTTGTCTGCTGTGTGACCATGGGCGAGCCACTTAATTTCTCTGTGCCTCAGTTGCCGCATCTGTAAAATGGGGATTAAGACTGTGAACCCCACATGGGACAACTCGATTACCTTGTATCTACCCCAGCGCTTAGAACAGTAAGTGCTCAAGTAATGGTTCTTAACAAATACCATAATTATTATTAAATTAGGCACTGAAGGAACTTTAAAAAGATGCTCTTACAAGTCATAAAGGCGGATGATCTTGTCGCTATGGGGTTGTAGTTTCTTCAAGTGAGCAATTTCATTCTGATAGCTCTCGATTGTTTGATGATCTGCTTCTTCTAAATTCACGTGTTTGATTGCGTATATCTGCTTCTTGTCATTCAAGACTTGAAATACCTGAGACAGAAGAGTCACAGACCTTGAAGCACTTTAACCCCCCCCCAAATCTTATCCCCCTCACTCCTTAAAAAAGCCAAATCCTACCCATCCACTTCCCAACGTGGCAACCCCGCGTGAGGTAATCTAGATTGAAGCACAGGAGAGAGAAGGCGGGTAAAGCCCAGTTCCAGTCCCCGCTACTTTAGTGATGTTTTGAAGAAGTTTTTTCACACCCCGAGAAGCAGAATGGCCTAGTGAGTCTGAAGGACCTGGGTTCTAATTCCGGCTCCACCACTTAACTTGGACGAGTCACTTAACTTCTCTCAGCCTCATCATTTTACCTCAACCGTAAAATGGGGATGAAGAACGTGAGCCCGACGTGGGACAGGGACTGTGTCCAACCTGATTAATCGGTATCTACCCTGGTGCTGGCACACAATAGGCGCTTAACAAATATCATTAAAAAAAAAAACTGGGTCACAGGTGGGAATTAGACACAGACCCTGTCCCTCGGGGGTTCACAATCTAGTCGAGGAAGTGTGGGGAGGAATTGGAGACACGTTGTGAGCAAAGAAAACTGAGAAAAACAGGATTCCTGAAGCAGGGTTCAGGGAGAAGTTTGTTTTATATCAGTGCAAAGTCTGTTTCTTGGGATGATTATAAAGATGGTCCTGGACTAAAATGGAATCGGTGCAGTCATAAAATTATAAGCTGTTATCCATCACCTTGTTCTGTCAAACATAATACCTTTAGGTAGGAGTCATGAGGGTTTAAGACAAAAGCATCAGACTAGTTGTTAAGCATTGACAAGAATGCTGGGGAGAATAAACAGATAGAAAATAGATTTTTCAGCAGCTGGTTGGAAGTTACCGCGGTCAGTTTAGATGGAAACAGAGATAATGTCCATTTATCAGCGTTAAAAACCAAAAGCAATCCGGAATGACTAAATGACAAAGAACACAGTTGAACAGCGAGCTAAAGTCGCTTCCTCTGGTTTGAAATCAGTGCATTTCACAAGGTAATTTACCTTACTTGAACCTCCACTTCCTATTTGTTTCAATATCGAATACACTCTTCCTTTCACTGTAATGCATTCATTTGATGAAAATGATGGTGGAACCTGAACAACAACAACAACAAAAATTGATGATACGGTATCTTTTCCAAGTAAATGTACCATTTTTAGTCACTGCGTTTAAAGTGATGAAACATCAGATTCACATTTGAACAGTGAATTCTCAGTCCTTCCCCTACCAAAATGAAAGAGTGAATGCTCTATGCTTCAAATGGAGAAATAGGCTTTGATTTTAAAGGCTAGTTGTCTTTAACAAGATTGATTTTTCTTCACAGCATGCCAAAACACTTGAGGGATGAAAAGGAACTGGGTCTCTGACAACAAAGAGAGAGCAGATCGGGTGCGTCAATTACTACAGAAAACCTTGATAGGTAAAAGGAAATTTTGTGCCTGCTCATTATATCCGAATAGTCCTTGAACTCAAGCTCTTTGACTAAGGCTTTGTTAAGGAAGGATGAGCGTGAACGATGAGTGGTTGCTTGCTTAAATTTTTTCAAGGAAAGGAGTCCTTTATCAAAGGTTTCTTGGGCCCTGAAGTATAATTTCAGTTCTCCATTCTGATCTCAGCTGTTCCTCCCTACCATTGCTCAGAGGAGGGACAGCAGGGAACTCCATCCCTGTCCCACATGGAGTTGGGAGAAGCATGAAAAGCAGCGTGGCTTAGTGGAAAGGGCCCGGGCTTGGGAGTCAGAGGTCGTGGGTTCTAATCCCGACTCCGCCATTCGTCAGCTGTGTGACTTTGGGCAAGTCACTTCACTTCTCTGTGCCTCAGTTCCCTCAGCTGTAAAATGGGGATGAAGACTGTGAGCCCCACGTGGGACAACCTGATTACCTTGTATCTATCCCAGTGCTTAGAACACTGCTTGGCACATAGTAAGCACTTAACAAGTACCATTACTATTATTATTATTATTCAGTTGGTGATACTGGAAAGGGTTGAGTAACAACCTAATGGGATTCTAAAAGCAAAACACCAAAAGAAGTGGAGGGTAGGGAGGCAGTGAATGAAGGAGAGAAGCAGTGTGGCTCAGTGGAAATAGCACGGGCTTTGAAGTCAGAGGTCATGGGTTCAAATCCCGGCTCCACCAATTGTCAGCTGTGTGACTTTGGGCAAGTCACTTCACTTATCCGTGCCTCAGTTCCCTCATCTGCAAAATGGGGATTAAGACCGTAAGCCCCACGTGGGACAACCTGATCACCTTGTAACCTCCCCAGTGCTTAGAACCGTGCTTTGCACATAGTAAGCACTTAATAAATGCTATAAAAAAAAGAGATGAAGTGCAGGTTTCGATCCATTCACATAAATTTTAAAATGGAAAATTTCAGCCACAAAGCAGTCAGAGATAATCAAGTTACCAACAACAACAGCAACAATAATATCAAGGGATTTGATAAGAGTTTACCATGTGCTAGTCAATCAATCATTGGGATTTATCGAGCACTTACTCTGCAGAGCACTGTACTAAACCCTGGGATAATATGCAATACAATATAGGCAGAGTGGACAGTCTCTTTCGCACACAGGGCTCAGCGTTCAAGAGGGTGATAAAACAGGTGGTTAATCCTCATTTTACAGAAAAGTTAAGTGACTTGCCCAAGGTCACACGACAGACCCGGGACCAGAATCCAGGTCTCCAGACTCCCGGACTCATGCTCTTTCTACTAGGCAGGGCTGCTGATGCTCATTTCCCACGCATTAGGAGCTCCACGAAAACATTATGCACAGTTGTTCATGGGCTAATAATAAGTCATTCATGCAATTGTATTTATTGAGCGCTCACTGTGTGCAGAGCACTGTACTAAGCGCTTGGCAGAGGACAACACGACAGAGTTGGCGGACACCTTCATACCTGAAAACTCTGGAATGGAGTCACTGGGGTCTGGGTCTGGAGGAGGGAAGGCTGCTTGAAAGGGGTGGAAACCAGGCCCCCCGAAGGGAAGATGCTCTTCACCACTGGAGTTCGAAAACTGGAGGAGAAACGATGACGCGATTTTGAGAAAGAAGCCCGTAGAAGTCCGAGACTTTTGAACTTTGAAAATTTTAAAAGATGTTAGGTTATATTTGGACCAGAAAACGTGGAATTAATAATAATAATGGCATTTGTTAAGCGCTTACTATGCGCTGGGCACTATTCTAAGAGCTGGATTTGTGGAGCTGTGACATGCTTACACACACACACACACACACACACACACACACACACACACACACACACACACTATTTCTCTCTCTCTTTTAATCATTTTCCATTCAAGGAAGTAAACAAATTATTCCAGTCAATTACAGAGGTGGACGTGAAATTCTCAATTCAACGCAAGACGTTACCAGGCCATATAGTCATCCACTGTTTGACTACTCGGTGTGCTGCAAGTGAGCTTGGACTCCTGCTTTGTTGGAACCGCTTCGGAGGGTGGTGTCCGTTTTGAAATAGGCCCGGCTGGAGGCTCGAAACCGGGACATTTGTGCTGAATTCAGAAACAAAAATGGAATCAGGAAACCTCCGTGTCCAATATTTTGAAACACCTTACTGTGTAGGGTCAAGGGGACAAGGAGGGAAAGGTAAGAATGTTGAATGCGGGACACTCCCTGCTTTGACGGCTTGCCAAACCTCAGATTTGAGAGTGCTTGCTTTGGCTCGTTGCGGGCAGGGAATGTGTCTGTTAATTGTTATATTGTACTCTCCCAAGTCCTTAGTATAGTGCTCTGCACACAGTAAGCACTCAATAAATACTACTTGCTGGTTAGTGTAGCACAGTGGTTGTCCATCCGCCACCACATCAAACAGAAACCCCTCACCAATGGCTTTAAAGCAGTCATCACCTTGCCCCCTCCTACCTCACCTCACTGCTCTCCTACTACAAGCCAGACTGCACACTTTGCTCCTCTAATTCATTCATTCAATCGTATTTATTGAGCGCTTACTGTGTGCAGAGCACTCTAATGTCACCCTACTCCCTGTACCTTGTCTAAATCGCTGCCAACCTCTCACCCAAATCCTGCCTCTGGCCCGGGACGCCCTCCCTCTTCATACCCAACAGACAATTTCTCTCCCCACGTTCAAGGAATTGAAGGCCCATCTCCTCCAAGAGGCCTTCCCTGACTAAGCCCGCCTTTCTTCTTCTCCCCCTCCCTTCTGCATCATCCTTGCACTTGGATTTGGTCCCTTTATCCCCCCCGTCCCTCGGCCCGACAGCACTTCTGTACATGCCCGTAATTTATTTCTATTAAAGCCTGTTTTCCCGCTCTAGACTGTAAGCTCACGGGCAGGTAATGTGCCTGCCAACTCTGTTATATCGTACTCTCCAAGTGCTTGGTACAGTGCTCTGTACAATTGATGGACTGTAGCTCTGCAGATTGTCTCGTTCCTTTGGAAACTGTAAATTCCAGTGTTTTTCAGTGTCACAGAGAGGTGGGGTGTCCTGGGCGGAGTGTCTGCGCCCTCTTAGAGGTTTGCCAGCTACGTCCTCAAAGGGACTGCCTAACAGCTATCGGGCCGTCAATTGTATTGAGCACTTACTGTGTGCAGAGCACTGTACTAAGCGCTTGGGAGAGTACAATATAACAGAAACATTCCCTGCCCACAATGAACGTACAGTCTAGTGGGGGGAGAGAGACGTTCATGTAAATAAGTGACAGTAAGTGCTGTAGGGCTGGGAATGGGGGGATGAATAAAGGGAGTAAGTCAGGGCAATGCAGAAGGAAGTGGGAGAAGAAGAAAGGAGGGAAGGCCTCTTGGAGGAGATGTGCCTTCAATAAGGCTTTAAGGGGTGGTAGGAAGAGTCCTTATCTGTTGGATTTGAGGGTACAGATCCAAGGGCATAAGCGACGCAGAAGGGAGCATGTGAGACAATAGCCCTTTTCCAACCCGTGACCAAGAAGAGCCATTTCCTTGCCAAAACAAACCCAATCTCACCCAGCTGTCCCAATACACAGATATTTACATCCACCTCTAGGAAAGTTACCTCTAGGCCGCTCTTCAGGGGCACTTCTGGGACACGCCATTTATTTGGAAACGCAACAGGGTTTGGGTTCAAGGACTCGGATTTTCGACTACTCCCAGGAAAATCAGGCTGCCTCTGCTTCTGGTTGCTTTCGGCCGGCTTATGTTCAGGCTGCGGGGTTTTCGTTTCTGCAATCAGATTTTGTGCAAGACACGGATTTGTGCATTCCGACACCGATTTTAGTTCAAGTTATAACATCAAGGGGGTGCAGCCACAGTTAACTACCTCCATCTCTCAAAGAGAAAGGCGTAGCTTTGTTCGAGCAATTCCCGACTTGCTCTTCGACAGGGCTCTCTGCCGTTGACCACCCTTATAAACTCTGTTCCAGAAAGTTCTCCAAAACTTTCAGTTGACAAACTTGAAAATTGGTGCCTTTCTCAGAAAGTTAATATGCATGCCCGTTTTTTTCTTTTCAGACTTCCTAAGTAATTCCATATAATATCAATTTCCTTTTTGGTGCACTTTTATTTATTTGTTCCAAATACAAACTCAGACGTAAGGATGATACTAATAAAAACCTGGATTCTCCCTCAGATACCTTATTAATAATGGTAGTATTTGTTAAGCACTTACTATGTGCCCGGAGCTATACTAAGCTCCGGGTTTGATACAAGCAAATCGGGTTGGACACAGTCCCTGTCTCACATGGGGCGCTCAGTCTTAATCCCTTTTGACAGAAGAGGTAACAGGCCCAGAAAAGTGAAGTGATTTGCCCAAGGCCACACAGCAGTCAAATGGCAGAACCAAGAGTAGAACCCAGGTCCTTCTGACTCCCAACACTGGGCTCTATCATTAGGCCATGCCGTTTCTCGAAATGGAGATCAGAAAAGCCACTTCCGATAACGATTCTCCAGAGAGCCCAACTGGTCTTGCACTAACATAAAGAAGACAGAATTCAACTTTGGAATTTTTAGAGCTCATTAGGTACCAATAGAAACCACTACTACTACTAATAATGGTGGTATTTGTTCAGTGCTTACTATGTGCCAGGCACTGTACTAAGTGCTGGGGTGTATACAAACAAATCGGGTTGGACATAGTTCACAGTCCTAAAAAGCACCAAAACACATGTCTCAGATCCACTGATTTTCATTTTTATCAGAAAATCCAAACACTGGCAACTCAAACCCAAGTTGAACATGAAAATACACTTTTAGTGATTTCCTGTGTCTGCTACTCAGGCATGGTTGCGGTCCAGTTCCTCAGGGGAACAGGTGGCTCAATTGGCCCCTAGCTGCTGTGCAGAGCATTGTGTTACACGCTTGTTCCTTCAGCGTTTCCTGGAACCGGTGGATTCAATCCTTTCCCAAGAAGCAGATCACAGTCCAGGGGAAGCTGACACATAGTAAGCACTTAACAAATATTATAAAAAACAACAACAAAATTGCTCAACCCATCATCATCAGCCTAATTGTTTTTCCTCAGGGACATCGTCACAGATTTTCCATACTAATCCGTTCCTTTTGGAGGGCTGAAGGTTTGTCTGCATTTTTTTAAAGGTTAAAAAAAGGAAACCAAAACAAAAGCAAAAAAATGAGAAGATTGTACATTAAGTCTCGGGAGGAAGGTTGGTTACAACATTTCATAGACCAGGCTCTCACTTTAAAATCCAGTTGTTTCCTCTCCTTTTCCAAACACCACGTTGGACTTCTTACCTCTTTTAACTGGAAGACGTGCTTCAATTTTATTTTTTAGTGTTAAAGTTGAGTCATCAGTAGTTTCCGAACTCTTTTCATCCGATACCTAAACCGTCATCGAGTCGATGTTTTGAACCGATCAAATGAAGAAGAAAATATCATCAAAAACTTCAAAATGCAAACCAAAGTACATTTCCAGTAGTCCGGTCAGCTGTATCGATTTTTTTTTACTTTCACGCTACTTTCCCCAGAACCAAAAAAATTGCCTTAATAGAATGATTAGAGTCAATGATCGCCCAGGGATCCACTGAGGTGTGTATAAAGTTCAGCAAAGGAAAACTAGCTATGGGAAATAAACACCATGCCAATTAGGTCAACCGCTTTTTACCGGGACATCAGTCAATCACTAACCCATCAAGCAGGACGAAATGGAAGGACTTTAAGTTTTGAACGCTCTGTGACTCACGACACTGGAAAACTTTCATGAGTCAGTCTTAGGATCTACTTCCTGTGTGGGTCATTTTCTCTACCGAAAACCAATGCTTTAACTAGATACGGTGACATCAGAGAGTTGTGTCTGGAGACAAACCCAAGCTGGAGTCCTTAAAACTGGGGCTACAGAAAGGTTTGGTCTATGGAGGGCTAAATGCAGCCCAAAAAGTCAGGTAACTGGCGACCAAAGGGGCTAGAACTGAAGCCTTCACGGAGCCGACTCTTCAGCATCATGAGACCTCCCCGACCGAGCTGGAAAAACAGGAGCCTTATTATAATAACAATAATAATAAACGGGGTGTCAATTATAAAAGTGGGAGAAAGGACTTATGAGGGGAGAAGTACTGACTTTCCCCATCCCCACCAAAATCTCCAAGGAGACAGAAGAAGGAGAAAAGGATTCAATGGTATTTAGAGAGTTTACTGTGTGCAGAGCACTTGGGAAAGAACAATACAATAATAAACAGACACATTCCCTGCCCACAATGACCTTACAGTCTAGGCAGGGGGGAAGAATCTTACTGGCTCAATTAAATGCAGAGAGAAGAGAGAACCTTACCTATACCTATGAAATGCCCTAGCCTCTTATCTTAATGTGCTTCCTAGGTTCTGGTTCAGCAAAAACAATCCCATCCATGTCTCAGGTCTCCAAACAGTCCAGCTGAGGAAGGAGAACAGAATTACCTTCAAATTTCTCAGATCGTAAGAATCCACACCGCTTGGTTTGGGTTCGCGGGAGGCTGTGTTTGAACACTCTGCTCCAGTCGTTTGCCTGTTACCAAAGAAACAGCACAGGGTCAACATCTCACTAATGTCGAGGCAGACATTATTTCTGTAGCGTTCCTTGAAAAGAACTCTTGTTACGTTCTTACAATGTTAAAAATCTTCAGAGTTAGGGAGACAAACGGAAGTAACTTGATTTGAAAAATAGCAGGGCCTGGTGGGAACAGCACTGCTTTAAGAGAAATCGGTTCCGTTCCCACAGTGCAAAAATAAAAACCTTCAGAGTTGGGGAGACTCAAACAGAAGTCACTTGCAAATAATTTGAAAAGTAGCACAGCCTAGTGCAAACAGCATAGGACTGGGAGGACTGCGGGTCACGAAACCTGGGTTCTAGTACCTGCTCTGTGGGTCAGTCACTTTCCCGTTTGCTCTTCTCCTCAGACTAGCAGCCCCATAATCTGATTGCACTGGTTCGACCCCAAGGTTTGGCCCAGAACAAACCCTTAAAGACACAATTATTATTTTTAATTATTATATAAAAATAATCTTGATTAAGAACTCACTGATTTCTGTGAGGCCAAACCTCCCACAACTCACATATTTTAACTAATAATTATGGTACTTATCACGCACTTCCTATATATCACGCACTGTTCTAAGCGCTGGGGAAGATACAAATTAATCCGCCAGAGCAATTGCAGAGCCAGGATTAGAATCCAGTTCCTCTGATTCCCAGGCCTGGGCTCTTTCCACTAGGCCACGTTACTTCCCATCCAATCAAATCAACACCACCACAACTGCATTTACCGAGCACCTCCTGAGTACTAGGCACTGTACTAAGTACTTGGGCAACTACAACAGTAACAAGACACAAGACCCCCTGACCTCAAGGAGTTTATAATCGTAAATACTCCGTTTCACATCAGGAGAAAGTCATTTCAGACCTTGCCGCTTCTAACTCTGGAACTCAGGCCACACCACCTTTCATTAAGTTGCTTCCGATCAAATGGGTCAAGGGTATTTATTAAGTGCCTACTGTGAGCAGAGCACTGAACTAAGCGCTTAGGAAAGTATACAACATATCGGAGTTAATAGATGCAATCCCTGCCCACAAGGAGCTAACAGCCTGAGGGAGACTTATGCATCCCTTATTTCTCTTCGTTACATGACCACTTTTCTTCTTCCCACTTCATTGCAAAAGCCATTCAGTTTCAAAAGTTGCAATAACCTTTTAGAACACTATTGCAATGATATCTGCAAGGTTGGCTTGCCTCTATCTCCAGGAATGAAGCTGCAACAGACTGAATGATTATTGCCAGGATCCGTGCTACCATGGGGAGAGTGGAGGCAAAGTTCATCAATTAATGGTGTTTATAGAGCGTTCACAGTGTGCACAGCATCATACTAAGCGATTGGGAGAATACCATATAATAATTTAATAGGCACATTCCCTGCCCAGAGCCGGGATGAGAACCCAGCACTTCTGGCCACGCCGTTTCCCTATTTTCTCCCAGGGTTTACAAAAATGCTTTGCTCACAGTAAATGCTTAAAAAACAATAGTCCTTCCACAGCCGCCAGATTCAGAATCCTGGCACAAGCTCCCTGGCACGGGAATGCTCGGAGATTTGTTTCCATGAGTTGGCCATTAAAGGCAAACTATACGGCTGACCTATATGCGACGGTTGAGAAAGATCCACGCTGGGACTTCTAAGTCCTGGGTTAATTTGCACACCTGCACATCCACAGTGAATTTCACTGTGTCAAGGTGCCATGAGGATTATCCGAGCCTTCGATAGCTCAGTTGGTAGAGCGGAAGACTGTAGAGCTCAGTAGTTAGTCACCCCTAGGTCGCTGGTTCGAATCCGGTTCGAAGGACTCATCTTTGTCTCCCCCTTCTAGACTGTGAGCCCACTGTTGGGTAGGGACTGTCTCTATATGTTGCCAACTTGTACTTCCCAAGCGCTTAGTACAGTGCTCTGCACACAGTAAGCGCTCAATAAATACGATTGATTGATTGATTACATGCAATGGGGAAAGGATTTTGTCCTAAAAAGTAAACAAACTGAGCGTACATCCATAGGGCAAAGGGAAGAGACAGTTTTAATTACGAAGCGTGTCATTTCAGCTGAAATACCCACCTGGCCTTTCATTTTTCACCCTATCAATCCATCAGTGGTATTTATTGAGCATTTACATATTTATTACTCTATTTATTTTACTTGTACATATCTATTCTACTTATTTTATTTTGTTAGTATGTTTGGTTTTGTTCTCTGTCTCCCCCTTTTAGACTGTGAGCCCACTGTTGGGTAGGGACTGTCTCTATATGTTGCCAACTTGTACTTCCCAAGCGCTTGGTACAGTGCTCTGCACAAAGTAAGTTCTCAATAAATACGATTGATTGATTGATTTACCATGTGCAGAGCATTGTACTGAGCGCTTGTATTTTCTAATACAACAGAGTAGGTAGATATGTTCCCCGCCCACAGAGACTTAATTTATCATTTGCTTTTAGCGTAAACGCCCAAGCTCGTAGAACAGCGATCAACTACAAGTAGGTCGCTGTTGACGATATTTCTTTTCATAATAATAATGATAATACTAATCATAATAACAGTAACTGTGGTAGTGGTTAAGCGCTTACTGCTTAAGTGCTGGGGTGAATACAAGCCACACCGGGTTGGACACAGTCCCTGTCCCACAAGGGGCTCTCAGTCTCAATCTGCATTTTCCACATGAGGTAACTGAGGCCCAGAGAAGTGACTTGCCCGAGGTCACACAGCAGACAAGTGACGGCGCTGGATTTGAACCCAGGTCCTTCTGATTCCCAGGTCTGTGGTCTATCTATTAGGCTACGCTGCTCGGGTTTGACAGCGTGGTCCCAGGGTCTAATGAACGTGGGTGTCCTATTAGAATTCCGCAGTGGTGACTGCTCTGATCCTATCAGCGCGTTTCAGAGGCCATTTTAATTCAAGGCCGCAATCTCCCGAAGGAAAAAACACGGTAGACCGAAAAAGAAAACGACGTACCTTTTTGTAAAACTTGGAGCAACCGGACCATCCGTTCTCACTGTGTCAGTTGGGCTATTCAACAGTTTAACTGGGACCCTCCCAAATGGACATGCCTAGAAGTTATTTTAAAAACCGAACTAAGTGAGAAATTAAGCCAGTGAACCCCCATTTCTCATACCCCCGCGTCCCCTGCCCCAACAGACAGATTTTTCTAAATCATACCAGTTTAGGCTTGCTGAATGGCTTCAAGAGATTTTGATTACTCAACCCTTTATCGACATCTTGAGGAGATATGTTCTCCCTAAACAGAAGGAAGGAAGTTACTGAACATTTCAAAATTTCTCTCTAGGTTGTTTTTTGTTTTTTTTGACAGATTGGGATTTTTAATCGGTTTTCTTACCCATTCAGGAATCTGGCTCCGTTTGTGGAGAGTCCTCCGGAATCACGGCTTACGCTCCTGCTCTGTAACTGTCCAAGTGGGTTTGGAAATGACTCTTGCGAGGGTAAAGTCGAAGAGACTGAAAAGAATGGAAAATTTTAGTGGGCATTATTAAAGGACTGACCGCCAAAGGAACGATGCCTGAAAACAATTTCTGGATCTCTCAATCACGTGAGGAGCTATTTATCAGGAAACTGTTTCCGTTCGCCCTCATGACTGTAAGCTCGTTGTGGGCAGGAAATGTGTCTGTTTGTTGTTATACTGTACTCTCCCAGGGGTTTAGAACAGTGCTCTGCAGAGAGTAAGCGCTCAGTAGAAATGACTGAATGAATTTGGCATCTTGCTATGGGAATCGGATGGTCCCTACCCTCTAGGAGTTTATAATCCCACCATCGGCTTTAAGGCGTTCGATCAGCTCTCCCCCTCCCAACTGACCTCCAATCTCTTACTCCAACAAAGACTGCATATAATAATGATGGCATTTATTAAGCGCTAACTATGTGCAAAGCACTGTTCTAAGCTGCATATGTCGCTCCTCTAGTGCCAATCTACTCGCTGTAGGTCCTTCTCATGTCTCGCCTCTGAGCCCATGCCCACCCTCCTCCCAGACCTTCCCCTCTGTCACACTTAAAAAACCACCACTCTCCGCACCTTCAAAGCCCTACTAAGATGGTTTTGTGCCCCCCTGGAGTATATCTGCCTAAGACTAGGTATTAAATACCTAGGAATTATAGAAGCAAAGTAAACCGGAGGATTTTCTCCAACACTCCGCCTCTGAGCAGACTAATGATCCAAGAATGCCAGGGTCAGGGATTTTCCGAGACTGTAAGCATATTGTGGGCCAGGAATGTGCTGCTATTTCTGTTGTAGTGTACTCTCCCAAGAACTTAGTACAGTGCTCTGCACATAGTAAGCGCTCAGTATATACCATTGATTGAAGTGTTGAAGAAGTACCATCGATTGATTTTCTGAAACGCGACAATGATGGTATTTGTTAAGCGCTTACTATGCGTCAAGCCCTGTTCTAAGTGCTGGGGTACAGACAAGTTAATCTCCAAGAGAGAAGTTCCTGTCTCCTTCTGAAAACAGTATCAATTATCCTACTTAAAAATCGAAACAAAGCTGAAAAGCATTTCTTGCTTCGATCTGCTTTTACGTAACACCGATAACACGCACACAATATATTCTTGAAAAGCACTGAGAACATCCAAGTAGTTAGTGGTAGAATCTCGCTATCCAAGTCAGGTCTGAATAACAAAATTTAGCTTACTTATCCCAATCTCTCCTAAACCTCTGCTTTGTCAAATCCCAGGCAAGATGGAGAGCGTATTTTCAAGCTAACAGACTCACCAGAAAAATTCTCCTTTTCCTCCTCAGAAAGCAACTGCCGTTTTCCCAACTTCAGATTCTGCATGGCCACTTCCAACATCTCTTGGGGGACTGCACCACATTCCATCGCTTTCTGAAGAAGTTGTTTACTTTTTTTGAAATTTCCTACGAGGCAATTTACATTATTTAGAAAGGATTAACGTCCATCTCCCCCTCTAGACTGTAATCTCATTATAGGGAGGGAATGTATCTGCTGATTCTGTTGTACTGTACTCTCCCAAGCTCTTAGAACGGTGCTCTGCACATAGTAAGTACTTAATAAATGCCACTGACTGGATGCTACTCCAATAATTGCTACGCAGTCTAAATCCCAGTTTACCCAGAAAGCACGTGCCGAGAATAAATGGTACTCGTTTTAACAAAAAAGCACATATACCCATTCATTCACTGAGCTTCTGCAGTGTGAAGAGTCAATTTATCCGAGTGCTTACCCTGCAGAGGGAGTTGAACCACGTGCTTGGTAAAGTACCATACGACAGTCGATAGATGTGATCTCTGCTCACAGGGAGCTTACAGTCTGAAGGCAGAGACAGACACTAAAATAAAACACTGTAAACAAGTAGGAGAGTCCAACAAAAGAGAGAGACACTGCTTCTCAAAGCGCAATCGAACCTGAAGGCCTAACTCCACTGAAGGGGGCAAAACTACATGTGGAGTGGCGCTCAACTGGTTTCTTTCTCTCCTGCCTCAAATTCATTTCTCATTAGATGTGGTTCCATATTGAATTGTTTGCCAACATAGATTCTCCCTCATTGTCATGTGGCAGGCATACTGAAGAACACCGTTTCCTACTCACCCTGAGAGAGTTCAAACTGGGCAAAAGAGATGTGTACGAAAGCAAACTTCTTGCAGTTTGCTTTGGCCATCTGAAAGTGGTCACGGGCATCATCCGGCTCTTGAATTCTGTACGACGGTGTAATAGTGAAGAAGAAAAGGTGTCGTTATTAAAGGAAACTGAAATCATGAATCATAAGAATTGGCCTAAAAATCCCCGAAATCCTCCCATCTCCATGCTCTGTCAAATGCCAATTCCTCACGTACGTATCCAAGCTTCTCAGTCCTTTCAAATATGCAATTTTCAACCACTTTTCAATTTTAGCCCATAAAACAGAGCAGTAGTACAGAAACCCAAAATACCAAATGTCAAGGACAACTTTTGTGATGAACGTTGTGGGGGGAAAGGGAAATGAGAGAAAAGATATTTGCATTTGTTCCATTTTTGAGGCTTTTATCATCAGTGATCAATCATAAATGGTCTCCTATAAACAAATTACTGAAAGTAGGATTTTTGTTTAGAAGGGGCTTAGGGACAACTGATTCTTCTATTTACATCTTCCTTTTATCTCTTTCCTCAAAACAGTCTATATATATGATTACACAGGTCTTCAGCAAAATGGGAAGGCTACATTGTTTTCCAGTACCAGTGACAATATTTTGCCCAATCGAATATAGCTAAACATTGGGGGGCTTCATACAATTTATCACATAGTTATCACACAATCTCCTAATTTTAAGTACAGTAATGCAGGTCACAAGTGGGCAGAAAAGAAGTTTTAAAAATACCGTCCTCGATTTCACTCCCCAACTTGGGCTCGTTAATTAACAAAGGATTTTTTTCAAGCTGAGCTTACCCATTATGGGCAGGGAACGTATTCACTAATTCACTGTTGTACTGTACTCTCCCAAGCGCTCAGTACAGCTCTCTGCACGCAGTAAGTGCTCAATAAATACCATCAATTGATTGACTGATTAAAAAGCCATAGCTTAAGCCCACGTAGCGCTGGAGTTGCATTCTTGGGAAATGTGACAGTTTATGAATCGCCAAGTCAGTGATAAATAGGAAGTCCTGGAAAGTCCATTTTTCCCCTCAGCATTCTCCCCCACCCCCATTAAATCTCTCAGCTTCCAGGGATTCCCGGAAGGCTAAAATTGGATGGAAGGAAGGAAGGAAGGAACAAACACCAGGCTAGGAATCGAAGCTGTTGACACACAGACTCCCAATTCAACCAGAAGCCAAGACCCTAACTGGGCTGTCCCACGCTGTCCAAGAGGTCAACTTGGGAGCCTAGGGTGGAGGGATTCCCTTCCCACTCTCTTCCCAAAATGACAAACTAAGTCTCTAGTCCATTTCATCAGCAGGTGGGAAATGGGGTCTGTCAACCTTTCCATTTAAAAAAAAAAAAAAATTCTCACAGACATCGCACCTCACAAATATTATAAAACGTGCTCTCTGGAAAATTCTTATACTTACGCTTTCAGCTCGGCGAATCTCACTTGAATACGGGCAAAACTCTCATTCTGACCATACTTCTCCGGAGGAAGCGCTCCAATTGCTTGACTATAACGGCCAATCAGTTTATTTAGCAAACTGTCATTCTGAAGGACCCCGTTTTTCTCTACTTTGAGCAAGAAATTTAACCAATCCTCTGGGTTGTTGGCAGTCATCATAATTTGGTTAACAGTCCCTGAATTATCTGAGTAGAAAGGAAAATATTTAAGGCCAAATTTGTGACCGATCCTTTAGAGAGAAAGAAAAAGACTAAATGTCTAGTCAATTCTTAAAGCTGTATTCCTAATTTCAGATCATCTACATTAATAAATACATTACATAGAGAAACAACAGTGCCAATAGTCTTTGGGTAGTTGTGCTCTTGAGATAATACACAGATTTAGTTTCACTAATTCTGAATTTACACATGTGAGAAACAATAAGGACCACAGATCTGAAATTACTTTTTTTTTAAGAGGGAGGAAAACGAAAGGTGGTAATGAACTTCAAGGATGTACATTATACACCAGTACGAAAGGCTATTGAAACAATTTGGCCACGGTTAATAACATTAAACTGAAAGAAATCTAAATTGACTTCTTATCACAGAGCGCAAATGTATTTAGGGAAATGAAGAATGCATACCTGTGGTATCGGTAGAGATCTTAGTCGAATTGAGCTCGTCAGTGAGGTCTTCATTTTTAAATTTGTTTTTGAGATCTCTCACTTTGTTCATAATAGAGGTGATCGTCAGTCCGCCGCCATTCAAATCTTCGACCTCCATTTCTACGACCGAGGGGAGGGGGAAAAGACAGTGTTGAGGTCGTGGCCGCCTGATTCCGAATCTGCCTCAGGATCAACTTCAAGAGGAGCCTCTATTCTGTTTTTCTGCACTTTCCCCATCTCTATCTGGACGCCACTTATGAGGGAGACCAGCAAGGTGGAAAGCGAAACCTCACACCGTAAGCTCGCTGTGGGCAGGGACCACGTTTATTGAGGTATTGTACCCTCCCAAGCGCTTAGTACAGTGCTCTGCACAGGGTAAGCACTCATTAAGTACGACTGACTGACTCACAAGCCTGCTGGAAGACCCAGTCCTCTTCATATCCAACCTAAAACGGACAGCGGGATCACAAGACTCAGGCAAGTGAGCTCGATCTCTGTGGATTTGTCTTTGAAATGAATTATTCCATGGGTCGCGGCAGCCAAATCAATCAATCGTATTTATTGAACGCTTACTGTCTGCGGAGCGCTGGACGAAATGCTTGGGAGAGTTCAATACAACAGAATTTAGCAGACACCTTCCCTGCCAAATAACAAGCCCTCAGGCCCTCAAGACGTTTCTTATAGTCTCACTAAAAGAATCAATCAATCAGTGGCATTTATTGAGCACTTACTCTGTGCAGAGAACGGCATTAAGATCTTGGGAGAGTACAATATTACAGCATAACAGGCACGTTACCTGCCAACTACGAGCTGACGGTCTACAGACGTTAACAGAAATGAATGAATCACGGATATGGACGTTAAGTACCATGCAGCTGAGGAAGGGGTGAATAGAGGAAACAAATCCAAGTACAAGGGTGATTAAATACCATTAATAGGCAGGAAAGATTAGGACATGCCAGGTTGGAGCCCCCTCCTTCCCTTCCCCACAGCACCTGTATATATGTTTGTACGTCTTTATTACACTATTTATTTATTTATTTTACTTGTACATATCTATTCTATTTATTTTATTTTGTTAATATGTTTGTTTTGTTCTCTGTCTCCCCCTTCTAGACTGTAAGCCCACTGTTGGGTAGGGACCGTCTCTAGATGTTGCCAACTTGACCTTCCTAAGCGCTTAGTACAGTGCTCTGCACACAGTTACAATTTCCTTTTTGAACAAAAAAAAAGACCCTATTCTCGCCAAGTGGAAAATGGGGATTAAGAAAGTGAGCCCCATGTGGGACAAGGACTATGTCCAATCTGATTAACTTGTAACTGCCCCAGCGCTTAGTACAGTCCCTGGCACATGGTACTTAAATACCATTATTATTATTATTAATGCTATTTAATTATTTAATAATAATAATATTAAAGGAGCAAATCGGGGCGATGCAGAAGGGAGTGAGAGAAGTCAGGGAAGGCTTCTTGGAGGAGGCCTTCCTAGTAAGCACTTAACAAATATCACTATCATTAAGGAAGCAAGTCAAGGTGATGCAGAAGGGAGTGGAAGGAGAGGAAAGTGTGGGTCGGGGGGCGCTTAGTCAGGGAAGGCTTCTTGGAGAAGCATGGCTTAGTGAAAAGAGCACGGGCTTGGGAGCCAGAGGACACGGGTTCTAATCCCGTCTCCACCAATTGTCTGCTGTGTGACCTTGGACAAGTCACTTCACTTCTCTGGGCCTCAGTTACCTCATCTGTAAAATGAGGATTAAAAGTGGGAGCCCAACTTGGGACAACCTGATTACCCTGTATCTCCCCCAGCACTTGGAACAGTGCTTGGCACATAGTAAGCCCTTAACAAATACCATCATTAGTAGTAGTAGTAGTAGTGAGCGCTTAACAAATACCACCGTTATTAGGTGAGCAACTCAGGGAGATGCAGAAGGGAGTGGGAGAAGAGGAAAGGGAGCAAGCTTAGTCAGGGAAGCGCCTAACAAATACCACTATTATCAAGTCAGGATGATGCAGAAGGGAGAAGCAACGTGGCTTAGTGGAAAGAGCCCAGGCTTGGGAGTCAGAGGTCATGGGTTCGAATCCCTGCACCGCCACTTGTCCGCTGCATGATCTTGGACAAGTCACTTCACTTCTCTGAGCCTCTGTTCTCTCAGCTGTAAAATGGGGGTGAGCATTGTGAGCTCCACGTGGGACAACCTGATCACTTTGTAACCTCCCCAGCGCTTAGAGCAGTGCTTTACATATAGTAAGCGCTTAATAAATGCCATCATTATTAAATGGGCAACATACAGTTGCCTAGTCATACTGAATAAATGCTATTATTATATTATTATTATCATTTTATATAGGCAACATACAGTTACCTGGTAGTCCTTAATAAATGCCATTATTATTATTGTTATCATTATTAAATGGGCAACATACAGTTGCCTAGCAGCGCTTAACAAATGCCATTATTATTATTATTATCATTATTAAATGGGCAACATATAGTTGCCTAACAGCGCTTAATAAATGCCATTATTATTATTGTTATCATTATTAAATGGGCAACATACAGTTGCCTAGTAGCGCTTAATAAATGCCATTATTATTATTATCATCATTATTAAATGGGTAACATACAGTTGCCTACTACCGCTTAATGAATGCCATTATTATTCTTGGTATCATTATTAAATGGGCAACATACAGTTGCCTAGTAGCACTTAATAAATGCCATTATCATTATTACTATCATCATCATTATCAAATGATAATAGAATGATAAGAGATGAAGAGATCATTATTAAATGATAATAAAATGATAAGAGAAGCAGTATGGCTCAGTGGAAAGAGCTCGGGCTTTAGAGTCAGAGGTCATGGGCTCAAATCCCGGCTCCGCCAATTGCCAGCTGTGTGACTTTGGGCAAGTCACTTCACTTCTCTGGGCCTCAGTTACCGCATCTGTAAAATGGGGATGAAGACTGTGAGCCTCCCACCCCCATGGGACAACCTGATCACCTTGTAACCTCCCCAGCGCTTAGTGCAGTGCTTTGCACATAGTAAACGCTTAGTAAATGCCATCGTTGTTATTCATTCAGTCATATTTATTGAGCACTTACTGTGTGCAGAGCACTGTACTAAGCGCTTGGGAAGTACAAGTTGGCAAAATATAGAGACGGTCCCTACCCAACAGTGGGCACACAGTCTTAAATGGGCAACATACAGTTGCCTAGTAGCGCTTAATAAATGTCATTATCATTATTATTATCATTATCATACAGTTGCCTAGTAAGCGCTTAATAAATGTCATTACTATTATTATTATAGTTGCCCAGTAAGTGCTTAATAAATGCCATTATTATTATTATTATCAGTTTTCTAATAAGCGCTTAATAAATGCCATTATTATTATCATTATCATACAGTTGCCTAGTAAGCACTTAATAAATGCCATTGTTATTATTATTATCATTATCATACAGTTGCCTAGTAAACGCTTAGTAAATGCCATTATTATTATTATTATCATCATTATCATACAGTTGCCTAGTAAGCGCTTAATAAATGCCATTATTATTATCATTATCATACAGTTGCCTAGTAAGCGCTTACTAAATGCCATTATTATTATTATCATTATCAATTGCCTAGTAAGCGCTTAATAAACGCCATTACTATTATTATTATCATTATCATACAGTTGCCTAATAAGCACTTAATAAATGCCATTACTATTATTATTATCATTATCAGTTGCCTAGTAAGCGCTTAAGAAATGCCATTATTATTATTGTTATCATCATACAGTTGCCTAGTAAACGCTTACTAAATGCCATTATTATTATTATCATTATCGATTGCCTAGTAAGCGCTTACTAAATGCCATTATTATCATTATCATACAGTTGCTTAGTAAGCGCTTAATAAATGTCATTACTATTATTATTACCATTATCAGTTGCCTAGTAAGCGCTTACTAAATGCCATTATTATTATTGTTATCATTATCATACAGTTGCCTAGTAAGCGCTTACTAAATGCCATTGTCATTATTACTGTCATACAGTTGCCTAGTAAGCGCTTACTAAATGCCATTATCATTCTCATTATCATACAGTTGCTCAGTAAGCGCTTAATAAATGCCATTACTATTATCATCATCAGTTGCCTAGTAAGCGCTTAATAAATGCCACTACTATTATTATTATCGTTATCAGTTGCCTAGTAAGCGCTTACTAAATGCCATTATTATTATTGTTATCATTATCATACAGTTGCCTAGTAAGCGCTTACTAAATGCCATTATTAGTATTGTCATACAGTTGCCTAGTAAGCGCTTACTAAATGCCATTATCATTCTCATTATCATACAGTTGCTCAGTAAGCGCTTAATAATTGCTATTATTATTATCATTATCAGTGGCCTAGTAAGCGCTTAATAAATGCCACTACTACTATTATTATTATCAGTTGCCTAGTAAGCGCTTACTAAATGCCATTATTATTATTGTTATCATTATCATACAGTTGCCTAGTAAGCGCTTACTAAATGCCATTGTCATTATTACTGTCATACAGTTGCCTAGTAAGCGCTTACTAAATGCCATTATCATTCTCATTATCATACAGTTGCTCAGTAAGCGCTTAATAAATGCCATTGATATTATTATTATCATTATCAGTTGCCTAGTAAGCGCTTAATAAATGCCAATACTACTATTATTATCATTATCAGTTGCCTAGTAAGCGCTTAATAAATGCCATTATTATTACTGTTATCACTATCATACAGTTGCCTAGTAAGCGCTTACTAAATGCCATTGTCATTATTACTGTCATACAGTTGCCTAGTAAGCGCTTACTAAATGCCATTATCATTCTCATTATCACACAGTTGCTCAGTAAGCGCTTAATAAATGCCATTACTACTATCATCATCAGTTGCCTAGTAAGCGCTTAATAAATGCCACTACTATTATTATTATCGTTATCAGTTGCCTAGTAAGCGCTTAATAAATGCCATTATTATTGTTATCATTATCATACAGTTGCCTAGTAAGCGCTTACTAAATGCCATTATTAGTATTGTCATACAGTTGCCTAGTAAGAGATTACTAAATGCCATTATCATTCTCATTATCATACAGTTGCTCAGTAAGCGCTTAATAAATGCCATTGCTATTATTATTATCATTATCAGTGGCCTAGTAAGCGCTTAATAAATGCCACTACTATTATTATTATCGTTATCAGTTGCCTAGTAAGCGCTTAATAAATGCCATTATTATTACTGTTATCACTATCATACAGTTGCCTAGTAAGCGCTTACTAAATACCATTGTTATTATTATTATTATTATCCTTCAGTCGCCTAGTAAGCGCTTCCCACATACCCCTATGATGAGGGTTAGTCTCGTTACTGGGGCAGACGCCCGCGAAGGGAGGGGGCCGTTGCCCCGGCAACCGGCATCCCCCTGGCTCCCGGGGGGGGCCGTTGCCCTGGCAACCGGCATCCTTCTCTCCCCGTTTCTCCCTCTGTGCGTCTCCTTCGCCGGCTCGGGCCGGGCCGCTAGGCCGCCCCGGGGGAGGGGAGGCATCGGGGGGGCCCCCCAGCGCCGAATCCCCCCTCTTCCCTGCCCGGGGGCCCCCGGTTTCTCCGCCACCCGCCAACGGTCCCGACTCACCGTCCACGGCGGGCAGAGCCGGCCGGCCGCCGCCGCCCCGCCGCGCACCCCGACTCATGGCCCCGGCCCTCACCCGGCCAGTTTGAATTTCCCCGCCGAGCCTCCCCATTGGTCCGTTCCCGGGACGCGCGGCTCTGATTGGGCGAGGCGCGCCCTGCGGGGCCGGGGAGGGATCTGATTGGATGGGGCGGATAGGGGGCGTGGCCTGGCCGTTTAGGGGGCGTGGCTGCCTGAAAGGAATCTGATTGGATGGTACGGAAAGGGGGCGTGGTCTGCCGGTTGGGGGCGTGGCTTATCCTGGAGGGGGCGTGGCTCTCCTAGCCATTCAATCGCATTTATTGAGCGCTTACTGGGTGCAGAGCATCGTACTAAGCGCTTGGGAAGTCCAAGTTGGCAACATAGAGAGACGGTCCCTACCCAACAGCGGGCTCACAGTCTAGAAGGGGGAGACAGACGACAAAACAAATTAGCAAAAGGAAAATAAATAGAATAAATAGGTACAAGGAAATAAATAAACAGTCATTCATTCATTCAATCGTATTTATTGAGCGCTTCCTGTGTGCGCAGCACCGTACTAAGCGCTTGGGAAGTCCAAGTTGGCAACATCTAGAGGCGGTCCCTACCCAACAGCGGGCTCACAGTCTAGAAGGGGGAGACAGACGACAAAACAAATTAGCAAAGGAAAATAAATAGAATAAATAGGTACAAGGAAAATGAATAAATAAATAGTCATTCACTCATTCAATCGTATTTATTGAGCGCTTCCTGTGTGCAGAGCACCGTACCAAGCGCTTGGGAAGCCTAAGTCGGCCACATCTAGAGGCGGTCCCTACCCAACAGCGGGTTCATAGACTAGAAGGGGGAGACAGACAACAAAACAAATTAACAAAGTAAAATAAATAGAAAAAATAGGTACAAGGAAAATAAATAAATAAATAGTCATTCAGTCATTCAATCGTATTTACTGAGCGCTTACTGTGTGCAGAGCACTGGACTAAGCGCTTGAGAAGTACAAGTTGGCAACATACAGAGACGGTCCCTACCCAACAGAGGGCTCAGAGCCTAGAAAGGGGAGACAGAGAACAAAACAAAACATATTAACAAAATAAAATCAATAGAATAAATATGCACAAATAAAATAAATAAATAAAGTAATAAATTTGTACAAATATATACATATATGTATATACATATCTATACATATACATATGTATATACATATATACATAGGCTCACAGTCTAGAAAGGGGAGACAGACTACAATACAAAACATATTAGCAAAATAAAATAAATAGAATAAATATGTACATAAAATAAATAAATAAATAGAGTCATTCATTCATTCATTCATTCAATCGTATTTATTGAGCCCTTACTGTGTGCAGAGCACCGTACTAAGCGCTTGGGACGTACAAGTCGGCAACATCTAGAGACGGTCCCTACCCAACAGCGGGCTCACAGTCTGGAAGGGGGAGACAGATAGCAAAACAAAACATATTAACAAAATAGAATAAATATGCACAAATAAAATAGAGTAATAAATTCATACAAACATATATACATATATACAGGTGCTGTGAGGGGGAGAGGAAGGAGGGGGCTCAGTCTGGGAAGGCCTCCTGGAGGAGGTAAGCTCTCAGTAGGGCTACTGTGTGTAGAGTGCTGTACTAAGCACCCAGGAGAGTACACTGCAACAAAAAACAGATGCACAACAAAAAAATAGCAACCCCATTGCTTGTGGCTGGCACATAGGAAGGGCTGAACAAATACCATAAAAAGTTGGAATTCATAGGCACATTCTCTGCCCAGAAAGGAGTTTAAAGTGTAGAGGAGAAGGAAAGATTGGAAACAAATGGTAGAGGAGGGAAAGGAAAAACAGATCCTGAACTCATCCAGAGAAAGCCTGGTGGATAGAGCCCAGGCCTAGGAGTCAGAAGGGTCCGCTGTGTGACCGTAGGCAAATCACTTCACTTCTCTGTGCCTCGATAACCTCATCTGTAACATGGGGATTGAGACTGTGATCCCCATGTGGGCCATGGACTGTGTCCCAACTGAATACCCCGTATCTACCCCAACGCTTATAACATTGACGGGCACACAGCGAGTGCTAAACAAATGCCACAAATAAAGAAACAAACATAAATCCAAGGCGCTTGTGCTAGGTAGGCATCATCCAAGGCTCGTCTTGGTGTCCCACCCTGACTGATGATAGTCTTGAGATTGGCTCAGGCCTTATCCCCATCTTCGGTCTGGTGACACCAGTCGTCCATCCCTACGCGCTGATGCAACAAATGGAGCAAATATCGCAACTCGGGATCAAGCGTTGGGCAACAGGCCTCCTTCGCCTCGGAGACGTCCCTCTCAGAAACACCCGTGCCGGCTTAAAACGCTCCCGTTTCCGGGGCTGGGGCGCTTCGGTCATCTGCTTCCTGGTCAGGTCGGTCGCACTGGAAATCTAGGAAAGATGGCATTTTCAAAGTCCCCTCCTTGTCACTCGCACACTTGTCACACAGTGGTAGCACTCTTTCAGGTTCCTAATTGGCATAGTCACCCCAGCAACTCGACTCCCAACAACTCCACCCCAGTGACCCAGTTTTCCCCAGAAGGGGAATCCTTTGACTCAGTGGGGCTGGTCGAAAATTTCCCCCTTGCCCTGGCTATTTCACGACCCTGGGGACTTGGTAGTTGGCTGGAGAGGCCCTATGGGAGAGGAGAGCGAGATAACCCTCTTCTCCGCTGGATAAACGGATAAAAACCGTTTCATCACGAGGATCGAAGGAGGGAAGAACCTCGGACAGGGAGGGAAGAAGCGGCAGGAAGGTATAAAAGCAAACAAGAATTCTTGGGGGGTGGTTAGTATGTGCATTAATGAGCAGTAGCTATTGTGCGCTTATCATTATTATAATATTATTATTAATTTGTTAAGCACCGCCTTAAGCATGGCTTGGTGGAAAGAGTACGGCCTGGGAAGAGGACGTGGGTTCTAATCCCGGCCCTGCCCACTGCTTGCCGTGTGACCTTGGGTGAGTCTCAGTTTCCTCAGCTGTAAAATGGAGATTAAATCCTACCCCCTCCTACTTAGACTGCGAGCCTCATATGGGACAGGGGTTGTGCCCAACCTGATAAACTTGTATCTACCCCAGCGCTTGAAACAGTGCTTGACACATAATAATTGCTTAACAAGTGATGGTGATGACGATGATGATGATGGTATTTGTTAAGCCCTTACTACGTGCCAAGCACTGTTCTGTGCGCTGGCGTAGATACAAGGGAATCAGGTTGTCCCACGTGGGGCTCGCAGTCTTAATCCCCATTTTAAAGATGAGGTCACTTGAGGCACAGAGAAGTGAAGTGACTTGCCCGAAGTCACATGGCTGATAAATACCATTTTTTAAAAAAAGTGTTGGGGTAGATAGGAGTTAATCAGGTCAGACATGGTCCCTGCCCCTTGTAGGTCTCACAGCCTAAGTGTGTACAGAACAACTGTACTAAGTGCTTGGGAGAACAAAGGTCCTCTGAGGCAAACCTGATCCCTGTTGAATTCAGCTGTCCAAACTCTAATGTCAGGTCTAATGCACCTGTATATATGTATATATGTTTGTACGTAGTTAGTACTCTATTTATTTTACTTGTACATATCTATTCTATTTATTTTATTTCGTTAATATGTTTGGTTTTGTTCTGTGTCTCCCCCTTCTAGACTGTGAGCCCGCTGTTGGGTAGGGACCGTCTCTAGATGTTGCCAACTTGTACTTCCCAAGCACTTAGTACAGTGCTCTGCACACAGTAAGCGCTCAACAAATACAATTGATTGATTGATTGGTAATCTAATTTGTTCAGTGAACACGGTGCCCTGGACAACGCAAACTTTCTGGCTCTACTTCCTAATAGTAATAATAATCCTAATGACAGTATTTGTTAAGCTCTTACTCTGTGCCAAGCATTGTTCTAAGCGCTGACATAACAAGCCCCATCCTACATGTTAAGTGCCTGCCATGGAACCAGACACTTTGGCAACTTCACTTAGGCATCAATCAGTCAATCGGTGGTATTTATTGAGCGCTTACCCTGTGCGGAGAGCTGTACTGTCTCCCCCTTTTAGACTGTGAGCCCACTGTTGGGTAGGGACTGTCTCTATATGTTGCCAACTTGTACTTCCCAAGCGCTTGGTACAGTGCTCTGCACACAGTAAGCGCTCAATAAATAAGATTGATAGATTGATTGAGAGTACAATGCAGCAGAATTAGCTGACATGTTCCCCGCCCGTAACAAGCTTAAAGTCTAGGGAGGGAGGCAGATGTTAATCAATCAATTGTATTTATTGAGTGCTTACTGTGTGCAGAGCACTGTACTAAGCACTTAGACGTTAATATAGATAAGTAAATTATAATCTGCGATTTAAAGTATGTATAAGATGAGATAAATACAAGCTTCTCAGGTTGGACTCAGTCTGACGGTGTCCCACATGGGGCTCACAGCCTCACAGCCTTCATACCCATTTTACAGGTGAGGTAATGGAGGCCCAGAGAAGTGACGCGACTTGCCCGAGGTGACACAACAGACGTGCGGCGGAGCGGGGATTAGAACCCAGGTCCTTCTGACCCCCAGGCCCGGACTCTAACCACTAGACAACACTGCTTCCCCTGGATTGATTTTTAAAGGATTCAGAGACTCGAGATACTTTAGGGGTCTGGCCAGAGGAGGTGTTGGCAGTAACGCAGAAGGTAACAATGGCTATTTGCTGGGGTAAGGACTTTGCGGAGGACGATAAATGGTTTGGAAATATCAACCTAGTGGGTGTGGTGGCATTAGCAGCTTTAGCTCAGGTGCTTCTGTAGAACGGATGCATTATCAGCAGGCTTACAGAATCCACGATTTTTCAGCTGGATGACACAGATAACAGTAATTGGTGTTACACCTGGGTCCAGTCCGTGGGTGGAAAGGATCTTATCTGTGGGGCTCCAGTAACTAACACCCAATTCTGTCTTGTCTTATGCCGTAGAGTCGTCTCCGACCCATTGCGACTCCGTGGACACTCTCTCAAAGAACGCCCCCCGCAATCTGTAATCGTTCTGGTAGTGTATCCATAGAGTTTTCTTGGTCAAAATACAGAAGCGGATTACCGTTGCCTCCTTCCATGTGGTAAATTTGAGTCTCGGCCCTCGATTATCTCCCGTGCGGCTGCTGCCCAGCACAGGTGAGTTTTGACTTGTAGCAGATTGCCTCCCACTCGCTAGCCCCTGCCCAAGGTAGGAATGGAATGGGTAGGCCTCTGCCTGACTCTCCCTCCCGTAGCCGAGACTGGTAGAGGACTGGAAACTCTCCAAGTGCCATCCCGAGTGGGGAAACACCCAATTTTAACCCCTGAAAGATACCCACGCTGGTTCAACCACTGCATTGCTTAGTTTGTGGCCC
Organism: Tachyglossus aculeatus; assembly: GCF_015852505.1. NCBI lineage: Eukaryota > Metazoa > Chordata > Mammalia > Monotremata > Tachyglossidae > Tachyglossus > Tachyglossus aculeatus. Next base: position 28,866,707 of record NC_052084.1, on the reverse strand, counting down.
CGCTTTCATTGGGTTCAATTTCTGTTGCCCTTTATTGCTTTGTTAAGCTCTATGTGCCACACACTGTTCCAAGCACAGGGGTAAATACAAGGTAATCGGGTTGGATGCAGTCCCTGTCCCACGTGGGGCTCACCGTCTTAATCCTCATTTTACAGATGAGGTAACTGAGGCACGGGGAAGAGAAGTGATTAGCTCAAGGTCACACACAGCGGACAAATGGTGGACTGGGATTAATAATAACAATAATAATGATGGCATTTATTAAGCGCTTACTATGTGCACTGTGAGCCCACTGTTGGGTAGGGACTGTCTCTATATGTTGCCAACTTGTACTTCCCAAGCGCTTAGTACAGTGCTCTGCTCACAGTAAGCGCTCAATAAATATGATTGATTGATTGATTGCAAAGCACTGTTCTAAGCTCTGGGGAGGCTACAAGGTGATCAGGTTGTCCCACAGGAGGCTCACAGTCTTAATCCCCATTTTACAGACAAGGTAACTGAGGCCCAGAGAAGTGAAGTGACTTGCCCAAAGTCACACAGCTGACAAGTGGCGGAGCCGGAATTTGAACCCATGACCTCTGACTCCAAAGCCCGGGCTCTTTCCACTGAGCCATGCTGCTTCTCTTGACATCATTATTATCACTGTTACAGGTAGTCCTATATGGCTTAGTTCTAAGCTTCGTCGGCATACGCAAACTTTCCTGCCTCAATAATAATGATAATAATGGCATTTATTAAGCGCTTACTATGTGCAAAGCACTGTTCTAAGCGCTGGGGAGGTTACAAGGTGATCAGATAAGACGTCGGTTCACGGGAAAGACTTTGGACTTAGCTTTTGCCCCCCAAAGACCCCGGGCTATAAAGGAAAGGGGCCCCATTATGGACTTGCTCGGGTATCCTGTTGGTATTCATTCTCCTCATGTGATTCCTCCCAGGGAAAGTATGATACGTCAAAGACTGCTTCTGCGCTAGTAAACCGACTGATCCTGTCGTGCCATTCGTTGTGAAGTGGGTGTATGTTTCTGGGTGTGTGTGTGTGTGTGTGTCTGATGAAACTGCTCCGGAAACCGAACACACAACTGTGGAAGAGCCTGGTCTCCCAGACACATTCGCACCTTTGTGGAATGCTCAGAAAATAATATAAAGAAAACAACCGGCATATTCTGGAACGTCAGGATACCCAACAGTGAGAACTAATCATTGCCCAGGAAGAGGAATTGCGCTTGTTTCACAAGGAATTGACATCAGCCAATGGTATATATTGAGCTTAGAGCACTGCACTGAGCACTTAACATCCAAGAACTAAGCAAAACTAGACTTCTCGATGGACAGCTCCCAGAAACCAAAGAACCTCTTTTGGGGATGACCTATATCTCCTCCGGGAGTATGCGTTTGCCAACGAGATGTCACTTGTCCTACATTTTCCAAATACACCCAGAGGCGTAAGTATATAAGCAACAGGAGAAGCAGCTTAACCTAGTGATAAGCACACGAGTGTGGGAGACAGAGGACCTGAGTTCTAATTCCGACTCCGCCACTTGTCTGTTGCGTGACCTTTCACTTCTCTGCACCTCAGTTCTCTCATCTGCAAAATGGGGATTCAGTACCTGCTCTCCCTCTTACTTCATTCATTCATTCAGTCACATTTATTGAGCACTTACTGTGTGCAGAGCACTGGACTAAGCGCTTGGGAAGTACAAGTTGGCAACATATAGAGACGGTCCCTACCCAACAGTAGGCTCACAGTCTAGAAGGGGGAGACAGAGAACAAAACGAAACATATTATAAAATAAAATAAATAGAATAAATATGTACAAATAAAATAGAGTACTAATACACACAAACATATATACATATATACATTGGCAACATCTAGAGACGGTCCCTACCCAACAGCGGGCTCACAGCCTAGAAGGGGGAGACAGAGAACAAAATAAAACATATTAAGAAAATAAAATAAATAGAATAAATATGTACAAATAAGAGTAATACGCACAAACATCATCATCATCATCATCAATCGTATTTATTGAGCGCTTACTATGTGCAGAGCACTGTACTAAGCGCTTGGGAAGTACAAATTAGCAACATATAGAGACAGTCCCTACCCAACAGTGGGCTCACAGTCTAAAAGGGGGAGACAGAGAACAAAACCAAACACACTAACAAAATAAAATAAATAGAATAAATATGTACAAATAAAATAAATAAATAAATAAATAGAGTAAAGAATATGTACAAACATATATACATATATACAGGTGCTGTGGGGAAGGGAAGGAGGTAAGATGGGGGGGATGGAGAGGGGGACGAGGGGGAGAGGAAGGAAGGGGCTCAGTCTGGGAAGGCCTCCTGGAGGAGGTGAGCTCTCAGCAGGGCCTTGAAGGGAGGAAGAGAGCGAGCTTGGCGGATGGGCAGAGGGAGGGCATTCCAGGCCCGGGGGATGACGTGGGCCGGGGGTCGATGGCGGGACAGGCGAGAGCGAGGTACGGTGAGGAGATCAGCGGTGGAGGAGCGGAGGGTGCGGACTGGGCTGGAGAAGGAGAGAAGGGAGGTGAGGTAGGAGGGGGCGAGGGGATGGGGAGCCTTGAAGCCCAGGGTGAGGAGCTTCTGCCTGATGCGCAGATTGATCGGTAGCCACTGGAGATTTTTGAGGAGGGGAGTGATATGCCCAGAGCGTTTCTGGACAAAGATGATCCGGGCAGCAGCATGAAGTCTGGATTGAAGTGGAGAGAGACACGAGGGTGGGAGATCAGAGAGAAGGCTGATGCAGTAGTCCAGACGGGATAGGATGAGAGCTTGAATGAGCAGGGTAGCGGTTGGGATGGAGAGGAAAGGGCGGATCTTGGCAATGTTGTGGAGCTGCGACCGGCAGGTTTTGGTGACGGCTTGGATGTGAGGGGTGAATGAGAGAGCGGAGTCGAGGATGACACCAAGATTGCGGGCTTGTGAGACGGGAAGGATGGTAGTGCCGTCAACAGAGATGGGAAAGTCAGGGAGAGGACAAGGTTTGGGAGGGAAGACAAGGAGCTCAGTCTTCGACATGTTGAGCTTTAGGTGGCGGGCAGACATCCAAATGGAGATGTCCTGAAGGCAGGAGGAGATGCGAGCCTGGAGAGAGGGGGAGAGAGCAGGGGCAGAGATGGAGATCTGGGTGTCATCAGCGTAGAGATGATAGTTGAAGCCGTGGGAGCGAATGAGGTCACCAAGGGAGTGCGTGTAGATCGACATATATACATATATACATTGGCAACATCTAGAGACGGTCCCTACCCAACAGCGGGCTCACAGTCTAGAAGGGGGAGACAGAGAACAAAATGAAACATATTAACAAAATCAAATGAATAGAATAAATAAGTACAAATAAAATAGAGTAATAATACGCACAAACATATACACATATATAAAATTGGCAACATCTAGAGACGGTCCCTACCCAACAGCGGGCTCACAGTCTAGAAGGGGGAGACAGAGAACAAAATGAAACATATTAACAAAATCAAATGAATAGAATAAATATGTACAAATAAAATAGAGTAATAATACGCACAAACATCATCATCATCATCAATCGTATTTATTGAGCACTTACTGTGTGCAGAGCACTGTACTAAGCACTTGGGAAGTACAAGTTGGCAACATATAGGGACAGTCCCTACCCAACAGTGGGCTCACAGTCTAGAAGGGGGGAGACAGAGAAGAAAACCAAACATATTAACAAAATAAAATAAATAGAATAAATATGTACAAATAAAATAGAGTAATAATACGCACAAACATATATACACACATACATTGGCAACGTCTAGAGACGGTCCCTACCCAACAGCGGGCTCACAGCCTAGAAGGGGGAGACAGAGAACAAAACAAAACATATGAACAAAATAAAATAAATAGAATAAATATGTACAAATAAAATAGAGTAATAAATACGCACAAACATATATACATGTATACATTGGCAACATCTAGAGACGGTCCCTACCCAACAGCGGGCTCACAGTCTAGAAGGGGGAGACAGCGGGCTCACAGTCTAGAAGGGGGAGACAGAGAACAAAACCAAACATATTAACAAAATAAAATAAATAGAATAAATATGCACAAATAAAATAGAGTAATAATATGCACAAACACATATACATATATACATTGGCAACATCTAGAGGTGGTCCCTACCCAACAGCGGGCTCACAGCCTAGAAGGGGGAGACAGAGAACAAAACCAAGCATATTAACAAAATAAAATAAATAGGATAAATATTTACAAATAAAATAGAATACACACAAACATATATACATATATACAGGTGCTGTGGGGAGGGGAAGGAAGGGGCTCAGTCTGGGAAGGCCTCCTGGAGGAGGTGAGCTCTCAGTAAGGTCTCACTCCAGGCCAGAGGAATACAGTCCTCTGATATAAAAATCAAATTCCAAAGTTTATAAGCCGGGTTTTATTAAACGTCAACAGGGTTTATAAACCATAAAAAGTACTTGGGGAAAGGAGGATCAGTTATCTTTAATTATTCTCTCTTTCACTCCAAGTACCCACCAATTTGGGATGGAGTTATTGGGCTTCCTCTTTATTCACTATTTCATTACCGGGAGCATGTAAAAGCATCTATATGTGGCCAGGGTAACGACGGGTCAGGGACAAAGGAAGTTAAACACAGTTCCTGAGCTTTAGGAACTGCCCGTCCAGCGCTTAGTACAGTGCCCCAGCGCTTAGTACAGTGCCTGGCGCATCGTAAGCACTTAACAAATACCATAATTCATTCAATCATATTTATTGAGCCCTTACTGTGTGCAGAGAGCTTTCATTCATTCATCAACCGTATTTATTGAGCGCTTACTGTGTGCAGAGCACTGTATTAAGCGCTTGGGAAGTACAAGTCGGCAACATATAGAGCCCAACAACGGGCTCACAGTCTAGACTTGGTTTTGGGCATAAAGCGTGGCTCAGGGGAAAGAGCCCGGGCTTTGGAGTCAGAGGCCATGGGTTCGAATCGCTCTCCGCCAATGGTTTGCTGTGTGACTTTGGGTAAGTCACTTCACTTCTCTGTGCCGCAGTTCCCTCATCTGTAAAATGGGGATCAAGACTGTGAGTCCCCCGTGGGGCAACCTGATCTCCTTGTAACCTCCCCAGCGCCTATAACAGTGCTTTGCACATAGTAAGCACTTAATAAATGCCATCATTATTATTATTATTATTATATCAATCCACCAATGGTATTTAGTGAGGACTTCAGGTGTTGAACTGTCGCCGAATTGTACTCTCCCCAGCGCTTAGTACAATGCTCTGCACACCGTAAGCGCTCAATAAATACGATGGGATGAATGAAAGATTGAATGGACGCACTAAACACCACCCGATCAATCCCGCACCCTTCTCCATCGGCTTCCGCAGCCCCAGGCTCCTTTCATGCATTCATTGATGATGATAATAATAATAATAATAATAATAATAATAATAATAATAATGGCATTTATTAAGCGCTTACTATGTTTCAAAGCACTGTTCTAAGCGCTGGGGAGGTTACAAGGTGATCAGGTTGTCCCACGGGGGCTCACGGTCTTAATCCCCATTTTACAGGTGAGGGAACTGAGGCCCAGAGAAGTGAAGTGACTTGCCCAAAGTCACACAGCTGACAATTGGTGGAGCCGGGATTTGAACCCATGACCTCTAACTCCCAAGCCCGTGCTTTTTCCACTGAGCCACGTGATGATGATGGTATTTGTTAAGCGCTTACTATGTGCCAAGCACTGTTCTAAGCGCTGGGGGAGATACACGGGAGCGGAGTGTGTGTGTGTGTGTGTGTGTGTGTATATATATAGATAGATAGATAGATAGATATAATAAGAACTGTGCTTCCCATTATTATTATATTATTATTATTATTATATTATTATTATTATTATTATTATTATTTTATATAAAAGCAGCAATGAGGCTCAGTGGGAAGAGCCCGGGCTTGGCAGTTAGAGGTCGTGGGTTCGAATCCTGCTCCACCACTTGTCAGCTGGGTGACTTTGGGCAAGTCACTTCACTTCTCTGGGCCTCAGTTCCCTCGTCTGGAAAATGGGGGTGAAGACTGGGAGCCCCCCGGGGGACAACCTGATCACCTTGTAACCTCCCCAGCGCTTTGCACATAGTAAGCGCTTAATAAATGCCATTAAAAAAAACAAACAAAACCTGATCACCTTGGATTCCCCCCCAGCACTTAGAGCAGTGCTTGGCACTCCCTCCCTCCGCTCTCCTCCCTTCCGCTCCCCATAGCACTTGTGTCTCTTTGTACATATTTATTACTCTATTTTATTAATGATGTGTATAGAGCTAAATAAAATAAAATTAAATTAAATAATCTAAATTAAAATAAATAATTTTATTTATTCTGACGGTATTGACACCTGTCTACCTGTTTTGTTGTGTTGTCTGTCTCCTTCTAGACTGAGAGCCCGTCGTTGGGGAGGGACCGTCTCTGTTGCCGAATTGTCCTTCCCGAGCGCTCAGCGCAGTGCTCCGCACACAGCAAGCGCTCAGCCCAGTGCTCCATTCATTCATCCATTCAATCGTATTCATTGAGCGCTTACTGGGTGCGGAGCACTGTACTAAGCGCTTGGGAAGTACAAGTTGGCAACAACTTGTTGGCAACAAGTTGGCTCCACACACAGTAAGCGCCCCATCAATAGGACGGGATGAATTGTCCTTTCCGAGCGCTTAGCGCAGTGCTCCGCACCCTGCAAGCGCTCCATCAATCAATCAATCGTATTTCTTGAGGGCTTACTGTGTGCGGAGCACTGGACTAAGCACTTGACCACTGTACTGAGCGCTCCATCAATAGGACGGGATGAATTGTCGTTTCCCAGGGCCTGGCGCAGTGCTCCGCACCCTGTAAGCGCTCCATCAATCAATCAATCGTATTTCTTGAGGGCTTACTGTGTGCGGAGCACTGGACTAAGCACTTGACCACTGTACTGAGCGCTCCATCAATAGGACGGGATGAACTGTCGTTTCCCAGGGCCTGGCGCAGTGCTCCGCACCCTGTAAGCGCTCCATCAATCAATCAATCGTATTTATTGAGGGCTTACTGTGTGCGGAGCACTGGACTAAGCGCTTGAGCACTGTACTGAGCGCTCCATCAATAGGACGGGATGAACTGTCGTTTCCCAGGGCCTGGCGCAGTGCTCCGCACCCTGTAAGCGCTCCATCAATCAATCAATCGTATTTATTGAGGGCTTACTGTGTGCGGAGCACTGGACTAAGAGCTTGGGCACTGTACTAAGCGCTCCATCAATAGGACCGGATGAATTGTCGTTTCCGAGCGCTTAGCGCAGTGCTCCGCACCCTGTAAGCGCTCCATCAATAGAGGACGGGATGAATTGTCCTTTCCCAGCGCTTAGCGCAGTGCTCCGCACACAGTCAGCGCCCCATCAATAGAGGACTGGATGAATTGTCCTTTCCCAGCGCTTGGCGCAGTGCTCCGCACCCTGTAAGCGCTCCATCAATAGAGGACGGGATGAATTGTCGTTTCCCAGCGCTCAGCGCAGTGCTCCGCACACAGTCAGCGCTCCATCAATATAGGACGGGATGAATTGTCCTCTCCCAGCGCTCAGTGCAGTGCTCCGCACACAGTCAGCGCTCCATCAATACAGGACGGGATGAATTGTCCTTTCCGAGCGCTTAGCGCAGTGCTCCGCACCCTGTAAGCGCCCCAGCAATACGATGGAAGGGATTGTCCTTTCCCAGCGCTTGGCGCAGTGCTCCGCACCCTGTAAGCGCCCCAGCAATATCGGATGGGATGAATTGTCCTTTCCGAGCGCTTAGCGCAGTGCTCCGCACACAGTCAGCGCTCCATCAATATAGGACGGGATGAATTGTCCTCTCCCAGCGCTCAGTGCAGTGCTCCGCACCCTGTAAGCGCTCCATCAATATGGGACGGGATGAATTGCCCTTTCCCAGCGCTTAGCGCAGTGCTCCGCACCCTGTAAGCGCTCCATCAATATAGGACGGGATGAATTGCCCTTTCCGAGCGCTTAGCGCAGTGCTCCGCACACAGTCAGCGCTCCATCAATAGGACGGGATGAACTGTCCTTTCCCAGCGCTTAGCACAGTGCTCCGCACCCTGTAAGCGCCCCATCAATACGAAGGGATGAATTGTCCTTTCCGAGCGCTTAGAGCAGTGCTCTGCACACAGTAAGCGCCCCATCAATATAGGATGGGATGAATTGTCCTTTCCCAGGGTTTAGCGCAGTGCTCCGCACCCTGTAAGCGCTCCATCAATCAATCAGTCAATCGTATTTATTGAGGGCTTACTGTGTGCAGAGCACTGCACTAAGCGCTTGAGCACTGTACTAAGCGCTCCATCAATAGGACGGGATGAATTGCCCTTTCCCAGCGCTTAGCGCAGTGCTCCGCACCCTGTAAGCGCTCCATCAATATAGGACGGGATGAATTGTCCTTTCCCAGCGCTTAGCGCAGTGCTCCGCACCCTGTAAGCGCTCCATCAATATAGGACGGGATGAATTGCCCTCTCCCAGCGCTTAGCGCAGTGCTCCGCACCCTGTAAGCGCTCCATCAATATAGGACGGGATGAATTGCCCTTTCCCAGCGCTTAGCGCAGTGCTCCGCACCCTGTAAGCGCTCCATCAATATAGGACGGGATGAATTGTCCTTTCCCAGGGCTCAGCGCAGTGCTCCGCACCCTGCCAGCGCTCCATCAATCAATCAATCGCATTTATTGAGGGCTTACTGTGTGCAGAGCACTGGACTAAGCGCTGGGGCACTGTACTGAGCGCTCCATCAATAGGACGGGATGAGTTGTCGTTTCGGAGCGCTTGTCGCAGTGCTGCGCACACAGCCAGCGCTCCATCAATACAGGACGGGATGCATTGCCGTTTCGGAGCGCTTGTCGCAGCGCTGCGCACAGGGTCAGCGGTCCAGGGATGCGATGGGCTGAACGAGAGCTCCCCTCCTCCAGGAGGCCTTCCCAGACTGAGCCCCTTCCTTCCTCTCCCCCTCGCCCCCCTCTCCATCCCCCCCATCTTACCTCCTTCCCTTCCCCACAGCACCTGGATATATGTCTGTACCTATTTATTACTCTATTTATTTTACCTGTACATATCTATTCTATTTATCTTCTTCTTCTTCAATCGTATTTATTGAGCGCTTACTACGTGCAGAGCACTGTACTAAGCGCTTGGGAAGTCCAAATTGGCAGCATCTAGAGACAGTCCCTCCCCAACAGCGGGCTCACGCTCTAAAAGGGGGAGACAGAGAACGAAACCATACTCACAAAATAAAATAAATAGGATAGATAGGTACAAGCAAAATAAATAAATAGAGTAATTTTATTTTCTTGGCACGTTCGGTTTTGTTCTCTGCGTCCCCCTTTTAGACTGTGAGCCCGCTGTTGGTAGGGACTGTCTCTATACGTTGCCAACTTGGAGTTCCCAAGCGCTTAGTCCAGTGGCCCGCGCACAGTAAGCGCTCAATAAATAGGATCGGTGATGGTGATTTGTACTTCCCAAGCGCTTAGTACGGTGCTCTGCACATAGTAAGCGCTCAATAAATACGATTGATGATGATATGTTTGTACATATTTATTACTCTATTTTACTTGTACATATCTATTCTATTTTATTTTGTTCGTACGTTTGGTTTTGTTCTCTGTCTCCCCCCTTTTAGACTGTGAGCCCACTGTTGGGTAGGGACCGTCTCTCTATGTTGCCAATTTGTACTTCCCAAGCGCTTAGTCCAGTGCTCTGCACATAGTAATTGCTCAATAAATACGATTGATGATGATGATGATGATGAATGTCTCTAGATGTTGCCAATTGGTACTTCCCAAGCGCTTAGTCCAGTGCTCTGCACATAGTAAGCGCTCAATAAATACGATTGATGATGATATGTTTGTACATATTTATTACTCTATTTTACTTGTATATATCCATTCTATTTTATTTTGTTCGTACGTTTGGTTTTGTTCTCTGTCTCCCCCCTTTTAGACTGTGAGCCCACTGTTGGGTAGGGACCGTCTCTCTATGTTGCCAATTTGTACTTCCCAAGCGCTTAGTCCGGTGCTCTGCACATAGTAATTGCTCAATAAATACGATTGATGATGATGATGATGATGAATGTCTCTAGATGTTGCCAATTGGTACTTCCCAAGCGCTTAGTCCAGTGCTCTGCACATAGTAAGCGCTCAATAAATACGATTGATGATGATATGTTTGTACATATTTATTACTCTATTTTACTTGTATATATCCATTCTATTTTATTTTGTTCGTACGTTTGGTTTTGTTCTCTGTCTCCCCCCTTTTAGACTGTGAGCCCACTGCTGGGTAGGGACCGTCTCTATATGTTGCCAATTTGTACTTCCCAAGCGCTTAGTCCGGTGCTCTGCACATAGTAATTGGTCAATAAATACGATTGATGATGATGATGATGATGAATGTCTCTAGATGTTGCCAATTGGTACTTCCCAAGCGCTTAGTCCAGTGCTCTGCACATAGTAAGCGCTCAATAAATACGATTGATGATGATGATGATGATGATGAGGGGCCGGCGGCGGGCCCGGGGAGGGGGCGGGGGCGCGCCTCGTCCCGTGAGCGCGCGCCGGAGGGCCCCGCCCCCGGCCCCGGCCCCCGCCCCCCGCCCGGCCCCCGCCCCCGGCCCCCCGCCCCCGGCCCGCCGAGCGCTCAGTCCGTGGCCGCCCGGCGGAGCGGAGCGGAGCGGAGCGTCCAGCCCAGCCCAGCCCAGCCCAGCGCGGAGCGGAGCGTCCACCCCCCGGCCCCCCGCCCCTCTCCCAGCCCCCATCCCATCGGCCATGGAGGCCCCGGCGGCGGCGGCGCGTCCGCAGCCCCTGCGCGCCCTGTCCAGCGCCCTCAACGGCTCCCTCCGCTTCTACCGATGGACCAACGCCATCGCAGGTACCCGCCGCCCGCCCGCGCGCGCACGACACCGCACACACACACACACACGCGCGCACAACACCGCACACAACACCGCCCCCCCCCCCCCACCCCGAGACCCGGCCCTCGCCCCCTCCCCCCTCCCCCCCGAGATCGCTCTCTCTCTGTCCCCCCCAAGATGCCTCCCCCCCCAGATCTCTGTGTCCCCCCCGAGATGTCTCCGTCTCCCCCCGATCTCTCTCGCCCCCCGAGATGTCTCCCTCCCCCCAGATGTCTCTCTCCCCCCCGAGATATCTCCCTCCTCCCCGAGATGCCTCCCTCCCCCCGATGTCTCTGTCTCCCCCAGATGTCTCTCTCCCTCCCGATCTCTCTCTCCCCCCCGAGGTGTCTCCCTCCCCCCGGAGTTCTCCCTTCTCCCCAAGATGTCTCTCTCTCCCCCCGAGATGTCTCCCTCCCCCCAGATGTCTCTCTCCCCCCCCGAGATATCTCCCTCCTCCCCGAGATGCCTCCCTCCCCCCGATGTCTCTGTCTCCCCCAGATGTCTCTCTCCCTCCCGATCTCTCTCTCCCCCCCGAGGTGTCTCCCTCCCCCCGGAGTTCTCCCTCCTCCCCAAGATGTCTCTCTCTCCCCCCGAGATCTCTCTCTCCCCCGAGATGTCTCTCTCGCCCTGAGATCTCTCTCTCCCCCAGAGATGTCTCTCTCCCCCTCAGAGTTGTCTCCCCCCAGATCTCTCTCTCCCCACCAGAGATCTCTCTCTCTCCCCCCGAGATGCCTCCCTCCTCCCCGAGATCTCTCCCTCCCCCCAGATGTCCCTCTCTCCCCCCAGATCTCTCTCTCTCCCCCCGAGATGTCTCTCTCCCCCAGATCTCCCTCCCCCCGAGATGGCTCCCTCCCCCCCGAGATCTCTTTCTCCCCCCGAGATCGCTCTCCCCCCAGATCTCTCCCACCCCCCGATGTCTCTCTCTCTCCCCCGAGATGTAGATGTCTCCCTCCCCCAGATCTCTCTCTCCCCCCGAGATGTCTCTCTTCCCCAGAAATGCCTCCCTCCCCCCAGAGATGTCTCCCTCCCCCAAGATCCCTCTCTCCCCATCTCCCCCTCCCCCGATCTCTCCCGCCCCCCGAGATGTCTCTCTCTCCCCCCCAGATCTCTCCCTCCCCCCAGATCTCTGTCTCCCCCGATATGTCTCCCTCCCCCTCGTGATCTCTCCCTAAAGATCTTCCTGCCACCCCCGAGATGTCTTCCTCCCCCTGAAATGTCTCCCTCTCTCCGAGATCTCGCCTTCATCCCGGTGATCTCTCCCTCACCCCAGAGATCTCCCTGAAACCCCCTCGAGGTCTCTCTCTCTCTCCCCGAGATCTCCCCCTAACAGAGACCCCGAGATCTCTCTCCGCGCCCGCCCGCCCCGCACGTTATCCCAGGCCCCTGTGAGCCCGTTGTGGGGGAGGGACCGTCTCTATCTGGTACCCACTTGTCCTCCCCCAAGCGCTTAGTGCAGGGCCCTGCGCACAGTCAGCGCTCAGTAAAGACGGTGGAATGAATGAATAAATGAATGAATCTCCCCCTCCCCCCCCGAGATCTCCCCCTCACAGAGACTCCGAGATCTCCTCCTAACCCCAGGCCCAGAGATCTCTCCCCTTATCCCAGGCCCAGAGACCTTCCCCCTTATCCCAGGCCCAGAGACCTTCCCCCTTATCCCAGGCCCAGAGATCCCACCCCCCCCCCACGACACCAGGCCCAGAGATCTCCCCCTGACACCAGGCCCAGAGATCATTTATTCATTCAATCGTATTTATTGAGTGCTTACTGTGTGCAGATCTACCCCCCTTATCCCAGGCCTAGAGATCTCCCCCCTGACACCAGGCCCAGAGATCTCCCCCCTTATCCCAGACCCAGAAATCTCCCCCCTTATCCCAGGCCCAGTGTTCTCCCCCTGATACCAGGTCCAGAGATCTTCCCCCTGGGACCAGGCCCAGAGATCTATCCCCTGACCCCAGGCCCAGAGATCTCCCCACTTATACCAGGCCCAAAGACCTCCCCCTGACCCCAGGCCCAGAGATCTCCCCCCTGTCCCCAGGCCCAGAGATCTCCCCCCTGACACCAGGCCTGGAGGTTCTCCCCCCCCCCCCCCTTATCCCAGGCCCAGAGATCTCCTCCTGACCAGGCCCAGAGATCTCCCCCTAACACCCCCGAGATCTCTCCCTTCACAGGGACCCTGGCCCGCGGCCGTGTGCGCATGCGCCCGGCCTCCCGTTTCCATGGCAGCCGCCCCTCCCGTGGCATCTCTTCTCTCCCCTCCCGTTTCCATGGCACCCGCCCTTCCCGCAGCCGCCTCTTCACGCCCCCTGTTTCCATGGCAACCGCCCCGCCCACCTTCGCCTTCCCCGCGGCGGCATCTCCGATCCGACCGGCCCACCCCCGTCCTGCAAACCAATCGATCAGTGCCACTGATGGAGCGCTTACTGCGTGCACAGCGCCGTACTGAGCGCTCGGGAGAGACCACTATAACGATAGACTCATTCCCGACCAAATCCATCCATCAGTGGTATCGATGGAGCGCTTACCGTGGGCACAGCACTGTGCTAAGCGCTTGGAAGAGTCCAATATAACGATAGACGTACCCCCTGCCAAACCAGCAATGTGTGCGCATACTGTGAGCTCGGGGGTAGTGACTGTCTCTATATGTTGCCAACTTGTACTTTCCAAACGCTTAGTACAGTGCTTTGCACACAGTAAGCGCTCAATACGATTGATTGATTGATTGATCGATTGAGAGTCCAGCATAAGGATGGGCACATTCCCGGCCTGATCCATCCATCGGTGGTATCGATCGAGCGGTTACCCCGTGCAGAGCACTGTACTGAGCACATGGGAGAGGACACCCGGGCAGATCGGGGACACATTCCCCTGCCCATATCCCTTCCCTCCTCCCTGGCCCTGATGCTGTTTCAAAGCCCGGCCAGGAGCCCCCCTTCCCCTCCCCTACTGCACCAGCCAGCTCTGCCATTTTGGGGGGGGCATTCTCCTTCCCATCCCCCGCCCCTGCTCGTCCAGTGGCTCCCCATGATGAAGCGAAGCCTGTGCAATGTCCCCTAGAATTACAGGTCTGGGGAGCTCAGGTCAGGGAACCGCCCCACCCTCCACTCCCAAAGCTCCTGATCTCATCTCTTGGCATCTCCGCGGAATGGGCGCAGGATTAGTGGGCATTAAAGACAAAAAAAATCTCCCGGGAGGTGACGTTGGGAAAGAGAGAAGGTGGACGAGGAAGGGGGCCGCAACCCACCCCATGTCGCTGCTCTTTGGCTCCCAGCGGTCCATCACCCTGAGCCCTGAACCCTGGAGGAAAGTAGTTTCCCCCAGCCTTGCCAGCAACCAGGATGCCCACATTGTGTGGGGAGAACTGCGTGGCGCACTGCAGTGTAGGGTAAGCGGCAGCAGTCCAAAGTCAAGAAGGGAGAGGGAATCGTGCCGGAGGGAAATCTGGCTGTTGGCAAAGGTGCGGTTCTCCCAAGGCCGGCAAACCCTTCTTATTGGCCTCCTGAGGGTCCACAGACATGCCCAGAAATAAAATAAACCCGGGTAGAGGTCTTTACACCCTTTTATCCCGTGTATTGGGGATTGCATAAATGAATTAAAATGCAGAAACTGAACACTCCCTGCTCTTTTTGTTTTTTTAAAAAAGAGGAGGTTGAGTTTTAGAGGGAAAGCTTAACATTTTAAGGATTTTTTTTTCATTTACACAATTATTCTGCAACTCACCAAAGGCAGACGGTATCACTTTGTTCCCTGGCATTTAAATGTAGGTATGCTCGTATTATTCTGGGTGGGGTGATATATACAAAGCAGTAAGCATCCTGTGTTTAAATATTCTGTAACACATTGCAATACGAGTTGGTATCTGTAAGCCAGCCGTGGTTAAACACCTGTCTCTGAGCGTTTGTTTTTCTCCGGCATTTAGGAAGAGCAATCAAGATCTCTAATACTCGTCCCTCACCTCTTCCGCCTCCCCCCCACCATTTCCGTTCCATTTTAAATGAAAGTCGGGAGGGAGGGTCAAAGCCTAACTCTTCGTGGAGGAATTTGAGGGCGCAGACTTCCACGGCATCTGCCGTTGGTCCCTTACAAAAGCCATTTTGGAATGGGCTGCTGGGGTGGCCCTTAATCCGAAGGTGAATTATGTGCGACTTTAGCCAACCTTCCAGTTGTGGCTGCTTGCTTCCCGGCCCTGGTTCCAGGACACAGGCCTCAGGTTTCGGGGCCTGGACGAGGAGCGGTCCGCGTGAGAGGGTTTCTCTCCGCATCCCACCAGTGTTCCTGCGTGGTGGGCAGCTCACCAGGAAGTTCTAGCATGGCAGGAGAGAGGATACGAGTCCAGTTTCTCGAGAGGCAACCCCGAGGCCTCAGAATGACCAAAAGCAGCATGCCCTCGTGGAGAGTCACTTCACGGTCACTCCACACAGAAGCAGCGTGTCTCAGTGGAAAGAGCCCGGGCTTTGGAGTCAGAGGTCCTGGGTTCAAATCCCGGCTCCGCCACTTGTCAGCTGTGTGACTTTGGGCAAGTCACTTCACTTCTCTGGGCCTCAGTTCCCTCATCTGTAAAATGGGGATTAAGACTGTGAGCCCCACGCGGGACAACCTGATCACCTTGTATCCCCCCAGCGCTTAGAACAGTGCTTTGCACATAGTATGTGCTTAATAAATGCCATTGTTATTATTATTATTCTCGCCATTTTGGAAAGGCACGGGAAGCAGAGAGTTGAGGGTGAGGTTTGGGATCAATGGGGTATCCCAACACTCAAAGATTTCCCTCCTCTGGGAGTGAGGTTGGGAGTGGGATGTGTGTGTGTATGTGTGTGAGTGTTTGCGTGTAGTATGGCTCAAATAGGGAGCAGACCAAAGCAGAGGTTCTGGACTGGAGATGATTGAGAAGCAGCAATGTCCGACAGAGCTGGGCCTGATGTAACTAACTCGTGGCTTACTTGTAGGATGTGTCTACCAACTCTGCCGCATTGTCCTCTCCCAGGCACTTAGTACAGTTCTGTGCACACGGTAAGCGCTCCACTTCCACTGGCGGATT
Organism: Tachyglossus aculeatus; assembly: GCF_015852505.1. Lineage (NCBI taxonomy): Eukaryota > Metazoa > Chordata > Mammalia > Monotremata > Tachyglossidae > Tachyglossus > Tachyglossus aculeatus. The sequence continues at coordinate 28,850,725 of NC_052084.1, read as the reverse complement.
GGGAGACCTTCAGCGGAGAACTGGAGAGATGCTATAGAGGCTCGGGGGCTGGCGGATAAACAGGCCACAGAGGGGGCGTCTGCAGTCCACCATTCCTCCCCACCCCCAGGAGCACCATCCTGATTTAAGGCCCAAGAAATACAGTCGCCCTGGCCTCAAGGCTTTGGTAGCCTTGGGCTCAAGCAGGGGCTGTTGCTGGAAAAAAATTGAGTAAGGGATCATGTTCCTTTGGAAAGTTTTGCTGCCGTCAGAACAAGTGCATATCCCTTTTCTGCACTTTTCAATCAATCAATCTGTTGTATTTGTCAAGCGCTAACTGTGTGCAGAGCACTGTACTGAGCGCTTGGGAGAGTACAGTTCATTCAGCTGTATTTATTGAGCATTTACTCTGTGCAGTGCTCCTTACTAAGCACTTGGGAGAGTAGGATATAACAAACAGACACATTCCCTACCCACAACGAGCTTACAGTCTAGAAGGGGAGCCCTGAGGTTAATATAAATGAATGAATTACAATATGGACACGAGTGTCGTGGGGCTGAGAGATGGGCGAAGAAAGAGAGCAAATCCAAGTGCCAGGGCAACACAAAGGAGTGGGGGAAGAAGAACTTAGGGCTTAGGGAAAGCCTCTTGGAGGAGATGGGCCTTTGATAAGGCTTTGATAGTGGGGAGAGCGATTGTCGGTTCTGAAGAGGGAGGGCATTCCAGACACTCCTGTGTCTTCTGAACGAGCCGATTCCGGGGTGACAAAGTTCACAGGAATCCCACTTAGCCCCTTTCAGGATCTTACACAGTAGATCCAGCGCTTAGAACAGAGCCCAGGTCGTAGAACAATGCTTGGCTCATAGTAAGCGCTTAACAAATACCATTATTATTATTATTATTATTATTATTATTATTATTATTATAACAGTTCAGAGGAAATGCCTTATTTTTCATTTCCTTTATCTCCTTTCACTATCGTTTTTTCAAAAGATCGGTAAACGGATAACCTCTAAAAAGTCATCTTAACTCCATGCCTTGATTCCCTGTGGCCAGTTTGCCTAATAGGCAAATCATCTATTGTTTTAAAACACGGCAAGTGCTCTGTGCAAAATAAGTGCTCAAGAAATGCCCACGATAGTGACTGATGGATGGATAAAGTCACTTAACCTTCACTGTAGCTAAAAACCAGGCTGGTGGAGGGAGAAAGAAAGGAGAGAACTTTGTATAGGACATTGCCAAGGGAGAGCGTTACCGCCTTTTTATAACATCGTAAGTATTTCCGGGTGTCCAAACTGCTTGACCTAAGAAGAAAAGGCTCTCTAACTTAACACTTCTTTCTCACTGAAAAACAATACAAAAAACAAAAAATGAAGCTACACAATAGCTTCGATAGCACCATCCATCCATACACCGTAAACCAATGCGTATTAAAGGGTGGGCTGAGCACGGGCCTGGGAATCAGAAGGTCATGGGTTCTAATTCTGGCTCCGCCACTTTGCTGTGTGACGTTGGGCAAGTCACTTCACTTCTCTGGGCCTCAGTGACCTCATCCGTAAAATGGGGAGTGAGGCTGTGAGCCCCACGTGGGACAGGGACTGGTGCCCAACCCGATTTGCTTGTATCCACCCCAGCGCGTAGTAGAGTGCCTGGCCCATAGTAAGCGCTCAATACCATTATTATTAAAAGGGAAAAGGAAAGAAGTGCTAATTCTAGAGGTGTTTCAGCGTGCCACTGGAATGAATGAAAAGCTAGATTGAAATTCTCCTTAGCCTGGCCAAAGTGGAGGGTATCTTGCGTTGTTTTGACTCGTTGTTCAGGTGGTTGAAACTACTCTATCCGTTTGATTTGAAACCACTTCTGAATCTCTTTCCACTGTGGTGGTAATAATAATAATAATAGTAATAATAATGATGGCATTTGTTAAGCGCTTACTATGTGCAAAGCACTGTTCTAAGAGCTGGGAAGGATACAAGATGATCAGATTGTCCCACGTGGGGCTCACGGCCTTCATCCCCATTTTACAGATGAGGGAACTGAGGCTTGTCACACAGCTGACAAGAGGCAGAGCAAGGATTTGAACCCATGAACTCTGACTCCCAAGCCTGTGCTCTTTCCACTGAGCCACGCTGCTCGGTATTTCTCAGCTATGGTGGCATTTCCATGAATTTCTTTCTGGCCAGTTGGGCTGAAAGCTGTCATCCTAGTTGTAGTTCAAAAAGCCCTTGAAAACCCGGACTTGGTGGGTAAATATATACCATTTTAAAAAAGAAAAGGTCACTGGTTCCCTAATGTCGAGTTCTCACTCTTTAACCTTTACTCAGCAAACTCCTCTCCCATTCTCAAGAAAGTTGCTCCGGCATAACTTTTGGAGAAACTCTCTCTACCAGATGTCACAGAAGTCAGAGGAAAGAGGACATTTTGTCCAATATGGAGCTGAAGCAGTTGGCTAGTCGGGAGGTTGATAAGAAGAAAGGAAAATAAAATGTGGGTGGAGATGAAAGAAGCTCTTAAGAAATACGGGCGTTGGAATGAGTGATAATTCTGTCAGGAAAATCCAGAGAATCTAGCCAGGCTTTCTGACCATTTAAAAGTTGTTACAGGAGCAAGTTACCCGTGTTTTCATCCTCCTTGTTCACCCCCCTTTTTTTTAAAAGACACTTGTTAAGCGCTTACTATGTGCCAGGCAGTATACTAAATGCTGGGGAAGATACAAGTTACTCAGGTTGGACGTAGTCCCTGTCCCACATAGGGCTCTCAGTCTTCATCCCCATTTTACTGATGAGGTAACCGAGGCCCAGAAAAGTTAAGAGACTTGCCTAAGGTCACACAGCAGACCACTTATCAGCTGTGTGACTTTGGGCAAGTCACTTAACTTCTCTGGGCCTCAGTGACCTCATCTGTAAAATGGGGACTGAGACTGTGAGCCCCACGTGGGACAACCTGATTACCTTGTATCCCCTCCAGCGCTTAGAACAGTGCTTTGCACATAGTAAGTGCTTAACAAATACCATTATTATTATTATTATTATTATTATTACCAAGTGCCAGGGTAGATACCCGATAATCAGGTCCCAAATGCGGCTCACGTTCCAAGTAGGCGGGAGAACGGGGAAGAGGGAACCGAGGCTCAGAGAAGTGAAGTGACTTGCCCAGGGTCACGCAGCAGATGGGCAGCAGAGCTGGGATCAAGAGCCAGGTCCTCTGACTCTTAGGTCCCCACCCTTTCTGCTAGGCCTCGCTGCTTCCCGAAGGATAAGGACATAAATACATAAGCACTGTGGTTAGCCCTTGGCTTGATGTGATTTATGTGACTGGAAGTTAATCATGGAAGGCTTTCTGGAGTAGGTGGGATTTAACAAGGTCTTCTGACAACGGGGAGATCTGTGGCCTGGTTCATTTCAGGAAGGAAGTTTCAGGCAGGATAATTTTTTTGTTTTTGAGCAAGGGGTTGGAGGCGGGAGTGTCAAGGGCGAGGTATAGTCAGGAGGTAAGCTTGGAAGCATTAATGGCTCTTTCCCATAAGCCACACTGCTTCCCCGATTGATTTATCCATCAGTCAACACCATTAATTGATGGATGGGACCAAAGAGTGGTCAGGCGAGACGTTGGTGATGAAAACAAGGGACCGACAGCGTTCTTGGCATTGAAAACAGTGTTGAAGGCGGTTGAGCGTTCAAAGATTAGGAAAGAATAGGGCCCAATGGATTCTGAGTAGGCCGTGAGTTACCCCGGAGAGTGTGATCATGGTGGAGTGCTGAGGCAGACAATTCAGTCAGAATGGGAAAAGGAAAATGGGACGAGCCAGAGAAATCTTTTTTTTTTCGTATCCGAGAAACTTGAGTGTGTTTGAAGATGGGGGAAAAGGAACCAGCTGAGAATGAGGTTGAAGATACCGATAAGGGAGGAGAGGAGAGTGGTAGCAAGTGATTTTAAGAGGCCAGAGGAGATGGATAGAGTCTGAAGAAGAGGTAGAATCGGAAGATTTTGAGAGAAATCCTCTTGCCTGATTGCTTTTCAAGAGGAGGAGGTGTAGAGTTGATGACAATTGAGAGATTTTGGAAAGCTTGTGTCTGATAGTTTCTATTTTATCAATAAAGCCTCTGAGTTTGGGGTTAAGGATGGACAGTGAGGGTATTGGAAGCTTCAGGAGAGAGTTAAAGGTTTGAAATAATTGCCAGCCTTGGAGTCAGTCAGTGAGGAATAGAAGGATTCCTGGGCAGAAGAAAGAACTGAATTTTCCAGCAGGTCAGAATAAGTTTGAAGTGACCAGGACTTCAGCATCTAGGATACAGTTGGGTTTGGTGGGTATATGTATGTGGGGGGCCTCATGGTACCTAAGGATGGAGGCGACAGGTTAGGAGGTAGTGGATGGATGGAGTCGGAGTTGGGGAGATTAGAGATGGAATGATGTCCAGAGATGATGAGGTCTGGCACGGGCCTGTCCTCAGAGGAGGTGGCTGAAGTGGTGTGGCCCAAAAGCTCAAGAGTTAATAATCATAATAATAATTGTGGTATTTGTTAAGCACTTACTATGTGCCAGGCACTATACTAAGCTCTGGGGTGGATACAAGCCAATCGGGTTGGGCACAATCCCTGTCCCACAAGGGGCTCACAGTCTCAATCCCCATTTTACAGATGAGGTAACCGAGGCCCAGAGAAGTGAAGTGACTTGCCTAAGGTCACACAGCAGACCAGTGGCGGAGACGGGATTAGGACCCATGACCTTCTGACTCCCAAGCTGAGGCTCTAGCCACTAGGCCACGCTTCTTCTCAGCTCATAGACTGTGACCGTGGGACAGGAACTGCGTCCAACCTGATGATCTCATGTCTATCCTGGTATTTAGCATAATGCTTGGCTCATAGTAAGCGCTTAAGGAGTACCACAGTTATTATTATAGAGAAGCAGCATGGCTCAGTGGAAAGAGCCCGGGCTTTGGAGTCAGAGGTCATGGGTTCAAATCCCGGCTCTGCCAGTTGTCAGTTGTGTGACTTTGGGCAAGTCACTTAACTTATCTGTGCCTCAGTTACCTCATCTTATAAAATGGGAATTAAGACTGTGAGCCCCTTGTGGGACAACCTGATCACCTTGTATCCCCTCAGCACTTAGAACAGTGCTTCACACATAGTAAGCGCTTAACAAATGCCATTATTATTAGTATTACTAGTAATCTACGTACCTGCCAGTGAAGGCATGTGAGGTTAAACAGTAGCACAGTGCTGGCAAGCTGGCTGCATTTGCCAGCACCTCATTGCTGGGTATCTTTCTCTGGCATTTGATTTTGAATGGGGCTCCTAAGTATGTCTTCTGAAACTTTCTGGGCTTTCTGTGGTAGGTTCAGTTCTCATAGCCCTATACTATAGAGAAGCAGTGTGGCTCAGTGGACAGAGCACTGGCTTTGGAGTCAGAGGTCATGGGTTCGAATCCCAGCTCTGCCAATTGTCAGCTGTGTGACTTTGGGCAAGTCACTTAACTTCTCTGGGCCTCAGTTCCCTCATCTGTATAGTTGGGTTTGGTGGGTATATGTATGTGTGTGTTGGGGGGGGGGGGGCTCATAGTATTTATGGATGGGGCAACAGGGTAGGAGGTAATGGATGGATTTTCATCAACTCTGTCATCAACTGTTGTCAATTGTCATCAACTCAACCTCCTCCTCTTGAAAGGCAATCAGGCAAGGGGATTTTCCATGTACTCTCAATATCTTCCAATTCTACCTCTTCTTCAGACTCTGTTGGAGTCTGAAGTTTGGAGACGGAATGATGTCCAGAGAGGATGAGGTCTGGCACAGGCCTGTCCTCGGAGGTGGCTGAAGTGGTATGGCCCAAAAGCTCAGGAGTTAATAATAATAATAATAATAATCATAATTATACCACCATCCTTCTGACACCTAGGCTCTTTGCATTGGGCATTTCCACCTCTCTTCCCATCGGAATCACAAAGCCATTCTGGTCTTTTTGATTCATTCAATCATATTTATTGAGCCCTTACTGTGTGCAGAGCACTGTACTAAGCGCTTGATGGTCTTTTTGATTGTGCTTATTGTGTCTATCCATAATGTCTATCCACTGCCTAGGTAGTATAATTTGGTGACAATCTTGAAGTCTGCGTAGAAGGTAAAAGTCTTTGTAGGCCTTCAGGATGTAAGCTGTTCCTTTATTTTGGCTTCCTTCCAGCTAACTGTTGGCATATTCATTCATTCAATCATATTTATTGAGTGCTTACTGTGTGCAGAGCACTGTACTAAGCGCTTGAATGCAGGGCTGACTATCTGTAGTACGTCTACTTTTTTTTTGTTTCAAAAGCATGGCTGTCAGCATTCAACAGTTACTCGATGACTTCTCAAAGACTTTTGGTGATGCTCATAATAATAATAATAATAATAACGGTATTTGTTAAGCGTTATGTGCAAAGCACTGTTCTAAGCGCTGGGCACTGTTATAGAAAGAGTTTCCTAGTGGATTGGAAGGGGGTAATTATGACTATGATTTCCAGGTCTCCCATTTGCATCCTCAAGCATGTTTCATTGGAATGAATTGGCAAGGACTGTACACAACAGAAGGAGCAGAAAGGTGTTAGTGTCACACATCCAATCTGTTATCAGATTCCAGTTCGCTGTTTGTTTTTTTTTATTCACCCCTGCAAGAGCCAATCACTTTTTTTCAGGCCCACGAAACTCTTGCTTTCACTGTTTTAATTTTCACTTATTTAAAGAATGTTAGCGTGCTCTTTTTTCCATGGGGATTTTTAAAAAATTTTAAGACAGAAGAGAAGAAAGTGGATGAAGTAAGGGAATGCGAGCCACAGAATGAAATTGAGGGCACGAGAATAACACCATTCAAATAAGAATTGAATGCAGGGACCAGATAACTCAGGGTCATCGAGGTTGTTCCAGCTTTACAAAGACGCAAAATATCATACCTTCTCCTATCTACTGTCCTTTGGGTATAGGGGGAATCTAATCTTTAACATCCACGGGTAATCTAAAAAGCCATTCTGGTAATCCAATAGGTTGAGTCGCCCCCCTACCAAATCTTTTTGTCAGTTATGGAATCGGCTAGTTTGAATTTCACCACCCCCCTTTTCCCCCTGTCCACTGATGGAGGTGATATTTTCAAGATTCAGTCATTCATTCGTTCAGTCATATTTATTGAGCACTTACTTTGTGCAGGGCACTGTACTAAGCCCTTGGGAAGTACAAGTTGGCAACATATAGAGACGTCCCCTACCCAACAACGGTCTCACAGTCTAGAAGGGGGAGACAGACAACAAAACAATACATGTAGACAGGTGTCAAAATCACCAGAACATATAGAATTAAAGGTATATGCACACGTAGGATGGAAACGGGGTTCAAGCTGAATGTTTTGGATCTATCCCACTGCTTAGTACAGTGCCTGGCACATAATAAGTACTTAACAAATGCCATGGGAAAAATAGTAATAATAATATTAATAATTCTGAAATAATTTTGTCCTAATTTTTGTTTTGGCCAAGTAAATAAAACCCATTTTCGTCAAGTGCCCCTAAGCCCCCTTGTTTCCCCATCTCAGTCTTAAATTTCAGTCCGTCAATCAGTGGAATTTATTGAGTGTCAAGTGTGAACAGAGCACTGTATTTAGGACAGTACAACAGAAGGAAAAGACAGGATCCCTGCCCTCAAGGAATTTGCATTGTAATGGATTCGGAGTCAACCAAGGCCTAATTATATAAAGTCTAGAGCAGTGAAATGGCTGGAATCCTTCCCTATTCCTTTCTGAGTTTTTTTTCTAGTCGACAGGTGGGAGCTACCTACTTAGCACTGGTTTGCCAGCTGTGACTCACGGAACAGGTGGGAGTTGTCAAAGCACCATTTCACAACTGCTGGAATCGAGCTTTTTTCGGTTAGTTTTACAGGTTTAGGAAGTCCCTTGCATAAGCATGGAGCAGCTGGCCTAGTTGAAAGAACACAAGACTTTGAGTCAGAGGCCCCGAATTCTAATCCCAGCTCCATCTCTTGCCTGCCGCATGACTTTGGGCGAGTCACTTCACTTCTCTGTGGCTCAGTTTCCTCGTCTGTAAAGTGGGTATTCAGCACCTGTTCTCCATAAGTCCTAGACCATGTCCCACATCAGGCCCATTTTACAGAAGAGGTTGCTGAGGCACGGAGAAGTGAAGTGACTTACCCTAGGTCACACAGCAGACAAGTAGCAGAGCTGGGATTAGAAAGCCAGGTGCTTCTAACCCCAAGGCCCATAGTCTATCCATTAGGCCACAACCATTTCGTAGGAAATGATTTGAAGAAAGAGGAGGATCTCCCTTTTTGCAGATCAGTTTTAAAAAGAATTACCGCAAGAATGGGAGATTGTTCCTTAAAAGTACACGTGAAATCAGAGGGCAGAGGTTGATTATATAACGTGGCAATGAAGAGAAGGAACGAAACATCTAACTAGGTAAAGTCAAAAAGGGAAGCGATTAGCACTTGTAATAGACCAGATTTAGATATAATTTGCCAGCACTGTTTACTTTTAAAATATTCGTTATAGGCATTTCAATATATACCAGAAACTTGAATGGTCGCAGGCATTTCAATATATACCAGAAACTTGAAGGGTTGCAGTGTGATAACAGAACATGGATTTGTGAGGCTTATCCCTGTCATATTTTATAAATATTAACGTTCAGGTAAAATTGGTTGGGAAGCAGAGGGATAATAAAAACTCCAGGGCTCTTAGAGTCTTACTCTAAGAATCTTTCATCTGATCAGCCACGAAAGGCATCCTATATGCTGCAAGGGCAGATACTCTGAGAAGTAACCTTAGTGTTTGTGATAAAAAGTGGAGGCCTAAATGTCAGGAATACAGTAGCTATGAACTAGAAAAGCAAGAGCCCTAGGAAAATTCCAGCTAGTTTTTCATTTGGGAAGCAGCCATTTTGTTCCCTTTCATCCGTAACCGGAGGGGAACTCAGGATAAGGATGGGGTAGATAACCTCAATTTCCTTGTTAATGAAAGGTGATTCTGGAGACTGTAAAGCTGTCTATGGGCAGGGAACGGTCCGCTAATTCGGTTGTATTGTACTCTCCCAAGCGCTTGTCCAGTGCTCTGCACTTAGTAAGCGCTCAATAAGTTGATTAATTTGGGAAAATTCCCCCCCACCAGAGCAACATCTTGTAACTCCCCTGATAACGAACCACAACAATGCTGTATCCCAGTCCACATCAAGCGATGGTATTTATTGAGCGCTTACTGTGTGGAGAGCCCAGTATTGGGTATTCTATTCATCACAAGAAACAGTCTAGGAAATGTCACAGGAGTAGGTGAAAACTAATTAGTTGGGACACAATCCCTTCCCCACATGGGGCTCACATTGTTAATCCCCATTTTACAGATGAAGTAACTGAGACCCAGAGACGTGAAATGACTTGCCCTAGGTCACACAGCAGACCAGTGGTGGAGCAGGGATTAGAACTCAGGGCCTTCTGACTCCCAGGCCTAATCGATAGCTTTCATTTGATGATAATGATGGTAAATCCTATATCTTGAAGTTGATAATCGACAGCTTTAGTTCGATGGTGATGGTAAAGCCTATGTCTTGTGATAAACAGTAACTTTAGTTTGATGTTGGTGCTTAATCCTGTATCTTCAAATTGATAATCGATAGCTTTAGTTTGATGATGGGTCAAATCCTATTTCTTGAAGTTGATCATCGATAGCTTTAGTTTGAGGATGTTGATAAATCCTATATCTTGAAGTCGATAATCGATAGCTTTAGTTTGGTGATGATGGTAAATCCTATACCTTGGAGTCGATAATCAATAGCTTTAGTTTGATGATGATGGTAAATCCTATATCTTGAGGTTGATCATCGATAGCTTTAGTTTGGTGGTGATGGTAAATCCTATATCTTGAGGTTGATAATCGATAGCTTTAGTTTGATGATGATGGTAAATCCTATATCTTGAGGGTGATAATAATAATAATAATGATCGCATTTATTAAGCACTTACTATGTGCAGAGCACTGTTCTAAGCGCTGGGGGGATACAAGGTGATCATGTTGTCCCACATGGGGCTCACAGTCTTTATCCCCATTTTACAGATGAGGTAACTGAGGCCCAGAGAAGTCAAGTGACTTGCCCAAGGTCACACAGCAGACACGTGGCAGAGCCGGGATTCGAACCCATGACCTCTGACTCCAAAGCCCGGGCTCTTTCCACTGAGCCACGCTGCTTCTCTAATCGATAGCTTTAGTTTGGTGGTGATGGTAAATCCTATATCTTGAGGTTGATAATTGATAGCTTTAGTCTGATGAGGATGGTGAATGCTATGTATCGAAGACTTGTTTGTTTTGGAAGAAGGAAGTTTAAAATCCCAGAAGTGTGAAGAGCCACTGCTAGGAGTTTGACCTAATTAGAACTGCTGATAATTTTAATTGCAGGGCTTTATCCTAAGGGTTATATCTTGAATGGAAGCAGCAGATTTTTTAAGGTCCATCTTATGCTATAGAGAAGAAGAGCAGTATTTGCTTCTAGACTGTACAGTAGAATCACCTCCAGACTGCAAGCTCACTGTGGGCAGGAATTATGTCCATTTATTGCTGTATTGTACTCTCCCAGAACTTAGAACAGTGCTCTACACACAATAAGTGCTCAATAAATACCATCGAATGAGTGAACTTCTCTGCCTCAGTTACCTCATCTGTAAAATTGGGACTTAATACCTGTTCTTCCTCTTACTTAGATTGCGAGCTCTATGTGGGAGAGGGTCCGTGTCGTCCTGATTGTCGTGTCTTCCCAAGCTCTTAGAACAGTGTTTGACACATAGTAAGCTCTCAACATTTATTATTATTATCATTATGTAATTGAACCCACTCTCCTAAATGAGAGGTCTTTGTTTTTTGTCTTAATACCCCTCTAATTTCCCCATTGTATTACTCTGCAATTACTTATTTGATGCCTAGAAATCCAGTTTTTAACTGAAGTGGCTTATCAAAGTGGACCAGTTGGGAAAACTGAAATTAAAAGCCTTAATAGCAGATTTGACACATACCACTCAGTGCTTATAAAAGGACCATGCCAGGGGTACATTTAAGTTATTAGGACATGGAGGAAAAAATCTTGGTATCATGCCCTTTTTGTCTATAACTCAATAATCATGGTACTGGAATGTTGAAATCTTCTCAAGATAGCTCCAAGCAGTGGTTTTTAATGAGTGATTACTGTGTGCAGAGCACTGTACTAAGCACAGGTTGCTGACACATTCCCGGCTCACAAGGAGCTTGCAGAGGAGACTTTAAGGAAAGATCACAGAAACCCTAACTCTAGACTGTGAGCTCGTTGTGGGCAGGGCATGTGTCTGTTATATTGTACTCTTCCAAGCATTTAGTACAATACTCTGCACGCAGTAAGCGCTCAATAAATACGATTGACTGATTGACTATAATGTATTTCATTGTCTGTTTCTCCACTGTGGTAAACTCTTAGGGAAGATATCATGTCTACTAATTCTGCGGTACTCCCCCAAGTGCTTATCACAGTGATCTGCCCAAAGGCACTCAATAAATCCTATTAATTGGACTGGTTGAACTCAACCCATTTGTTGAAGTGTTATTGCGCCTTAAGATAGGTTTCTCCGAAGTGCAAAGCGAAGCAGTTGAATCTAAGATAAGGGGATTTCAGGTAACGCTTTTTTTCCCGTATTTCCCTGGCAAGATTGCTATTTGGCTTGGAGGCACTTTTGTCAGTGAAGTTGGTATATTGCTTCATGACGCGAATGGAAAACTCTTTATACTGTACTGTTATAAAGCTCGGTATTGCAGAAACAGAACAAAAACCTGTCTTATTTTTCATTAAGAGAACAGTAGAATGAAACAAACGATAAATTCTCTCCCGCTCCATATCTGATAATCCAGCATGGTCCCCACCTTAAGAATGCTCATAATTGTTATTAGTAATGCTTCTAAAATCACATTTCCTCCAGGAGGCCTCAGACTGAGCCTTTTGCTTCCCCTCCCCTCTGAGTCAATGAGTGCAGTTGGCTGAGTACCACAAAATAGTTCGATACTTTCCCAAAGCCTACAATATCCTGTTGTCCCTCCTCCTTAGGCTGTGAGCCCCATGTGGAACTATATCCAACCTAATTAACTTGTATCTATCTACCCCAGTGCTTAGCACAGTGCTCAAAACACAGTAAACCCTTAAAAATACCATTATTGTTATTCTTAATCAGGGTAATAATTTCTAATAATAATATTTGTGGCGTTTGGTAAGTGCTTACTGCGTGCCAGAAACCGTTCTAAGCGCTGGGGTGGATAGAAGCAAATCGGGTTGGACACAGTCCCTGTCCCACATGGGGCTCACGGTCTTAATCCCCATTTTACAGGTGAGGGAACTGAGGCACAGAGAAGTGAAATGACTTGCCCACAGTCAGACAGCAGACACGTGGCAGAGCCAGGATTAGAACCCCTGATTCCCAGGCCCATGCTTTACCCATTTGGCCAGGCAGTTTCTCTAAGTAAATATCTTTCTAACACTGTTTTTTCCCCCCCTTTCCCTAATCTATTTTAATCTGTCTCCCCCTGTAGACTGAAATTCCTTGTGGGCAGGGATGGCATCTAGCAAATCTGTCATATTGTTCTTTTCCAAGGTCTCAGAATAGTGCTCTGCACACAGTAAACCCTCAATACGTGATTGATATAGCAACTATTGGGTTTTATGTGTACTGTGTAGGATTTTCGTAGGCAAATTCCTCACTTTCACCTGGTCTTCCATAGTGCTAATGGTTATGTTCGCCTTGGAAGGGGTTCACATCAATCCATTGGTGGTATTTATTGAGCACTTACTGGGTACAGAGCACCGTATTAAGTGCTTGGGAGAGTACAATACAACAGAGAAGCAGCATGGCTTAGTGGAAAGATCATCGGCCTGGGAGTCGGAGCACCTGGATTCTAATACCCGACTCCGCCGCTCGTCTGCTGTGTGATCTAGGGCAAGTCACTTAACTTCTCTGGACCTCCGTTCCCTCATCGGCAAAATGGCTGATTCAGTACCTGATCTCCCTCCTACTCAGAGTGTGAATCCCATGTGGAACCTGATTATCTTGTATCTACCCCAGTGCTTAGCACGTAGTAAGCATTTAACAAATATCACAAGTATTTTCACTGCTAGTATTATTATAACTATTGTTATTAACAGCATTGGTAGACACACAGCCCTACCCTCAACGAGCTTACAGTCAGGAGGGGGAGTCTTAAAGACATGAAGTCCCTTCTGTTCCCTTTCATATGTATTGAAAATCGTTTGCTTCAAGTTAAGGATTAAAGTTTAGACTTCAAATGCAGGTCAGAAACTGCTAAGATAAGCATTCTTTCAAATGCAGAGTAGACCAGGATATACCTGTCAGACTGCATTATGACAGCGTACTTTGTGAATGAATTTTAAGCTAATGAGCCACTTTTACCACAGGCAGCAGGAACAGTGTACTACATTCCTAGATTATATCAATGTGGAAATGTTGCTACCACACACTGTTGAAATTAAGATGATTCCTTCTTGAAACCTTTACGTAATGCGGAAGTGAGAAGCTCAAGTCCAACTATTAGGCAAAGCAATTGATCAAAGGTATTTACTGAGCGCTTACGGTGTGCAGAACACTGTACTAAAGCGCTTGGGAATGTACAGTACAGAGTTGGTAGACAGTCCCTGCCCATAAGGAGTTTACCATCTAGAAGGGAAACAGCCATGGCAACCCTCTCTAACAGATCACACATTCGTTGGCAACATCGATTTGCTGAATATGGAACTGCAGCAAAATTGCTTTTTAAAGAGAACTCTAAAAAGTAAAATTTTGCATAATGCATAGTTATGTTCTTTGAAAACACTCAAGTCAAACTGAGAAACCAATGGGAAAGAGAGAGGATCAAACTTTTTTCAAAACCCTGATAATAATAATTCAAGTGTTTAATAAGCAGTTACCCTATGCAGATGTTTCCTAAATCTTCCTCTCTAATAATAATAATGATAGCATTTATTAAGCTCTTATGATGTGCAAAGCACTGTTCTAAGCCTTGTCATCTTGCATTTCCTCCTGCCTTCAGAATATATCTACTTGGATGTCTCACCAACGCCTCAAATTTAGTATGTCCAAAACAGAATTCCTCATCTCCCCACCCTGACCGTATCCTCCCTCTGACTTTCCCATCACTGTAGACAGCACCACCATGCTCCTTGTCTTGCAAGCCCCTAAACTTGGCATTATGTACTGTACTCTTCCAAGCACTTAGAACAGTGCACTGAACATAGTAAGCACTCAGTAAATATCATTGGTTGATAGACCACTGGCTTTAAAGCACGCAATCAGCTCTCTCCATCCTATATAACCTCACTGAACTCCCAATACAACCCAGCGTATACTCTCCACTCCTAACACCAACCTGCTCTCTTTACTTCACTCTCGTCTGTCTCACCACTGATCTCTTGCACACATTCTCCCCTCTGGCCTGGAACTTTCTTATTTGACAGACCACCACTCTCCCCGCCTTCAAGACCCTCCTGAAATCACATCTGCTCCAAGAGACCTTCCCACACGATGTCCTCTATTCCCCCTACCCACCCGTCCCTCTGCATCACCGCTGAACTTGGCAATGTGCCCCTTAAGCATTTTGATATTCACCCCAGCCCCACAATAATTATGGAAATATTTTTACACTGCTCTTTCCCCTATCCCTTAATCTGTTTTAGGGTCTGACTCCCTTTGTAGACTGTAAACTCGCTGTGGACAGAGAGCACGTCTGCCAACTTTGTTGTAGTGTACTTTCCCAGGAGCTGAGTACAGTGCACTGCCCCCAGTGAGCACTCATTAAATACTATCGATCAACTGATCTCTAGGCCCAGGGTCCGATATAAGATAATCAGATCAGACACAGCCCTTCTCCCCCAGGACAGGGTGGTAGGGAGAGCTGGTAAGAGGCTGAGGGGATAAAATACAAAAGGCTCACAAGGCCTAAAAATCTATCTATTAGCAGTCGCACCCTCCTTGGCAAGAAAACAATGCCACCAAAACCACTTATCAGAGGTAAAAAACCCACATTTACATTTTTGCACCTTGAACATATTTTCTCTGAAGTGATAAAATGCAAGCAGCCGTGAGTGGAACGCCCAAAAGGTAATTTTCAGTGATATTTTCCCAGACAGAAACATATACTTAATGGGGCTGTCTTGTGTGACCTGTATTCAGTCAAACCAGGGTAATCGAATCAAGAATGCTCATTTGGTAGAAATTATTGCAGTGGTGGAATTTGGTCATAAAAGTCCATAGAGCCCCATGTGAGACATGGAGTGCGTCCAACCTGGTCATCTTCTGTCTCCTCCAGTGGTTAGTACAGTTTCTGACATCTAGTAAGCGTTTTAACAAATAATAAAACAACCAGATTTGAATCCTTAAAAAACAGTATAAGTGTTCATGAATCCATTGACTTCACTACTTCTAAACATGTGTGTATGTGTATATATATACCTGTATATATGTTTGTTTGTATTTATTACTCTATTTTATTTGTACATATTTATTCTATTTATTTTATTTTGTTAATATGTTTTGTTCTCTGTCTCCCCCTTCTAGCCTGTGAGCCCACTGATGGGTAGGGACTGTCTCTATATGTTGCCAACTTGTACTTCCCAAGCACTTAGTACAGTGTTCTGCACACAGTAAGCACTCAATAAATACGATTGAATGAATGAATGTGTGTGTGTGTATGTCATCTTTTCTGCTCTTTGACCGTTTACTTTTCACTATCCTTTTCTGTTTTCTCCTTCCCCCTACATGTGTCTGTTGGAAAACTTGCCCCTTTGGCACTTTGTGCAGCAGGGATAACTTAGAGTGAACTAGACCTTTGTTAACCACATTGTTAATCACCTTGTAACCTCCCCAGCTCTTAGAACAGTGCTTTGCACATAGTAAGCACTTAATAATGCCGTTATTATTATTATTATTACTTAAGTTCAAAAGCTTTTACTCTGTGGAGGCATATGGGCAATTAGACATTTAATTTGGAAAAGGATTTCTCAGGAAGGGAGACAGGTAAGAAATGGAGTGTCAATCACCCAACTTCTGTTGAAATTGTGCCATATACAGGATTATACTGCATAATGATGTTGTTCAGCGTGGCCTACTGGAAACAGCACGGGCCTGGGAGCCAGAATGACCTGAGTTCTAATTCCGGCTCCTCTTGTCTGTGTGGCCTTGGGCAAGTCTCTTAACTTCTCTGTGCCTCAGTAACCTCAACTGTAAAATGGGGATGAAGACTGCGAGCCCCACATGGGACAGAGACTGTGTCCAACCTGATTAGCTTATATCTACCCCAGAATTTAGAACCATGCCTGACACAAGCGCCTAACAAATACCATTAAAAAAATTGAATGGGATTCTCCACTTTGTCCTTGTTTCCATAAATAGTTTGATCAGTGACTTAAGCCTTCCCATAACGTTTTATTTTTCCTGTGTCTTACTCTTCTGAACCATTCTTCTATTTGGTATCTTTATCATTCTCCTGTAGTCTTCCTATTTGTGAAAATAGTTGTTGTGGAAACTATTATTTCATATATTGCTGAAAACTAATACATCCCTTGTGCTCTGCACTTCATTTTCTATGCACATTGAATAAGGAAAATATGGACAGCTTTGTTTAGGTCCTTTAAAGAAAAAAAATATATTTTCAATGAACTTTGGAATTATTTAGAATGTTAAGTCCAGAGATGGGAGTTTTTTTTTAAAGTGCAAGGCTAATATGACAAATGTCAAAATTTAGCTGAAAAGTGTTTGTAAATGGCCACTACAAAAGCACCCACATGATGTCTTCCCGTTCATCTGTAGATCTATTAAATTATAAGTATCTCAAAGGCAAGCATCAGTCTTTTACTTCTTTTGTGTATTTCCCAAGAAACTAATTCAGTGCTGTGCACTCGGTAGGTGTTAAATACTGGTAATGGTATTTAATGGCTTTCACCATTTTTTCTCCATAGTTTAAAATTATCTCAGGTGTAATGTTCACTCTGTGGCCAAATGCTCTCATGAAAATTGATTCAGAACTGAATCTCCTATTTACAAGAGCACCAGGGAGAGTCAGGGATGTTCTTCTTTAGAGTTGCTTATTTATTTTTTAATTTTTTTATGGTGTTTAAGCACTTACTATGTACCAGGCACTGTACTAAGCCCTGGGATAAATATAAGGTTGTCAGGCTGGACAGAGTCCCCGTTCAGCATGAGGTTCACAGTCTTAATCCCCCTTTTACAGATGAGGTAACCGAGGCCCAGAGAAGTGAAGTGATTTGCCCAGGGCCACCCAGCAGACAAGTGGCGGAGCAGGAATTAGAACCCAGGTCTTTCTGACTCTCAGGCCTGGGCTCTATCCATCAAACTTGTAACCTTCCCGAAGAGGGCCTATTTCTTAACCTTTTCCTTACCTACTTCAATTGCAGAGGCCAGAAGCTTAAGCCATAATAAAAATATCTATTTCTAAAATTGAACCAGTTTGCTCAATCATTGAAAAAAGTATAAACTGTCGAATCAGCTTAATAGCTCAAGAGCCTAACAATTCATTTAACTCCTTGAAGTTAAAGGTTTTTAAGCTTTTTAAGTAACCCGCTTCTTGTTCTGTTCTTTCCCCAGACAAGCGTGTTGAGAATTGGCCTCTGATGCAGTCTCCGTTCCCTACCCTCACGATAAGCACCCTTTATCTCCTCTTCGTTTGGCTCGGCCCAAAATGGATGAAGAATAAAGAACCTTTCCAGATGCGATTCGTGCTGATCTTATATAATTTTGGCATGGTTTTGCTTAATTTTTTTATTTTCAAAGAGGTGAGTCTTGGAGTCACTACTACACAAGACCCTAATGAACAGAAAAGTTTCACCTGTCAAATTAAAGTCCGGCACACCAGACTAGGACAACTTTGCTCTTTTCCAGGTGATCAATGGGATGTGTTGAGGGATTACTATGTGCAGAGCACTGTTCTAAACTCTTGACTTTCTCATCTGGATCCCAGCCTCTGCCAAACTATAGGAAATCCCTTTCTCCCCTGGCCTCTTCACCCTTCATGCCTTTTCCTCAGCCGTCTCCACCTCTTCTGAGACTGCAGGAGCTGTGGGGTGGGGAGGAGCAATAGCAATGCAACCTTTGTTCTGACTGTCCCCCTCCCCATCCCCAACAATCACTTGGGTAATGAAAAACGTAATCGTATTTACTGAG
Source organism: Tachyglossus aculeatus (assembly GCF_015852505.1). Taxonomy (NCBI): domain Eukaryota; kingdom Metazoa; phylum Chordata; class Mammalia; order Monotremata; family Tachyglossidae; genus Tachyglossus; species Tachyglossus aculeatus. The sequence continues at coordinate 28,832,527 of NC_052084.1, read as the reverse complement.
TACTTACTGTGTGCAGAGCACTGTACTACGTGCTTCGGGAGAGTACATTATAAAATAAACAGACACATTCCCTATCCACAGTGCAGTTATAAATGGGAATCTATTACCTGTTCTCCCTCCTACTTACTGTGAGCCCCGTGTGGGACCTGATTATCCTGAATCTACCCTAGCGCTTAGCACAATGCCTGGCATACGGTAAGCGCTCAATAAATGCCATAGTTGTTATTACTGTTACGGTAAGCGCTCAATTAATATCATAGTTATTTTTAATGTTATTAAATAGAGATTAGACATCAGTAACAATGGTTTTTCATTACCCACAGCAGACAAGTGGCAGAGCCGGGATTAGAGTCCAGAACTTTCTGACTCCCAGTCCTGTGCTCTACCCACTAGGCCACATAAGAGACTTCATTTGTAAGAGGGTGATTTTGTTTTGAGAACAGAGGATTAATGGCTTCTCTTCAAAAACTAGCCTTGCATTAATCCAAGGTCTAAGTGGATCCAAAGTCCTACCTGTTCAGCCAGTTGGTGGCATTTCTTCAGTGTTTACTTTGTGCCAAGCACTATACTAAGCTCTTGGTAGAGCAGAATACAATGGGTAGACACAATCCCTTTAGAGAACTGATCCACGTTTCCTCATTCCCCCGATGGCATTTATTAAGCGCTTACTATGTGCAAGGCACTGTTTTAAGCGCTGGGGAGGTTAAAAGGTGATCAGGTTGTCCCATGGGGGGACTCACAGTTTTAATCCCCATTTTGCAATGACGTAACTGAGGAACAGAGAAGTAACTTGCCCGAAGTCACACAGCTGACAGTTGGCGGAGCCAGGATTTGAACCCCTGACCTCTGACTCCAAAGCCCATGCTCTTTCCACTGAGCCATGCTGCTTCCCCATTTTTCAGATCCGATTTTCAGGTGGGAATTGTAGAATAAAGACAGTGCTCACAATCTTCTTCCATAAATTCTCATCTCTGCCCTCATCAGCCATCACCAGTCATGAGAAGCAGAGTGGCCTAGTGGAGAGAGCACGGGCTTGGGAGTCAGAAGATCTGGGTTCTAATCCCGGCTTTACCAAATTGCTTACTTGAACTTGGGCAAATCAGTTCACTTCTCTGGCCTCATTTCCTTCAACTGTCAAGTGGGGATTAAATGCCTGTTCTCCTTCCTACTTAGACTGTGAACCCAATGTGGGACAGGGACTGTGTCTGACGTAATTAACTTGTATTTACCCCCAGAACTTAGAACAGCGTTTGACACATAGTAAGTGCTTAACCAATACCTTAAAAAGAAAAAAAACGAAAAGAAAAAAGAAAAAAGTCATATTTGCTAAAGGATCTTCTGTGAATAGAGCCCTAGATGAGGCTCTTGAGGAAACTTTAAAAGAAGAATGAAGCCACCACTGCCTTGGAGAGGATCATGTGAAAGACAAGTAGATATCATTTAATGATTATAAAAATTAAAGTGGATAAAGAGTAAATGTCCCTAATAAACACCAGTGGATACATTATTCTGCAACTAGCAAACTGATAAGATCATAGGGGTATAGAAGTGTCCTTCTGTGACGTAGGATGTTGGTATTTATTTGTATTAATGTCCATCTCCTCCTCTAGACCAAAAGCTCATTTTGGGCAGGAAATGTGTTTATTGTTGTACTCTCCTAAGTGCGCAGTACAGTGCTCTATACACAGTATGCTCTCAGTATATACAATTGAGTATTTGTTTTTACCATAAAACCTAAATATTAATAGAAGAGTAAATTTGTACATAAATACTACTTTTAAGAGGCTGCTCGTTTACTCTGTCACACATTTCCTCTAAACCTCTGCTTTTCATTTTTACAGCTATTCCTAGGATCATATGCTGCAGGATACAGTTACATTTGTCAGAGTGTGGATTATTCAAATAATGTTCACGAAGTCAGGGTAGGTATCTTTTAAAGTACTGTTATTTCGTACCCAAAGGCTTTCATTTATGGTCACTAATCCTCGTGGGACATGTTTTAATGGACCAGGGTTCTACCAACAGGTTTTTATCACCAATCCAGAGAATTGGAAAGGTGTTGAGTTTCATTTCCACTGCTCATCTTTTTGTTTTCTGTATTCAGAAGACTTTCCTAATACATTAAAGGGTGAAGCAAGTCAAAAAATAGGAAGTGTAGTTTGAGCATTGTCAGGGTGAAGAGTTATATTTTTGGTCACACCTACCTATGGTTTAGGATATCACCCCCTTTCCAAATCTAGTCCTTGGGAAAAATGGAAATCCACTATGGCATTGGGGAGAAGTGTGAGGAAATCCCAGTACATATCTTCAAAATGTTTTAATATATTAAACTTCTTTGGGAGTCAGTACAACCCACATACAATCAAATATAATCATCCTTTGTTTGAAGGTGAGGAATCAATTAATGGTGTTGACTGAGCATTTACTATGTGCAGAACACTGTACTAAGTCCTTGAGAAAACATGATAGGTGACATGATTCCTGCTCTCAAACAGCTTACAATCTTGTGGAATGAATGTAGTGTCACACCTGTGCCATCACAATTACATATGGTTTTTTCCTCAAAACTATGCCTGTATAAATTAAAGGACTTCCATTTCTTCATGTTAACGTTTTCATCTTGTGTAAGATTTTTGCCCAGGCCGTAGTTTACTGAAGATTAATTAGAATTTTCCATTTTATGCCGTACAACCCCCCTCAATCTTTTTAATTTAGATCCACAACCAAAATTACATCTACAGATGGGTTGGAGATCACCCCAGAGAATCCGATACAGGTATTCTGTACTCTAGGAATTTTAGTCACTGGGAGACTCATTCATTGTATCATTGACTCACTGAGAAACGTCAGTGAGATGCTGAAAAACAACCTGACAAAACAGATCGTTGACATCAATTAATAGTGGGGCCTTTATCCAGAATGCCAGTGTCACATACTGGGTCAGAAAGGAAATATCCTTCACTCTGATGCCAGACCCTTTCAAGGCAGCCAGGTTACAAAAAAGGTATTTAATAGAGAAAATCCTCATAATTGAATAAAGCGTACCTGACTCAGGGGCTAGTAGTCCAGTATGGAGAAGGTCTTTACTTCGCTGGATTGCTTGCTTGCTTCCTTCTGGTACTTTATCCCCTCTCTTGTAGCTTGAAATTCCCCTCAAGTGGTCTGCATGGCTCAGAATTGATTGCCCTTTCTCCCAAACTTGTGATTGGCTTGGCTAGGCAATTGGATTATTATTTACCTGAAGAAAAGTTTGTCAGCTTCTTGCAAGCCCAACAAAGGCAAAACTAAATATTTTTGAAATACACTTTGTTTGGGCAACACAGCTATGGGGAGGCATTGAAAGGAACAGCCATATTTTCACTTCTAACACAACGTTTGTGTCGTGTGTATTGTAAGCAAACTGTGGTATTTTAACCAAGGAGGCAAGCAGCTACTGCTTGCTTTATAATGGCCCTGTGGTAATCAGGGAACCAATCAGTTGAAGCTGTGTTGCTACCTGCCTTTCAGTCCAATAAAGGGGGATGGGTAATTAGCTTTAATTTGGTTGAATTTGATTTGTATTCACCTGGAAAATCTTGGGTGGGACTTTGTGGTCCATTGCTTAAGCAGATATCATGAAGATTAATGTAATAGTTTGTCAGAGGCCTTGTTTTCTGTATAAATATAAGGTATTAGCATGATCATTAGTAAGATATTATGAACTATGTGAGACCACAAAAGGCCTTCCTTCCCACCCCCTTTATATCTTTCCTCCTGGCTCCGCCACAAACCTACTGTGTGACCTTGGGGCAATCACTTAACTTCTCTGTGCCTGTTACCTCATCCGTAAAATGGGGATGAAGACTGGGAGCCCTATGTGGGACAGGGGCTGTGTCCAACCTGATTACCTTCTATCCACCCCAGTGCTTTGTTCAGTGCCTGGCTCAGTATGCACTTAACAAATACCATTGGAAAAAAAAAAATAACAAAAAATAAAACAAAACCTAAAAGCTGGTATTGGATGAGTGAAAATGCCAACTTAAGTGGATAGCTATAGTGGTCCACTGAGGATAATGTGCATATCTTTAAACTCAATTTATCCCCATACCTGTTATTTATTTTTACTGTCTGTTTTCCCTGTAATATTGTAAATTTGCTGAAGGAAGGAATTTGGTACACTAATTGCACTGTACTCTCCAGACATTTTGCTACAGTCCTCTTCACAGAGTAACCACGCAATAAATAATATTGATTGATTGATAGATAATAATGCCTTGCAGAGAATGAGGTTTTTATTTTTTTAAATACTTTTTTGTTTCTTTTTGTATCACTTTTTAACATTTGTGAACTATAAGCAGACATTACTTGGCACCCAAATTTTGCTTTGGTAGGTCTAAGGGGTGTTCAAAGCCAGTTCTTCTGCCACATTGGGTTGTGAGTGGGAAACGTGACCAACTCTCTTTTACTGTTCTCTCCAAAGCGCTTAGTACAGTGCCCTGCACACAGTAAAGGCTCAATAAATGCCACTGATCGACTGATGCTCGTTAGGGGCAAATGTACCTGGAAATATAGCTTAAAATGGCTGATTTCTCTCCCAGTTTCTATGCGATGGCTCAGGTGTATGACTCTAAGAAATTTGAGTTACATTCAGGCTGTGTCAAATGAACACACTGTCATCCATAAATGTCCCAATAAAAACACTAGTACTCCCGAATTACTCAAACTGCTTTAGCACGTAAAGCATTACAGTGAGATTGTTCCGATAAATTGTCATGAATAATTCAGTTGCAACATGTAGAGTTGGTTATTTTGGTATAATTATATCTTATTTACTAGCTCCAGTATCAGATCTTTGACTCAGAGAAGTGACTCTATATATCATCCGTGCAGCTGTGCCCTGTGATACAATATTATTTTGCACTTCGTTCCCTCAAAAAAATCCCAATGCAATTTAGAAAGAAGCCTTAGAAGTTCATCTTTATAAAGATGAATTGGCCCAAGGTAGTTATAGAGAAAAGGACAGGTCCTGAACTACTATTCCTGGACTTTAGTCAGTCAGTCATATTTATTGAGCGCTTACTCTGTGCAGAGCACTGTACTAAGCGCTTGGGAAGTACAAATCGGCAACATATAGAGACGGTCCCTATCCAACAACAGGCTCACGGTCTAGAAGAGGGAGACAGACAGCAAAACAAAACAAGTAGACAGGTGTCAGTACATCAGAATAAATAGAATTATAGCTATACCTCTTAGCAACATTTACTGCATAATAGTGAAGGCCCAGTGGAAAGAGCAGAAAACTGGGAGTCAGTTGGCCTGAGTTCCGATCTCCCGCTCCACTACTAGGAGCCTGCTGAGTGACCTTGGTCAAGTCACTTAACTTCTCCCTGCCTCATTTCTTCATCTATATAAGGAGGATTGAATCCCTGTTCTTCCTCCCCCTTAGACTGTGGGATAGGGACTCTCTTGTATTTACCCCAGCACTTAGCACAGTCCTGGGGCCATAACAAGCACTTATTCATTCAGTCATATTTATTGAGCGCTACTGTGTGCAGAGCACTGTACTAAGTGCTTGGGAAATGCAAATCGGCAACATATAGAGATGGTCCCTACCCAACAATGGGCTCACAGTCTAGGAAGGGGAGACAGACGACAAAGCACGTAGATAGGTTTAACGATTATAACTGCTTTATATCGTATATTATTATATACCATTATCATTAATAATAACATTAATAAAATTGAAATCACCAGTCAGCAGTGACAGTGAGCCAGATTCGCTGCCTCTAATGAGGGGAGATCAGTTGTGTGTCTACTCACTAGACAAGGGGAACATAAATCCCAGAATATGTCAGAAGGGGAGTTCGCTAGAGGGTTGGTACGAGCAAGTTCAGAAAGCGCCTTCGTTGTTTGCCCAGAGGAGAATAGATCGGATTGAGAAGCATATAGCTTTAGTCTAAGGAATAATTAAAATAGTTTAACAAACTCCTTTTTGACAAAGTTCTAAAGTGAGCCTCAAGGGCAATAAGTAAACCTGAGCCAGGAGTTGGAATACAGTTTTCTCGTGTTATATTCTGTTGGTTTTTAATGGGTAGAGAATAAAGTACAGATTTTTAATTATTAGAGTAAGGGCATTGAAGAGCTAGTTGAAGAACCCTAGGAGAAAGTAATATGTTGTGTTTTGGACAAAGAAAAAATGATATCTTTAAAAAAACCATTAAATATGTCTTTTGGCATTCTTCCCTGACTATACAAAGTTTTCACATGAAGTACTCGAGCTCTTAATGCAGAACAGTAGGTTTAGTACGTTCATAGATCTTAACGTACTTTTTATAACTGAGCTTGTACTACTTGGCGGTCACCTCACGCTAGCCCTTCATCTTAGAGTGTAATGTAATCTTTCAGTACCATCTGGTGTCTTAATAGGTTTTAGGTAGCAGGCCGGGAAAAAGACTGCTATGGATATAAGAAGGATTACATCCTTACCTTAGGAAATACTGTATTTATATGCCATGGCGCTACCTCTAGTCTGGCTGAAGTATATTGTCTTTCAGGTTCCACAACAATTTTAGGAAAACTATTAATACTGGGAGTTCAAACTACAGCAAATTTGAGATTATGCGTTTTATATAAACTTTTTACAAGCAAATCCCTAATAGCGTGACAAAAGTCATAAATACTGAATCGTGTATTCATACAGTTGAACTAAGATTTGCTCTGTGAATCATTGGCAAATGAGGAAGTTCGGAATTCTTCTTTGTGACTGCAGTATTTTCCTGATTAAGTCAGTCTCTGGACCTTGGTTTTTTCATCTGAAAAATGGGCCGAACGATAGTTGGCTCCGGTTACAGGATTGCCCCTAGAATCGATGTGCTTGGCAAAGCAGAAATACACTTCCCCTTCCTAGTACTCCTGATTCCTCTGCTTCCATACTCTGTTCACTTGCTTATTTAAAAATAACAATCATGCTGTTTAAACGCATACTCTGTGTGAAGCACAGTACTGACTCTGGGGTAGATACAAGATAATCAGGCCCCACATAAGTCTCAGAGCTCTAGTGGGAGAGAGAACAGGTACCAAAACCCTATTCTGCAGATGAGAGAACTGAGGCAAAGTGAAGGGACTTGCCCAAGGTAACACAACAGGTAAACCCAACACCAACTAACCCAATCTGAAAGCTAACTTCCCCATTCCTGTTTAAAGCCAAATTTTTCAGTGGAATGTTCCCCACACCTCAAGAATACGGCTGGAAGTTATGAATAGCTTAACTTTAGTAAAGTAGTCTTCCCTTTCTGTGACATTTTACCGATCCGATTCACGTCGAAAATTCTTGCTAACCAAACAGTTTGTGCAGTTCTTGGGGCATCAATAATTGATTATCAGTACGTGCATTGTGATTCTGATCTGGCTTTTTAGAGCTACAAGGATAATCTTTCTAGGCTTCAGGAAGACTTGGGTTTCTACGTGTCAGCCATTTAATAGACGAGAAGTGTATGCTCTTGATCTGACTCCTGTTACCAAGCTGGTTTAGGGGTCACTCCCCCAAATGAGCCATCAACTTGGGGGGACAGACTGAATGGTGGCCTGGATTGGTTCATATGATTATTAATGACATGGAAGAAGGAACCGAGAAGACATTCATCAAGTTAGTAATGCTGAATTGGATGGGGTTGCTACCACTTTCAAATTCAGGAAGGTGATTCAAAGTGTCATAGATGGTTAAAGAGCACGTATCAGCTGTCTTCTACATCCTCTTTGGACTAAATAAGAAGCAGCATGGCTTAGTGGATAGAACACAGAGCAGGAATCAGAAGGACCTGGGTTCCAATCCCGGCTCCGCCACATGCCTGCTGTGTGACCTTAGGCAAGTCACTTCACTACTCTGGACCTCAGTTACTTCATCTTTAAAACGGAGATGAAGAGTGTGAGCCCCATGTGGGGCCGGGACGTTGTCGAACCTGATTAAGTTGTATCTACCCCAGTGCTTAGACTGGTGCTTGGCACATAGGAAGTGCCTAACAAGTACTATTATTATTATTACTACTATTAGTATGATGACGAAACAGGCTTATGTTAAGAAGAGAAGATTTGAGTTGGTAAATTGGGAGGAGCATCATGACTCCCAGGGGATGTTGGGACAATTCCCAAAGGAAAGAGACAAACTACAGCCCGGGGTGCTGTGTTCGATCACCTACACGGAGGCAGGAGGCTGGACCACATGACCTCTCACAGACTCCTCCCAACTCCAGAACACCTTGATTCTAGTTGGCTGGTTAGCGTCTCTCTCGTAAGCATGATTGCTCTCTTGTTTTACAGATAGCCGCTGCTCTCTGGTGGTACTTTGTGTCTAAAGGAATTGAATATTTGGACACGGTGTTCTTCATCCTGAGAAAGAAAAACAACCAGGTCTCTTTCCTCCATGTGTACCACCACTGCACCATGTTTACATTGTGGTGGATTGGTATTAAGTGGGTGGCAGGGGGACAAGGTGAGCAATCGTATTTGGTTTTCTGTTGAATATTTTTCTGAGGGCATTCATATTGAGAGGATACAGTCAAAAGACGTGAATTGGTTTCTTCAGGTAATAATCGTCAGTTGCCACTTTAGTACGTCCTCACCGCCCGATCACTTTAGTTATACATATTTTACACACCCTGTTGCTTAAGCACAGATGTACATATCCTCTTTAACTTCTTCCTCACTATGGGCAGGGGATGCATCTACCAACTCTTTCGTATTGTACTCTCCCAAGCACTTGAAACAGTGCTCTGCACACAGTAAGCACTCAATAAATACCTTCGTTGATGATGTTGTAACTTATTGTCTCTGCCTGCAACTAGAGTGTAAACTCCTTGAGGACAGGGGTCATGTGTATTATCTCTGTTATAGTCTTGTTGTAGTCTTGTAATGGAGGAAGCAAGGAGGCATACTGGGGAGAAGACAGTAGCTAAGAGTGTGGGAGTGTATATAACTAGTCTTCTAACTAGACTAACTAGTCTTCTAGACTGGGAGCCTGCTGTTGGGTAGGGACCGTCTCTATATGTTGCCAACTTGTACTTCCCAAGTGCTTAGTACAGTGCTCTGCACACAGTAGGCACTCAATAAATACGATTGAATGAACTAACAATAAGGAATACAGTGGATAAAACAGTAGCATATAGCAAAGATGTCAGCAGATAATGCTTAGTACAGTGCTCCGCCTGCAGTAACCACTCAATAAATATCAGAGATTAATAAGAATCTAGGAGTTGATTCAGGGAATGTTTAACTGGATAGAGTGAAGATAATTAGGAATGGCTCTCAGAGCAAGTGGCCTCCTAGAAGGATTTTGAAGGAGAGAATCTGAGGAGGAAGATTACTTCAGTTGTGGAGAGGCGTGAGCAGAAGGATCAAGAGACAAAGAAGGGGGAGAATTTAGAGGAAGGCAGAGCAGTAAATTTTACTGGGAAGGGACAAAAGAGAGAGCAGTAGGGTGTTGCGGGAAAAGAGAACAGTTAAGTTTGTCTTTGCTTAAATAAAACAGCAGTCTGGAAACAAGATAAGAAACCAGCCTGCAAACCCACTGTGTGCCTTCCCCATACATACTAGCTCTGCTCCCTCTGAGAGTGAACTTTGGACTGCAGATGAGCAGGTAAAGAAATCCGCTTCAATCTGGAGCCAACCCGGGATAGCCGTCCCCAACTCGGCCAACCTCGAGGAGGCTGTTTGATTCCATCAGTAATAATAATCGTGGTTTTCACTGAGCTCTTACTATGTGCCAAATACTGTACTCAGCGCTGGGGAAAATGCAGGATGATCAACTTCGACACAATCCCCGTCTCTTGTGGGGCTCACAGTCTAAGAAAGAACAGTTATTTTATCCCCATTTTTCAGTTGTGGAAGTGGAGGCACAGAGAGGTGGCGTGACTTGCCCAGAGTCACTCAGCAGAAGAGTGGCAGAGCTGGGATTAGACCTTGTGGGCTCTAATTGCCACCCCTGGGGGCCAGAATCAGTAAGGGTCTCCATGAATAATAATAATTATGATATTTGTTAAATGCTTACTATGAGTCAACAGTGGTCTAAGCACTGAATGATCAACTTGCTTGGTAACAAAACCCAAGAACATTGCCGGATCCCTATACCCTGAATATCCTGATTGGTCTTAACAACTTGATGGTTCCAGTTAATCAGTCAGTGGAATTTCTTGAGCATTTCCTCAGTGCAGAGCCGTGCTTAACGCTCAGGAGAATACAATCCAACGGACTCGGTAGACACATCCCCTGTCCACTAGGAAGGCATATAGACCGCCACAGATAGTGAGACTAAAATATTCACTCATTCAATTCATTCACTCATTCAGTCACACTTATTGAGCATGGTACTAAGTGCTTGGGAGAGTACACTATAACAATAAACAGACACACTCCCTGCCCACAATGAGTTTATGTCTGGAGTTGGGGGAGACAGGCATTGATAGAAATAAATAAATGACAGATATGTACATAAGTTCTGTGGGACTGGAGGGGGGATGAATAAAGGGAGCAAGTCAAGATGACGCAGAAGGGAGTGGGAAAAGAGGAAAGCGGGGGCTTAGTCAGGGAAGGCCTCTTGAAGGAGATGTGCCTTCGATAAGGCTTTGAAGGGTGGGGAGAGAGTAATATAAAGTATGAAATTTGTATTTTTCTAAACGTACACCATTGAGGAAGAAGCTGTGAGAAATATACTGATGATTTACCGCTTATGTTTCCTGTACAGCATTCTTCGGCGCTCAGTTGAATGCCTTTATCCACGTGATCATGTATTCGTATTATGCACTAGCTGCCCTGGGACCAAAGATTCAGAAATATCTGTGGTGGAAGCGATACCTGACCATGTTGCAGCTGGTGAGTTGAACATTTTCCTAAGAATATGTAGAAAAACGTCATTTCAAGGTCTGACTCCTGGTCCATCCAAACCTGAGTTCCATTTCTAGCAGTGACCATAGATGCTTAAAGGCACAGGATGAGACTGTAAGCCCATGTGGGGAGGGAATGTGTTTATTGTTCTCTCCCAAGTCCTTAGTTCGATGCCCTGCTCACAGTATATTCATTCAATTACTATTGAATGAATGAAAGAATGTCCCTTCTTGGGAACTCCTACTAATGCTTAGGGTTAATCCATTTAGCATTCTTAACTTTCCCAATTTATCTCTGATGATCCCTCCGATCACCTTTTTTAGACTGCTCATCCATGAAAGTGTCTCATTTTCTCTTGAACGGACTGGTATTTTCCACCTGCACAACTTCCGTGTTGACCTCCTGCTTGGAGAAAAAAGTAGTTTTCTTTCCCTGTTTGAAAGTCTTCTAAATTTCTCATTCTTCCCCCCAAAAAGAACCTTAGTCAGTGGGCTAAGCTACTATTTAACTTTACACAGTTGCTTTGCTTTGTGGAAGTGATCTGCCCATTTCCTATATTATTACTATCATTATTCTTATGGTATTCATTAACAGTGCTTGTTCTAAGCACTGGAATAGAAACAAGCTAACCAGGTTGGACACAATTCCTGCCCCACATGCAGCTCACAGTCTTACTCCCCATTTTACGATGAGGTAACTGAGACACAGAGAAGTTAGGTGACTTGCCCAAGGTCACACAGCAGACAAGTGGCAGAGGCAGGATTAGAACCCAGTTCCCCTGACTCCAAAGCCTGGGCTCTTTCCACTAGACCATGCTGCTTATATCCCAAGAAGGGAGCTCATATTTTATTTTTACCTTCGTTATTCCCCACTGCTTAATACAGTGCTGGGCTGGTGGCACTAAATATCACTGAATTCATTTTCTGCAAGTCTCTGTGCTTTTATTTTTGTCTCTTCAAGTACAAAGAGATTTCTAGACTGCATTTTATTCCTGAGATTGTCTCTCTTCTTTTATCTTCACCAACTGCCCTTCTCTAATTCCTTCTATCTTTGACTGGGCAGACTATTAAGCAGTATGGAAGGAGACACTCAGAACCAGGGGGAGAATGTAATAGTGCAGAAGCAGTGTTGCCTAGTGGGTAGAGGAAGGGCCTGGAATTCAGAAGGACCTGGGTTCTAATCCTAGCTCCACCACTTGTCTCTATTGTGTGACCCTGGACAGGTCTCCTAACTTCTCTGTGCCTCAGTTCCCTCTTCTGTAAAACGGGGATTAAGACCGGGAGCCCCATGTTCTTTGTTTTAATCATAGCATGTTTGTGTAATTTTTTTTTTATCAGTGGAATCACAGTAGAGAAGACTAGCCTTCTCCCTTGGGAGTTGCCAAGTAGACCTTGGGCAAGTTGCTTAACTTCTCTGAGCCTCAGTTACCTCATCTGTAAAATGGGGATAAAGACTGTGAGCCCCCCCATGGGACAACCTGATCATCTTGTATCCCCCCCAGCACTTAGAACAGTGCTTTGCATATAGTAAGCGCTTAACAAATGCCGTCATTATTATTATTATGATGATGATGACAAACAGGAAATACAACCTCTTAGAAATGTGGGGTGTGAAATTGTTTGTTACCGACGGCTCTTGTGATGGAGAAGCTGCCTGTATTGCTCGGGGAAATCAGTTTTCCTGGAGTCAGCGTGTAGGTCCTGGTGGGTAAGGGAAGAAAAGGCAGAAAACTTCCACTGAAGAGGAAAGGATTGCGTGAGTTCTAGGGGCTTATTCTGCTGTCTGTGTGTGAATGTTTAGTTCATTCAGTCGTGTTTATTGAGCACTTACTGTGTGCAGATCACTGTATTAAGCGCTTGGGAGAGTACAATATAACAGAAACATTCCCTGCCCACAATGAGCTCACAGTCTAGTGGGGGAGAGAGACATTCATGTAAATAAATGACAGATCTGGACATAAGTGCTGTGGGGCTGGGAGGGGGGGATGAACAAAGGGAGCGAGAGAAGAGGAAAGGGGGGCTTAGCAGGGAAGGCCTCTTGGAGGAGACATGCCTTCAATAAGGCTTCTTGCTGTATTTGTGCTCCCTTCATTCATTCACTCAATTGTATTTATCAAGTGCTTACCTTGTGCAGAGCACTGAAGTAAGCGCTTGGGAGAGTGCAATACGGCAATAAACTGACACATTCCCTGCCCACGACGAGCATACTCTAGTCGTGTGGGATCCGAGAATATTGCGGCACTGAATGAAGAAATTAGAAGTGTAGATTTTTAGCCTGGGCCAGGTTTCAAATCATTCAACGGTTGTCTTCTTCATTTTCACAACTTGTTTGGGGAAAAATGCATTTTTGGTAAATTGGAGAAAAAACAGGGTAAGACAAAGGAAAGAAAATGGGAAATGAAATCAGCTCATTATTGGGCAGGGAATGTGTCCGCTAATTCTGTTGTATCATAGTCTCCCAAATACTTAGTACAGTATAGTAAGTGCTCAATAAATACTGTCGATTGATAAATAGATTAAATGGGCTTGGATCCTATCTGCATGACAGGGTTTTAGGTCTGGGATATTCCCATCAACCTTAAAAGTCAGCGGTTTTACAGTTGGTTTAAGGATCTCTCAAATTTAGGAGGGTGGACTTTTGTAAGACGATCATACAATGGCACTCTTTATTTTTCTTATTGAATATGCCCAGTATATTTTTACTGATTCATTCTGAGAGGGAAAATTCTCTGAGTACAAAGCCTCTTGTTTCTAGGTGGCATTATAGCTTAATTATTGCTTTTTTTTCCCCTCTCAGTTCCTGCATTATGCTGCTGCAATTTTCAGAAAATAAGAGTTTGAACTGTATAAGTTTATTGTCCAATAAAAGGACAGTGAAAGATCTTCATTTTTATTTTGTGTCAGCTGTGGGTCAATGATTAGAAAAACCCGTAACTCTGTATATCCTGTGTCTATATACCATCTCCGTCAAGTGACAGAAGTCCTGGGTCTCTGATTTCAGTAAAAATCAAAATCAAAAATGTTCTTAGACTTTCGAAACAATTTTCACTGTGCTGTTGATGCAGTCTTTAACATGGTTAAAAATTCACATCGGTGCAAGTTTTTACAGACTGTTTTTTTTTCAAAATCCACCTGCAAATCTGGTACTGATCAGTTGCCTATTTTGACTCGTTCGAGTCACGCTCTTATTTTCTCTTTTTCAGGTTCAGTTCCATGTAACCATTGGCCACACTGCCATGTCCCTCTATACTAATTGTCCCTTCCCAAGATGGATGCACTGGGCGCTCATCATCTATGCCATCAGCTTCATTTTACTCTTCCTCAACTTCTACTATCAGACCTACAATCAGCCCAAAAGATCAGCAAAGACTGGGAAAACCGCAGTGAATGGCATTACCACAAATGCCGTAAGCAAGTCGGAGAGTCAGTCAGTGGTGGAGAATGGAAAAAAGAAGAAAAATGGCAAAGCAAAGGGAGAGTAACTCAATCCAGGCCTTAACTGTTGGTGGCAGTGAGGAAACTCCCATTTGGTAAAAAAAAAAAAAAATCAGGGAAACAAATAAAGAAAAATGGGTTGTGGGGGGAGAAAAGACAAATATTTTCTCTGCAACAGTTAACCTGTAGAATAACTGAAGTATTACTTAGGCCACCCAGATGCTTTCACTTATTTATGAAAATCATTTTGAACCAGAAAACATCCAATTAACTTTGGCTTTGTCTGGGTTAAATCAATCAATCAATGGTATTTATTGAGCGCTGACTTTGTGCAGGGCACTGTACTAAGAGCTTAAAGCAGTTGTCCTATTATTTGGGAGATTAGCTCAGACCCAGGACTGTTCATACCGGAACAGTGGCGATTTTCGGAGAATTTTCACCAGTGCTCATTTGCACACGTGAAAGTCCTTTCAGGGGTGTATTTTTTCGTGAGTGTGTGTGTGTGTGTGTGTGTGTGTGTGTGTGTGTGTGTGTGTGTGTGTGTGTGAGAGAGTTAATCTGACATTTTGGCTGGATCGTCATCCTCATGAACCACTCTTTATTCCAGCAAATTACCAATTATTTGTTCTGGCCAATTCACATGCAACTTTCCGGTTGAAGCTGTGAAGATGGAGCAGATAGCTGTTCATATGCAGATTTACCTACCTGGTTGAGCTTTCTGAGCTAGTCTGAATGCTTCCCTTTTCATGTAATTAGGAATGAACAGTTTAGTGATCTCTCCAAACGCTTGGACAGCGGGTGTTGGTGAGGGTTTGAGGAGATTACAAGGGAATATCATGTTTTAGCAGTCTGGAGGTTTGTATAACCAGTGGTGCGAATGATTACGTGGTTAAAAACATCTTTAAGAGGGGGAAAAAGTAGCCTTGAATGCTCCTATTTTTGTTCAAAATACGTTTTGAAAAATTATAATTGTTCGATCAGAACAGGAACCGTCTCTTGTCTTCACTAATTACTTCATGAGATAGAGTTTCATTAACAATAAAGTTCCCTTGGCTGTATTACCTGCATCATGAGCTACAGTTATGTTTTTTTGCTATTTAACAAGAGTATGCTGATTTTTTTAAAAATCAGCCTTGCCTTGTTTTGATTTAAGTCTCTGTTACAGATTTTATGTGGAAATCTACCTACCTCTTCTATTGAAAAGAACATGTAACATTAAATGATAACTTACAAAGCAAGGAAGCCTCCAATATAAAATGTTAATTTCTGTGAATTAAAAACATAATCACCCATTTTGTTTTTACGAATAGTACCCATTACATTTATTTTTTTTTTCTGTAAAATGACCCTTTTCTCCCTTGAAAAGAAATTTAATTTGGGCATGTTTTTACTGTGACAAAGTAGAGAAATCATATTTATTAATGTGAAGTGAAGTCCAAGCCTCTTCTGGTGCAATATTGTGAACTCCTTGGTGCTGCATTGCGTTAAACTCACAATACCTGCTGTAAGATGTTACTGTTATGACACTCCATACGCTTAATAAAGTTATGGTGAGGGTAGTGAGAATGGTAAAACTAAGTTTGGCTCCTGCTAAGGCAGTGATAATGTAGCCTAATGAATGGGAAGTCAAAAATTCACAGGGGAAGAGAGTTTAAGGTCTAGCTGTTTTAGTATGTATATCATTAGTTGCTAAAGAAATGATTCCATTTGGAGGTTTGGGGGCAGAGATGATTAATTAGTACCATCCAAGTGGAAATGTACACCGCTTGACACATTCAAGCATGAATAATATCCCAAAAACCCTATTCACGTATAAAAACTACATGAGGGATGTACTGTCCATGACTGTGGCAGGTAAACAGATTTCATCAGTGTTTCGTAAACAGTAAATTGTTGTGTGTCAAAATGAGGCATCTGTTTTTTTTTTTTTTCCACACAGCTTTTCAGCTGATGGGTTTGCAAGGGATTTGTCCCCGGGGTTCATCAGGTTATTTCAATCTGTCTGTAGTTGTCCTTCCTAGTCTATGAGGATGCTAATGATAGTACAGTTTACCCAAGGAGGTGACTGAAAAGGCTGACAGGAGATTGACAGTCTTTATCGCATAAGGACACTGAAAGACTACCCCCTTATTTTGCGCTGATGACCGTATCCGGTTATATAGTCTAAAACGACTAATGTTATTTTGGTTTCGCTTCTTTGATCTGTGATGACCGTGGACTTGTAATATCTGTAAACATTCTGTATTGGTTCCCTGCCCTTCATTCCTTGCCATTTGAATTATGCACAATAAACACAGTATGTCCCTACTCTGCAGCAATGGATATAAACATTTTGGTTTCTTGGCTAATCAGTTTACTGTAATGCAAATTCGACTGGGAATGGTAATCCTTTTGTGGGGACTGGTTTTAGATTTCTGACAGAGAGGTGAAAAAGAAGCCGCTAATGATTATGTGGTCCAAAGCATGCCTGGTCTTGTTGCATGTATTTCATAACCCCAATTTTTTTTTAGTTTTTGATAATAAAGGAGGCAGTGTTAAAGGTCCAATCAGACACAATTTAAGTGGAAATCTCCATTCTTGGCACCGCAACTCTAAAATAAATGCAGCTTTTCAGTACCTCACTGGAGTTTAATGTGTAGGATAGGATAGTGACCTAATTAGAAACCTCCATGTTGGAAATAATGCTGCAAAGAAGCCTCCTGATAGAGACCTGAGATGAAATTCTTCTTTTTCTGGCTGCATCTCTCATCCCAGACTAGAGAGTGTTTGAGGAATGTGGTTCCCCTCTAGACAGCAAGCTCCTCATGGGCAGGAATCATATCTACCAAGTCTATTGTATTGTACTCTCCCAAGCGCTTAGTATGATATTCCGCACACACAGTTATCGCTTAATAAACACCCATTGATTGAGTGATTGATCGGGAGACTCCTCTTGGCGATATCAATCTATCATCAACCCTAAGAGGGAAGGATACACTCTCCTAGGTGAATTTTTGTGGAATTCCTTTAGGAAGTGATGATTCTGCTCAAAATGCTCACTTACAAATGCCAGCATATGCCTCTTTTTTTAAAAAAAAAAAGATATTTGTTAACTATAAGTAGAAAAGCATTTTCCATTATTTAGCAATTCCTGAATGATTTAAGCTATTTAATAGTTTTACCAAGCATTCTTTCCTGGAGAAGTAGGTTACAACTCCTCTCTACTTTAGGAGATCAGGGAGCAATATCTTCTGTGACATTCAGTACTCTGATTCATGGCCAGAAGCCACACCTCTGTATCATCATCATTATCATCATCAACAGTGGTATTTATTGAGCACTTTCTGTGTGCAGAGCACTGTACTAAGCGCTCAGAAGAGTACAGTACAAGAGTTGGCTCGTACTTGCCCTTCCCAAAAGGAGCTTACAGTCTAGAGGGGAAGATAGATGTTCACAGAACTAATTTACAATATATAATTTATAGATACGTACATGAGTCTTTAGGTTACATTTTGAGGAATTTCCCTGCCCTTGAATGGAAGAGCGATTTCTAGTTTGAATTTGACACATTTTCTTTCTCAAAAGATGTACTTAAAAACATCTCACCGTGAATCTGATTCATTTCCTTTACAGAAATGTCCCACTTTAAAAGGGGGTCTGCTGTTACAGTTTTGTAGTTAACAGTATCAGCTAAATGCATTTAATTTCGGGTAGCGAGGTTTCCACCATCCAGCTTCAAAGTCCCTTTCACTACTCAGTTTAAATCGTCTACTTCTCCACTCGTTCACTCATCTACAGTGAGTAGTGTAGTCTGAGTGCTAGATACCACAAGACTTGTTTTCATCCCTCCCTTAGTAAATTAACGCTCCTACACTCCCTTTAACCAGCTCATCAGGTTTGCACACCTTTCAAACCAAGTCATTTAATTAAAGCTTAAATGGAATTGGTAGCTATGTAGAACCAAGAATGTCTCAGTGAACTGAGCCAAAATTTCTTTCTGCAGGTTTCTGGGAAACTGCTGTTAAGGATCAATTTTATTAAGCTGGTAACTTAGGACAGACACTCCACTAAACCCTAGAGGGTCAAGTACAGGGTGATCTGATTCAGACCCAGGTCTTGGTCTACAAGCAGTTCACAGGCTAATAAACCTTTCCATACTACAGGATGCCAGTTTTTAGTGTTTTTTCTAAACTGATTTTTTTTTCCTTATGGCATTAAGTGCTTTACTATGTGCAGAGCCCTATACTAAGCGCTTGGGAGAGTACAATGCAACAGAGTTAGAAGACATGCTCCCTGCCCTCAAGGAGCTGAGAGTCTAGAGGGGGAGACAGTCAGTATGAATAAACAATTTGTAGTATTTAAAGATACGTACATAAGTGCACTTCTCTTTCTCAAGACAGATGGAAAGGAAACTGATTTCAACTGCAGCACGAAGGAATAGGGATACTTAAGGAAGTTTTTCTGACGGTATAAATTATTAGGCACTGAAATTCATTTCCAAAAGAGGTGGTGGAAAAATTTCTGAAGATTTTAAAGAAACCTCCCTGGAATGAGAGGAGTAGTGTGGATGATGGATCTAAGTCACTTTCAGCTCTCTATCGATCAATTAATTGCATTTATTGAGCTCTTACTATGTGCAGAGTGCTGTACTAAGTGCTTGGGAGATTACAATACAACAGAATTAACAGACACATCCCCTGCCCATATTGAGCTTACAGTCTAGCGGGGGAAACAGGATTAATAGGAATAAATAATTTTTCATTGTATTTAAAGATATGGACATAGGTGCTGTGTTTCTCAGGAGACTTTGAACAAATATATTTCCTTCTCATTTTACAAGCCACCAGAATTTCAGTTGATTTTCCTCATTCATTTTGCATTTCTACATCAGACATACTCGCTACTCACCATGGGCTTTGGGTCTGGTCCGTGAGGGTGATTTAATAGCTGCACCTGGGTGCTACGTAAGAAGTCACATCCTATTTGAATATCTACACACAAAAAGGAACCAAAACTTGGCAAAGACTTTCCAATAGGGCTTTTCTCAGCTTTGTCCCTGTCCTGAATTATCGGAAACACACACACACGGAGTCAATTTTAGATCATCCACAAGTAAAATGTCCACTTTGTGGATTCTCTAGAGTAGATTTCTGTGCTCTCCACCACCTATGAGCTTTCCTTCTTCCTCACAATGACACCCACAATCTCTTCAGTCTCCCCTGAGCCAAGAGCTCCTCTCTTCCCATCAGACTCCCCCTTGCCCAAATCCTGCCAATCCTGTCTTCCTTGTTTTATCTGTGCCACTCCTCTCCATCAATCTAGGTAGTCAAGCATTAGCGACGAACGCGTTGTGTCTAGAAAGAAAAAGCACGGTTGGGTTCCCCACATCCTCTGAAAACCCAATCATGGAATAGCTCCTTTGGCCTGATCCTCGTGTATGATCTCAGGGATTTCAGCATCCTTCCATCTGCTCAAAAAGAGTCTCAAATTTCAGAGAAGCCTGCTACTCTGTCACTTGGTTCAGTCAGAAAATCTTTTTGGCCATTTCCATTAGGGAAAGGGGAAAACAATCCACTTAAAATGCCATGCCGCTCCGTCAGATGGGATGATGACTTTTTGTTTAAGCCAATTTTCCCCTCCCTATGGAGGTGAGGTGTTACGTGAACCAGTCTGTCCAGAGAAACAATGACGTGTTACATGAACCAGTCTGTCCAGAGAAACAATGACTTAAGACCTTTGGGAATGAGAAGGGAGGCGCCCTTCTATTGGGGTGAACCTCCAGGCCTTAGACCAAAACAGGTTCTCTAATTCTACTGAGGAGTTTCTCTCTGGGAGTGAGATGGAGATGGAGGAAAACAGTTTCTAAGAGAGACAAACACAAAACTTACATGTAAACGGAATCGAGTGGTTAGGAACCATCTATCGCTTTCCCATTAGAGCACACAGACAATTTTCAGATGTTGGCTTTCATCACAAAGGGAAAACAAAACTTACATGTTGCCTCAGAAAGTCGATAGCTGCTGTTTGTTCCAACGGGGGCTTGGAGGATTGCTTAGAATAGTTCCCCTCGATTGAAAGCTTATTGTGGGCAGGGAACATTGCATTACAGTCTACCTGGTGCTTACTGCAGTGTTCTGCGCGCAATAAGCTCTCGATAGAAAGCATCGCTCACTTAATTGATTGAAGTTTTTGAAGACGCTCTTCCTCTGGTTCTCTTCCAGTACTGTTCATGGAAAAATGGCAGGACCGGGGAATTGTGGGAGGAGGAGGGAATGAATGAGTGGAAATTCAGCCTACAAAAGGTGTTTTTATTATTATAATTATTATCATCATTATTACTCATGAGGAAACTGAGGAACAGATAAGTGCCTTGCCCAAGGTCACACAGCAAGCAGCTGCCAGAGCTGGGAGGCGATTACCCACGTAGTTAGATGTTGCAGAACTCTTGGTGTGGCAGTGTGTCAGGGGCGGGATGGAATAAAGTGGAGAGATGAGAGGTTAATCAGGGAAGACCTCAGGGAAGAGATATGATTTCAGAATGGCTTTGAAGAGGGGAGAACAGTAATCTGCGGGGTGTCAATCAGTCAGTCAACTGTATTTATTGAGCACTTACTGCATACAGAGCACTGTACTAAGTGCTTGGGAGAGGACAATACAATAAGAGGACAATTCTACAGTATAACAGACACATTCCCTGCCCACAGTGAGTTTACAGTCTAAAGGGTGAAGGGGGCATCATGGCACAGTGGATAGAGTGTGGGCTGAAGCAACATGGCTTAATGGAAAGAGCACAGGCTTGGGGGTCAGAGGTCGTGGGGTCTAAACCCAGCTCCGCCACTCATCAGCTGTGTGACTTTGGGCAAGTCACTTAACTTCTTTGGGCCTCAGTTCCCTCATGTGTAAAATGGGGATTAAGACCGTGAGCCCGATGTGGGATAATCTGATTACCTTATATCTACCCCAGTGCTTAGAGCAGGGCTTGGTACATAGAAAGCACTTAACAAATACCATCATAATTAATCCTGACTCCTCCACTTGTCTGATGCGTGACCTTGGGCAAGTCACTTCTCTATACCTCAGTTACCTCATCTGTAAAATGGAGGTTAAGACTGTGAGCCCCATATGGGACGTGGACTGTGTTAACCTGATTAGCTTGTATCTACCCCAGTGTTTGGGACAGTGGCTGGCACATATCAATCAATCAATCAATCGTATTTATTACGTATTTATCTGCTTACTGTGTGCAGAGCACTGTACTAAGCGCTTGGGAAGTACAAGTTGGCAACATATAGAGACAGTCCCTACCCAACAGTGGGCTCACAGTCTGAAAGGGGGAGACAGAGAACAAAACCAAACATACTAACAAAATAAAATAAATAGAATAGATATGTACAAGTAAAATAAATAAATAAATAAATAGAGTAATAAATATGTACAAACATATATACATATATACAGGTGCTGTGGGGAAGGGAAGGAGGTAAGATGGGGGGGATGGAGAGGGGGACGAGGGGGAGAGGAAGGAAGGGGCTCAGTCTGGGAAGGCCTCCTGGAGGAGGTGAGCTCTCAGTAGGGCCTTGAAGGGAGGAAGAGAGCTAGCTTGGCAGATGGGCAGAGATCATGAATTATGATCAGAAAAAAGTCCAGCAAGACTTTTAGTGTAACTGGATTAAATGATTCACATCCCCTCCTTGACATTAGAAAATAATTTTCAATGACATGAGATATAGCCAAGTAATGGGGGTAGCTGTGATAAAGCAAGATAATCAGCAGATTAAGAGCTCATAAATAGGCACCGAGACAATAATAGATTTTAATGACTCCAAAATCCAGAGAGGCCAGTCATTGATACCCCCACTGGGATAAGGAATGCTAATATTAATTCCAAGCTGGTTCCCAATGACACATTTTCGGGGGTTCAAATGCAAGCTCACTGGTGTTTTTTAAAGACTGAAAAACCACCAATCTTATACCTCCGATATTTGAGTCGCTAAGTATATTCTGAGTTTAATTTGCCATTTCTGAGCATCATTTTCTTGAATGTGCAATCCGTGCCACTGGCCTTACCTAAGTATTGTTTAAATGCCAATTTTGAACTGATTTTGCATTCATTGAGTCAGGTAGTTCCAGTGTGTTGACTTCTTCATGGTAATGTTCAGCAACTTTGTCTGCTGTGTGGCTTTGGGCAAATCACTTAACTCCTCTGTGCCTCAGTTATCTCATCTGTAAAATGGGGATTAAGACTGTGAGCCCCCTGTGGGACAGGGGTTGTGTCCAACCCCATTAACTTGTGTCTACCCCAGCACTTAGTACTGTGCCTGGCACATAGTAAGAGCTTAACAAATACCATAAAAATCCCCCCCAAACTTTAGAAAGTGTGTTGTCTTTTAAGATTTAGGGTGTTGTTAGATCACTGCAACAATCTCTAGCTAATTCTATTCCATGGCACTTGAAAGGAGCTGCTTGTTTACTCTGAATCCAGCTCTGAATTGAACCAAAGTATCTACCCCAAGCACTTAGTACAGTGCTCTGCACACAGTAAGCTCTCAATAATACCCCACGAGACAGTAAGCTCCGATTAGATCGCAAGCTCTTTGGGGGCAGGAATTGTGTGTCCACCAAGTCTAATGTACAAGTCTATCATATCTACCCCAACGCTTAGTACAGTGCCTGGCACATAATAATTTCTTGATAAATACCATAAAAAAAATCTCCTCACCTCTCCTTCCCTTCCCCTCCTGCCACCCCTAAAAAACTCCCTCCTTGAGGAGGCTGCGCAAAGGGTTTTGGCGGGGTTTGGAAGCCCACCTCGATCATTCCTGTCTGAAATGCAGCCTGGCCTAATAGAAGGAGCACGGACATGGGAGTCACAGGCCCTGGGTTCTAATCCTGCCTCTGTCACTTGTCTGTTGTGGGACCTTGGGAAAGTCACTTCACTTCTCTGCCTTCAGTTCCCTCACCCGCAAAATAGGGATTCAATACCTGTTCTCCCTCCGCCTTAGACTGCGACCCCCAATGGGACCTGATTATCTTGAATGTACCCCAGCGCTTAGTACAGTGCTTGATAAATAGTAAAGACTTAATAAATACTTCTGTCTGGGAGAAGCTCTTCCTGCTCGTTCAAAATCCCACCCAGGTAAACCTGAGGTATATGGATCGCTTTATGCGAACATGTCTGCTGGAGTGGGATTCCATGTAATCATCCACTATGGAATGGTGCTTTCTGTGTTTTATTCATGGATGATGATATTTTATTACTAAACCCACTCTCCTTCCGGGGGAATTACAATTCCCAGCCCTATGCTTTGCACTAAGGCAAGAAAACAAACGGAGCAATTTTAGTTCCACTGCTCATGTCCAAAATAAAAACAAAATTAACGGAGAAAACAAACTTGATTTTACAAAATTCCTTAGCTTTGGAAATGTATTTATAAAGGGTTTTGTCTTATATTCTTGTTTAAACATATCTTATAAAACCAAACATGCATTTTATGTCTTAAAGAACATAAAAATAATTGTCTATGATCCCAAACAGGCATTTTCAGTATATTTCCAAATTACCAAATGCAATCTAAATTTCCAGGGGTTTTTAAAATGAGAGTTTGTTGTATAAGCAACCTTTAAATATTGCTCTTATTACTGAAAATTTTTGAGTGCCCACTTAGTACACAGTGTCTTTGTTGGTATATCTGGTTTGCTCTTTTCAGTTTCTGATGGAGGGGAAATTTCTTCTCAGCTTCTTGCTGGAAACAGGGGAAGGAGCATGGCCTCGTGGAAAGAGTCGGGATCTGGATTCTAATCCCAGCTCTGCCGCTTGCCTGCTGTGTGACCTTGGGCAAGCCACTTAACTTCTCTGTGCCTCAATTACCTCATCTGTAAAATCGAGATTAAATCTTCCAACCTCCTACTTAGAATGTGAGCCTCATATGGGACAGGGGCTGTGACCAACTTGATTATCTCGTATCTAACCCAGTGCTTAGTACAGTGCTCTGCACACAGTAAGCACTCAATAAATATGATTGAATGAATGAATGAATGCTTAGTTCAGCCCTTGTAACTTAGTAAGTGCATAACAAATATTATCATTATTAATATTATCACTATTATTATTATTTATTATTACTGTTATGGGCCAAATTAAGGTCATTTTGGTTTTGATTGTGCTTAAATACAAAAATTGCAGTAACTGCAATTGACTAATTGCAAGTAGAAGGGTGAATTCAAAGAATATCGGCTTACTCTGTGCTTTTAACGGCATTCATCTATGGCATCGCTGTAATCTAGTGCTTTTAGGGAAAAATAGATTTGATTCAGGAGGGACCCTATTTTGTCTTCTGTATATAAAAGCTAACATCTGAAAAACAGAGAGCAAAAAACCCCCATAGAACATTTCCAAAGAGTGTTTCCTCCAAAGCGAGTGTAGTAACGAACAGTCAGAATGAAACTGGGCTGCTGAAGAGAAAGGTGTCACGTAGCCTGATTGTGGGAACTGGGAGATAAGGGATCAATGGTTTTCCGTGGCTAGAATTACTCTCTGGCAGACAGTTCAGGAAGACCATTAATTCCCAATCCCCTATGGGGCCGACGTCATGCATTTGATTGTTGCCATCATCATCAACGGTATCTATCGAGTGCTTATTATGTGCCGAGCACTGTACTAAACGCTTGGGAGGATACAATATAACAGAACTGGCAGATATGGTCCCTGCCCAGAATGAGCTTCCAGTCTAGAAGGGGAGCACAGTGCCTCCAATAGCCCTTTTCAGAGCCAAAGAAGACCAAGAAATCATTTCAGGCAAGGGCGATATGGACTCAGTGTTTGCCTTTTGGCTTTGACAAGGCCTTTTTATAAGACCTGAAGAAATACAGGTCTTGGGAAACCTATAACGCAGACTGTTGGCTCTATGGGTTTGTTTTTTTAAAGATATTAGAGTCATTGCCCCTCAGGACTGGAGTTTTTGCTGCTATTGTGGATGATGTTGAAGAGGCTGGGTGACCATCAGTTCCTTCCGCAGTAAGTTCATGCAACCGTTCTCCTCTGTGCTGCTGTATTTGGTGCTCTAGGGGGCATGGATTTTGATTGCTTCAGACAAACGCTGTGTCATATTGTATATAAAAGATGGAATATTTTGTACACCGCTTAACTTGATTCATCTCAAAATGTGTGTTTTATCTTTAGGCTTTCCTTCAATAAAAGTGCGACGTGAAATTAGAAAATCCGAGGTGTTTGTCATGATTTTCGGGGAATGGGAATCAAACGGTTCGTGAGCTCAAGCGGAATAGGGACCGGGTCCAATCTGTGCCCCAGGATTTAGCACACGGTAGGAACTTCATAAGTTGCATAATTATTATTATAATTATATGTGGGCCAGGGAATCAGAGGACACTAGCCAGAGGTTCTAGTGTGTGACTTTGGGTAAGTCACTTCACTTCTCTGTGCCTCAGTTCCCTCATCTGCAAAATGGCGATTCTATACCTGTCCTCCCTCCCACTTAGATTATGAGCCCCACATGGGACCTGATTATCCTGTATCTATCCCAGCACTTAGTACAGTGCTTGGCAAATAGTAAGCACTTAACAAAAACCACGATGATGATGACGTGTAAAGGACATATTTCACATTGACCATCAAAGCAATCACAGTTTTGAAAGCCTGCCTTCCTCCAGAAAAATTAGACATTGCAATCATAAAGTACAACCAATTCTACCATCACCGCAAGATTTTATTTCACTGGAGTCCACCTGTTCACTGAATAACAGGAATTCTAATTTTGCAAAAGCACTGTTAATGCAAGGATGATTTTCTATTTATTTTTTAAAATAGGAAGGAATACTGGCCTGAGTAGTTCCGCTGATGTTGTTCGCTAGTGTTTTCACATGTTGCAATATTACCTAGTGCTTCTCACCTCTCTGCCTATCTCGGACCTAAAGTCTTCCCTTTCCCATCTGGCCACGTTCTACACAGAAGGGGATCTTCCCAGAGTGTTTTCCGACAACCCCGACACCACTCGGCCTCCAGGTAGAGCAGGGTGTGGGCATTCCTGCCTGTGAAGGGCACGGGCTGTTTTCCTACTCCACCCCGAAAGCAGGGAAAGGAACGTGGCATCCGGCCACTGAGTCACAGGGGAGCCCACAATCCTGGGGTATTGTGTCACAGGGAGAAAGCTCGGGCTTCTGAGCAGGGGCGGACTGGGTCAAGGGGGAGAGGGCGTCAATGGTGGAAGAGAGGTCAGAAAAACATGGGCCGTGCCCAGGGCCGGCCAGCTTGAAGGTCCCATTGGCCCTGGGTGGGCAGAAGCTACGGTGCGGCCATGCTGAAGTCTGGCCCTACTGGAACTGTGAGGTTACCCGCACCACACAAACACTCACACACACAAGTCTCCCTCTCTAGACCGTGAGCTCGTTGTGGGCATCAATGTGTCTGTTTGTTGTTCTATTGTGCCCTCCCAAGTGCCTAGTATAGTGCTCTGCACACAGTAAGGACTCAACAAATACAACTGAAAGAAGGAAGGAAAGAAGTCACATCCAACACCCTCCTGCCTGGCAGTGCTGGGTCTACTTTTGGGATATGACTGGGGGACACTCCCCCGACTCAATCAATCGAATTGATTGAGCGCTTGCTGCGTGCAGAGCACTGGACTAAGCACTGGGTGCACCGAACCACCTTTTCTAGCCATGTTGGGCTCCCAGATACAATAGAGAAAACGCAGTCCTCCTTGGAGAGACTCGATTGTCCCACCTTGACTATTGTATCGGCCTCCTTTCCGACCTCCTAGCGTCCTGTCTCTCCTGGCTCCAGTCCATACTTTACTCTGCTGCCCAAATCATTTTTCTACAAAAACATTCAGCCTGTGTTTCCCCACTCCTCAAGAAACTCCAGTGGTTGCCCATCCACCTCCGCGTCGAACAGAAACTCCTTACCATTGGCCTTAAAGCAGTCAGTCAGCTTGTCCCTTCCCATCTTGCCGGGCTACTCTCCTATTATAAACCAGCCCACACACTTAACTCTTCTAATGCCAACCTACTCGCTGTACCTCAGTCTCATCTATTTCACCACCGACCTCTCACCCACATCCTGCCTCTGACCTGGAACCCCCTTCCTCCTCATATTCAACAGATGATTACTCTCCCCCTCTTCGAAACCTTAGTGAAGGCACATCTCCTCCAAGAGGCCTTCCCTCACTAAGCCTCCTTTTCCTTTTCTTCAGCTCCCTTCTGCGCCACCCTGACTTGCTCGCTTACTCATCCCCCTCCAAGCCCCACAGCAAATGTGCACATATCTTTAATTTATTTTGTCACAATAATCTCGGTCTCCTCCTCTAGACTGTAAGCTTGTTAAGGGCAGGGAATGTGACTGTTCTATTGTTCTACTGGACTCTCCCAAGAGCTTAGTACGGTGTTCTGCACACAGTAAGTGCTCAATAAATACGATTGACTGGTACTTGTTAAGCACTCACCATTCAATCGTTTTTTTTAAGCGCTTACTGTGTGCAGAGCACTGCACTAAGCGCTCACTGGGGTGAGCAGATTGGCCAAAGCCTCTGTCCCTCAAGTTTTCTCATAGCCTAAGGGGAGGGATAGCAGATATTTTGCCCTTATTTTACTGAAGAGGAATGGGAGGCTCAGAGAATTCAACGGATTCACCCAAGTTTCCAGAGCAGGCAAGGGACAGAGCGGGGATTAGAACCCAGATCTCTTGACTCTCCCGGGCCTGTGCCCTTTCCACTGGGCTTCCCTGCAGAACAATTCTCTGCCTACAGTAAGCGCTCAATAAGTACTACTGATTAATCAACAGATGTCATAAAAAGAAACATTTTTTCCCACATTTTCCTGGGAGCAGCGAGGCATATTCCTGAGCAGACACTAGAGGGGCCCAGAGGCCGATTTCACTGGCCTTGAACACGAAAGAGAAGGTTACAGATAGTCACACGTATTTATTGAGCGCTTACTGTACGCAGAGCACTGTACTAAGCGCTTGGGAGAGTACAATAGAACAACAGACAGAAACAATTCCTGCCAACAACGAGCTTACAGACTAGGAGGGGAAGGGGGAGACAGACCTTAAAAAAATAAATAAATGACAGATACGGACATAAGTGCTGTGAGCCTAACTGGGGATAATAATAATAATAATAATGATGACATTTGTTAAGCGCTTACTATGTGTGAAGCACTTTTCTAAACACTGAGGGGGGATACAAGGTGATCAGGTTGTCCCACGTGGGGCTCACAGTTTTAATCCCCATCTTACAGATGAGGTAACTGAGGCCCTGAGAACTTAAGTGGCTTGCTCAAAGTCACACAGCCGACAAGTGGTGGAGCCAGGATTAGAACCCATGACCTCTGGCTCTCAAGCCCATGTTCTTTCCACTGAGCCACGCTGCTTTTCTAATGAATAAAGGGATGAATGAAGGGAGCAAGTCAGGGGGATTCAGAAGGGAATGGGAGATGAGGAAAGGAGGGCTTAGTCAGGAAAGAAAGGGTCAGTCAGGGTGGTGGGCGCTAGCACTTAGTACAGTGCTCTGCACACAGTAAGCACTCAATAAATACTATTGAATGAGTGAATAAAATGAAATATTGCACAGCCTGTGGGTAACATGAATGCAAAAGGCCCTGAAAAATAAGGAGGATGGGGAGATCTAGACTGTAAGCCCCTCTAGACTGTAAGCTCATTGTAGGCAGGAGGTGTGTCTGTAATAATAATAATAATAATAATAATAACGGTATTTGTTAAGTGCTTACTATGTGCAAAGCACTATTCTAAGCGCTGGGGTGATACAAGATGATCAGGTTGTCCCACGTGGGGCTCACAGTCTTAATCCCCATTTTACAGATGAGGGAACTGAGGCACAGAGAAGTGAAGTGACTTGCCCAAAGTCTGTTCACTATTGTATTGTACTCTCCTATGCGCTTAGTACAGTGCTCTGCACACAGTAAGCGCTCGATAAATACCATTGAATGAATGAATGACTGTGGGGCCCGGACCCTGGAGGTGAGCCTGAAAGTTGCAAAAGATACCTGGAAATTACAGTCTACCTCCATGGTCTTCTTTGCAGCTGTTGGAGTCTGAATAGTAACCAATCAATCAATCATATTTATTGTAAGGTTACTGTGTGCAGAGCACTCTAATAAGTGCTTAGTACAGTGCTCAAGCGCTTAGTACAGTGCTCTGCACACAGTAAGTGCTCAATAAATATGATTGATTGATTGATTGATAATAAGTGCTTGGGAGACTATAATATGACAGTATAACAGAGTTGGTAGGTATGGTCCCTGCCCACAATGAGTAAGAATAATAATAATAGGAAGTTCATCGTGTGCAGGGAATTTGTTATATTGTTTTATTGTACTCTCCCAAGCACTTAGTACAGTGTTCTGTACACAGCAAGCGGTTAATAAATATGATTGACTGACTGAATAATAATAATAATATTAATAGTGGGTTTTGTTGTGTGCTTACTATGTGCCAAGCACTCTAACTAAGCACTGGGGTAGATACAAGATAATCAGGTTCCACGTGGGGCTCACAGTTTAAATAGGAGGGCAAGAGAATGATACAACAGAGTTGGTAGACTCGTTCCCTGCCCGCAACAATATTAATACTAATGTTAATAATGGTTTTTGTTTCCTACCCAATTAGCTTGTGCCTACTGAAGCCCTTAGAACAGTACCTGGCATACAGTAAAGGCTTAATCGATGCCATAAAAAAAAAAATCTTAAAGGGTCATTTTTGAAACGGGAAACGGAGAGCGTCTGAATAGAGAAGTGTTCTCCCAGCTCTTTGCCATCCCAAGCAGTAAAGAATGTATCCGGTCCCAAACAACTCACCACCACTACCTCTGTCGCCTTTCATTTGTCGCCATAAAACCCTACACTGTTACTCACTCCTAAAAATATTCAGACCACGTCATTTGAAACTTCCTAAACTGGAATTTATGGGGTCTACAGCCTACTTATCCCATCTCTGTCCAGAGAGGAAAAGCAATGTGCTGATAATTCCCTTTATGTCAGCCTTGTCCTCCTGCCAAGCCCCAACGAGAGCCGCTACTGCTTTCTTCCGCTTCCATCCGAATGTTTTTTTTCTCTCCGGCCTGGAACGGCCTAGGGAATTCTCCTCAGTCCACCGTGGCCTGGTGGGAAAAGCATGGCCTGAGGGGCAGGAGATCTGGGTTCTGATTCCAGTCCGCCACTCGCTTGCTGAGTGACCTTGGGCAAATCATTTTACTTCTCCATTCCTCTGCGTCCTCATCTGTAGAATAATGATTCAATACCTGTTCTCCCTCCTACTTGGACTGGGAGCCCCCTGTTTTTGGGGATGCAGGGGGAGAAAGCAGGTATTATGCCTGAACTGATTATTTTGTATCTCTCTCAGCGCTTAGTAGAGTTCTTGGCACATAGTAAGCACTCAACAGATACTATTATCATGATACACATTTAAGTTAACTTGTTCATGGTGCCTTGTTCTAATCTCTCACACTGCTGACCGCCTCCTCGCACCCTCCCTTATGCCTGGAACTTCCTTCTCCTTCATGTCTGACAGACCCCATCTTCATCATCCTCGCTCTGGCCTGGATCCCCTTCCCTCTCCCTATATGCCAGACCCCCCACCCTCCCTACCTTCGAAGCCTTATTAAGGTCACATCTCCTCCAAAAAGCTTTCTATGATTAATCTCACTTTTCCCTGGCTCCCTCTCCCTTCTGCATCATCTATACTTGGCTCTGTGACCTTTAGTGTGATCTTTTATGTGTATTTGTACACATTTATAATTCTATTTATTTCATTAATGATGTTTATATATCTATAATTCTATTTCTCTATTTTGACGCTATTGATGCCTGTCTACTTGCTTTGTTTTGTTGTCTGTCTCCCCCTTCTAGGCAGTGAGCCCACTGCTGGGTAGGAATTGTCTCTATCTGTTGCCAAATTGTAATAATAATGATGGCATTTGTTAAGTGCTTACTGTGTGCAAAGCACTGATCTAAGCGCTGGATAATGATGGCATTTTTTATTAAGTGTTTACTATGTGCAAAGCACTGTTCTAAGCACTGGGGAGGTTACAAGGTGAACAGGTTGTCCCACTGGGGGGCTCACAGTCTTAATCCCCATTTTACAGTCGAGGAACTGAGGCACAGAGAAGTTAAGTGACTTGCCCAAAGTCACACAGCTGACTATTGGCAGAGCCGGGATTTGAACCCATGACCTCTGACTCCAAAGTCTGTGCTCTTTCCATGGAGCCACACTTCTCTCTCTCTCTCTTTCCATCTCTTTCTTTCTTTCCATCTCTTTTTTTCTCTCTCTCTTTCCATCTCTTTCTTTCTTTCCATCTCTCTCTCTCTCTCTCTCTCTCTCTCTTTCTCTTTCTTTCTTTCTTTCTTTCTCTCTTTCTCTCTCTCTCTTTCTTTCTCTCTCTTTCTCTCTCTCTTTCTCTCTTTTTCTTTCTTTCTCTCTCTCTCTCTTTTTTTCTGTCTTTCTCTTCCTCTTTCTTTTTTCTGTCTTTCTCTCTCATTTCTCTCCCTCTTTCTCTCCTTTCTTTCTTTCTTTCCTGTCTTTCTTTCTTTCTCTCTTTCGTTCTCTCTTTCCTTTCTTTTGTTTTCTTCGGCATGGCTTAATGCAAAGAGCACAGGCTTGAGAGTCAGAAGGCGAGGGTTCTAATCCCGGCTCTGCCACTTATCAGCTGTGTGACTTTGGGCAAATCACTTAACTTATCTGTGCCTCAGTTACTTCATCTGTAAAATGGGGATTAAGATGATGAGCCCCATGTGGGACAACCTGATTACCTTGTATCTCCCCCAGCACTTAGAACAGTACTTGGCACATAGTAAGTGCTTAACAAATACCATCATTATTATTATTGACTCCTGGAGTTTTGTGTTTCTTGTTTGTGATCTTTCCACAGATTTATAAACTTATCCACTGGATGTCTCTGTTACTCCATGCGGTGGAGAAAGAGGAATGGGTCATCATTTTTAAAAAAAATCCGTATATGACACAGTTTTTTACACTCCTGCTGTGAGTGTTTAAAGATTTGTTGTGGACAGGAAATGTGTCTGTTTATTGTTGTATTCTTCCAAAAGCTTGGTACAGTGCTCTGCACACAGTAAGTAGGCAAGTCACCTAACTTCTCTGTGCCTCAGTTACCTCATCTGTAAAATGGAGATTAAGACTGTGAGCCCCATGTGGGACAACTTGTATCTACCCCAGCGCTTAGAACAGTGTGTGGCACATAGTAAGCACTTAAAAAATACCATCATTATTATTAATAAATATGATTGACTCCCTGATGGAATGGATAAGAATGTGACTTCTGAAGTGCCTTGCGTGACCGATGTCTTCATGCTTGGCTTGTGCAACAGAGATCATTCTTGACACAGAACTCGGATAAGCTCATCAATTACAAAATCTCACTGGCTCAACCTTGCAGATGACTGCTTACTATGTGCCAAACACTATGCTGAGCACCAGGGTAAACACAAGATAATCAGCTCAGACCCAGTGAAGGAAACGCTCATGGCATGTCGACCAGCTATTTAGAATTGCAACTTTCTACAAAAAGCCTTTTGGAAGATAGGCAGCAGCGTGGCTTGAAGGAAAGAGCACGGGTTTGTGCGTATGAGGACCTGTGTTCTAATCCTGGCTCTGTGTGACCTTGGGCAAATCACTTCACTTCTCTGTGCTTCAGTTTACTCACCTATAGAATGGGAGTTCAGTGCTCATTCTCCCTCCTACTTAAACAGGAATCCCTGTGTGGGATAGTAACTGTGTCCAATCTGATTAACTGGTATCTATTCTAGCGCTTGGCACACAGTAAATGTTTAACAAATACCATAGCTATTATTATGTAACTCCCTCCACTCAGTGCTAATTCTGTTTGACCATTTTACAATTCACTGTAAACTCTCCTCCAGACTATAAACTCCTCTCCAGACTGTAAGCTTGTCGTGGGTGGGGAATGTGTCTGTTTATTGTTATATTGTACTCTCCCAAGTGCTTATCACAGTGCTCTCTACACGCAGTAAGAGCTCAATAAATACGACTGAGTGATTGATTGATATTGCCAGTGACACTCAGGTCATATTTACCACAGGTGTAAGTCAGTTGTGTAATTCATTGTGTAGTTGAATGCGGATACACATCATTAATCCATCGATCAACCAATCAATGGCATTTATTGAGTACTTATTGTGAGCAGAGCACTGAACTGCATGCTGGAGGAGCACAATAGGTAGACCTGATCCCTGACCTCAAGGAGTTTACATTCATTAAAATCTAAGGGTTAACCTCTCAGAGATTTCATTCGTTATTATATTAAATATTATTAATTTAGCAATTTGCTAAAGCCATTTCCCTTAAAGTTGTTTGTTTTTTTTTTTCTCAGAACTAATTAAGAGCATTACAAAAGGATGATCTGTAGCCAAAGCATCCCTATGTTTAGGGTGGCTTCCGTCTTCTGGCCTGGGAAGTTTTCTTTTTTAAAAAAACATTTTTCTTCCCTTTTGGAGAGTGAATCTGCTGGGATTATCACATCAGATTTTCTTGGATGACTGTGTTTGGAAAATGAAAAACGGGTGGGAATGTCGTTAGTCGATCAAGAGCCTGGGACTACTGCAGTTTGTTTGTTCCTCTCATCATCCCTTGGGGTTATTTTTTGGGAGGATGAGAAAAGGGAGAGAAGTTCATAGCCGAGTTTCTTGCGGACTTAATTCCAGGATCCAGTTGGAGGGGACTCGTGGTTTTTGCATGGAAAAACCTTCGGTAAAAAAAGTACCAACTCTCTTCCACGTATCTAGCTAAGAACGCTTCAGATGCCACACAGTGGCAGTTGGCTTTGACCTGATTGGTTTCATCCCTTATCCAGCCAGTGTTCATTTGGGGCCACTGGACAACAACACGTTTCAGATTTTCAGCGTTTCTGCTGAGCGAGCCTATTACAGAAATGTCGAGCACTGAGAAAGCCAGAGACTGGACCGAGAAAAGTTCTGTTGGCCAGAAAGTGACGGCGGAATTAGGAAATATCTGTCTGAGTGTCTGGAGGCAGAAGTGCAGTGATGGGGCCCTGTAGCGTTTATCAGATGCGAGGTGGGTAGGTTAGCGTGAGTTTTCCGGAATGCAGGGTACTGCGAGAAAGAGACTCCTGGGTAACTGGAGAATTGGATGTGCCCCTGCTGCTCATATGTGCTCATGTAATAAAACCAATTCGATTAAAGGTTTCACCATTTCCCCAGCGACAAAGGATTGGGCTTCAAATGAAGTCCAACCAAGTTCCCTGGGGCCGTGGAGCCCTGAGTCTCCTGAGGAGCCGGTAGAAGCGCTTCCTCTGCTCTCCCTGTCCCAACTTGAGCAGCAGACATGCTGAAGCAAGCCACCCCCTGCCCTCTCCCTTCCCCCGCAACAACCTGAGCAGTGAATAGGCTGAAGCTAACTGCACCAATACACAAAAACACCCACCCACTTGAGCAGCAGATAGGCTGAAGACAACTCCTCCCCTGCTGTGTGAACTTGGACAAGTCACTTCACTTCTCCGGGCCTTAGTGACCTCATCTGTCAAGTGGGGATGAAGGCTGTGAACCCCATGTGGGACATGGACTGTGTCCACCCTGATTACCTTGTATCTACCCCAAAAGTTAGAACAGTGCTTGGCATGTAGTAAGTGCTTAATAAATACTATTATTGTTATGATTATTATTACTACATGACCAGCAGACAGACTGAATCCAAATCTCCCTACTCCTACTAATCCAAGCAACAGTCAGGCTGAAGCCAACTAGCCTAATCTCCTGTCAAAAATGAGTCAGCGAACCTCACAGACTCCCCAGAAAATTCTGGGTCACAGAGTCTATCCACCGAGAGAAGACGGTCACAAGGAACAAATGCTAACAGTCAGGCCTGGAACCTTCTCTGTTTCCCCATTACACCAACCAGAGCCGCAAAAGGGTGGCATATCAGTGGGAGTGAGGCAGAAACTGTGAAGAACCAGTTAAAGAAGCAGAGGTGGGGAATGAAGAAGGGAACTGGGATTCAATCAATCCATCAATCAATCAATCAATCGTATTTATTGAGCCCTTACTATTAGCACGAAGTCTGTCAGTTGCAGACGTGACAAAGAAAAAATGAACCTTCATCAGAATCTCATGGCTTAAAGAAAATAACCAGGGGTAAAAAGAAGAATGAGAAACAAGGAATAGTGAGCAGAGAGCTTATTAGTATTTAACAGCAGATTTTTTTCTACCCAGTAGTTCTGGTTTCTGGTAAGGAGAATTCCTAATTGTTTTAGGATTCAATCCAGTCAGGAATACTTGTGAGCTTCCAACGTACGCATGCTGTGGAAAGCTACGGATCCTTAATACGTGTCAGTGAGGACCTTCTGTGGAAGCTGGAAAAAGCCCATGGACATTTGTGGCAGCGGCTGACTAAAGGGAATGGAATTCCTGGAAATGGAAATGAGAAAATGAGCTTGGAAAAAGGCACGCATGGAAAAGAGACTGCTGCAGCATCGTCTTTGCCTCCTCTCTCTCATTTGTCCCCCATAATCAGTTGATTTCAAGTCATGCCATCTTTTAAAATCAGATGTCACATATATGCCCTTTCCTTTCCTGGTTAAAACCCCCCAATTCTGCTAAAAGAACCAAGTGTCCTAACTCTCTGGACCCAAAATGAAGAATATTATTATTATTAGTGCTACTACTCTATGATTAAGTACCTGCTCTGTGCCAAGCACTGTACTAAGCACTGGGGTAGATATGAGACTGTGAGTCTGTCTTCTAGACTGTGAGCCCATTTTTGGGTAGGGATTGTCTCTGTTGCTGTATTGTACTTTCTAAGCACTTAGTACAGTGCTCTGCACACAGTAAGCGCTCAATAAATATAATTGAATGAATATGAGATCATCAGATCAGACACATTTTATTAATAGCATTTGTTAAGTGCTTACTATATGCCAAACATTGCACTAAGCGCTGCGGCAGACACAAGATAATTAGGTTTGACATAGCCCCTGTTCCTTATTGGGTTCACAGTCTAAATAGGAGGGAGGAAAGGTTTTTAATCCCCATTTTGCCATTGAGGGAACTGAGGCAATGAGAAGTTAAATGACTTGCTCAAGGTCACAAGGGGTGGAATGCCTTTGTCTGCATCCTGTCACAAGGAGCCTTTAGCCCCAACTAATCTTTGGTGGCCAGGGACTTCTTTCTCCAACTACCTAGCCCTCTCCGGCTCAGTGGAAAGAGCCCGGCTTTGGAGTCAGAGGTCATTGGTTCAAATCCCGGCTCTGCCAATTGTCAGCTGTGTGATTTTGGGCAAGTCACTTAGCTTCTCTGTGCCTCAGTTCCCTCATCTGTAAAATGGGGATTAAGACTGTGAGCCCCACGTGGGACAACCTGATCACCTTGTATCCCCCCAGAGCTTAGAACAGTGCTTTGCACATAGTAAGCGCTTAACAAATACCATTATAATTATTATTATTACCCTTACCTCTTCTTGGAATTGCTACATTCCAGATGGTGCCTCAGATAAAGGAATTTCCTCTTTGGGAGGGGGTTCTCAGGAGTGAGGGACTTCCTATTCCCCCAGGTGGAAAGATCATGGGACTGGGAGACAGAAGATCTGGGTTCTAATCCCTGCTCTACCATTTGCCCGCAGGTGCTTTGCACATAGTAAGCGCTTAACAAATACCATCATTATTATTATTACCTTGGACAAGTCAACTGCACTTTATGCCTCAGCTACCACAGCTGTTCCAAAAGGGGATCAAAAATATGTTGTTATATTGTACACTCCCAAGCACTTAGTGCATTGATTATCATCCCTGTGGGATTGTGGCTGAATGACTGTTGTAATTTTTTTTATTTTCCTCGGCTCTTAATACAGTTCCTGGCATATTGTAAGCATTTACTAAATCTCATTAATGCTGCATTTATGACACATCTTTCCAAATCAATCAATTGATCAGTGGTATTTATTGAGTGCTTACTGCGTGCAGAACACTGTGCTAAGCACTTGGGAAAGTGCAATATGACAGAGCTGGTAGACATGTTCCCCACCCACAGTGAGCTTCCAGTCTAGAAGGAAACCACATACAATCATACAATCATATTGGCTTTTACGTAGCTGATCTTAGGTTCCGGTTTAGTGGGGAGTGGGACAGACCTCTTCAGGCATTCTGGGCAATTTTAGAAAAATCTTCAAATGACTTTGGAAAGAGACTACCCTAGTTCAACCAGTTAGCTGACCCTTCTCTGACCTTCAGCTTGTCTGACTCACTTGAAATGCTTGGATTTCCATGTCTGGTTTGGAGCGTGCTCGGTATAGGCCCCACGACATTCTGGGGCTCGTAGCACAGACGTTCCATAAATCCGAAGTACTGAATTTAAATCCACACTTCATTTCCCTCCCATCCCCAATTCTCACGGCCACCGAGAGTTTAGGGGAAGGTGTAGAGGGCTTCCAGTTTTCAAAAAAAATCAATACTGTCAGCATAATTATACATCCTCGGTTGCATAAGAGGGCTTCTGTGGGTGATTATAGACATTCCTCTTTGCTAATCCCTTCGGCATCAAGGTCTGGTCTGTGCTGTCAGCGACATATCTCAGAATTGGGTCCAGATGGAAATCGAAACATTTATCCCTCTTGTTCCGGAAATGCCACGGAAGCCATCGATTTGGAGCGTGGGGGCAGAAGGGTCTCTCCCCCAGAACCGGGTTTAGAAATACCTTGCAAAATGCCTTTGTTCTTCTAACGCTTGCAGCTGTTGCGAAATGCCCAATTCTTCATTTTATTATGCCTGTCAGAGCTTAGCGTTTCTAGAGAAAATGGTAGTTTAGCTCTCTCATTCTTTCTGCAAGTTTTATTAGTACTGGAAGGGGAGTAAAGAATTGTTGCCGTCTAAATGCCTTCTGATGCAAATATGAGCAGAAGACTACCAGAAGTTAGACAACCCCAAGCAATAGTATACGAAATGCAAATCATGCATGTCTTTTTACATCCCCAATGAATCATTTTGACATTATCATCATCAGTGATATTTATTGAGAGCTTACTTTTTAAGCGACATTTGCTAAGTGCTTACTATTTGCCAGGCACTCTACCAAGTGCTAAAGCTGATACAAACTAATCAGATTGGACACAGTCCCTGTCCCATATGGGGCTCACAATCTTAATCCCCATCTGACTGATGAGGTAACTGAGGTACAGAGAAATGAAGTGACTTGCCCAAGGTCACACAGCAGACAAGTGATGGAGCAGAGATTAGAATCCAAGTCCTTTTGACACCCAAGCTTGTACTCTATCCAGTAGGCCACGCTGCTTACCATGAGCAGGGTACTGTACTAAGCGCTTGGGAGACTGCAATACAACAGAGCTGGCAGATGCATATAAATGATGTTTTTTCCCAAAGAGTCTCCCATCTCCCTACCCTATCTCACTCCCTACTTCTTCCCCTATGTGATTGAATCCTCACCATTTTTTTCTTATGGTACTTGTTAAGCACTTACTGTGTGCCAGCCAGTATACTAAGTGCTGGGACACTGTCCTAAAACACTTTTAAGCATTTATAGGTACTCACCTCACCCCTCTCCTGATGGCATTTATTATTGTTGTTGTAATAAATAATGACATTTATTAAGCACTTACTATGTACAAAGCACTGTTCTAAGCACTGGGGAGGTTACAAGGCAATCAGGTTGTCCCACAGGGGGCTCACAGTCTTAATCCCCATTTTACAGATGAGGTAATTGAGACCCAGAGAAGTGAAGTGACTTGCTCAGAGTCACGCAGCTGACAATTGGCAGAGCCGGGATTTGAACCCATAACCTCTGACTCCCAAGCCCTTGCTCTTTCCACTGAGCCACGCTGCTTCTGTTATTATTACTACTATATGTGCTAAGTGCTTACTATGTGTCAAGCACTGTTCTAAC
Source organism: Tachyglossus aculeatus (assembly GCF_015852505.1). NCBI lineage: Eukaryota > Metazoa > Chordata > Mammalia > Monotremata > Tachyglossidae > Tachyglossus > Tachyglossus aculeatus. The sequence continues at coordinate 28,793,351 of NC_052084.1, read as the reverse complement.
CGCTGGGGCCGACGCAAGTCAATAAGGTCATACATAGCTCCAGTCCAACATGAGCTTGTAGTCTAAGTAGGAGGGACAACAGATACTGAATCACCATTTTGCAGATGAGGAAACTGAGGTACAGGGAAGTGAAATGACTTTCCCAGCTCTGCCACCTGTTTTCTACATGACCCTGGGCAAGTCACTTCACTTCTTGAAGCCTCAGTTGCCTCATCTGTACAATGGGGCTTAAGATTGTGAGTCCCATAATGGGACATGGATTTTGCCCAACCTGATTAATTTGTATCTCTCCCTGCACTTACAGCAGTGTCTGGCACATAACCAAAACCATTAGAAAAGATCTGGCCTCTGACACTGTTTGAAATTCAGCCTGGAGGGCACGTTTCTGAGTGTCCACAGAACTGGTTTCTTCTGTTGGTTTGTTTGTTTTGTTTTTGGTATTTGTTAAGAGCTTACTATGTACCAGGCACTAAGAGCGGAAGCTGTTATAAGCTAACCAGCTTGAACACAGTCCTTGCCCCATGGGGGGCTCAAAGTCTTCATCCCCTTCATCCCCCTTTTCCAGATGAGGCAACAGAGGCACCAGAAAGTGAAGTCACTTCACTTTCTGGTGCCTCTGTTGCCTCATCTGGAAAATGGGGATGAAGACTTTGAGCCCCCCATGGGGCAAGGACTGTGTTCAAGCTGGTTAGCTTATGACAGCTTCCGCTCTTAGTGCCTGGTACATAGTAAGCTCTTAACAAATACCAAAAACAAACAAACAAGGCAGTACTAGAGCTGTCCCTTCACGTTGATGCTCACCTCGTTCCCACCACCACATCTGTCTAAATATCTCACATCCGTCAAGAAGAAGCACGGCCTAATGGATAGAGCACAGCGCTGGGAGTCAGAAGGACCTGGGTTCCAATCCCGGCTCTGCCACGTGTCTGCTGTGAGACCCCAAGCCCGGGCTCTTTCTACTGAGCCATGCTGCTTCTCAATAAATATGATTGAATGAATGAATCAATGACTACCAATGCCATTGTATTGTACTCTCCCAATCGCTTAGTACAGTGTTCTACACACAGTAAGTGCTCAGTAAATTCCACTGATTGATGTTACAGATTATTATTATTATATCAAGATCTTACTATATTTCATTGTTATTATTATGTTTGTTAAGTGCTTACTACGTGTCAGACACTGTTCTAAGCTCTGGAACAGACACTAGTTAATCAGTTGGGACACAGTCCCTGTCCCCCACGGGGCTCACGGTCTAAGTAGGAAGAAGAACAATTTCTGAGCTTCCAATCAGAAGGGTTAGGGAAAATTGCCACCCATCAGTCCTCCTGTGACACAGCCCCATTTGTGAAATATTCTTTGGGAAAGACATCGTTAAAACATGAGAAGCAGCGTGGACAAATGGAAAGAACATGGGCCTAGGAAACAGAGGACGTGGGCTTTAATCCCATTCCCGCCAGATCCGAATCTGTTGTGTGACCTTGGACTATTCACTTCACTTCTCTGTGCCTCAGTTTCCTCATCGGTAAAATAGGGATTAAGACTGTGAGCCCCATGTGGGACAGGGACCGTGTCCAACCTGATTACCTTGTCTCCACCCCAATGGTTAAAACAGTGCTTGACACATAGTAAACACTTACCAAGTACCGTAATTATTATTACACACAGGATTGTTAATGTATGTTTCTCTTGAGTCTTTGACAATAGAGACTAAATGTGCACAGAGACCAGGACTTGAGCAATCATTCAGTCATATTTGTTGGGCACTTACTGTGTGCAGAGCGCTGTACTAAGCACTTGGGAGAGTATGATATGACAGACACATTCTCTGCCCACATTCATTCATTCAATTGTATTTATTGAGCGCTTACTGTGTGCAGAACACTGTACTAAGTGCTTACATATGGAAAGAGGGAAAGAAAAATAGAAAAAAAATGTATTTCAAAGCTTGGATTAGACTCAAACTGACAGACCATGAAGACAAGAGTCTGAAGTATTTTTGGAATTGGTAGGTATAAATAGCAGCACCATTAGTTTGAGGAACTAAGAGGCACCAGGAAAAATCCAACATGTTTAGTTTCTTTCCTGGATGGTTTGGCAGTTGAAGAAGAGGCAACTGAATAAAATCTGCATTGGCCTCAGGAAGGGTTTTGTTTCTTTCCTACACAACCTGCTCACTAGGAAAATCTTGATTATGATTCTTGACTTTCTTCTTCCATGGTGGGGGGGGGGGGAGTTTTCCAGTTTCAGATGATGAAAAAGATGTGTTGGGAATGTCAACTCGAGTTGGTCGGCATCTCAGCAAATCAAGTAGAATTCAGTGAAACTCATTGAATCTTTGAGGCTCTGACTTTCCAGATAGAGATAGCGTTTACTATGTGCTTCCTATGTGCCCGGGGAATTTTCCTGTTGAAGCCTGATGGTTCTGAGGCTTCTTTGATAGTGTGTGCCTATTGAAGAAGCGGAGGAGGAAGATTGACAGTCTGGGGTTTTTTTGAATGATATCTGTTAAGTGTTTACTATGTGCCAGACACTATACTAAGCGCTGAGGTAGATACAAGCCAATCAGGTGGGTCTCTATCTCATGTGGGGCTGAGAGTCTTAATCCCCATTTTCCAGATGAAGGAACTGAGGCACAGAGAAGTGAACCGACTCTTCCCAAGGTCACACAGCAGACAAGCGTCCGAGCCGGGATTAGAACCCAGGTCCTTCTGATTCCTAGGCCCCTGCTGTATCCACTCGGCCACACTGTTTCTTGGGTTCCTTCCTTCCTTCCTTCCTTCATTCAATCGTATTTATTGAGCGCTTACTGTGTGCAGAGCACTGTACTAAGCGCTTGGGAAGTACAAGTTGGCAACATATAGAGACGGTCCCGACCCAACAGTGGGCTCACAGTCTAGACCCAAGTTTCCCCTGTTGTATCCTGAAGAGCTATCTTCCTCCTCACCAATTTCAATGCCACTGTGGATTTTCCTTTCATCCAAGCACTTAGTACAGTGCTCCGCACATAGTAAGTGCTCAATAAATACCACTGAATGTTTGATCCAATGCCACGCCTCCCTCCCCTTTTGACTCTTAATAATGCTCCCGGGTGTGGCTGCTTCTGTGCTTTCTTTAAGTCTGGGGGCTTCCTGGAGACCCCCTAGAAGACCTGTGGGAAGACCATTTCAGGATTATAAATTCCCCCCACAGCTGGGAATCAAAACCCACCCAAATGCTCATAAAATGTGGAAGAGTCAGGAGCTGTCCAACTCTTCAGGAGCTGCTAAAATGCTACCTCTCCAAGTAACAGTAGTTTGCATGCTCTCTTTAAACTCCTGGGGCTAGATTATCAATCAATCAGTGGTATTTATTGACTACTTACTATGTGCAAAGAACTGTACTAAGTGCTTGGGAGAATGCAATGCAACAGAATTAGCAGACACGTTCCCTGCCCATAATAAGCATACACTCTAGAAGGGGAGACAGATATTAATAATAATAATAATAATGACATTTATTAAGTCCTTACTATGTGCAGAGCACTGTTCTAAGCGCTGGGGAGGTTACAAGGTAATCAGGTTGTCCCACAGGGGGCTCACAGTCTTAATCCCCATTTTACAGATGAGGTAACTGAGGCACAGAGAAGTTAAGTGACTTGCCCAAAGTCACACATCTGACAGTTGGTGGAGCCGGGATTTGAACCCATGACCTCTGACTCCAAAGCCCGGGCTCTTTCCACTGAGCCACGCTGCTTCTCTGTGAATTTATTCATATTACTATGAATAAATAAAAATAGCTCTAAATAGCTAGAAGGGAGGACCTGATTGGCTCTTCATAGAACCCTCTGCCTCTCCCCATTGCCCTTCAAAGCAAATTCAGAAGCATCTGAGGCTTGGGAGGGTCAAATATAATTTCTGAGACTCAAAGAGAGGAAAGAAAGAAGAGGAAACGAAAAGGAAATTCAAAGAGAAGTGTGGCTATTTGGTGGCTAGACATTCTTCAGTTGATTTGGCTGATGGGTGTTTGACATGTGGACATCTGACCATCTCTCTTCATATGATAATAATAACAATAACAATAACAATAATAACAAAGATAATAATAATATAACAAGAATTATAATTTTTCCATTTGTTAAGCAATTATAATGTATCAGGCACTGTACTAAGTGTTGGGGTAGATACAAACAAATCGAACAAATCCTTGTTCCACATGGGGCTTGCAGTCTTCATCCCCATTTTACAGATGAAGTAACTGAAGCACAGAAAAGTGAAGAGACTTGCCCGAGGGCACACAGCAGACAAGTGGTGGAGTCAGTGAGAAGCCAAGTCCTCTGTCTTCCAAACCCGTGCTCTATCGACTAGGCCACTCTGGATCATAAAATTAAATGTCATTCTCTCCACAGCCTGTTATCAGCTCCTAGATCGATCACAATTCAGCAAAACCGGACCAAATTGCTTAAACGTGAAGCATTCCCAGTCCACCATTTCAACTGTGGGTTAAATTGATCATCAGAACTCTCTTCCATCTCTCAAATTGAACAGACCCTGATGACTAGCCAGCAGTGAACCAGACTCTTAGTATTCTTTTCCCATTCTGCTCTCAGAACCTCTTCAGTTGCCTTCCACATCCATCAGGCGATGGCTAAGAACTGAGAAACTCGTGAATAAGATGCCCTCCTTATCCTTAGAGAATTGCAGACTTCTAGCCAAAAGGAGATGGAGATAACATCTGTCAACTCCATTGTATTGTGTTTTCTCAAGCACTTAGTACAGTGCTCTGCACATGGAAAACACTCAATAAATACTATTGATCGACTGACTGATACACTGGCATACTGAACAGGTTAATTCATGGCCATGTTTTTTTTTAATGGTAGCTGTTAAGCGTTTAGTATGTGCCAGGCACTGTCCTAAGCGATGGGATAGATACAAGCGAATCAGGATGGACAGAGTCCATGTCCCACATGGGGCTTGCAATCTTAATCCCCATTTTACAGATGAGGGAATTGAGGCCCAGAGAAGTGATGTGATTTGCCCAAGGTCACACAGCAGCAAGTGGCGGTACTGGGAATAGAACCCAGTTCCTTCTGACTCCGAGGGCCATGCTCTAGCCACTAGACCATGATGCTTCAGTGCTTGACACATAGTGTTTAATCGATAGCACAATTAACGTTTTATGATGGCCTCTATGGAATGGGAATTCATGGCGACTAGCACATAACTTCAATCAACAAATCAGTTGTATTTACTGAACACTCACTATGCACAGAGCACCATGTTCTGTATCGTGAATTTCTAGTGCTATGCTGCCATGCCTTAATGTTAGACAAACCCTTTAGTTTATGACTTGGTTTTCTGATGGGCAACAACTTTGCTTTCTATTTTTTATGGTATTGGTTAAACATTTACTAACAAGCACTATTTGCTGGGATAAATACAAGTTAATCAGGACAGACACAGTACCTGTCCCATATGGGGCTCACAGCCTAAGTAGGTGGGAGAATAGGTATTGAGTACCCATTTCGCAGTTGAGGAAATTGGGCATAGATAAGTTAAATGACTTGCCCAAGGTCACACAGCAAACAAATGGGAGATCTGGGATTAAACTCCGGGTTCTCTGGCTCCCAGGCTCATGATTTATCCACTAGGCCACGCTATTTGCCTAAACTGAATCAATAAATCCTATACCATTTTGACTAGAAAACTAAGTCATTTCTCCTGAGCTAAAAATAGAGGACGGTGAGTAATGTAGCCTTTAGCCAGAGCTAAAATACCCACTGCCTCTCAGTGCTAAAGGATGAATAGAAGGGGGCATCTTGAAGAAATAATCATGCGTCAGAGTTCAATTTGGTCCACAAGCTAGCGGTAGACTGTAATATCGAGCGGGCCATCTTACGAATGAGACACTGTACATCTCTCTTTACTTCTGACTCAGAATGGTATGCATTAAGATCACCAAGGGAACAACTCTGGGTAGCATTTTTGTGGCCTTTTGACAGATTTTGATTCAATCTGAAAGAAACACATTGAGGTCTTCAATATGCCTCTATCCTCTATCCTTTATTTAGTGACCTGGAACTGGAAGGCATACTCGATAAAGGTGATATCAATCGATCAATCAACGGTATTTATTGTATGTCTACTCTATGAAGAGCCCAATAAATACCTCTAAGTTACCCAACCATCATGGTGGGGGGTTAGTAATAACAGTGGTGTTGATTAAGCACTGAATATGGTCTAACAACTGAGGTAGATACAAGATATTCAGATCAGAATCAATCCCTTCTCTCCCAGGGTGAGGGAGGGAAAACAAGTAATTTGAAGTTCTAATAATTTTTTCTGGTATGGTAATTGTTAAACACTTTCTGCGTGCTAGGCACTGTACTAAGTGCCGATGGAAATACAGACTAATCAGTTTGGACACAGTCCCTGTTCCACGTGAGGCTCACAGTCTTAATCCCCATTTTACAGATAGGAAACTGAGGCACAGAGAAGTAGGATTTGTTAAGATTTACTCCATCCTAAGCACTGTACTAGGATACAATCCAATCAGATTGGACCACGTCTCTGTCCCACATGGCATTCACAGTCTAAGAGGGAGGGGAGAACAGGGATTTAATCCCCATTTTATACATGAAGAAACTGAAGCACAGAGAAGTTACGTGACTTGAACAAGGTCACCTAGCAGGCAAGCAGTGGAGCAGAGATTAGAACCCAGGTCATCAGACTCCCAGGCCTGGGCTATTTCCCACTAGTCTGTGTTTCACATTTGCAACAAGACAGATTCAAAAACATGCCCATCTGAGGATTGAACTGGTGTTTGGGAATTCTGGAGGGGGAGTGACGGAGTAGGGACAGGGTCTTGGATAATGTGTGTGTGTATATATGTGCGTATATAGGCCTCTCCCTTCAAGGGTGTGTAGGAAAAGGACTAATCAACCAACTTGAGAGGTTATTCATATTACTATCTGACTCCCCCTCTGGACTGTAAGCTTGTTGTGGGCAGGGAACGTGTCTGCTAATTCTGTTGTACTGCATTCTCCCAAGCGCTCACTACAGAGCTCTGCACATAGTAATCACTCAATAAACAAGATGATTGGTTGCTTGAGTGGAAGGGGTAGGGCCCTTGGTGTCCTGGGAAATACTCACACTCAGACCAGCTGCTTGTGAAGGTGGATGATGGCACTGAGGCTTTAAAGTAGTGGATCTAGGCTCAGGATAATAATAATAATAACGCTGGCATTTATTAAGCGCTTACTATGTGCAAAGCACTGTTCTAAGCGCTGGGGAGGTTACAAGGTGATCAGGTGGTCCCACAGGGAGCTCACAGTCAATCCCCATTTTACAGATGAGGTCACTGAGGCCCAGAGAAGTTAAGTGACTTGCCCAAAGTCACACAGCTGATAGTTGGTGGAGCCGGGATTTGAGCCCATGACCTCTGACTCCAAAGCCCGTGCTCTTTCCACTGAGCCACGCTGCTTCTCTACTACTGAAGGATACCTACAGTGCACTGGGGGACAGACTGTTCTAGCCGCCTGCCCTTAGTCAGGACAACTGGGAGCAAAGGCTCATGGCACTCCTCCAAGAAGAGCTGGGTCCTAATCCTAGCTGGGCCACTTATCCACTGTGTGACCTTGAGCAAGTCACTTCACTTCTCTTGGTCTCAGTTCCCTCATCTGTAAATTGGGGATTAAGACTGTGAGCCCCAGGCGGGACATGGACTGTGTCCAATCTCATCAGTTTGGGCTTAGTACACTGCCTGACATATAGTGAGCGCTTAACAAATACCATTAATAATGATGGCATTTATTAAGCACTTACTAAGTGCAAAGCACTGTTCTAACCACTGGGAAGGTTACAAGGTGATCAGGTTGTCCCACGGGGGGGCTCACAGTCGTAATCCCCATTTTACAGATGAGGTAACTGAGGCACAGAGAAGTGAAGTGATTTGCCCAAAGTCACACAGCTGACAATTGGTGGAGCCGGGATTTGAACCCACGACCTCTGACTCCAAAGCCCAAGCTCTTTCCACTGAGCCACGCTGCTTCTCTAATAAGAAAAACAGAGCTTCTTGCTGGATTCAAGCCCAGCTAGTTCTTGGGGGGTATTTCTCGGTCCGATCTCAGATTGCAGGGGACTTTGCCCCTCATCTCACCTCCCCTAGAAGAGCACTCCCTCTCCTTCCAAATTGTCCACAGCTATGGTGATGCTCACCATAGCTCACCTCACCATCTAACAGACCCAATTCAGCCATTTGGCAAAAAGCAGCTTTCATCAGGAGGAGTTTGGGAGCTAGATCCTTTGCCCAGGGCCCACAAGCCCATGGTAACCCAACTTTCTTTGTGCGGTTTGTTTTCCTTCTCCGGTTGCCCACCCAATCCGACAAGAAGATGAAGGCTTTCCTGGCCTCAAGAAGGATTAGTTTCATAGTACATTACACTACTCATAAAAACAAAATCCTGGTGGAGGAACAGGACCGGTGGGGATGTGGGGGTGGGGAGGAGGGAGGGGTGCCGTCAGGTCTCTGAGGAGACCTCCCTGAACTCATGTAGCAGCCTGTGACCTGTCTAGATTTCCTCAAGTGAGGGTGGCCCAGAGAGTCCAGGCCTGGTGGTGGTAAAACCCAGCCGACCAGGGCGGCCACGGTGGCTTTGCTTCCCCTCCATGCCTTCTGTGCACAATATCCAAAGCCTAAGGCCCATTGACTGCTGGTGGAGGGCAGAGGCAGTGTTCAGCTTTCCTGTCAGAGCCAGGATTCTCCCCTGGAAGCAGGCCAAAGCATCTATTCGCTTCAGGGGGAGAACTGGGGCCCGGGGCTGGGGTTGTGAGATGGCTCTCTTTGTGGCTCTGTTACGGGCCTTGAGTTCCATTAGCCTGACCCTTCCTCTCGGCCTCCAACTCCACCCTCGTTTCTCCTCCTCGCTCTTCTCCACACCTGCTGCTACCTGTCTTCCTCCATCCTTCCACCCTCCTCAAAAGACCCCTTCCCAACCGTTTATGAGCCAGGGTCTTTGGCCCTGCGAGACTTTTTATATTCCCAGTTCAGCCTCACCAAGCGAAGGATTTTTTTTTCATTTTCACCAGTGTGTGGAACCCAGCAAGGATGATTGATGCATACTATTATTACAACACAGGCCTTTTTTCTTGCTACGGTCTAAATTAAATAAAGAAAAACTGACTGGAGTAATATAATCCCAGTCTAAAAAAGTAGAGAAATAACAAGGCTGGATCAAATAAAATCCACATATGCCCTCTCTATGGGGTTTCCTGTAAGTCTGAGCAATTTCATTTTACTATTATCCCTGTATTCTAGACTATATCATCTGTTTTCTCTTATGCTACCAAGTATGGAATGTGAACTATCACACTGGAATTGAGACGAACCTCACATGGCTTCATTTTGTATTAATTTTGAGTTCATTTTCCTCCTGTCACAGTGGCCAGCTTACTAGCAGTGTTGATTTCTAGAGGCTTGAGAAAACACAGAATCAGGGGAGGGTTAAGTGTGGAGAAGAGGGAGGTGAACAGAAAATTGAAGGGCTTCGAGAGGAAACCATGTTGGGCTAAATATCTTTTGCTCTGTCAGAGCTGTCTCCTACAAATCAGTAACTGCCTCAGTGAAACTGGGCTTTCATAAATTCAACTGTCCTTAGTGTCCATTTAAGCCCACCACTTTGTAGGCTATTTCTTTGTTTTTCTAGGTTGTGTTTCACTGTGCTAGTGTTTACTAAATAATTAGTGGAGTCACGTCCTCCTGACAATTCGATCAGTAACTTTAACCCTTAAAAATCTACTTGCTTATTTCTTTGTTGTTTATTATTTACTTCTATATTTATTTATTTATGTATCTATCTTGTTTCTCTCCCCATCGACTTCATTCTCAAATCCTCCCTCCTGCCTGGAACTCCCTCCCACTTTATATCTGTCCTTCCACCACTCATGTTGTCTTCAAAACCCTGTTAAAATCACACCTCCTCCAGGAAGCCTTCTCTGACTAATCTCTCACCTCACCACCTTATTTTCCCTTCTGACTGTGTCACCTATGCTTTTGAATCTTCATCCACTAAGCACTTAGGTACACATCCATCCCCACCACCCCCATTCATCCCCATCCTTTTCAATCCATCAATCATATTTGTTGCACACTTTCTGCATGCAGAGAGCACTGTACTAAGCACTTGGGAGAGCACAATGTAATGGAACAGAGTTGGTAGTCATGTTCCCTGACTACAATGAGCTTACAGTCAAGAGAAACAAATTTTTATATTCGATTGCTTCCCCTCCCTCTAATTTATTTGATCTCTGCCTCGCCTGTTAAATTGCAAACTCTCTGATGCCAGGAATTACCTTTACTTTCTCTTGTGTACTCTCCCCAAACCAAGGACAGTCTTCTGCACAAAGTGAGCACTTGATAAATACTACAGATTAATGTGTATATATATTTATCCATTCATTTATAGATTTATTTGTTTTTTAAAAAGTCTTTATCATTTGCATCTTTGTCCTTGCTCTATCCTCTTGCCTCCTCTATTCAACTCTAAGCTCCTCAAGGGCAGGAATTGTGGTTTTTAATCTATTGTGTGCTCCCAAGTATCTTCGATTCAGTAATCTGCAGGTGGAGAGCACTCAATAAATATCATTGTTTATGTGATGATAATAGAATAACAATGATGCCTGACTTTGCAAAGCTGAGGGAAGTGAAATTCCATTGCCATGTGTTCATACTGAGGTTTGGGGAGAAACTGATCAAAAGAATTAGAACTGAAGCATGAAAACAATGAAATAAATTTGAGGGCAAAACCCTGAAACCCTTAGCACTAATGAGGAAAGATTAAATAAACAGGAACCATAACCAGATTAATGCGTGTCAGAAGTGGCAAACTTCAGTCAATAGCATTTTGTAAGTACCTATGGTGTGCAGAGCACTGCACTGAACACTTGGGAGAGTACATCAAAAACAGGACTTGGTCCGTATCAATCAGTGGTATTTATTGAGAGCTTACTATTTGCAGAGCACTTGTACTAAGCGGTTGGAAGAGTCCTATATATTCAATTTGATAGAAATGATCCCTACCCTGAAGGAGCTATGACCTAATGGAGAAGACAGTCACAAAACAATTCACAGATAGGAGGAAGGAGGAAAGAATGTTTTTTGGAAAAGCAGTCACTGAAATAGTAGAGCATGGAAATACATTTTAAATTTGAAGCCTTCCAGTGAGGAACTACAGCTAGTAGCAAGCTCAGATATTCCCAACTGAAGCTGAAGTTCAGGTTGTTTTTTATGCAAAATCGCAAAAATCATTCTTGAAATTGGATCTTTTTTTTTAATGGCATTTATTAAGCGCTTACTATGTGCAAAGCACTGTTCTATCTTTTGCCAAACGGGCCACCAAAAAACATTTTTGTCCGAGTCATGTTTCATTTCAGATGACTATCCTTGGGGGTTTTAGCTTGAGAAAGTTATAGCCTCGTGTTCTGTTTGGTATTAAACTAGATATTGTAGTTTGATACCACAGGTAGCTGTGAGCTCCTTGTGGCCAGGGAATGTGTCTACCAACTCTTGTACTGTTCTCTCCCAAGTGTTTATGTCAGTGCTCTGCACGCAGAAGCGCTCAACAATGTAAAGGAGGAAATAAGATTGTGAGTTCCATGTGGGATGTGGACTGGATTAACTTGTATCTATTCAGTGCTTATTACAGCCCCCGGCACATAGTGAGTGCTTAACAAATACCATTTAAAAAATAAATACCATTGATTGATTGACTGATATCTGGGGCTTATCACCCATTCTAGACTGCAACCTCATTGTGGGCAGAGAACATGTCTGCTAATTCTGTTGTACTCTCCCAAGTGCTTAGTACAGTGCTGTGCACACAGTAAGTGCTAAATAAATACGATCAACTGATTGACTGATTTCCATAGCCTCATTCTTGCCCTATGTAATGGGAAGGAACATGGCCCAGTGGAAAGTGAAGGGGCCCAGAAGTCAGAGGATCTGGGTTCTAATCCTGCCTCTGCCAATTACTTGCTGCATAACCTTGGGCAGGTTACTTATCTTCTCTGTACCTCAGTTTCCCCAACTGTAAAATGGAGATTCAATACCTGTTCTCCCCCTCTACTTCCAAATCTCCAAAAACAAGTAAGCAAACAACACCTGAAACCGCTTAGGTCTTCCACCCCTACACCACTCCTTTCCCAATCAATCAATCAATGGTATTTATTGAGCATTTACTATGTGAAGAGCACTGTACTAAACACTTGGGAAAGTACAGCTCATCTCTAGAGTGTGAGCTCATTGTGGGCAGGGATTGTGTCTGTTTATTGTTGCATTGTATTTTCCTATGTGCTTAGTACAGTGCCCTGCACACAATAAGTGCTCAATAAATAGGATTGACTGACTCACTACAAGTAGCAGACAGGTTTCCGGCCCATAACGAGCTTACACTGTCCCTGTTGCTTCAGAAAGTTGGCACAGTATGCTAGGCAGAAAAGTACTGGGTGTAAATGGATGGCATACTTAAAAAAAAACGGAGTTAAGCTATAACGACGAAAGAGTGTGTCTGCTCTCCAGACTCCTGTTTATTCCAAGAGTTTGCTGCTGAAATGCTCTGCATATAGTATCATATTTTCATTTACTCCTAATTCCACTAGGCTTCCGTCATGCCAGTTCCTTGCAAAACCCAAATCATACTTAATATCTCCAAGAGGAAATGAAGCTTTTGAAAAACAGAAGGATGGAAAATTGCTAAGTTTTTCCTCTTAACCTGAAACTGATTTTAATTTCGGTTTTGACAAGAAATCACTTGCGAGTCTAGGGGAGCAGACTAAATTTGGGAAACCTCTAAGCTTTTAAAAACAATTACGCTGTTCCTAGGAAACATATAGTTGACATATGCACCATTTTCACTGCCTTAAAGATTTCTCCAAACGCATCTCGATTTTCTAAATTCAAGTGATTGAGCCAGATTCACATCAAATATCAGAGTACATTTAGTTATATTTCAGAGCCAGCTGCCCTGTGCCAAATTGCCTCTTTAGTAGTAGTTGTAAGAGTGGTATTAGTTCCAGGGGCCTGGAACTCCCTTCTCCTTCATATCTGACAGATGAACACCCTCTGAAATTTCAAAGCTTTATTAAAAGCACATCCCCAAAAGGCCTTTCCGAGCTAAGCCCGCATTTCCTATTCTTCCACTCTCTTCTGGGTCTTCTTTGTACTTGCTCTCTTCAAGAAGCAGCATGGCTGAGTGGAAAGAGCCCGGGCTTGGGAGTCGGAGGTCATGGGTTCTAATCCTGGCTCAGCCACTTATCAACTGTGTGACTTTGAGTAAGTCACTTAACTTCTCTTTACCTCAGTTACCTTATCTGTAAAATGGGGATTAAGATTGTGAGCACCACGAGGGATAACCTGATTACCTTGTCTCTACCCAGCATTTAGAGCAGTGCTTGATGCATAGTAAGCGCTTAACAAATGCCATTATTATTATTCACCCCTCCCTCAGCACTTATATCATCATCATCAATCGTATTTATTGAGTGCTTACCGTGTGCAGAGCACTGTACTAAGCGCTTGGGAAGTACAAGTTGGCAACATATAGAGACAGTCCCTACCCAACAGTGGGCTCACTTATATACATATACATAATTGATTTATTTATATTAATTCCTGTCTCCACTTCTAGACTGCAAGCTTGTTGAGGGTAGCAAATGTGTCACCCAACTCTGTTATATTGTACTCTCCCAAGCACTTAATACAGTCCTCTGCACACTGTAAGCCTTCAATAGATACAATTTATTAAGGGCTCACTAAGTGTCAATTATACTAAGCACTTCAGTAGATACAAGACAGTCAGGACCCACATGGGGCTCAGAGGCTGAAAACAAAGGAGAACAGAAAAGGAAACAAAGACACAGAGAAGCTAAGTGACTTTTCCAAGGTCACACAGCAGGTAGGTGGTAGAGCTGGGATTAGAACCCAAGTCGTTAGACTCTCAGGCGTGCACTCTTTCCACTGGGCCAATCTGCTTGAGAGCTCGCTGTGGGCAGGGATTGTAACTCTTTGTTATTGTACTGTACTTTCCCAAGGCCTTAGTATAGTGCTCTGTACTCAGTGAGCCCTTCATAAATATGATTGAATGAAATACAATTGAATGAATGAATAATAGTAGTAGTAGAAGTAGTCTCATTACTCATCCCCCCTCCCAGCTCCATAGCATATATGTACATATCTGTAAATTATTCATATTAATGTCTGTTTCCCCCTCTAGACTGTAAGCTCACTGTGGCCAGGGAATGTGTCTATTATACTGTCCTCTACCAAGCACTTAATTCAGTGCTCCACACACAGTAAGTGGGCAATAAATCTGAATAGTAGTGATAGTAGTGCCTAGCACACAGTAAGTACTTCACAAATACCATCAAAAACCCTGTTAATCATTGGCTCTGGGAAGCAACACTTACTTAATCATATTTATCAAACACTTACTGTGTGCAAAGCACTAAGTGCTTGGGAGAGGACAATACAATAACAAACACACATTCCCTGCCCACAAGAAGCTCACAATCTAGAGGGGGAGACAGACATTAACATATACAAATAAACAAATAAATTACAGATATGTATGTATGTGATATGCCTTGTAGTAGGAGGGTATTGGGGGAGGTTGCAGGGAGGGTTTCCTACAGCATGGGGGAATACGGTCGGGATCACTTGGTTCAAAGCAACTCTTTTGGAAGGGTCGCCCCCACCTTGAGTTTGCCATCTTTAGCCCCCGCTCGTCCCCCCTACCTCTTTGACTAGACCCACTCCCTAATTAGCAGCAGATGTGGTGGAAGAATGGCATTATAGCCACCTGGCTCAAACCCTGTAGCAATTTCACTCTGTTTTTGTTTTATAATAGCATCTGTTGATGCACAAGTAAATAAGCTGATTTTCGGGGAATGTTCTTTTCCAAATGGATTTCCTCACGCTTTAAATTCACGCGTACTTCCTGCCCACATAAATCTCTGGGTCTTACTGCCTACTTTACATTTTGGAGACTGAGGGGACGATGGTATGAGAGAGTGCATCTGTGTAATATTCTTCTTTCTCCTTCTTCCAGGAGAATCCTGCAGGGTACTACCAGCTTTTTGAGGCTGGTGAGAAATGGTAAAATGGAGTCTGTCTCTGAAGGAATGGGTTTTAATGGTATTTGTCAAGCACTTGCTATGTGCCAAGCACTGCTCTAAAGCGCTGGGGTAGATGGAAGCTAATCAGGTTGGACACAGTCCCTATCCCACATGGGGTGCCCAGTCTTAATCTCCATTTTAGAGATGAGGGAACTGAGGCACAGAGAAGTGAAGTGAGTTGCCCAAGGTCACAGAGCAGACAAGTGGTAGAGACAGGACTACAAGCCAGGTTCTCTGCCTCCCAAGCTGATGCCCTTCTCACTAAGTCACGCTGCTTCATGGCACCCTTAGGGAACTTCTAAGATGTGGTGGGCAGGGAAAGTTTCTGTATGTTGTTGTACTGTAGTCTCCAAAATGCTTAGTACAGTCCTCTGAACACAGTAAGCGCTCAAGAAATATGACTGATATCTGCAAACCCTGCAGGTAGATAAGAACAATGCTGAGATCGGTTAAAGACACAATTCCACTGGAATAAACACCATACCTGTCAAGTCCTTTTTATGTGTAAAGCACTGTGGTTAATACAGTGCTCTAGACTGGCTGACAGTCCTCTAGACTATAAGCTCTTTGTGGGCAGGGAATGTGTCTGACTGTTATATTGCACTCTCCCTAGCACTTAGTACAGTGCTGTGCACCCAGTAAGCACTCGGGAAATATGATCGACTGATCGAAACAAAATAATCAGGTCAAACTCAATCCTGGTCCCACAGGGACCGCCGGTCTTGGTAGAGGAGAGAACAGGTAGCGAAGCCCCATCTTACAGATGAGGAAATTGAGGCACGGAGAAGTTAAGTGATTTGCCCAAGGTCACCCAGGAGGCAAGGGGCAGAGCCAGGATTTGAAGCCAGGCCATCTTACTTCCAGTCCTGTGCTCTTTCCACTAGGCCACACGTCTCTTCTGAAAATTCCATATGTGTGGTTGAGTCTTAGAGGCTCACAGACCCGAGTGACACAGAGAATTTGACAGGGTCCTAGCAGTGAAGACTGGAAGCTGGACCCCCGGCATCGGTGGTTGTTCAGCCTACTCCAGAACAGGACACAGGGTTGACCACCACTGCCCCTTGACCTTAGCCCCACTCCGCCCCCGGGACCTAATAATCTGAGAAGCCAAAGAAGTCCAACTAAAGGAGTCGCTGAGATCATCTGGAACTCATAAAGCCTATTTATTTATCTGCAAAGCTGGAAGGGAAACCGGCTACAATAAAAGATTTACTATGCCGCTCTAAAATGGTCATGAGGCCTTCGCGTCTTTTTTGCTCTCTAAATCAGCCGGCAGAAAGGGAAAATAAGGAGCCTGGGTTGTATGTGGGAGAAAGAGCTCACCAGGGGAGATATCTAGAGGAGCCCTGAGGTCCTCTCTGGGCTTGGAAGTCCTTGCTCTTTCATATGAATTAAATTTATTTGTTCTTATTTTATAGCTTTGCAGGTTAAAGTCTCGGCTCTTGCAAAGATAGTCTGGAGAATCAGAGATGTTCTGAAGGTGCGTGAAAGATTTTGTTTGTGTGCGTTTCTTTTCTTTTTTTGTGTGTGAAGGCTTAAAGTATTTTAAACAACTATAAAAAACTCTGCTTCACAGTGTGCTGAAACAGGCTCAAGGCCAATGAGAGAAAGGACAATCTGTAATGAAGGATGGTGTGAAGAGTACTGACTTCAGACAATGAGTTACGTCGCTGGAAAAAGGAGATCACTTGGGCTTACTGAAATCCTGAAAGAAGAAGTTCTTTTCAAGGGTGAAAGATGCTTGATGATCATGAGATTAAGGTAAGACAGGAAACCATTCCAGACACTCTTGGGAAATGGCCTACTGGATAAAGCACTGGCCTGAGAGCCAGAGGACCTGAGTTCTAATCCCGGCTCTACCGCTGGCCTGCTGTGTGACCTTAGGTGAGTGACGCAATCCATCAGTCAATCATATTTATTGAGCTCTTAATCTGTGAAGAGCACTGTACTATGCAGTTGGGAGAATGCATTGTAATAATAAACAGACACATTTTCTGTCACACTCTTAAAGGGGAGACAGACATAAATATAAATAAATAAATTGAATAGGTGGAGTGGGCCTGGACGGGGAGATGAATAAAGGGATCAGGTCAGGCTGACACAGAAGGGAGTGGGAGAAGAGGAAAGGAGGGCTTAGTCAGGGAAGGCCTCTTGGAGGAGAGATCTTAACTTCTCTGTGCTTCTGTGCCTCAGTTTCCTTAACCTGTTCTTGCTCCTATTTATACTGTAAGCCGCAGATGAGCCTGATTGTCTTGCATCTACCCCAGAGCTTAGGGCAGTATTTAACACATAACAAGCAGATAACAAATACTACTTTTTCAAAGGCACTGCAAACATGAATACATCAGCATAGCAGAGGGCAGCATTTGCGTGGACATAGATTGATAGGGTTCTCATCCCCACACCCTGTCCCAGAACCCCACAACCCGGATATTGTCCTGGGTTCTTTGTTGTCTTTCACTTTTCACAATTAGCCAGGCAGTAAATTCTGGTGGTTTTTTTCTCCAAAACATCTCTAAGTGATGTGAGACCCTGGGACAGGGACAAAAGTTTTCTTGGCGGGAGGGTGGAGGGTGGCCTGGAGAATAGTGGATGAAAAGATCAGATAAAGGAGAGAGAGTTAGCTGGGAGAGAACGTCGAAGCCTGTGGACTGCTTATTCACGAATCGATTCGACTCGGTCATTACAGAGAAATTACTCAGGAAGCGTGGCCGCAGTCCTTGGCAGGTCTAACTTGACAGTCTGTTGTTCCATATTCCTGTGCTAGAGTCATGCTGGACTCTGTGTCTATTGGTACATCGTTGGACAATGTACTGCCTTCAGAAACACCCATCCAAGCCTTGCGTTGGATTGTTTGTTCCTTTTATTCTAGGCAATGTAGGCAATAATGAGGCCGTGGAGCTCAAAACCCTTGGCTACTTTTGTCTTGTGTAGACGTGGGCTAGGTATCTCCAAATTTTCAATAGTTATGGTTGAATTCGTCCTGGTAGGCACTTCTTGTCACATTTTGGTACTTCTTCCATGACAATAACATCTGTGGCGTTCAGGACTTTATTGCATGGTGTTGTGTCTCTATGTATTGTTTTTCAGAAGTGAATACATTTTTTCCTCTTTGATGTTGGCTTTCTAACAAGAACATTTTTTGGCAAGTCAGTTCATTTTTGCTCTTTGTATCACTCTAAATGACGACTACTGGGATGGAAAGAAGGAATAAAATCTAGCCAGCTGGTCCTGTTTTAGGCAACGAGAGCCAGAATTGCATTAACCCGCCTCATGAGGGAAGAGTTAGAATGAGCTTGCTTTACTCTTTCAAGAGCGTTTTGTATGGGGAGCTGTTTTTCATCTTTCAAATGGTGTCTTTCATCGTGGGAGACCTTGTCTAATCCCAGATATTTACCAGTATATTTGCGATCCATTTAGAAGTACTCTAATATCAACCTTGACCACGCTCAGCATTAATTTGGCCTTTCCCCCTGCTAGGAGAGATGTTACTGTATGTACTGGCATTTTCAAGCAGATTTCATCAGAAACAGATTTGTTTTGAAGGCATAGGGTTTCTCCAGGACAGAGGATTTAGAACATTTTTCAGTGCCCCAAGTTTGCTATGTGACCCATTCAGGGTGGTATTTTATGGTTACAATATTTATAACTTTGGAAATCCTGGACTTTGAATCAAATCCTCATGTTGGAAAAAGGGTGTAGGTGACACCAAATGAACATATAATTTGAACAACATATCATTTTCATGTAGGTTTTGGTAACCCAAAGTGAAATGCCCTTCCTGTGAATAATTCTATAAATGTGCTAATTTTGCAAAGAGGGAATGATAAGGTGCTTCTTTGGATACCAAAATTTGGGGAAGTGTATTTTCTGTACTATATTTTCCCTCGTTTTCACTTTGGTGACCCTCTAGGGGAAAAAAAGCCACAGCAATGATAATAATAATAATAATAATAATAATAATAATGGCATTTATTAAGCGCTTACTATGTGCAAAGCATGGTTCTAAGCGCTGGGGAGGTTACAAGGTGATCATGTTGTACCACAGGGGGCTCACAGTCTTAATCCCCATTTTACAGATGAGGTAATTGAGGCACAGAGAAGTTTAGTGACTTGCCCAAAGTAACACAGCTGACAATTGGTGGAGCCAGAATTTGAACCCACGACCTCTGACTCCAAAGCCCATACTTATTCCACTCTTTCCACAGTGGATCCTCATGTTTAGGAAGGAGTCATCAATTCATTTGATTCTTTCCCAGACCTTAGTACAGTGCTCTGCACACAGTGTGCGCTTAGTAAAATGTTATTACTAGTACTATTATTACTACTGGGGCAATTATGTTATTTTTTTTAGATAAAGTTAGTTCTTTTAAGCTCTGTTCCCCCTCCCTCCTGTTCAGGAGTGGAGAAGTGGCTTGGCCTAGTGCAAAGAGCATGACTGTGGGAGCCAGAGAACCTGGGTCCTAATCCCAGCTCCACCATTACTTACTATGTGACCTTAGGCTTAATTTAAGTCACTTAACTCTTCTGGGCCTCATTTTCCTCATCTGCAGAATGGGGATTAAGTATCTGTTCTCCTTCCTAGAGTGTGAGTCCCATGTGATTATCTTCTATCAACTCCAGCACTTAGAACAGGGCTTGGTACACAGTAAGCGCTTAACAAATACCATCATCATTATTATTGTTATTATTATTAGTCCAGCGCTTAGTTCAGTAGTTGGCACATAGGAAGTGGTTAACAAAACTTATTATTATTATTATTTTTATGAAAGGAGCCAAAGTGTGTCCTCCCAGAATATACTCTTCGAAGGGTTGTGCAGGCAGAAACAGCAGAACACCCTCCTGCCTCTTAGCCCCACAGCACTTCTGTACATAGCCATCAGTTTATTTATATAAATGCCTGTCTTCTCCCCCTCTACAATGTAAACCCTTTACGGGCAGGGAATGTGTCTGTTATCTGTTGTTAAATTGTACTCCCCCAAGCACTTAATAATAATAATAATGATGGCATTTATTAAGCGCTTACTATGTGCAAAGCACTGTTCTAAGCACTGGGGGGATACACGGTAATCAGGTTGTCCCACGTGGGGCTCACAGTCTTCATCCCCATTTTACAGATGAGGTAAATGAGGCCCAGAGAAGTTAAGTGACTTGCCCAAAGTCACACAGCTGACAAGTGACGGAGCTGGGATTTGAACCCATGACCTCTGACTCCAAAGTCCGTGCTCTTTCCACTGAGCCACGCTGGTGCTCCGTAGGCAGTAAGAACTCAATAAATATGATCGATTGATGATGATGATGATGATGGCATTTATTAACTCTATTGAATTACAGTCTCTCAGTGCTTAGTACTGTGTTCTACACAGTCAGAGCTCAATAAATACTATTGATTGATTGTGACACAAGGACACTAGATCTATTTTCAAGCACCAAGTATGATACTCAGCACACAATAAGTGCCCAATATATAATAATAATAATGATGGCATTTATTAAGTGCTTACTATGTGCAAAGCACTGTTCTAAGCGCTGGGGAGGTTACAAGCTGATCAGGTTGTCCCACGGGGGCCTCACAGTCTTAATCCCCATTTTACAGATGAGGTAACAGGCCCAGAGAAGTGAAGTGACTTGCCCAAAGTCACACAGCTGACAAGTGGCGGAGCGGGGATTTGAACCCATGACCTCTGACTCCAAAGCCCATGCTCTTTCCACTGAGCCACGCTGTGGGTATGAAATCAGTCTCTCTTCCTGCCCCACGAGGGGCTCCTAATCTAACTGACTCCCATTTTACAGATGAGGAAACTGAGACCCAGAAAGGATAAGTGATTTGCTCAAATCATACTGTAGGCCAGTGGCAGAGCCAGGATTCAGACCTGGGTCCTAGTAACTCCTAGTGATTTGCTCTTCCCACTTGGCCTGGCTGTCCAGCCCTTGGTTCACATCATCTCCTGCCCAGTGTGGGAGGAATGGCCATTCGACATTCGACATTCGGCAAGACAGGTTCTTGCATCTGGTTAAGATTCCCTCATAATAATAACAATGATTGTGATATTTGTTAAGCGCTTACTACGTGCCAGGCACAGTACTAAACACTGGCTTACAAGCTAATCAGGTTGGACACAGCCCCTGTCCCACATGGGGCTCACAGTCCTAAGGGGGAGGCAGACATTAATATAAATAAATAAATTACAGATGCATACGCAAGTGCTGGGGGCTGAGTTGGGGAGGTTAATAAAAGGACCAAATCAGGTTGATGGCTATTCTAGGATGACTACTTCGGAATTTAAGATGATTAAGATGTGGGAATCTGCCGAGGTACCACGAAAACTTTGTTGTTGGAAAGATTCCAGAAAGATTACTTAAAAATATTCTTTACCGGGCACTATCTGAATTGCAACATTACTTCAGGCCAAAATGCAACATGACAGGCTTGAATTTGGAAGGAAGAGAGAAATAAGTTCAGGAAACGATAACAGCACATCTGTACTGTATTTTAGATTCTGTAAGCTCCTCCTCTAGCTCCGTAAACTCCTTGGGTCATGCTTTCCAATTCTAGTAATAATAATAGTTACTGTATTTGTTAAGCACTTACTATGCTCTATAATAATAACAATAATGGCATTTATTAAGTGCTTACTATGTGCAAAGCACTGTTCTAAGTGCTGGGGAGGTTACAGGGTGATCAGGTTGTCCCACTGGAGGCTCACAGTCTTCATCCCCATTTTACAGATGAGGGAACTGAGGCACAGAGAAGTTAAGTGACTTGCCCAAAGTCACACAGCTGACAATTGGCAGACCTGGAATTTGAACCCATGACCTCTGACTCCAAAGCCTGAGCTCTTTCCACTGGGCCATGCTGCTTCTCTAGACACTGTACTAAGCGCCGGGGGGGATATAAGCAAATTCAGTTGGGCACATTCCATGTCCCACACATGGCTCACATTCTTCATCCCCATTTTACAGATGAGGCACAGAGAAGTGAAGTGGTTTGCCCAAGGCCACATAGCAGACAAGTGGTGTAGTTAGGATTAGAACCCATGATCTTCTGACTCCAAATTTTGTACTCTGTGCACACAACGTGCTCCTCTACTGTATTGTTCTTTCCCAATTGCTCAGTACAGTGCCCTGCGCCCAGTAAGTGCTCAATAAATGCCATTGACTGATTCAGCAGACCTGGGCTGTGGCAATTTCTAAGCAAATTGGCTTCTCCAAGGCTTCCCAATGAGACTTGTATGAAATAAGGACTTTGCCTGATTAACTTGAATCTACCCCAGAGCTTAGTACTGTGCTTGGAACAAGCATTTAACAACATAATTGCAAAAATTAAATCGGTCTCATGCTAAAGAGTAATGTTTATTGTCTTTAGTCTCCAAGTGTTCATACCCCAGAAGAATTGACTGTATTTTGAAATTTATGCTACGGGGCTCATTCAGTTAAGTGATTAAAGTTCATATTCTGCTTGCCCTATGAAGTTGAAATCACAAGGATTCTCTAGGATTTTATATTTTCAAAACATCTCTCAGCATGTACATACTTCCTAAGGTAAATGATTGATAAATGCTACTCTTTTCTCATTTGCAGATGAAGAAATAGAATACAGTTCTGCCCAAATTGTTGCAATGAGTTGTGGGGAGAGAAATTACCAGTAATGGGATTTGAGAGCCTAGAAGAGCCTTTACTCCTTTTTTTAAATGGTAGCTGTTAAGCGCTTACCATGTGCCAGGTACTGTTAAAAGCCTTGGGATAGATGCAAACTAATCAGGTTTTACGCCGCCCTTGTCCCACTTGGGGCTTACAGTCTTATTCCCAAATTTACAGATGAGGTAACTGAAGCACCGAGAAGTGAATGACTTGCCTAAAGTCACACAGTGGACACGTGGCAGAATCGGGATTAGAACCCAGGTCCTTCTGACTCTCAAGCCCATTCCTTATCCATTAGGCCACAATGCTATTCATTCACTTTTTCAGTGCCCCCTTTTTTAGGTCACACAGCAGAGGAGTGGCAAAGCTGGGATTAGGACCCATTTCTCTGAACCTCCAGTCTTGTGGTCTTTGCTACAGTGATTATTATCACGATGTCCTTCCTTAAACCTAATATGCTTAAAACTGCACTTTTAATCTTCTCTCCTATTTGGAACAGAGAAGCAGCATGGCCTAATGGAAAGAGCACAGGCCCGGGAGTCAGAAGGACCTGGGTTCTAATCCCGGCTCCATCAATCAATCAATCAATCAATCAATCGTATTTATTGAGTGCTTACTGTGTGCAGAGCACTGTACTAAGCGCTTGGGAAGTACAAGTTGGCAACATATAGAGATGGTCCCTACCCAACAGTGGGCTCACAGTCTAGAAGGGGGAGACAGAGAACAAAACCAAACATATTAACAAGATAAAATAAATAGAATAGATACGTACAAGTAAAATAAATAAATAAATCACTTATCTGCTGTATATCCTTGGGCAAATCACTTGACTTCTCTGTACCTCAGTTACCTCATCTGTAAAATGGGGACTGAGACTGTGAGCCCCATGTACGCCATAGACTTTGTCCAACCTGATTATCTTGTATTTATCCCAGTGCTTAGTACCTGTCACATAGTAATAGCTTAACGAACACCCTAACAAAAAATACAGTTTTATATTGACTACTTTATATGAGGAATTTGGTAATTTTTTAAAAGCACTAATTTTCTTTAGTAATCCTCACATGGCTTATACTGTTTCTGCAGATTTTGGTCAAAAGAGGCAAGTAGGATTCACTCAGAAAGGTGACCTGAACTCTTAATTTCATAACAGGCTAATAGGCTTAGTTTCAAATATAAATTCAAGATATTTCCCAATTCATTTTCTTAAATTGCTCTTTACTATTATGCGTCTGTCTTAAATACATCATTGTATTTCACTACATTATTACAAAGAAATATTTATTACTTAAGAGCATGTTAACCCCCAAGGAAAAATATATTCAAAAATCTCTCCACTTCGTCATTGACATTCATTCATTCATTCAATCATATTTATTGAGTGCTTACTGCGTGCACAGCATTGTACTAAGCACTTGGGAAGTACAAGTCGGCAAAATATAGAGACGGACCCTACCCAATAATGAGCTCACAGTTCTGAAATGAAAAACAAACAAAATCTATTGGTTTTTGATGTAGCTAAAATAAAGTCATTAAACTGTTAAAAAATGTTTTGCCAGAAGTCAATCTCACTGTAGGGCAATCTTTTCTAAAGGATATTGAAGAGAAAACTGGAACTTTATATTTAGACTTAGGTATGAAATTAAAAAGTTGATGTTGTGAGGCTAGGCAGATCCACCTTTGTCTATCGTATGAAATAAAATATTTTGTCTTTTACATCATCAAATTAATTTGCCTTTTCAATAATCTTGGGAAACACAGTACCTTCAGTTTGAACTGGATCTTAAAGCCATGATGACCCTACACTCTTAGTAATGTCCAACCTTCTCTAAGACTCAATGGGGCATGAAGCACTTTCACCTGTATAGCAATTCTGATTAAGGATGTAGCTCCCTGTTGCCCAGGAAACAAAACCAAAAGTATAATAATCATGATGACAATAACAATAACAACAATAATATTTGTAAAGCATTTTCTATGTGCCAAGTACTGTACGAAGCGCTGTGTAAGATACAAGATAATCAAGTTATACACACAGATCCTGCCTGCCTGGGCCTCCCAGTCCAAGTAGGAAGGGTGTAGAATTTTATTCCCATTTTAGAGACTCATTAATTTGTTCATTCAGTCACATTTATTGAGCACTGAATGTGTGCAGAGCACTGTACTAAGCTCTTTGGAAGTACAAATCGGGACCGTATAGAGATGGTC
This sequence comes from Tachyglossus aculeatus, assembly GCF_015852505.1. Classification (NCBI taxonomy): domain Eukaryota; kingdom Metazoa; phylum Chordata; class Mammalia; order Monotremata; family Tachyglossidae; genus Tachyglossus; species Tachyglossus aculeatus. The sequence continues at coordinate 28,768,353 of NC_052084.1, read as the reverse complement.
CCTACTCAACAATGGGCTCACAGTCCAGATGAGGGAATTGAGGCACAGATAAGGTTAGTGACTTGCTCAAGGTAACCCAGCCAAGTGGCAGAGTCAGGATTAGAACCCAAGTCCTCTGACCCCCAAACCCATGCTGTTTCTATTAGACCCCACTGCTTATCACAGAGGGAGAGTCTTAGATGGAGTCAATCAGCTGCCCCTCGATTCCTTTGGAAACCAACTGAAACTACAGTGGGAGGGATCTAGAGAGCAGAGAAGATGATCTTCCCAGTGGCAACCTTTTCCAAATCTAAGGATGACATCCCAAAGATGTAACTTCTATCTTCATTGAAAACCTAGAAAAATCAGGTCCAGAGAAAATGTGACTTACCCAAGGCCAGGTGCTGAACTGACTGAAGCGGTCTGGCCTAGTGGAAAGAGTTCAAGTCTGGGAGTCACAGGATCTGGGTTTTAATGCTGGCTTTGCCAAATGCTTGCTCTGTGACCTTGGGCAAGGCACTTAACAATAATAATGGTATTTGTTAAGCGCTTACTATGTACCAAGCACTTAACTTCTCCGTGCCTCAGTTCTCCCGTTCTCCCTCCTACTTAGACTGTGAGCCCCATGTGGAACAGAGACTATGTCCAACTTAATTCACGGTGCTTAGAACAGTGCCTAGCAGTTATCAAATACCATAAAACGCTCCCCACCACAAAACCTTTCAGAATTCTGGGTTGTTCAATATGATGCTTTCTCTAATTCCCTGGCTTCCCAGTGGTCTCTTTGCCAGGATCCCAAAGCAGACTCAATCAATTAGTTAAATCCCCCATCTGGTGGCTGACTCGTTATGCCAGACACATCTGGTATTTTACCACATCTAAGACTCCAACTGGAAACCTCATGGGCTGCCGGTAGTAGTTCTTTCCTAAAAGGCCAGAGAAATCTCCCGCTAACTGAAGGCCTGAGCCGACAGCACTGTTCATGAGTGCCTCTTAGCTGGGTGTTGACTATTACGGGGTCCCGGTTGTATAACGCTAGATGGTTCAGACAGAGGGGTGAGGCATAGCTAGAAGCTCCTTGGGAAAGAGGTGGGAGGAGATGAGGGTGTTCAGAATGGACTCATGGATAGAGAAGGACCTGGGTTCTAATTCCGACTCCACCGCTTGTTTGCTGTGTGACCTCGGTCAAGTCACTTCACTTCCCTCATCTGTAAAGTGGGGATTAAGACTGTGACCCCCATGTGGGACACGGTCTGTGTCTAACATGATTATCTTGTATCTACCCCAGCTTTTAGTTCAGTGGTTCATGCATAATAAGCAGTTAACAAATACCATTTTTTAAAAAAAGGAGGTGGGGCTGATGCAGTAATGATTCTGCTGATATAATTCCTTCAATTTTGATCCATTTGAATGGAGATGATTCAGAAGTTGGGCCAGTAATTCTGCCATGTTATGCCACTCTGGTCAGGATCTTATTAGAAATCTGATCCAGTTTTTTTTTTTTTTACAGTATTTGTTAAGCGCTTACTGTGTGTCACACTGGGGTAGATACAAGGTTGTCAGGTTGAACATGGTCCCTATCCTGTGTGGGGCTCGCAGTTTAATCCCCATTTTGCAGATGAAGTAACTGAGGCACAGGGAAGTTAAGTGACTTGCCTAAGGTCACACAGCAGACAAGTGGCGGAGCCTGGATTAGAATCCAGGTTTGGTTATGAATCAGCGGAAAGTATGCGAGGTAATCAGAGAGGACCCGGAGAGACAAGCATTAAAAATGATGGCAGGGTTGGAAGATGGGTCTTCTGTGGGAAGATTACGGAAATTGGGCTTGCTTAGCCTAAAGTAGTCAGCATTAATATGGTTAATATCCGCCTTCACGTCTGTGAATGATTTTTATAGTGAGGATATTGACCAGCTGTGAGTAAATAAGAGGTCATGGCCTGCAACTACAGCAGGGGAAATTCCAGTTGGACAGAAAAAAAGGATTCCTTGAATCTCAGAATGCCTCAGGCTCTAGAAGTATTAAGTATTTTCTCTAGATTTGTGTTAGGAAGCAACCTTCTCTAGAGCTATTAATGTGAAGATTTGGGGTTTCATTTTAAAAATAATCTTAGAGGTTTTCTCTGGAATTGGAGCTAAAATTTCCCGAGAACAAAATAGTGATTACCAAAGGCCACAGTCTGGTATTTCACAGACTGCAAACTCCTGTCTGCTCCAAAGGGACAATGAGCGCTTAGTACATTTCTCTGCACACAGTAAACACTCAATAAATACTATTGCTTGATAATGAGCAGGAAAGCCAGTAGTACTATCTCTTTGTGGGGGCGGCTGCAGGGGGAAAGTTATGGGCCAGTGCTTTTGAGGATTTCTAGCTGGGGACTATCACAAAACTAGTCTGTTAAAGCAGGAATGAACAATCTAAAAGTGTCTTAGCACCCCTGAGCCTGGTTTTGCTTCCTTTTTAGCACTCTGAGGCTTGTCTGTCACACCTGTGTGCCACACTGATTTCCCACTTCCCAATCATCCAGGCTCTCCTTTCCCTTCTACCCCATCCCACTCAGAGTGAAAAGTTGGCCCTTCCAACACAGAGAATTATGGGGAAATTCTCAATCAATCAATCAATCAATCGTATTTATTGAGCACTTACTGTGTGCAGAGCACTGTACTAAGTGCTTGGGAAGTACAAGTTGGCAACATATAGAGACGGTCCCTACCCAACAGTGGGCTCACAGTCTTGATCACAGGAAATTAAATCAATGTCAAATCAGGGATTGGGACCTAGACACTTACGGACTCACCTCTCATAATCCCTGTAGTACAACAAACAAAAAAACAAACAAAAAAATGCCCTTTATGGGAAACAGAAAGCAGCTGTTATAGAGGAAAGAGCACAGGCTGTGGAGTCAGAGAACCTGGGTTCTAATCTTGGCTCTGCCATTAATCTGCTGTGTGACTTTGGGCAAGTCATTTAAATTCTTTGTGCCTCAGTTGTCTCATCTGTAAAACAGGGAATAAATCATTATCCCTTCTACATAGACTGTGAGCCCATGTGGGACAGAAACTGTGTCCAATCTGATTATCTTGCATCTAACCCAGAACTTGGTATAGTGTTTAACAAGAACCATTACAAAAAAAAAATCCTATATCTGAGTTCCACAGTTTGGCAGTTGTGATGAGGTGTGGCACTGAGTCATCCACACTCTTCTGTCTAGTTCCCCAAAGGTCAAGAGGACATTTCGTGAGGCAGCTGGCTGGGGGTAGCCATCATTGAAATGATCGTTGATGGGAGACAACGCCTTAAAGAGATCCATTCCTAAAGCTGATTGGCTCCCAATTCAGTCCCATTTGCTATGATCTGTCCAGTTCTAAAAGGATGATGAAAGCCTTAACTTCTAGCCGAGAACACAGCAGCCACCCTGTTCTGTCAGAAGGGGTGGGGCTCCTCCAGATGGACATCTGGAAATTTTACAGGACGAGGCATAGACAGGTCCCACAACCCGGGAAATTCCCAAGCGGAAAGTGGATACAAGCTGTGATTGTGTATGAGCAGTGCTCTCCCCCCATCTCTCTGTCTCTCTCTTTCTCCTCTCTTTCCTTTTCTCTCTCCCCCTCTCTTTTTATCTCTCCTTCTCTCTTTCCTCTCTCATTCACCCTTTCTCTTTTTGTCCCTCCATCCTCTCCTCCCCCCGCCCCAACACCTCCTCTGTGTATGTGTGTGTCCATTTCTTTCGTGTTGCCTCCGTTGGTACACAACTCTAGTCTCTGTCTAATCCACCTGTCTAATCTGAGACCAAGGGCAGACTGAACCTGCATGAAGCAGAGAAGCAGTGTGGCCTGATAAAACACAGTACTGAGAGTCAGTGGACCCGTGTCTTTATCCCAGCTCCTCCACTTATCTGCTGTGTGACATTGAGCAGACCCTTAACTTCTCTCTGCCTCAGTTATCTCATCTGTAAAGTGGGTATTAAGAGTGTGAGCACATGTGGGACGTGGACTGTGTCCAATCTGATTATCTGATATCTATGCCAGCGCTTAGTACAGTGCTTGACATGTAGTAAGGATGTAACAAATACCATTAAAAACCTGAACCAGGATGATCAGACTGAGCGCTTCTCTCTTCTAGCTCCAACTCCTCCAACTTCACCTGATGCTTTGCCCATCCAGTGGGCTGGAGAACTCCTCAGCGGAAAGCTATTATTATCCAAGCACTTAGAACACTGCTGTGCACACAGTAAACACTCAATAAATATAACCAGAATGAATAATAATTGTGGTATTTCACTAAGTATTTACTCTGCATCAAGCACTGGGGTGGATACAAGATAATCAGGTCAAATAAAGTCCCTGTCCCACACAGGGGTCATAGTCTTAGTGGGAGGGAGAACAAGTATTTAATCTCCATTAGCAGATGAGGAAATGGAGAAGTGTAGTGATTTACCCAAGGTCACACAGCTGGCCAACGGAGGAGTGGAGGTGAGAACACATGTTCTCTGATCTCCAGGCTTGTGGTCTTTCCACTAGGCACACTGCTTCTCAACCTGTTCGTGCTTCATTCATTCATTCATTCATTCAATGGTATTTATTGAGCACTTACTGTGTGCAGAGCACTGTACTAAGCGCTTGGAAAGTACAAGTTGGCAACATTCCAGACCAAGAGGCAGGTAGGGTGTGGGGAATCTCTCCTGACTAGGAATAGGACTCCCCCGGGGTGAGGGAAACCCAGTCCAGGGGAACCAACGGGCTCAGCTGGGGATCCGTTATTTATTTTGACCACAGTAGAAGCAGTTTGACCCAGTAGGAAAGCACTTGGGCCTGGGAGTCAGGAGACCTGTGTTCTAATCCTGGCTCCACCACTTGCCTGGTGTATGATGTTGGGCAAGTCACTTCACTTCTCTGGTCCCATCTGACATAGGGCTCACAGTCTTAATCCTCATTTTAGAGATGAAGGAACTGAGGCACAGAAAAGTTAAGTGACTTGCCCACTGTGGAAGTCATTTCAGTAGCATGAAGGAGGAAGCGTTTTCCCACTTTGCCCTGAGCACTCTGCTCCTTTGGGCCTGAAACAAAGCCTCAGTGGCCCACAGTACAGTGCCAGTATCCAGTGGCATCCAGGAAGCTGGCAAAGGCAGTCAGGGCTTTTCGCCTAGGGCACCTGGTAGTGAAGACGATTGGTATTCGCATCTCACTTTCACCCTGCCTTGCAAAAGCAATGAAAAAGGAGGAAGCAATATAATCCAAAGGCAAAATGAGCTTTCCATGACTTTATCCCCCAAACGAGAACAAATAGACCTTTGTCCAATGCAAAACACGCTGGACGAAACAAAAAAATTGAGAGAAACTGAGATGGACACATCCTAACTCAGAGGTTTAATTTCCTATAGTGTGTACCGAACCCAAGTGCAACAAACCGTAGAGCTAAAACCACCAGGCTGGATCGTACGCCACTGACTATTCAAAGACAGAGAGGTGATGAGGGATTATTTATCTTTCTTCTTTGGAGGATGTGAATATTTCTATCTGGGCACATCCTTGTTGTGCTTGGCTCTTGGACAGGTTTGCAAGCCCTGGCTGTTCACTGCTGATGAAGGTGGCTGAAATCTGTGGTGAAAAAGGAGCTTACAGTAATTTCTCACTCCCATGGTGTCTGTGATTGGTAGGCCAGTGGACATTCAAATATGTTCCGTGGATAAATTTCTTCTCTGGAGGAGCCAATCTCCAAGGTAGGTAATTACCGACTTCTTCACTTCCCAACCACTTAATGTGCTTTCCTTATATATGTGGCACTTGCTAGAAATGTTAATTTTAGGACTTTCCAGAAGATCAAAATGGTATGAGAGGTTTGATGATCTGCTCCAAAAAACAATCGGTATTTGATTAGAGCAGATGAAAACACTTTATAAAATTTATCTACAGGATCTTTAGCCAAGAATCTGTATCTCTAGCTATTCGGAACAGGAAAATGTCCATTTTTACTCCACTTTTATTTTTCTTCAGCTCTATAGGTTTGCATCGTGAGTATTTAATTTTAATGATCCAAAAATTGTTTTAAGAAAGAATGAGACCAAATTTCATCTTTTCTCCAAAGCCCAATTTCAAGATATTCCCTAGCACCACTTAAACCAAAATGATTAATGATAGATATTCTCATCCTTGCAAATGTTTAATAAAAATCGTTGAGAAATTCTGTAGTTGGGATGCCAAGAAAACAAAATTTTTGTTTTAAAATTCACACAGTTTTAAAGGTAATTTAAAATTATACTTCAAGAAGCTAATTTAAAATTGAAATCAAATCAGTTTTTCTGAAATACAGTTTTCACTTTCCAAATCAGTATCTTATTTGATTTCCCACTCCCAAAATAATTTAAAATTTTTGTATGCTCCTTCCATACGTATTATTAGTCAATAGCCAAAATTTTAAAACCAAAATTTACCAATAGAGTTCATGCAAAAGCATTATTAGTGCACATGGATCTTTCATCTCTTTTATTAACTGAGAGAATTTCTTCCAACAGTGAGAGGGCCTGCCTCAATTCAGTTTGCCTTGTTTTTGGAAGAAACAGGTTGGGACAAGGAACTCTACAGCAGGAATTCTCTTTCATGCAAAGTTTGGTAAAAATGTCCTTCTCGTGTTTTAGGCTAGCTGGATATATTTCTTAACTAGTCTACATCATTTGTCAATTCACGATTCTTCCACCTGTAGTTTGCTTGGTAACTTGGAGGGGATAGCAGAAAGAAGGCAAAATGAGAGAGATAGATCAAACATCAATCAGTTGATCAATCAGTAGATCAAGAGTATGATTTAGTGCCTGATGGGAGCAAAGCACTGTAATAAGCACTAAGAATAGTACAGTAGAGTTAGAAGACACATCCCTGTAAATACCTTAATTGATGAAGTTAGTTTGAGAGGAACAAGAGTGTGGGCTGGGGTGGACTGGGGGGACAGAGTGGATAAACTGGAATAAACTTAAAGCCTAGAAAAAGTCTTCAGAGCTATATGGTCTTAATCCTTCCTATAGCATATCCAGAATTAAAAAAAAAGCTGCATCCCATCGATGGTAAATCTCTTCAAAATCACCTCAATAAACATTTTTTGAAAAAAAAAAACAACTCCCAGGGACCAGGAAAATGCTGACTAGAGAGAGAAGGGATACAACAAGACATTCAAGTAGACAGAAGGAAAAATATACGTTTCAATTCCCAAGAAATTCTTCTGAGTTCTAGATTTCTGTTGACAGTTATTTTTCAATTGTTTTGTTTTTACATCTCTGTTTTCCCCTTGGGTCTGATTTTGCTACACTTAAAGCAGACACTGTGGAGAAGTATAGTTGCTTGGTCCAATTTGTAATTTAGAATTCTAACCACCTTTTAAATTTTATTTTATGGGAAAGTGCTCAATATGTGCCAAGCACTATTCTAAACACTAAGGGAGACAAAAGTTAATTAAGATGGACACAGTCCCTGCCCCACATGGAGCTCATAGCCTAAATAGGAGAGAGGGCAGGTATTGCATCCCCCCGCCCCATTTTGCAGTTAAGGAAACTGAGACGCAGCGAAGTTGTGACTTACCCAAGGTCACAGAGCAGACAAGTGGCCTAGCTGGAATTAGAACCCAGGTCCACTGACTCTCAGGCCTGTGCTCTTTCCACTAGGCCACATGGATTCCCCAGAAGCCTTCTTAGGAAAGCTGCTGGTGGAAGAGATTTGATTTGAGTCTTGACTGAAGAAATGTGGGGACTTCATCAGGGTGGAAGATTGTTCTAGAAGGATGGGCCCAAATGGGAGAAAGGATTCTGCTATGTTCATAAGAAGCATATTTGGTGAGAACTATCACTACCCAATCATCGTCTTTCTTAGGGAATAGCAGCCAGGAAGAAATGAAAACACTAGTTCGGTGATTTATGATTTGGATTGATGAGACCATCTTTTCTCAAGAACAGAAACACTTTGTGCTATCAGAACGACGGACAAAAGATTGGTTCCAAAGCATGGATAAAGACAGTTGGGTAATATCTGGTTGATAACACAGAAGAGTACATGACTTCACTTTATCTTTTATCCAGAGTGGGATTAAAATGATACAAACCAGATACATGAGGATAACAGCTACTGTTTTAAAGACCTCACTTGTATTTTTTCCAGACAGAAAACAAACCAATTCTCAGGCCTCATCAAAAGATTTAACACTGAGTTCCTTAGGCCTGTCAGATTATTACTAATCTCTGGAATCTTCAGAATGTCTCATTTTCCATGGTCCAAAGTGAAATGGACAAATAGATAACAGACGGACAGATTGCTTAAAGCAGATTAAGATATATGATAAGATGAAGTTTAGAGGTCATGGATGTTGTTGGACTTAATAGGGTGCATTAGTGTAAAGGGTATGTGCAGAAGGCAGATTTGCACACCCATTTTTGATGGTATTTGTTAATAATAATAATAAAAATAACAATAATAATAGTGGTAAGCTCATTGTGGGCAGGGAATGTGTCTGTTTGTTATATTGTACTCCCCCAAATACTTAGTAGAGTGCTTTGCAGACAGTAGGTGCTCAATAAGTACAATTAGATGAATGGATAACTGGTAGTTGTTAAGGATTTACTTTGTGCCAGGCACTGTACTAAGTTCTGGGGTAGATACAAAATCATTCATTCATTCATTCATTCAGTCGCATTTATTGAGCACTCACTGTGTGCAGAGCACTGTACTAAGCACTTGGGAAGTACAAGTGGCAACATATAGAGACGGTCCCTACACAACAACGGGCTCACAGTCTAGAAGAGGGAGAAAAGGCAACAAAACAAAACATATGGACAGGTGTCAAGTCATCAGAATAAATAGAAATAAATCTAGATGCACATCATTAACAAAATAAATAGAATAGTAAATATGTACAAGTAAAATAAATAGAGTAATAAATCTGTACAAGCATATATACAGGTGCTGGTTGGGCACATCTGGCTGGGCACAGTCTACGTCTCACATGGGGCTCCTCACGGCCTTAATTCCCATTTTACAGATGAGGTAACTGATGTGTAGAGAAGTGATTTTCCCGAGGTCACACAACAGAGCCAGGATTAGAACCAAGGTCCTCGGACTCCAAGACCCATGATCTCTCCAATAGAACATGCTGTTACCCATAAGCAGCAGAATTTATGGGAAAATCTTGAGAAAACAGTGTTCTATGATATTTGTCTTCTTCCACTGTTTTGTCCCTCAACTCGGGGGCCAAAAACAACATGGGAATGTGAAGGCAAACAAGGAACTAAGATTGAAGGCAAAATCGGGCCCACTTGGAGGTATTATTACAAGACAAGGACTTTAAAACCCTCCGCTGTCACACTGAAAAGGAATTTCTAGGATAAAAGGAGTGGCAAGACCTGGTGAAAGGAAGTGAGAAAGAAGATCAGCAGAATATAGTTTGGGAACCATGTACCATAAAGAATGATTTATGGTAGGGAAACTTTCTTCATAAGACCCTAAAAAATGCCATTAACGGATCAGATCAATGTCTCTTTTATCCCATTACTCTGTCTTTGACAGAAGTAACAGGATGTTTGGAGAGGCCTGTAGCCTGGAAGCTTGTTGTGTGCAGGGGATGGGTCTACCTACTCTCCTATATTGTATCCATAAAATATTTTGTCTCCCCTTCTAGACTGTAAGCTCAATGCAACCAGGGAACGATGTATTTCATCCTCCAGAGCGCTTTAGTACTGTGCTCTGCGCAAAATAACCATTCAGTAAATATCACTGATTAATTTGTACTCTCCCCTGAATTTAGTTCAATGTCCTGCATACAGTGAGTGCTCAATAAATACGACGGATTGATTGATTTATTGACAGAACACAGGATATCCATCCTAGTTGTTAACTTGGGATATCCAAAATGTGTAACTTTTGTCTCTGCATTCCTAACCATTAGGTACTGTCTGTCTTGAATCCATCCAAAAGTCCTGAGCCCGCTGACATTTTATTTCTGCACCATTTCCTGTGGTAACAAGCTTCATCTGCTCACCACCTGCTGAAGAAGAAGCGTTCCCTTTGGTTTGATTTGAGCCTTCAAGTTTGAAATGCCAAAGAGACCCCTTTGTTTTGATGGTCTGGAATTTAAGGAACAGCGATTCTGTCTTCACCTGCTAGATTATGTCAACTTCGATCACACCCTCTTTTCAGTCTGTTGCTCCAGACTGAAGAGGACTAACCTATTCAGTCCATCCTCAAAGGAGGCCGTCTCCATCCCTCTGATTATTTTGGTAGTTGTCTCCATCCCTCATCCAGCCTCAGAATTCCCCCTTCCTCCCAACTTTTTCCAGAACATTTTTGGTGTTGAAAACCTCTTTTACTCTGCTTTCTCCTTTCCATTTTTTCCTCTAAATCTGCCTGTCTCAGGTAGCAGCATGGAGGAGTACAATGCAATAAGAAGACATGTTTCCAGCCCATAACGAGTTAGAGTGGGATACAGACATTAATATGAATAAATAAGTGTTCTCCCAAGCACTTAGTATAGTGTTCTACACACCATAAGGGCTGAAAAAATACCACCGATTGACTCCAAGACCCTTGCAGAAAAGCCCCTGAGAGCTTCCTGCTGGAATTTGCTCCATCGTCCACAACATAATTATGGTTTCTTCTCTTCTCTGGGAGTCTCTTTTTAGGTGGTCATTCACTGTAGAACCTTTTGGAAGTTTTGCATGTGAAAATAACCTCCAGCCACTTCCTTCTAGATTGTAAGCTCCTAGTGGACAGGGAATGTGTCTACCAATTTGGTTATATTGTACTCTCCCAAGAGCTCAGTACAGTGCTCCGCACGCAGTAAGCACTCAACAAGTAGCACTGCCTGACTGATTGATTCTCTGTTTCCTGCTCCTGCTATAGCTTCTCTTTTCTGGTAGTTATGTTTGCTTCTGGTGGATCAGTGGCTTACCTTCTTCCAGAAAAAGCTTCTGCATCATGCAACCCAACCTTTTTTTTAGTGTTATATGTTAAGTCCTTACTATGTGCCAGGCACTGTACTAAGCGCTGGGGTAGATACAAGCCAATCATATGGGACACAATCCCTGTCCCATATGGGGCTCACAGTCTCAATCTGTCTCCTCCTTGATGTCTGTCTCTCCCCTTCTAGGCTGTGAGCCCATTGTTGGGTAGGGATTGTCTCTATTTGTTGATGAATTGTACTTTCCAAGCGCTTAGTACAGTGCTCTGCACACAGTAAGCACTCAATAAATACGAATGAATGAATGAATTTTACAGAATTTGTTTTAGCAGAACTCAGCTCTCCCAGTACACAGTCTGGTTCTCTTTCCACCAGGCCATGCTGCCTCTCCTTGGTGTTTACTGCTAGTAAAATTGTGAGTGAGAAGAGGAGAATCAGGAAGATGCTGTGTATTTACAAACTCAAAGTTTCCAGTGTCTCTCAGAAAATTACACCTTCCCCAGCCCTATAGTGTCTAGGGTGTGATTGAACTGATTGAAGTGGTTTCTTTTACATTCCTGTCTGCTGTCTAAAGGCTTTATGGCATTTGTCCTATGCTGAACATTCTGTTCTTTCTAGTTCTTAGTATGCCTCCACTCTATCACAAGGGGGAAAAAAAGTTGTCATTCTCTTATCCAAAAAAGAGCTTTTTTTGCAAAATCAGTAGAAGGTTATATAAGGCTTCAGGGTTATAAATAAAACCAGAAATTGTACTGTCCCTTTGGTACGATAGTAAAAACAGTTCTCAGCATGACATAGTTTAGGACTGAAGGAAAGTCTTTCTAGTTTCAGAACAGTTTCTGATGCCTCCAGGAATCCTCACCCATTCAATTTAGCAACTGGAAAAAATAGGATCATTTTTAACACATGGATTTTAGGGGAACAACAAATGATTCTCTCTAATTTAAACAAAACTGTAGCTGGGTCACTGATGATTTTAATATAAAATGATATAACATTTCTCTTTTGGGAATGGAACATTTAGTTTGAAAGGACACAATGAGCCTATAGGTTTGGATGTAACTCACTCTTCTCTATGCTAAGAAATAGTGCCAAGATCCTGAAAGGAAACAGCATAGGAATTAGTTACAGTCATTAAAAGCTTTGATGTTCTAAAATATATTTCCTGGAACTTTTAGGTCTATTACATGTTGCTTTCAATTCCTCTGTGAACTTAAACTTGTCTTTGATTACGGCCTTTCACTTGGAAGAATCTTGTATTATGTCTTTACAAGAGAATTAGAGCAGAGGACTGAAGCTGATATCTGAATATTTGTCCAGGTAAAAGTGGTTTGCCGAGCTGAATGCTTTGGGGTTTTTTTCCCCCTCGGAATAACCTCAGATCATTGACTCAATGTTCTGTCTCACTTTGGCAGGGGGAATTGAGGTTTATTATTCTCAAAGCAATTTTCAGACATATATGATTGTAAAAGGCCTCATGAAAACAAATGGGTCTCTAAATTTCTGCTCTGAAATCTATCAGCTACTCACTGTCATCATTAGCTTTCAGTCACCTTTAAGTTATGAAAAGTGAAGGGTGATTTTTTTTCCAATTAAATGTGATTGGAAAGTTTGTAGGTAGCAGGCAGTTTCAGGAATGAGAGGAGGGTCAGAATATGTCTTATTTTTCTATCTAGGCTATGGATACTTCTAACACCTATCAAACAACAGTATTTATTGAATCTCTAGGCTGTGCAGAGTACTGCATTAAAGTGCTTGGAAAAGTACAGTAGAATTAGTAGACATGCTCTCTGCCCTCAAGTAACTTTCAATCGTGGGATCCCTAATGTGTGGAGAGAAGAATCGGGAGCCTATCAATCAGTCAATGGTATTTGAGCGCTTACTATATGTATGGCACTTTACTAAGCACTCAGGAGAGTACAATACAACAGAATTGGCAGACATGTTCCCTGCCCACAACGAGCTTACAGTCTAGAGGGGGAGACTGACATTAATATAAATAACTTGTAATATGTAATTTCTGGATATGTGGGGTTGAGAATGGGGTGAATATCAAATGCCCAGAGGTCATGGATCCAAGTGCATGGATGATGCAGAAGGGAGAGGGAGCCTGGGAAAAGAGGGCTTAATTAGGGAAAGCCCCTTGTTAGAGACATGATCTTAATAATGCCTTGAAGGTGGGGAGAGTGGTATTCTGGATTGTCTCTATTGCTCTATTGTACTTTCCAAGTGCTTAGTACAGTGCTCTGCACACAATAAGCGCTCAATAAATACGATTGAATGAATGAATCGATCATTGAATTTAAAGCCAATGGCAAGGAGTTTCTGTTTGATGCAGAGGTGGGTGCTCAACCACTTGAGGTTCTTCAGGAATGGGGAGACATGGATTGAAAGTTATTTTGAGAAAAATGATCTGTATAAGAGAGTGAAGTATAGGCAGGAGGCAGAAAGGGCAGCAAGGAGGCAGTTGCAGTAATCAAGGCAGGCTAGGATAAGTGCTTGGATCAGAATGGTAGTAATATGGGTGGAAAGAGCACAGGACTAGAAAACAAGAAACCTGGATTCTATTTGCCATGCTGCCATTTGTCTGCTGAATGACTATGGGAAAGTCGCTTAAATTCTCTGTGTCTCAGTTTCATCATCTATAAAACTCACTCTCCCTAGCCCCTTAGATTATGAGTCCTGTGTGGGGTAGGGACTGTGTTAGACCTGACTGAATTGTATCTACCCCAGCACTTAGTACAGTCCTTGGCACCTAGTCAGTGCTCAATAAGTGTGGACTATTGGATAGAGCATGGGCCTGGGAGTCTGAAGGGCCTGAATTCTAATAATAATAAAAATAATAATAATGATGGCATTTATTAAGCACTTACTATGTGCAAAGCACTGTTCTAAGCACTGGGGAGGTTACAAGGTGATCAGGTTGTCCCACGGGGGGCTCACAGTCATCATCCCCATTTTTACAGATGAGGGAACTGAGGCACAGAGAAGTCAAGTGTCTTGCCCAAAGTCACACAGCTGATAATTGGCAGAGCCAGAATTTGAACCCATGACCTCTGACTCCAAAGCCCATGCTCTTTTCCACTGAGCCACGCTGCTTCTCTAATACTCTCTCTCCCCATCCCCCTGCCTTACCTCCCCCCTCCCCACAGCACCTGTATATATGTATATATGTTTGTACATATTCATCACTCTATTTATTTATTTATTTTACTTGTATATATTTATTCTATTTATTTTATTTGGTTTATATGTTTTGTTTTGTTGTCTGTCTCCCCCTTCTAGTCTGTGAGCCCGCTGTTGGGTAGGGACCGTCTCTAAATGTTGCAAACTTGTACTACCCAAGCACTTAGTACAGTGCTCTGCACACAGTAAGCGCTCAATAAATACAATTGGATGAAGGAATGAATGAATAATACCAGCTCCACCACCTGTCTGCTCTGTGACCTCAGGAAAGTACTTAACTTCTCTGTGCCTTAGTAAACTAATCTGACAGTGGGGATAAAGGCTATAAGCCCTATGTGGGAGAGGGACTGTGGTCAACTTGATTACCTTGTATCTACCCCAAGCGCTATAGTACAGTGCTCTGCACACAGTAAGCGCTCAATAAATACGATTGATTGATTACCCCAGCATTTGGTAAAGCGCAAAATTGGGTTGGACACACTCTCTGTCCTACATGGGGTTCACAGTCTCAAATCCCCATTTTACAGTTAACTGAGGCACAGAGGAACGAAATAATATGCCTAGGTTCACACAGCAAACAAGCAGAGGAACCTGGATTTGAACTCATGACCTTCTGAGTCCCAGGCCCAAACTCTATTCATTTAACTACGGCCCACTCTCCCCGGTGTTGGTCGAACAGCTTGGAAAATCAGTGGTGGTGTCAGTGAGGAGCCCAAGTTGTACGGGCTTTGGAGTCAGTGGTCATGGGTTCAAATCCCGGCTCCACCACTTGTCAGCTGTGTGACTTTGGGCAAGTCACGTCACTTCTCTGTGCCTCAGTTCCCTCGTCTGTAAAATGGGGATTGACTGTGAGCACCATATGGGACAACCTGATCACCTTGTAACCTCCCCAGTGCTTAGAACAGTGCTTTGCACATAGTAAGTGCTTAATAAATACCATTATTATTATTAGTATTATTATTTAGCTCAACATTTGCTCTATAATCTTTCAGGTTGGTCTATCACTAATGCCAAGAGCTCCACCAATGTCTGTCAATGTCCCAAAGATACTGTAAGCTCCTTGAAGTCCTTCAGGGCTCTCCGTATGTAGGCCCAAACTAAATTCAGACGACATTGATGATGATAACCCGCCAGCTTTTGAGTGGAAGGCCTCGTAGCAGGTCTGGTTCATCACTGACCTAGATTTGGGCTGATTGAACTTGTCAAGTTGCTTTCAATTTTCATAAACATCAACAATTGGGATGCATCGACAGTTGACTTTTTAACATTTGATTTCAGAGTTTATGCTCGGCGGTTTAGGAATAAAAGTAAGATTCAGTCTTTTGGCCAGACACGTGTTAGTGGTTAGAAATAATGAGCTTTTCACTTCTTCAGTCTTTAAACATGTGCAACTGTTTTAATTTTGCATCTTAAGAAAATGTTTTTCTGACCTCTTCAACCAAAAGTCCATAATCTCTATTTAAATCTTGAATTACGACAACATTTCAGGTACCTATTAGAGAGACATTATTTTGAACTTGCCCTCAAGCCGAAAACAAAGTAATATTTAGATGATTCTCTGGGTTGACTCTAAGGAAGCTTAACTTAACCTGTCTTAAAATGTGTCCAATTTCCTCCGCTCCTCTCCAAGGTCTAGAATTGCCAGATAACAGAAGCGTTCAGATAATAATAATAGTAATAATGGTTTTTGTTAAATGTTTACTAAATGCCAAGCACTGTAACAAGTACAGGGGTAGATGCAATTTAATCAGATTGGATATAGTCCTTATCCCACATGGGACTCACAGTCTAAGGAGAAAGACAAACAACTCATCCCCAGTTTTACAGTCTAGGAAACGGACACAGAGAAGGTAAGTGATTTACCCAAGGACACAGAGCAGGCAAATGATGGAAGAGGGAAGAGAACTCAGTATCTTTCTTTAAATGGTATTTCTTAAGCATTTACTATGTGCCAGTCACTATACTAACACTGGGGTAGATCCAAGCAAATCAGGTTGGACACAGTTCATGTCCCATATGGGGCTCACAGTCTTAATCCCTATTTTACAGGTGAGGGAACTGAGACCAAGAGAAGTGAAGTGACTTGCTCAAGGTCACACAGCAGACAAGTGGCGGAGCTGGGATTCGAACCCAGGCCCTTCGGACTCCAAGACGAGTGCCCTATCCATTAGAGCACACTGTCCCCGGGCCCTCAACTCCCTCACACTTGTAACATTCCCTGACGCATAGTAAGTGCTTAACAAATACCATTAAAAAATCTATATAAATATTGAGTGAGAATGCCAGAAATTAAGGTCTCTGGAATGGTGCCAATTCCATGCTTTTAGCTTAGAAACCAACCACCTCCTTATTATTTTTGGGGGGCCAACATCTGGGGCCATTTTGATTTGCCTCCAGTACAAGTTCCACTTATCCTGATCAGTCCTCTGACTCTTAATATATTGAGGCTCCTCTGCTCTAACTCTCATCCTTGAGTGCTGAGGGAACCGTGGGGCTTCGGGAGCCTGAAAGGACATTTCAGCTCAGTGGAGAAGGCAAATTCATTCACTGCTCATCAAACTGGGTGTAAAGTTCTTGGGAAATCAGCAAGAAAGCTGAGCCAAGACCAAAGCCATATATGATTATATGTATGTATATGTATATATATGTGTATATCTGGGTAATTTGGACTGATTTGCAACTGGTAAAAATCTTGCTATGGTTGACATTCCTGGGACTTGATGTTCAACCAAGTTTGACAGTGTGTTTAGAAGACTGGCCATTACAATTGCCCTATGGATTTATAGTTTGGTCTTAATCTTGATGTTAAATAGATGCCTCACCCTGCCTTTCAGTATTCCAGCAGCCATGCAAAATTTATTTCTTGGATTTTTTTACTTTTGGGTATCCTTGTGTCCAGAGAGCAGAATTTAGTGGAAACAAGGATTAGAACCCAGGTCTTTCTCGACTTCCAGGTTCGTGCTCTACTCATTAGACCACACTGTTTCTAAGCCCGGAAGCCCCATGTAGAACAGGGACTGTGTCTGATCTAATTATCATGTATCTACTCCAGTGCTTTGTACAGTGCGTGGCATACAGTAGGTGCTTAACACCTGCCACAGTGATTATTATTATTATTTTTGTGAACTTTGAGTGTTTCGGTAGTGGTGAAACCTGTAGTCACCCTTGACTGTAAATTCATCCCTCCAAACAGTTCGTTATGGGCAGGAAACCTGTGTGCTAACTCTGTTGTATTGTACTTTCCCAGGTGTTTAATACAGTGCTCTGCACAGAGTAAGTGCTCAATAAATACCACTGATTGATTGGTTATAGGTTCTGAGTTAAGATAATAGTGATGGTCTAGAAGCAGCGTAGCTTAGTGGATAGAGCACAGGCCTAAGAGTCAGAAGGACTTGCACAGATTTTTTACTCTATTTATTTTACTTGTACGTATTTACTATTCTATTTATTTTGTTAATGATGTGCATTTAGCTTTAATTCTATTTGTTCTGACGACTTGACACCTGTCCACATGTTTTGTTTTGTTGTCTGTCTCCCCTTCTAGACTGTGAGCCTGTAGTTGGGTAGGGATCATCTCTGTGTGTTGCCAACTTGTACTTCCCAAGCACTTAGTACAGTGTTCTGCACACAGTAAGCGCTCAATAAATATAACTGAATGAATGAATGAATGCCTTGGGTTGTAATCCCGACTGCACCACATGTCTGTTATGTGACCTTCGGCAAATCACTTCACTTCTCTGTGCCTCAGTTACTTCTTCTGTAAAATGGGGAGAAGAGTGAGAGTCCCATATGGGGCAGGAACTGTGTCCTACCTGATTGGCTTGTCTTTACCCCAGCACTTAGAACAGTGCTTGGCACATAGTAAGTGTTTAACCGGTACCATAATTATTATTCTTATTATTATTTTGAAGTGTTATCTAAAATTCTCTCCTGCCCCTTCCCCTGAGGCCCACTGTGGTCAAAGACCTGCTCTGAGATTTAGAAAAGCCAGAGGTTAACAGTGGACTAATTTTTAACAAAGTGCCATCATGATCCTAGATCATTATTTGGTAGCCAAGACTGTGATGTGTACCAGACTCCCTGGGTCTGGATATCCCCCAGGCCCTGCACATTCGGTGTCTGGCAAAAGGTTTGATTATGATTTCTTGAGTTTACGTCATTGTGTGGCTTGTGAAAAAGTGGCCCGAGAATCAGTCCTGACTCAATCCTCTTCGTTCCTCGTCTGCGCACTTTACATTCCTGCCGATTTTCCAGTTCAGATGAATCTGGGAAAAATGAAACCTCGGCTCCTCTGGGCACATTCCCTTTGTGTGAGGTTGGAAATCCCAATCCTTTCGGGAAGGAGACTGAGGAATATAAATGGATGACCGTCCAGCTGGACCTTGTCAGAAGAGGCACATTCTCTCCCACTGCAACCTAGCCCGCTCACTTCACTTTTCTAATGCCAGCACACTGGTGCTCAGCTCTCTAGTTGTTGACAGCTAACATCTTCTCTCCCGCCTGGATCTTTCTTCCCCTTCACAGTAGCAAACCGCCACTCTCCTCACCTTTAAGGCTCTACTGAAATCGCGTCTCTTTCAGGAAACCTTTCCTGGCGATTCTCTCATCTCTAATGCCATTGTGCCTCTTGCTCACAACCTCCCTCCAGCCCAGAACTTACTCTCCCATCACAATAACATAT
Source organism: Tachyglossus aculeatus (assembly GCF_015852505.1). Classification (NCBI taxonomy): domain Eukaryota; kingdom Metazoa; phylum Chordata; class Mammalia; order Monotremata; family Tachyglossidae; genus Tachyglossus; species Tachyglossus aculeatus. The sequence goes on along the minus strand of NC_052084.1, from coordinate 28,749,580 downwards.
TGTCGCTCGCCTCATCTTCAAGGCCCTACTGAAATAACATCGCTTCCATAAAGCCTTCCCTGATTAGTGTCTCATCTCTCCTCCCTGTTTCCCTACTACTGCATTACCTGTTACCTACGCACTTGATTCAGACTTAAGCACTTTATAGCCCTTATGAACATATCTTTAAAATTCGTTCCTTCTCCCTACCTGAAATTCGTTTTAATGTCTGTCTTCCACTCAACAAACCAATAATTCACTGAATGATTGAGAGAGAAAAACTCAAGAAAGATGAGGCCAGATGAGTACAGGAGGGTAATCATTTTCTGGCAGGGAAAGAAGAGGTTTTTTTATTTGTTTTGATGGCATTTGTTAAGTGCTTACTTTATAGCCCTTATGAACATATCTTTAAAATTTGTTCCTTCTCCCTACCTGAAATTTGTTTTAATGTCTGTCTTCAATTAATACACCAATAATTCCCTGACTGATTGAGAGAGAAAAACTCAAGAAAGCAGAGGCCAGAGGAGTACAGGAGGGTAATCATTTTCTGGCAGGGAAAGAAGAGGTTTTTTTATTTGTTTGTTTTGATGGCGTTTGTTAGTACCAGGTGCTGTACTAATTTCTGGGGTAGATACAAGCTAAACAGGTTGGTGGACACAGTCTATGTCCCACATGGGCTCACAGTCTTAATCCCTGTTTTACAGATGAGCTAACTGAGGCCCAGAAAAGTTAAGTGATTCATCCAAGGTCTGACAAAAAGCACTGGGGTAGAGACAAGTTATTAAGGCTGGGCTCCTATAGGGTTCACAAGTCTACTTACTGCAGAGGATGTTTCTTTAAGAGTCCCCATGCCTGTTTGTCCCAAGCAAACCCTGTGAGCCTATTTCACTTTTCTCTTTGTTGATTTATGCATTTTTGAGTGTAGGCTCAAAATACCCTTTTCTTTTTTCTGAGTTTTTTCCTCGGTGACTCATGGATGGCTCCCGAAGACAAGCAAGTGTTTTTTCGGTCAGGTTTTATTTTCCTTCTGGTTTGGTTGTACTTTGTTTTTAATGAGTTCATAAAATTTAGTGTTAATCAGGGTTCAGAAACGATTTCAACTTCATAATTTCCAGAAACTCCTCCGACCCAGTCAAAACCCGCTGTAAATTTTCCTTGGGTTTCAAATAAGTCACGCCAAGTATCTTGAAATTCCAGTGATTGAGGAACTTCTCAACACCACAAGCTCCTCAGAGGATCTAGGGCGTAACTATCATAGGCAGGAATATCTGACTCTTTGTACCCTCCTAAATATGGAGCCTACAAAACAATCTGTGATTGAGACACATGTATACTGAATACAGTTTGGTTTTGGACATTGCAGGTGGCAGTCTCGGTATAATTACGTCCTTTGTCCTTAGGGTGGATACAAGATCATCAGGTTGGACGCAGTCCATGTCCAACACGGGCTTCCAGTCAATCCCATTTTACAGAGGAGGGGACTGAGGCACAGAGAAGTGAAGTGACTTGCCTGACATCACTCAGCAGCCAAGTGGCAGAGTTAGGATTAGAAGCCAGGTCCTTCCGACTTCCAGATCTGAGCTCTATCCACTAGGCAACACTGCTATGAGCCCCATGAGGGACAGGGACTCCAACCTGATTAACTTGTATCTACCCCAGCGCTTAGAACAGTTCCTGGCACATAGTAAGCTCTTAAATAGCATTTAAAAAAAGGACAGAAAGGGGGCTCTTTATCACCAACTTACGTTATATTCTCCCAGGTGCTTAGTACAATGCTCTCCCTTAGAAAGCACTCAATAAATATGATTGATTGATTGATTGGCTCAGAGTCCATACCACAAAGGTTTGGGTCCAGTAGGGAAGAGAGTGAGTTTTAACCATCTGAGTGGTAGCCCAAAGAGATGGTGAGCCAGGGGAAAAAGTATATCTCCATGAAATGCTGTGGGCTCTGTCTTTATTCAAAAGGCTGCCTCGGGACACAGCACCATGGTGAATTTATTAATCTAGTTGAAGGATTTGTTTTTTATTGTTAAAGCCTGTCACCACATCTTAAAGAGTGACTCACTTTCCACAGTTCATGATTCCAATTACCCTTTATGGGCACCATTCTCCTTCCGAGAGACCTGGGATTCTTTGAAACCTTTCCTCCATCCCCCCTCAATCTGAAATTATGCACAGAACTCCCCCATTGCTAAAGGTCTTGTGGTCCACTTAATACATCCAGTCCCTAAATGACCTCTTGCCCTATAAGCTCATTGTGGGCAGGGAATGGGTCTGCTTATTATTATATTATACTCTCCCAAGCACTTAGTACAGTGCTTTGCACACAGTAAACTCTTGATAAAATACGAATGAATGAATGAAGAGGCATCCAGCAGGAACTCTGACCTTGAATCCATCAAAAAATGGTATTTATTGAGCACTTACTATATGCCAAGCACCGTACTCGTTGCTTGAAATAAATCCAATGTCTTTGCTTCACAATCAATTGTATTTATTGAGGACTTACTGTGTACCAGATGCTTGAAAATAAATCTAACATCTTTGCTTGACAAAAGACCAGTGTTTTTGCATGACAACAAATCCACCAGTGGTATTTATTGAGCAGTTACTATGTGCTAAGTACTGTACTAGATTCTTGAAAATAGATCCCAAGTCTTTGCTTCACAATCAATCAGTGGCATTTTTTGAGAGCTTATTGTGTGTCAGGTGCTTGAAAATAGAACCAGTGTGCTTGCGTGACAACCAATCAATGGTATTCATTGAGCACTTCGTGTGCTGAGCACTGTACTAATTGCTTGAACATAGATCCAATATCTTTGCTTGACAGTCAATGAATCAGTGGTATTTACTGAGCGCTTACCATGTCGCAGGTGCTTGAATGTAGATCCAATATGTTTGCTTGACAATTAATGATATATATCGGGCACTTATTGTGTGCTGAGTATTGTACTCGGTGCTTGAAAATAGATCCTGTGTCCTTGGGTCACAATCAATAGTATTTATTGATCTCTGACACTGTGCAGACCATGGTACTAAGCACTGAGAGACAGTAATAGAGTTTGGTAGGTTCAATCTTGGCCCTCCAGAGGTTGACAGATTATGTTCATTATTCATCCAATCTTCAATGAAATGTACTGAGCTGTCTTTACTGCATATAGAAAAGGATGAGCTGTGGGCTCCAAGTACACAGAGAGCAATGAAGAATTTTTTTTATGGTATTTGTTAAGCGCTTACTATGTATCATGCACTGTACCAAGCTCTGGGATGGATACAAGATAATCAGGTTGGACACAGTCCATGTCCCACATGGGGCTCACAGTGTTAATCCCCATTTTACAGATGAGGGAGCTGTGGCCCAGACAAGCCAAGTGACTTGTTCAAGGTCACATAGCCGATAAATAGTGGAGCTGGGATTAGGACCCACGTCCTCTAATTCCCAGGTCCGTGCTCTATCCATTAGACTACGTGGCTTCTCGTTGAGGTAAAGGTAGTGACATTTAAACAACAGAAGAGGCCCGGTCTATGTTCTAATCTGTGATAACAGGGAGGGTTTGGTTTGGAGATGCTCCTTTTTGGACAGGCAGGTTTAGAATATTAAAATTTATGATAAACAGAGAGCAGCCACTGCCCAGAAAATTGTGAAATAGTCCCATTTTAACAAAGTAACAATTTAACATGAAAGACTGAAATTCTTGGTCAGTAGCTAAATTGAACAATACTGGGCTTCAGCATCTGACAGCTAATGAGCCACATGGTTTTCATTTTTCAAATGTTAGAGAATCCAGTTTTTAGCCACATTAACTGAGCACTCTTCTGAGGGGAGGCCTGAAAATCAGCCTCTCCAGATGAAATGCAGCTCAAGAATTAAACTAAAAACACAGAGTTTTATGTCTCTTTAATTCAATTCAAGTCTTTTGTTACAAACCAAATGTGAGCATGTCACTTTTGCCATGGGCATGCAGTCACCTTGCATTTTAAGCCAAACTTATTTACCCCACTGTAAATATAACCTAAACCATGCCACTGGAAAATCAACAGCTTAGAGAAATGTGGTCCATTAAATTGTCATGCTTCAGTTTGGGAGACTTCTCTGGGCAATTGCTAGTTCATTTCCTCCCTCTTTTATACCAAACACTAGTTACAAAGAGAAGGTCTTTGTCCCACTTTCCTGGAAGCTGTGTGGCTCCGTGCGGGCCTAGAAGTCAAAGGAACTAGGTTCTAATTCTGAATCCTCCGTTCACCTGCTATGTGACTTTGGGGAAATCATTTGACGTCTCTGTGGCTCAGTTTCCTCTTCTGCAAAAATGGGGATTCAGTGTATGTTCTTCACACTAAACTGTGAGCCATGCATAGGGCCTATCTTGTATCTACTCCAGTGCTTAGTACAGCACGTGGAGTACTGCATTTTACTTACTGCAAATACTATCATTATTGATTAGCACTTACTATATGCCAGCTTCTGTTCTAAGCATTGGGGTAAATACGAGCTAATCAGATGTGACATAGTCCCAGCCCCACATGGGGCTCACAGTCTTAATCCCCATTTGACAGACAAGGTCACACTGAGCCCCAGAGAAGTGAAGTGACTTGCCCAAGGCCACATAGCAGACAAGTGGCCGAGCCGGGATTAGAACCCACATCCTTTTGACTCGCAGGCTTGGGCTCTATCCAGTAGGCCATGCTGCTTCTCTAAATTATTTTTGTTTGGTCACCCATTAGAGAGTAAGCTTGAAGGCAGGGACCATGTGTCTTAGTAAAGTGCTCTGCACACAGTCAATAAATAAATAAATACTCAATAAATACGAATGAATGAATATGTCTTTGCAATTGTTTGCTCTCTCTTAAAGCCTTTATACAGTGTCTAGCAATCAGAGCATGCTTAATAAGTGACATTCATGATGATGATGAAGATTTCAAAGTGAAGTATATGCCTATCCATCGTATATACCGATTCAACTTTCCTCCAGATGTATCCTGCACCTTCTCCTTGGAATGCATCTAAAGCAAATACAGTCTCTTTAATTTCCTTTCGGTCCTGGTGCTATTGATGGCTCCGGTTTCACTGTCACATTTTAATAATAGTGTTTTATTGTTGAATTTAACTTGAGAGTTTCTGTCTATTTTTGACTTGTACACGTGGGTCTACTATTAACTTTCAATCTGCCGGGTGACATTAAAGATATAATAATAGCATTTATTAAGCACTTACTATGTGCAGAGCACTGTTCTAAGCACTGGGAAGGTTACAAGGTGATCAGGTTGTCCCACGTGGGGCTCACAGTTTTCATCCCCATTTTACAGATGAGGTAACTGATGCCCAGAGAAGTGAAGTGACTTGCCCAAAATCACACAGCTGACAACTGGCGGAGCCAGGATTTGAACCCATGACCTCTGACCCCAAAGCCCGTGCTCTTTCCACTGAGCCACGTTGCTTCTCTTATTACTGCCTTAGTCTTGCGCTCCAAAGTGTCCAAAGTGTCCAAGTCAAGTGTCCAAGCACATTAGCCCTTGAGGCTCATGCTCTGATGACATACTTGGAAGTAGATTGTGGGTATTTTGGTAGGTTGACTCATTTAGGCTTGTTAAAAGAACAGCATCTGCCTTAATACAGAACGTACTTAGTCTGCACCAATGAAGGCGTTAGATTCAGTGAATAATTGTGGTATTTGTCGAGCACTCGGTAGAGGCCAGGCACTGTGCTGAGCACTGGGGTAGATACAAGATAAGCTGAGTGGACACGACGGTCCCTGGGCCACAGAGGGCTCGCAGTTTAAGAAGACTTCGTTGCAGATGAGGAAAATCAGCCTCTCCAGAAATGCAGCTCAAGAATTAAACTAAAAACACAAGGTTTTATTTTGCAGATGAGGAAGCTGAGGCCCAGATGTTAAATGACTTACTCAAGATCACACAACAGGCAAAGGCAGAGTCAGGTTTAGAACCCAGATCACTTGACTCCCAGGGCCATGATCTTTCCATTCGACCAAGCAATGGGGAGAACTGGCTATCCTGACCCCATTCCCAGGCCAAGGAGAAAAATGATTTATTTAAGTTCTGGGATCCCGAACTCTATGGCAAATTCATTTTCTCTGTTCAGAGGCAACCTAGTACTCCCTAGCCACTGAAATAAGCACTCCTACATATTTAATCTGCTATTTTTACTCTTCCTTCGCAGCCCCTAAAAACCTGCCTCCGTCTTAGTTCAAGCATCAGGGCAATCTCTGCTTTCAAAGTTTCACCAATAGGGTTATTTCTGTAAGGGGCTTGTGAACTCAACTGCTCCTGTAATCTGTAAACCCCCCTTGGGCAAGGATTGGGTTTATCTACTCTTTTGAACTGTGCTCTCTCAAGTGCTCAGTATAGTGCTCTGCACACAATAAGAGCTCAATAAATACCACTGATTGATTGATAACTCACCTTTGTCCAGTGACCCTTTCCCAGCTGCTGGGGATTTTATGAGCCACCAGTCCCATGCAGGGACTGTGTCCGATTTGCTTATATTGAATTTACAGTGTTTGACACAAAGTTCTTAATTATTATTATCATTAAGCACTTAGTACAGTGCTCTGTACACAGAAAGCTCTCAATAAATATGATTGAATGAATGAATTATTATTATTATTATTCCGGTTGTTGTTGTTATTGGTCCCTCACCACCTAATAATAACAATGATGATGATGGTACTTGTTAGGCAGCACTTCCTATGTGCCAAGCTCTGTTCTAAGTACTGGGGTAGATACAAGTTAATCAGGTTGGATACAGTCCCTTTCCCACATGGGGCTACACTCTTAATCCTCATTTTACAGATGTGGGAACTGAGGCCCAGAGAAGTGAAGGGCTTGCCCAAGGTCACACAGCAGACACGTCGCAGAGTCAGGATTAGAACCCAGGTCCTTCTGATGCCCAGGCCTATGTTCTATCCACTAGGCCCCACCCCTTCTCACTGGATTGGGAGATTCCTACATGTCTGGGATTGTGTCAGTTCAATCAATCAGTGTGTTTATTGAGTGCTTACTATGTGCAGTGCACTGTACTAAGCACTTGAGAGAGTGTGAAACAACGAAATTGAGTTTTCAGTTCTTACCTCAGGGCTTACGTGCGTATGATCCGGAAATGATTTTGAAACGTGGTCCGATAATATAGACCTACATTTAAACAGTTTATCAGTGTTGGGACCAAAGCAGATCAGTCTTCCTGGATGGGCGACTCCCTCATCATTCATTTCATTCTCTCAATCCTATTTATTGAGCGCTTACTGTGTGCAGAGCACTGTACTAAGCGCTTGGAAATAATCATGATAATGATAGAGGCCTTCCCAGATTGAGCCCCTTCTTTCCTCTCCCCCTCGTCCCCCTCTCCATCCCCCCGCCTTACCGCCTTCCCCTCCCCACAGCACCTGTATATATGTATATATGGTTGTACATATTTATTACTCTGTTTATTTATTTATTTATTTATTTATTTTACTTGTACATTTCTATCCTACTTATTTTATTTTGTTGGTATGTTTGGTTCTGTTCTCTGTCTCCCCCTTTTGGACTGTGAGCCCACTATCGGGTAGGGACTGTCTCTATGTGATGCCAATTTGTACTTCCCAAGCGCTTAGTACAGTGCTCTGCACATAGTAAGCGCTCAATAAATACGATTGATTGATTGATTGATTGATAGTGACACCAAGAGAAAGGAAGAAAAATAGAGCTAGGCACTACGAGGAATAAACACAACCAGGCAGCAGGGGGCAGACTTTACATGCACATGATATAAAGGGACTGTCAATCAAAATTTGCTTTTTAAATAATAATAATAATAGAATTTGTTCAGCGCTTACTGTGTGCCAGGCACTGTACTAAACGCTGGGGGTGAATACAAAGTTGGACTCAGTCCCTATCCCTCACCATCTCCATCCCCATTTTACAGCATGGCTCAGTGGAAAGAGCCTGAGCTTTGGAGTCCGAGGTCATGGGTTCAAATCCCTGCTCCGCCACTTGTCAGCTGTGTGATTTTGGGCAACTCACTTAACTTCTCTGTGCCTCAGTTCCCTCATCTGTAAAATGGGGATTCAGACTGGGAGCCCCCTGTGGGACAACCTGATCACCTTGTATCCCCCCAGAACTTAGAACAGTGCTTAGCACATAGTAAGCGCTTAATAAAAATGCCATTATTATAAGCACTTAACAAATACCATTATCATGATGATGATGATTATTATACCAAGAGAGCGGCAGAAGCATAAATTCATAGGGAGAACCATCTTCATTAGGAAAGCAGCAGGGATTTTCCCGTTGCTGTGCTTCATTGTACCTTGAACATTTCACATATCAATGTCAAAGTTTCAGCTGCTAACCTCTTGAGTCCCAAATTAAAGCCAGGTGGCTGTCCGTCTCCAGAAGTCCTTAAAGTGTTGTTACCACCCCGTAAATATAAAAATGAGCCTCTCTTGGATGAACATTCCCATCTCCTCTTCGGACTGTATATTTAGAAAGAAAACGATCTCATGCATGTAGCTCTCTGAAGAGCGCGCCGCAGAAGCTGTCAAAAGTTGTGGAAAAACGGGATCATTTGTAATGCTCAGACGGAAATTCGTAACCACACAGCTCTCTCCTTGCTTTAGCCAATGACACTATGTCATCGGGAGACAGTGAAGACGACATGATCCTTAGTGGGGGCAGGAGACAACTGCCTTTACTCTGCTTTATTCGGCGGCCTTAATGGATTTTCCATTCCACCGAGGGCTGGAAACTGGATTGCCTGGAAGAACTGAGTCACCAAGGGGTCCTTGAGCCCCCGTGAGATAGAAGTGCCTCTTCCCTCCTAGAGAGAGCTCTGGTCAGCTCTGGAGGCCGAGGGACTCTGATTTTGTGGGCAGGAGTTGACAACTCTGAGAAACAGGTGACGTACTCAGGGAGGGTGAGGCGAGCAGGGAAGTCGAGGAAGCAAGAGGAGAGAAGGAAGGGACTAAGGTTTGGCATGGTTCATTCTAAACTTCAAACAGAATTCCCAGAGATTTTTCTCCTTTTGTTAGGGTATTTGTGAAGCATTTACGAGCCAGGCACTCTTCTAAGAGCTGGGGTAGGTACATGCTAATTAGGTTGGACATGGTCCCTGTCCCACACGGGGGTCACAGTCTTAGCCCCATTTTACAGATGAGGGTACTGAGGTCCGAGAAGTGAAGTGACTAACCCAAGGTCACTCAGCAGACAAGTGGCGGAGCTGGGATTAGAACCCCGGTCCTTCTAACTTCCAGGCCTGTGTTCTGCTCACTATGATGATGAGCAATCAATTATAGTTATTGAGCGCTTACTATGTGCAGAGTACTGTACTAAGTGCTGGGGAGATACAAGGTGATGCTGGGGAGATTATCCACAAACGTAACTTCTGAGATTCCTTGGGGAGCAACATTTCTTGCTCTGATGGTTAATGTCCTGATCTGCTTAGGTTGAGAACTTGACCTTACAGCTTAATAATAATAATTAATGATTATGGTACTTGTTAAGCACTTACTACGTGCCGAGCACTGTTCTAAGAGCTGGGGTAGATACAAGTTAATCAGGTTGGACACAGTCCCTGTCCCACATAGGGCTCACAGTCTTAATCCCCATTTTACAGATAAGGTAACTGAGGCCCAGAAAAGTGACATGACTTTCCCAAGATCACACAGCAGAGAAGTGGTGGAGCCGAGATTAGAACTCAGGTCCTTCTGACTCTCAGGACTGTGTTCTATCCACTAAAGCCATGCTGCATCTGGCTTCCTTTTTTATCCCAATCTTTCCTTCTCTGCTTCAAATGTTTCTCTTTGGATTTATAGTCCCATTACGGCTTCAGATTTCCTCTCCAACCTTTCCCCCTACTTCACTCAGAGCAATGGGGACTGGGAATCAGGAAGCTTGGATTCTAATCCCAGCCGTGTGACCTTGGGCAAATCACTTAACATTTGCCTATAGCTCAGTTTTCTCATCTGTAAAAGGAAGATTTGAGCCTCATCTGGGATAGGGACTGATGATCTTGGATCTACCCCTGTACCTAGGACAGTGCTTGGCACATAGCGGGTGCTTAACAAATACCACATTTATTTTACCAGGATGAAATATTAGAATAAATCAGAATGAATAAACTAATGTAGGATTAAATATGCATATGTATATAAGTGCTGAGGATGAATATAAATCTTGTCGCCAAAGTCCTAAGGTCACATTTTCGGGCCCCATTTAACCCCACTACTCTTTATCAATCAATTTATTGAATTTACTGAGCACTTACTGTGTGCAGAGCACTATGCTTAAGCGCTTGGGAGAACACAATACAACAGAATTGGCAGACATGATCCCTGCCCACGACGAGCTTAAAGTCTAGAGAGGAGTCAGACATTACTATGACTAGGCTTTCAATCACATTGCCGAAGTTCATGTCCAAAACAAGAAATCCCCGTCTTCCCCACCAAATGCTGCTCTCCCTGTGTCTCTCCCAGCACTGTAGACAGCACTACCATCCTTCTTGCCTTATATGTTTTTGATACTGTCCTCAACTCATCTCTCTCACTCAACCAACATATTCGATCTGTCACCCAAACCCATCCATCCCTTCACACTGCTAAACACCACCCTTTTCTCTTCATCCAAACTGCTTCCATGCTGATAATAATAATAATAATAATGGCATTTATTAAGTGCTTACTATGTGCAAAGCACTGTTCTAAGCACAGGGGAGGAGGTTACAAGGTGATCAGGTTGTCCCACGGGGGGCTCACAGTCTTAATCCCCATTTTACAGATGAGGTCACTGAGTCACAGAGAAGTTAAACGACTTGCTCAAAGTCACACAGCTGACAATTGGCGGAGCAGGGATTTGAACCCATGACCTCTGACTTCAAAGCCTGGGCTCTTTCCACTGAGCCACACTGCCTCTGATCCAAGCCCTTACCCTATTCAGCCTTGACTACTGCATCAGCCTCCTCGTTGACCTCCCTGCCATCTGTCTTTCTCCACTTTAGTCTTAGTTTCACTCTGCTGCCCTGATCATTTTTTTTTTTAAAAAAAGTTCAGTCCAGGTCTCCTCTCTCTTCAAGAACCTCCAGTGCTTGCCCATCCACTGTGCCCATTAAGCAGAAACTCCTTACCATCAACTTTAAATCCATCAATGATAAATGGCCAACTTGTACTTCCCAAGCACTTAGTACAGTGCTCCACACACAGTAAGCACTCAATAAATATGATTGAATGAATGAATGAATCAAACTAATCAGGTTGGATACAATCCATGACTTACATGGGGCTCACAGTCTTCATCCCCATTTTACAGATGAGGCAACTGAGGCCCAGAGAAGTGACATGCCTAAGGTCACTCAGCAGACAAGTGGAGGAGGGGGGATTAGAACCCATGACCTTCTGATTCCCATGTCCATGCTGTAGCCACTACACCATGTTGCTTCAGAAATGTGTATGATGTTGCATGTCTCTCCTGGTTTTACATTCATGAGGGCCCTCAGTGGTCACCAGGGTCCACCCTGATGAATGGCCAGTTTGCGTGAAGCTGGCAGAGGGGTAGTTTAATAATAATAATAGTAATAGTGGTACTTGCTAAGTGCTTACTATTTGCCAAGCACTGTTCTAAGCGCTGGGGTAGATACATGGTAATCAGGTTGTCCCACATGGGGCTCACATTCTTAATCTCCATTTCACAGATGAGATAGCTGAGGCCTAGGGAAGTTAAGTGACTTGCCCAAAATCACACAGCTGACAAGTGGTAGAGCCAGGATTAGAACCCATGACCTCTGACTCTCAAGCCCTTGCACTTTCCGCTAAACCATGCTGCTTCTCTTGTGTACTTCTGTACATAAGTTTGTATGTACTTCTTTTACATGGTATTTATTAGGTACTAACTGTATGCCCGGTAGTGTACTAAGCACTGGGGTGAATACCATCTAGCCAGGTTGAACACAGTCCCTGCGGGGCTCAAGATCTCAATCCCCATTTTGCAAATAAGGTAACTGAGGCACTGAGAGAAGTGAAGCGACCTGTCCAAGGACACACAGCAGACAAGTGGCGGAGAGGGATTAGAATCCAGGTCCTCTGACTCCAATGTTCATGTCCACTAGACCCTGCTGCTTCTCATCCTTGCCTCCCACTTGTGTGTCTGGTTCTTGATCCCAGTCTCAAGCCTGCACACCATACTGGACTGATGTAGAAAGCCATTCTCATTTTTAGCGGCCTAAAAAAATCTCTGCAAGAAGCCCGGGACCAAGCCTGAGGTTTGGCAGCCATATAAATTGCACTCGAAACAATTTTGTGGCTTCAGCGGCCTTCTGATTTCATAATGTCTCTTCCCAACACCTCCGTTACCTCATAAAATGATGGTAAAGCCCTTTTTCAAAAATAGGGAGAGAATTGTTAAATGGTGAAATCATAACTAGCAAGGACATTTTAGGCTTTTTATGATACTTAAAATCCATTTGACTGGGTCTTGGGCCTACCCATTTTTTCAAATTTACAACTCCCAGTTCAAAGGAAAAAAAAATATTCAGGAAACTGAGAAAGCTTCTGGGACAATAAGTAGCCCTTACTAAGCATATTGATGACAAGTGAAATTGGAAACATGTGGGTTAATTTTCTCTTGATACATATGAAAGTTGAGCGCTTTCTGAGAACATGATTGAGCTTCTGCTGAAGAAAATTCTTGGAAAGCTTTATAAGGTGCTGAGCCACAAACACAACCCTCTATGGTTCCAATGTTTCCACTGTTTTCTAAACAACTAATTCACAAAGGCAAGATTTTTATTTTCAAGTTACATTCAAAACCAGTCCTAAACAGAAAGATAAATCATTTTATTTCTGTACAGTAGCCAACGTTATAGCAGAAGCTTGGATTTTGGAGAACGTAAACTTGCAGTGGTAGAAACAGATACTTCTTTGCAGGGGTTTCATAATTTGCCTTTATTTTTCCTCTTGTTATATTGCATTTAGGAAGCACTCAAGACATTCAGTGCTCTGGGGGGGATGGAAAACATCAGCCTTTATCTATGATGTGGCTCCGCTGCAGGGGTGAATGGAAAAGATTTTTCCTGGTAGAACAACCAGAAATTTCAAACCATGGCTGGTGTTGAGGAGGGATGGGTGGGGAAGGGTCCTGTCAATCAGTCAGTCTTTTTTTATGGTATTTTTTAAGTGTTTACTATATGCCAGGCACTCTTCTAAGCGCTGGGGTGGATACAAATTCATTTACTCATTCAATCGTATTTATTAAGTGCCTGTATTACACTGTATTAAGCTCTTGGGAGAGTATACTGTAACAATAAACAGTGACAATCCCTGCCTACAACAAGCTCTCAGTCTAGAGGGGGAGAGACAGACGTTGATATAAATCAACAGTCATCAATACCAAAAAATAAAATTACCAAGTAATCAGGTTGAAGTTGCTTGGGAGAGTACAATAGAACAGAGTTGGTTCTCTTTCTGCTTGAACACACTATTTCTTTAGGTCCTGGCTTCACCACGTCATCATCATCAATCGTATTTATTGAGCGCTTACTGTGTGCAGAGCACTGTACTAAGCGCTTGGGAAGTACAAGTTGGCAACATGTAGAGACAGTCCCTACCCAACAGTGGGCTCACAGTCTAAAAGGGGGAGACAGAGAACAAAACCAAACATACCAACAAAATAAAATAAACACCACGTGTCTGCTGGGTGACCTTGGGCAAGTCACTTCACTTCCCTGGGCCTCGGTTACCTCATCTGTAAAATGGGGATTGGGACTGCGAGCCCCACGTGGGACAGGGACTGTGCCCAACCCAATTTGCTTGTCTCCACCCTAGCGCTTAGTACAGTGCCTGGCACATAGAAAGGGCTTGACAAATGCCATAATTATTATTATTAGCTCACCAAGCTGCAGCAGTAGCTGAGAAGCATCATGGCCTAGTGGAAGGAGCATGGGCTTGGGAGACAGAGGACCTGGGTTCTAATCCCAGTTCTGCCAAATGCTTGCTATGTGACCTTGGGTAAGTCACTTCTCTGTGCCTCAATTCTCCCGGTCGCCCTCCTGCTTTTTTTTTTTATGGCATTTGTTAAGTGCTTACTCTGTGCAAAGCACTGTTCTAAGACCACTTGGACTGTGAGCCCTAAACAGGAAAGGGACTGTGTCTGATTTGATTATTTTGTATCTACCCCAGTTCTTAGAATAGTGTTTGACACCTATAAGCGCTTCACAAATACCATAAAATAAAGAAACAACCACAGTAGCCATAGTGGCAACAGAAGCCACAGAGCCAACTGAACAACAATCTGACTCCTTTGACCCAAACTCAGTGCCTGGTTACAAGTCACTGATCTTTCCTTTTCCTTGCCGATCCCGGCTAATGGGGCTAGAACAGAAATGACCTGTGCCTAGTATCAGAGCCGCTCAAATCCCTCCATTCCAACTCTTCTTCTACACCCCCAGATGAGCTTGCAACCCCCCAAGGAAATGAGAACGAGCAGATGAGATGGAAAGGGCTTCCTGATTCTCTTTCCTCCAGACTGAGGTAGAGATGGAGAGAGAAAAATCGCTCTCTCTGAGAAAAATAATAATAATTATAGCATTTATTAAGTGCTTACTATGTGCAAAGCACTGTTCTAAGCACTGGAGAGGTTACAAGGTGATCAGGTTGTCCCACGTGGGGCTCCCAGTCTTCATCCCCATTTTACAGATGAGGTAACTGAGGCACAGAGAAGTTAAGTGACTTGCCCAAAGTCACACAGCTGACAATTGGTGGAGCCAGGATTTGAACCCATGACCTCTGACTCCAAAGACCATGCTCTTTCCACTGAGCCATGCTGATTCTCTTTGGGGAGACTCACGAGGTGTCACAACTGAATGATCAGGTCTCCCCTTGTCCTTGGCCCAGCTGGGGATTGACAAGAGAGCAAAAATGACAATGTTGTATGTGTACACACACACACACACACACACACACACACACACACACACACTCACACTCTCTTTCTCCAAGTGAGGGAGAAATGCCCAAGGAGGAACTTGTTCGTTGAAAAGCCTTTAAGACACTTATGCTTTGGGAGTTTTCTGTTTCTTTCCCACCCTCTGACCTCGCAGGTTTCTCTTGCTCTGTCTGAGCCTTGTTGAATTTCCATGGGGGTGAGAAACTCCACCCTATGAAGACATCCACGTTTTGGCCAGACCAGCACGGTGGAATTGTTTGCAGACTCCAGTTGAGGTTTTCCTCCATTTTATATAACTGTGGACATATTTACCAAATTAGGTCGAGTTGAGCGGCAAACACTTTGAAGAGAGGCACATTATCTGGATGGATTTTTTAAGAGGTCTGCCCGCCACCCCCCACAACACACTAAGAGAGTTTGTTTTCCCTTTCATTTTGTTCCATGCCCGCTTCACGGGTTTCATATGTCTGGCTGAGCTGTGAGGTGGACCAGGGAAACAATTGGTTGGGATTCTCGTTGCTGTGCGGAGGGGAAGGACAGTTATCTGAGTGAGCTCCATTCCAGTTTGGGGAAAAGGAAATTGTGGGGGGATTTAGGCACGAGAAAGCCAACGGAGCATCTAACGGGAAGGACAAAAACTGCTGGCAGAGAAGAGAAGGGCTGATAAGAACTTGGTCTTAATTGTAAGCCTGTACTTTCCAAACTTCCTCAGAGATAAACTTCATCCTCACCTAGAATGGCCATTCCCCAGGTTTTGTACGGTAGTCAATCTTACTTATAGAGCACTTACTGTGAGCAGAGCACTGTATTAAACACTTGGAAGAGTACAATATAACAGAATTGGCAGACACATTCCCTGCCTGCAAGAAGCCTACAATCTAGAGGGTGAGACTGACATGAAAATAAATTCCAGATATGTACATAACTGCTGTGGGCCTGAGGGGTGGAATAAATAAAGGGTATACATCCTAGAGTAGGGGTGACAAAGAACAGAAAGGGAGTAGAGGAAATGAGGGCTTAGGGGTGTCAGAAGTTGGATATAAACCCATGCCTCCATATGGAGACCAGAATATCTCTGTAGTCTGATGTTTATCTAGCCCATCCCTTGTCCAGTTCTGCTATAATACTGGATTCTTCTACAGTAATGATGATAAATGTGTTATTTTTTAAACCCTTACTATGTGCCAAGCACTGCATTAAGGGCTGGGGTAGATACAAGAAATTTGGGTCAGACAGTCCCTGTCTCGCACGCACACATGGTCTAATAGGGAGCGAGAACTAGTAGTCAATCCCCTTTTTACAGAGGGGGAAATTGAGGCACAGAGAAAAGTGATTTGCCAAGACCACATAGCAGGCAGGTGATTGGGCTGAGATGAGAACCCGAGTCCTCTGATTCTTAGTCCTGCACTTTTCCCACTATGTTGCCCTGCTTCTTTTATGGCCTTTGAAAATAAACAAACAAAAAAATTAGTCCTGAGTCTCCCTGCCACTGCTGTTCTGGCTGTTGAGTTCCATGGCTAATATCTGTAATATAATTCACGAAGCAGTGTGGCCTACTGGATAGAGCATGGGCCTGAGAGTCTGAAGGACCTAGATTCTAATCCCAACTCGATTTGGGTGTATCCACCCCAGTGCTCAGTACAGTACCTGCCACACAGTAAACCCTTAAATACCGTAATAATAAATTATTATTATTATTATTATTGAGGCCAGCCCCAGCAGTATTGCATTCACAGAATCTGGGAAGCCCCGTCATTCATTCATTCATTCACTCACTCATATTCATTGAGTGCTTACTGTTTGCAGAGCACTGTACTAAGCATTTGAAAGAGTACAATATAACAAACAGACACATCCTCTGTTCCCCCTCTCCTGGGAAGAGAAGGGCAGAATGGCAGCATGCCAGGCAGGGTAGACTTGTGGATTTGGGATTGTGAGTCAGGAGCCCTGGGTTCGAGTCCGGGCTCTACCACTGATCTTGGGCATGTCACTTAACTTCTCTGGTTTTCAGTTGCCTCATCTGTAAAATGGGTATAGAATACCTGCCCTCCCTTCCTATTACAGTGTGAGATCCCTAAGTCTAAACCGATAATCGTGTGTCTATCCCAGGGCTTGGGATATAGTAAAGGCTTAATAAATAGCATCATCCTCCAACATCCTTCCCTGGTGTTGGCTCATCTGCCAGTCTACTCTCTCCCACTTTCATCCCTGGCCCAGTACCCCCTTTCGGTCTGCTCCTTCCACCTCTCTGGCTGAGGACCCCCAAAAGGTTTTCAGTGGAAAATTGGGCCCCTTCCCCTTCTCCCAAGCCTCCCCTCCCCTTAGGAAGGAGTCCAGGAGAGATGGGCCCAGAAATCTCAAGGCAAAATCAGTTCAGCTGCCATACACTCATGCCCCCCAAAAGTCCCTGGCCCCACAGCCCAGGGAACCCCCAGACAGGAGGTTTTAGGACACCTGGTTTCCTCACCCAGCAGGGCCCAGCTATCTCCGCACCCTCCCTCACATCATCACAATCTCCTCAATTCTATAGCCTCAACCAAACATCCACATAATTCACATAATTTGATTCAAAGTCAAACCTTTGGGAGAAATCTGGCTGCTTCCCAGTTCTGTCTGTCTTTTCTCTTTGCCTCTTCTTGGAACACTTCACTTCCGACTCTTTGTCCTTGAAGGAAGCAGGGACTCAGCAAAGCCACAGGTGAACTTGCTTTGGATGAAATTGGGCTAGGCAGGGACTCATTGGTTGGCACTCTTTAATTAGTTCCTGGTAAACAGATCGTTAAGCAAGGCGAGGTAGAGTTTCCACAGGAAATCAATCAATCAATCGTATTTATTGAGCGCTTACTGTGTGCAGAGTACTGTACTGTACTAAGCGCTTGGGAAGTACAAGTTGGCAACATATAGAGACAGTCCCTACCCAACAGTGGGCTCACAGTCTAGAAATGATGTGAAGAAGTGAAGATGAACCAAAATAGAATGCTAAAGACACAATTATTACAATTAAATGATCATATAGCAATGCAAAAATGTGTTCATAAGCATTATGGATTTTTTTTTGTGTACCCGAATAATATTTCATACCTCCCATCTGGCATAGAGACACTTTTTGCTGACACAATAGTCTTATAAAATGTTAAATAAAAAATGAACAGCTGTCGAGATGGGATTTTAACCTCTTCCTTCAAGCCATTCGAAGTACTGTAGTAGTGCAGGGCTTCAGGGAGACAGAGAGTGGAAGGAGGAGGATTTTCAGCCAAGGTAAACTTTGCAGAAATTCAAACCAAAGCCATTTTGCTAAGTGAAAGAGTGCTCCCTCCTCCTTAGCCTATGGGCCCCATGTGGGACAGGGACTGTGTCCAACCTGATTATCTTGTATCTACTCCAGCACTTAGTTCAGTTCCTGGCACCTAGTAAAGAATGTAACAACAGTAATAACAACGATAATGATCATAATAACAATAATAATATTATAACTCAATAGCTCTAGCCCAAGGGTTTTATAATGGGGATCCATGTTGGGCCTTTATTGACTTAATTTAATAATAAAGGACAGATTCAGCGTCTTTTATGGTTTGTTCACTTCCCTCGAGTAAATCAAACTTCCATTAGTCAGTTCTCAATCCTTACATCCTTAAAGACTCCCCATTAAGGGAAATCACATTGTAGTCTCCGCACCTTGACTGATTTTGCATACATGAACACATCTGGTTCTTCTGACATTGGTTGGAGTTCAATCCAGAGAGATGTCCCTTGGAGGAAGAACAGTTCCTAATCTCCCCACAGCACATGTTCTAAAACACAGAGACAATACATGGTATGGGAGACTGGACTGTATAATACTGTTGTTTTGAAAGTCCCAGGTAATTTTCACTGTTCCCTGTCTAAACAGATCTTTTATTTCCTTAGCCTGAATTCTGTCTTCAATTCACTCACTTCCGTCCCCTTCATTCCACGAAACTGCCCTCTCAAAGGTCACCAATGACCTCCTGCTTGCCAAATCCAACGGCTCATATTCTGTCCTAATCCTCCTCGACCTCTCAGCTGCCTTTGACACTGTGGACCACCCCCTTCTCCTCAACACGCTATCTGACGTTGGCTTCACAGACTCCGTCCTCTCCTGGTTCTCCTCTTATCTCTCCGGTCGTTCTTTCTCAGTCTCTTTTGCAGGCTCCTCCTCCCCCTCCCATCCCCTTACTGTGGGGGTTCCCCAAGGTTCAGTGCTTGGTCCCCTTCTGTTCTCAATCTACACTCACTCCCTTGGTGACCTCATTCGCTCCCACGGCTTCAACTATCATCTCTACGCTGATGACACCCAGATCCCCATCTCTGCCCCTGCTCTCTCCCCCTCCCTCCAGGCTCGCATCTCCTCCTGCCTTCAGGACATCTCCATCTGGATGTCCGCCCGCCGCCTAAAGCTCAACATGTCGAAGACTGAGCTCCTTGTCTTCCCTCCCAAACCTTGCCCTCTCCCTGACTTTCCCATCTCTGTTGACGGCACTACCATCCTTCCCGTCTCACAAGCCCGCAACCTTGGTGTCATCCTCGACTCCGCTCTCTCATTCACCCCTCACATCCAAGCCGTCACCAAAACCTGCCGGTCTCAGCTCTGCAACATTGCCAAGATCCGCCCTTTCCTCTCCATCCAAACTGCTACCCTGCTCATTCAAGCTCTCATCGTATCCCGTCTGGACTACTGCATCAGCCTTCTCTCTGATCTCCCATCCTCGTGTCTCTCTCCACTTCAATCCATACTTCATGCTGCTGCCCGGATTATCTTTGTCCAGAAACGCTCTGGACATATTACTCCCCTCCTCAAAAACCTCCAATGGCTACCGATCAATCTGCGCATCAAGCAGAAACTCCTCACCCTGGGCTTCAAGGCTCTCCATCACCTCGCCCCCTCCTACCTCACCTCCCTTCTCTCCTTCTACTGCCCAGCCCGCACCCTCCGGTTCTCCACCGCTAATCTCCTCACTGTACCTCGTTCTCGTCTGTCCCGCCGTCAACCCCCGGCCCACGTCATCCCCCGGGCCTGGAATGCCCTCCCTCTGCCCATCCGCCAAGCTAGCTCTCTTCCTCCCTTCAAGGCCCTGCTGAGAGCTCACCTCCTCCAGGAGGCCTTCCCAGACTGAGCCCCTTCCCTCCTCTCCCCCTCGTCCCCCTCTCCATCCCCCCATCTTACCTCCTTCCCTTCCCCACAGCACCTGTATATATGTATATATGGTTGTACATATTTATTCCTCTGTTTATTTATTTATTTATTTATTTTACTTGTACATTTCTATCCTATTTATTTTATTTTGTTGGTATGTTTGGTTCTGTTCTCTGTCTCCTCCTTTCAGACTGTGAGCCCACTGTTGGGGAGGGACTGTCTCTATGTGTTGCCAATTTGTACTTCCCAAGCGCTTAGTACAGTGCTCTGCACATAGTAAGCGCTCAATAAATACGATTGATTGATTGATTGATCAGGAGCCAAATTGTATTAATTCTCTGATAATTAATCTACACACAGCAGATTGTACTATAAACAAATAACTCATTTACCTATAACAGCAAAATATACACAAGTAACTTTTGGCTACTGAACTTCCTGTTTCTCTCCAGGAGATTTCTTTTTCTTAAAGGCCTGCTATCTTCATACTGGGCTCACAGACATTATGATATAAGAGAAAAAAGTCACCTCCAAAAGAAGCAGAGAAAAATAATGAGGAAGGGTTAAATCTGTACTCTCTAAGCACTTATGTAATCATCCCATCCTCTTTCATCTCTCCTGCTATGTCGATCTCCAATTCCTTTTCCCCACTTAAAGTCATCAAATATGAGCCCCTCAAGGGACAGGGACTGTGTCTAATTCTCACTTGTGTATTCTTTTCCAGTGCCTAGTTCAGTGCTCTGCAGATAAGAACTTAATAAATACTATTACTATTATCTCACCTCCACAACACATCTTTAAATCTTAATCAATCAATCCATTAATTAATGCTATTTATTGAGCACTTACTGTATGCGGAGCACTGTACTAAGTGCCTGGAAGGATACAATAGGATTGGTAGACATGATCCCTGTCTTCAAGGAGCTTATACTTTGCCATTTCCCCTACCTGTAGTATTTTAATGTCCGTCTCCCTAGTTGTATTGCAGGGTCCTGCGGACAGCGATTTTGTCTGTTAATTCTACTGCACTCTCCCAAGTGCTTAGTGCAGTGCTCTGCACAGAGTAAGTGCTCAATAAATATCACATATTTATTTATTTTTTAATGATACTAAGCACTTACTTTGTGTCAAACACTGTTCTAAGTGCTCGGGAACATACAACTCAACTAGGTTGGACACAGTCCCTGTACCTCTTGAGGCTCACGGTTTAAGTAGGAGGGAGAACATGAGAAGTGAGGCACAGAGAAGTTAAGTGACTTGCCAAAGGTGACACAGCAAGCAAATGGCAGAAATAGGATTGCTGCTTTGTTCATTCGTTCATTCAGTTGTATTAAGTGCTTACTGTGTGCAGAGCACTGTACTAAATGCTTGGGAAAGTACAATACAGCAATAAAGAGTGACAATCCCTGCCTACAGTGAGCTCACACTCTGGGAGGGGGAAAGTGGGGGAGGCAGACATCAGTACAAATAAACAGGCATCAATATTGCTTGATTGACTAGTTCCTTCAATATTGATATCTTGTCCTGTTTCCTGTATGGGCTGTCCAAGCACAAATATTGATGTCCTGATTTTTGTTTCTCTTGCAAATAGCATGGTCTTTCAGACATGTGGATTTCCCAGGGGATGAGTATTTCACTTCTGTCAGTTGTCTCTGCATCAGGAAGGAGAATACAATCAATATCCATCAATATCCAACATTATCAATCCACTATATGTTAGTGTAGGCGGTGAAACGAAAATTGCTCTACATGCCCTGCCCTGAATATCTTCAGTGATGTGTTATAGACCCTAGCAGTAGAATTTCCTTCATTCTAGAACTCAAAGCCACATTGCTTGGATGTCCTCTAAACTGTAAGCTCGTTGTGGGCAGGGAGCATGTCTACCAACTCGGTTTTACTGTACTCTCCCAAGTGCTTAGCACAGGGCCCTGCGTACCGTATGTGCTCAATAAATACCGTTGTTTGATGTCAATATATATTCTATTCCAGATTCCATGGGCCAGCTGGGGTCGGGGCTCGTTTAACAGTCCCATACAATTCTCTTTATTGAACGTTTACTGTGTGTGGAGCACTGAACTAAGTGCTTTTGGGGAAGCAGAGTGGCTCAGTGGAAAGAGCACGGACTTTGGAGTCAGAGGTCATGGGTTCAAATCCTGGCTCTGCCAACTGTCAGATGTGTGACTTTGGGCAAGTCACTTAACTTCTCTGTGCCTCAGTTACCTTATCTGTAAAATGGGGATTAAGAATGTGAACCCCCCGTGGGACAACCTGGTCACCTTTATAACCTTCCCAGTGCTTAGAATAGTGCTTTGCACGTAGTAAGTGCTTAATAAATGCCATTATTATTATTATTTAACAGTCCCACACACTTATCAGTGATATTTATTGAACGCTTACTGTAT
Organism: Tachyglossus aculeatus; assembly: GCF_015852505.1. NCBI lineage: Eukaryota > Metazoa > Chordata > Mammalia > Monotremata > Tachyglossidae > Tachyglossus > Tachyglossus aculeatus. The sequence continues at coordinate 28,727,122 of NC_052084.1, read as the reverse complement.
GTGGAGCACTGAACTAAGTGCTTTTGAAATGTGTGGACTGTGTATCCTTAGCGGTCTAGCTTCCCTCACTTTTTCCTTGTAAAGTATAATAATTACTTTCTTCGCAGGGACAGCACACAGGGTCACTGGAGGAGACAAGAATTTCCCAAAATGATTTCATGAAAAACCAGGGTTGCAAATGCGAAGAGAGATAACAAACCTGCGGGATGATGATGTGTGTCTGAAGATGATTCTTCTCCACCTGCTGTCTGGATGAGCTGGGTGAGAGGAGGGAGAGAGGGAGAGAGAGAGAAGGAGGAAGTGAAAGAGATATAGAATGTGAAGAGTCTGCATGATGAAGAGGAGGGAAAGAACCAGAGAGAGTGAGAAAGGGGGGAGAGAGAGAGAGGGAGAGAGTTAGACTGTGAGGAGTCTCCATGGGGGAGAAGAGGGAGAGAGCCAGAGAGAATGAGAAAGAAAGAGGGAGTGACAGAGATTTACAGCATGAGGAGTCTGCATGAGAGGAAGGAGAGAGAGAGAGAGAGAGAGAGAGAGAGGGAGAGAGAGAGAGAGAGAGAGAGAAATAATTAGGAATCAGCATGGCGCAGTGGATAATAATAATAATAATAATAATAATGGCATTTATTAAGCACTTACTATGTGCAAAGCACTGTTCTAAGCATTGGGGAAGTTACAAGGTGATCAGGTGGTCCCACGGTGGGCTCACAGTCTTAATCCCCATTTTACAGATGAGGTAACTGAGGCCCAGAGAAGTAAAGTGACTTGCCCAAAATCACACAGCTGACAATTGGCAAAGCCGGGATTTGAACCTATGATCTCTGACTCCAAAGCCCGTGCTCTTTCCACTGAGCCACGCTGCTTCTCTACAGTACAGGCCTGGGACTCAGAAGATCATGAGTTCTATTTCTGGCTCTGCCACTTGTCTGCTGCGAGGCCTTGGGCAGTTCACTTCACTTCTCTGTGCCTCAGTTACATATGTAAAATGGGGATTGAGACTGTGAGCCTCACATGGGACAGGGGACTGTGTCCATCTCGATTTCCTTGTATCCTTGTACCCCAGTGCTTAGTACCATGCCTGGCACATAGTAAGCACTTAACAAACTCCATCACACTATTCTGGTTCTGGAACTGATTCCATCAACAAGCTTGAAGTATTCAGAAAATTTCTGTCCTCACTTTCCATCTCTCAAATGGGTACATTTGAGAAGCAGCGAGGCTCAGTGGAAAGAGCCCGGGCTTTGGAGTCAGAGGTCATGGGTTCAAATCCTGGCTCTGCCACTTGTCAGCTGTGTGACTTTGGGCAAGTCACTTAACTTCTCTGCACCTCAGTTACCTCATCTGGAAAATGAGGATTAAGACTGTGAGCCCACCGTGGGACAACCTGATCACCTTGTGTGTAATGGCATTTATTAAGTGCTTACTATGTGCAGAGCACTGTTCTAAGCGCTGCCTCCCCAGCGTTTAGAACAGTGCTTTGCACATAGTAAGTGCTTAATAAATACTATCAATCAATGCTATCATTATTACATTCTGCTTGAGGGTTATTTTGGAGATGAAATCATAGAAACAATTCCATTTTTCCATTTGAAATTTGAGAAGAGCAATCTTCTGTGGTCTTTGTGAAGCACTTCTTTGTGTCAAGCACTGTGATTGGCACTGGAGTAGGTACAGTATAAGCATACTGAACACAGTTCTTATTCTACATAGGACTCACAGTCTAAAGGGAAGGCATTTGATTGTTCTGGCTGGATTCATGAGGGGGAAGAGCATAAATTTAAGCTCTTAGCATGCAGTCCTGGTCCTGGAAAATTGGTTTCAGGATAAATGATCCAATGTCACTCAGTGCACAAAGAGATGAAAAGTACTCTACAGAGCTCATTATTCAGCAATTATGAGGACTAAAGAGATTGTGGAAAAAAATCTTGGCAAAGAATGGAAGGATAAAAATGTAGTATTTCAACGTGGGTGTTTAAGAAGTTTCTACACTTATGCTTCATGTATCTTTCTCTATGTTGCTGCTGTCTCTAGTGAGCAGTTCTGCAAGACTCATAATCTTTTGTTATTTCAGCTGTCACCATCATGAAAGTAGTCCAGTTTGATGAAAGGGCTTCAAGTGGGCAAGGGCAATTTAGATATGTGTGGATGTGATGATGTTGATGGAGAACACACTGTAGAAACAGAAGTAGCGACTTGAAAAGAAAAACGTTCCTCTGACCAACTTTAAGTATGGGAAGAGACGGATAGCAAAGAAGAGGTAATACACTAAGCCCATTACAGGGAAACTGTAAATGAAACTGGTGTACGTCTTAGAAAGGGTTCTTTGATGGCGATGTTCCAAACACCGTATATTTGAACCGAACTCAACAAGCAAAGAGATACAAAGATCTAAACCTCAGCATTACCACAACAACAATATAAAAAAAAAATCAAATCTTCAGGTGTCCAGGGAGCCAATTTACCATTGGGATGACAAGAATTGGAAAATATGAGATTTGCCACAGATTTTTGGACAGGGTGGAAGCATGTGATGCTTAAATGAGGAGGGTAGCCAAGGAGCTGTGAAGAAATCACTTGCAGCTGGAGGGGGATAGACAGACAGCATCTTGGAGACAGGCCGGGAAAATTTCTGCAGATTTCTTAAAGCTCCAAACAGACCAAGACAAGCATTTTGCTAGTGGGCAGTGGGGAGACCGGGACTGGAGCAATTCTAAGCGGGTTGGCTTGAGAGCGGGAAGAGAAAGAGAGGAGCTGGACTTGGTTTGGGAAACTGGAATCCTAAAAATACGGTTCCATCTTTGCTGCTACTCAACACGGCCCATCTCCTCACTGAAATGGAGACTAGGTTTCCTTTTCCAAGTGGGAATAACAAGCCGCTTCCAAGTATATAGAAAGGAGGAAGCACATAAGTACTTTCCAACAAATTACCTCGGTTTAAAAGTATCCATAATGAAAACCTAAATAGGGTAGAGAAATGGGTTAAGAAATCTAATGTAACGGTGGTATTTGCAAAGCGCTTACTCGCTGTGGCATATGTAGACTGTCTCTATATGTTGCCAACTTGTACTTCCCAAGCGCTTAGTACAGTGCGCTGCACACAGTAAGCGTTCAATACAATTGAATGAATTAATGTGGCATAGTGGATAGAGCATGGGCTTGATAACCAGAAGGACCTGGGTTCTACTCCCAGCTCTGCCGCTTGACTGCTGTGTGACCTGGGGCGAGTCGCTTCACTTTTCTGTGCCTTAGTTACCTCATCTGCAAAATGGGGATTAAGACTGTGATCCCCACATGGGACAGGGACTGCGTCCAACGTGATAACCTTGTATTTACCCCAGGGCTTAGAACAGTGCTTGGCACAGAGTAAGCATTCAACAAATACCATTATTATTATTATTATTAGCCAAGCATAGTATGAAGTGCCAGGATAGATACAGAATAATCATGTGGGACACAGCCCCGAGGGGCTTAATGTCTAAAGAGAAGTGAAACAGGTATTTAATCCCCATTTTATGGATGAGGCAAATGAGGCCCAGAGAAGGTAAGTGCCTTCTTTATGACAGTATGACCTCATGCTGTGGGTCCACACAGCCTGACAAAATGTCATTTAGCAGGGAGAGAAGACAGCAGTTTTTTCATTTACCTTGCCTCTCTTCAACACCCCCAGTTAAGTGAACCTGGCCTAGGTGGCCTGGCCTAAATGATCTTGTTCCTGGGGAATTCCCAAGACGCACCAATAATAACTCTAATTGTGTTTTTTGCTAAGAGCTTACTAGACACCTATCAAGCCCTGGGGTTGTTGCGATACAATCATATCACAGTCAGCTCCTGCCCCACAGGGGGCATTCAGTGTCAAGGGGAGGGAGAAAAGGTTTGAATCCCCATTTTACAGATGAAGAAAATGAGGCATAGAGTAGTGACGTGGCTTGCCTGTGATCACATAGTAGGTAGATGGCAGAACAAGGATTAGAACCTATTTCTTCTGATTCCCAGTCCTCTTTTCACCAGGCCATACTATCTGGCACCTCCTCTCTCATACATGCAGGGATTCCAGGATAACTGAGCCCACTTCAGCAGACATGGGCTACTGGATTCTTGGAGTCTCTAACTTATTTCTCTCAATTGTCTCCTTTTAGAGTTGGCTTTCCCTTTCTGCTTTTAGAATAAAGGTCAGAAGATAATCCCAGCGGTAACTGTGAGCCCCATGTGGGTCAGGGACTGTGTCCAGCCTGATTGTATCGACCCAGCACTTATTCATTTATTCAATCATATTTATTGAGCGCTTACTGAGTGCAGAGCACTGTACTGTGTGCTTGGGAGAGTACAATGCAACAACAACCCATTCCCTGCCCACAGCAAGCTTACAATCTAGAGGTGAAGAAACAGACATCAATACAAATAAATAAATGACAGATAGGTGCAGAAGTGCTGTGGGGCTGGGAAAGGGGAAGAGCAAAGGGAGCAAGTCAGGATGATGCCGTGAGAGATAAGGAAAAGTGGGGCTTAGTCTGGGAAGGCCTCTTGGAGGAGATGTGTCTTCAATAAGGCATTGAAGGGGGTAGAGTAGAACAGTGCTTGGCACTGTGGTAACAAGTGGTAACAAATACCATTAAAAAAATCACTGAACTTCTGGGCCTCAGTTTCCTCAACTGTAAAATGGGGATTCAATATTGGTTCTGTCTCCAATTTAGACCCTGAGCTCCTTCTGCGACAGTGACAGTGTCTAACCTGATTAACTTATATCTTCCCTAACACTTAGAATCTAGTGTTTGACACATAGTAAGCAATTAAGTACCATAATTATGATTCATCATTATTATGATCATAGTTTATCTATGCTGTCCTTCGGCAGTATCAATGAATGCAAGGCAGCCAGAATTTAGGTCTAAATCTCATTAACCAGTTTGTGCAGTGCCTGGGATTACTAAATCATTTCTTATTAATTGCTTGCTGATGGTATAAAAGCAGTTGGTAAGGTTCCGTGCCTTATTAACACTCCAAAGTATCACTATTCTTGATGGAATGCTTATATGGGACATGGATCACACTTTCTACTGGTGTTTTCAGTATCTTATTCAGCTTTGAATTTTTACCCACCTTGTCATCCTGGCTCTGTGACCTGTCAGCTGAATGACCTTGGGCAAGTCATTTAACTTCTCTGTGCCTCCATTAACTCATCAGTAAAATGGGGATTAAGACTGTGTCCAGCCCGATGATGGTGTATCTACCCCAGCCTTTAGTACTATGTCTGACACATTATGATCGCTTAACCAATACCATAAACAAAACAAAACAAAAACTTCCTGAGTTTGGTTTCTGAGAAAAAAATTATGGCTGGAATTTCCACATACCACTCTGACATTGTTTGCCCCTGTGTTTTTCTATGGAAAGGGTCCCTGGAGTATTTTAGGGACCAAAATTCCCCAAGGGAATGCTTTAGCTGAATCTGGCCACTGGTGGAATCTCAAATATCTACCCACTCACCTAACTCTTGAATTCTTATGTCCCCTCAGTGGGTTATTTATCTAAGTCATTGAGCAAGGAGAACAGTGGTGGCAAAGTTATGTTTAGCCCTTAGAATTGGTTGTGATTTTTATCTCCCACGCTCCCCCTCCGGTGCCTGGAATAACACACATCTTCTACTGCTCTTTTGCAACAGTGCAACTGAATTAAAAGGAGGTATTTTTTGCAGCATTCTTCCCCTTCAAAATACTGCTACAACTTCAGCCACTGCCTCAAGCATCCTCCTTCCTGTCCTCTTCAGTGAACTATTTTGACCAAGTAGAATACTGTGATTGAAGCCCTTTTCAATTTAGCATTAGTTAACAGTGGATCTGTTTAGCACAGATCATGGCAGATCTCTAACACCAGGTGCCTATTGGCTGAATAGGATGAGCAAGGCAACATTTTGAAACAGAATTATTTACCTAATTGCGCATGAAATCAGCGAATTCAAAATCTTTTATTATGGATACTTAAGGACGTTACCAGCTGATCATGTAACTATTCTTATTGTATTTGTGTTAGCTTTTTATTATTATATTGCTTTGGTCAATTTTTGGATTTGGGGAGAGCATTAATGAATTTCATATTATTTCACATGGAAAATGGTATTTCATTTACCACTCTTTTACTTAACATTCTTGGAACCAATTAAGAATGCTACCCAAGCTTATGAAATATATGTATATATATATTAGCAGAGATAATTTATCCATGAGTAAGAGTTTGACAGGTGATCAGTCAATCAATCAATGGAATTGGCTCAGAGGGGGCAATGGGGAAACAGTGTGGCTTAGTGATTAAAGCATGGGCCTGAAAGTCAGAAGGACCTGTGTTCTAATCCTGACTCCACCACGAGTCGGCTGTGTGACCTCAGGCAAGTCACTTCACTTCTCTGTGCCTCAGTTACCTCATCTGTAAAATGGTGGTTGAGACTGTGAGCCCCACGTGGGACAGGGGCTGTGCCCAACCTGATTAGCTTATATCTACCCCAGTAGTTAGAACAGTGCTTGGCACATAGTAAGCACTTAGCAAATACCCTGATTATCATTATTATTCTGTAGTAGATCTACAGACATGTGGGATACTGGACACTACAACACCTTTAAAGACCTTCATCCTTAGTTGAAGCTTTGATGCTCCATTGTTTAAAGCCTATGAAATAGCAGGAGACCTGAAAATTGCATTAAAAAAAGATGGTAATAATTTCAAATGGAATTTCTCTCTGAGGGTTTAAATCAGAAACAATTCATTATCCTTTATGCTGTCATTTTAAGCAAGGTGACTGTGTGTGAAAAGTCTAATGAGGAAATCCTTTGTTTTAACTTGAAACATGAACTATTTTTAGCAATTATTAACGATAAGGAAAGGTTTTCCGTACACCTCTTCCTGCTGTCTCTTGGAAAACAGGAAGGAAAGGGCAGAAAACATGAAAAAAGACTTTCTGAGGAAATTGTTGAGAGAAAAGATGGGAAAATGGTGAATATAAGAAAATGGTGAATGATGAAAATGGTTTTGAACAGATTTCTTAATTAATATCCAAGTAACTTTACAGAGTCACTACGTCACGGAAGGGGGAAAAAGCCAGTATTATGCTCAAAACAAGATGTACCAACTTTTGTTTGCCATGTGGAGCCAAAAATAAAATAGGAAAATAATTGTTTGCCGCAACAAAATGTTTTCCTGAAATTATTTCTTCAGAAATCTGCCAACTTCAAGAAACAATGAAAATGAATATTTAGTGCCAGCAGAAAATGCCTTTCCTAAGGCAGAATTCAATCAATCTAAATGAAGTACAAAATATTGTCAATGAAACTCTAGAAGTGACCCACTTCTGAATGAAAAATGCAAAATTTGAGGGAACATAAACTTTGTAATCGTTTTGTTAAGCTATTGGGAATATGGAAACAGTTTTTACAAACTAAATGATGTGGAAACTAATCTTATTTGGTAAGATGTGGACTTGATTAATACCCATCTTTTAAAACTAAAAAATACACATTTAAAAATAGAAGAAAAATAGAAGCCAGGATGAATTGTGTTTTAAGGATTTGTACTAATATGCAATTTAAATGGAAACCGAATTAAACTTCAGAACGAATACTCTCCAGAGTGGGAAGGCGTTAACCTTGGAAAGAATGAAGAGTAAGTGGGTGCAATTGGTAAATTTCTTCTCTAGTTTGTTCTGTTTGAGAAAGGACATACCTACTGTAGTGGAAGTAGAATCCAGGCTTTTTATAGATACACCTTAGAACTAGTTTTTGTTGTAGTAGTAAAAATTTTTGGCCAGCTATTACTTTAGAATATGGCATGCTTGTCCTCATCATTCTCCTCCCCATCATTCTCCTTTCCATCTTTCTTCTCCTCCTCCTCTTCCTCCTCCACCTCCTCCTCTCTCTTCTCCTTCTCTTCCTTCTCCTCTTCTCATGATCATCGTCAACATCGTTATCATCATACATCATCATACCCTTATCATTAAATCATATCTTCATTTAGAAGCAGTGTGGCCTCATGGCAAGAGCATGGACATGGGAATCAGAAGACCTGGGTTCTAATACCGGCTCCATCACTTGGCTGCTATTTGACCTTGAGCAAGTCACTTAATTTCCTCTGTGCCTCAGTTACCTCATCTGTAAAATGGGGATTGAGACTGTGAGCCCCGTGTGGGACAGGGAATGCATCCAACCTGATTAGCTTGTGCTTATTCATTCATTCATTCATTCAATCGTATTTATTGAGCGCTTACTGTGTGCAGAGCACTGTACTAAGCGCTTGGGAAGTACAAGTTTTGGCAACATATAGAGGCGGTCCCTACCCAACAGCTGGCTAACAGTCTAGAAGGGGCAGACAGACAACAAATAAACATATAAACCAAATAAAATAAATAGAACAAATATGTACAAGTAAAATAGAGTAATAAATATGTACAAACATATATATATTCATTCATTCAATCATATTTATTGAGCCCCTTAGTGCCACAGTGCTTAGTACTGTTCCAGGAACATGGTAAGCACTTACAAATATCATTAATAAAAGATAATCATCAGAGACAACAGGAGCAAAACCAACATAATTTTTGTTCTATTTTGACCATTTACCGAGTTTATGTAGTTCTGGGGAGATTACAAGCAAAATGACAAAGGATATATTCTCCATCTCTCAAAAGATGACATTCTAAGTGGGAGGAAGACAGAGACAGATCCGCAAACACATCCACACACCCCACGCATCCTGCCTCTGCCCTGGAATGCCCTCCCGCCCCTCAAATCTGACAGATGAAGACTCTCCCCACCTTCAAAGCCTTATTGAAAGCACATCTCCTCCAAGAGGCCTTCCCTGACTAAGCCCTCCTTTCCTCTTCTCCCACCCACTTCTGTGTTGCCCCGACTTCCTTCCTTTATTCATTCCCCCTCCCAGCCCCACAGCACTTATGTACATATCAGAAATGTATTTATTTCTATGAATGTCTGTCTCCCCCTTTAAACCGTAAGCTCATGTTGGCAGGGAATGTATCTATTTACTATTATATTCTACTCTCCTAAGCATTTTATAAATTGCTCTGTACACAGTAAGCATTCAATAAATGCAACTGCATGAATGAAATTCAGGAGCCAGAGAACCAAACATTTTCTGAATCACCAATACTTTCCAGTAGCAGCAGCAGCCTGAGGTAGCTAGAGCAACTCCCTTCTCTCCATCACCCTCTGACAGCGTGAGGTTTAATAAAAAATAATTCCTTTTGTTACATCATGTCTCTCTGGGAATGGATTATGAGCCAAGGTCCCCAGAGCTGTCTTCATTTTGCTTTTTTTGGTTAAATGTGACGACTTCCTTTTAGGCATTTCCCCTTGTTTAGCAGGAGCGTGGGCGTTGGGTAGAAGCCTGTAATTCTTCTGATTCCATGCCCAGGCTGGCCAAAAATCTTATTTAGCCATCATCACCTTGGTTCCTGTGGCTATTGAATTGGAGACGTCGCCACAGAAGCACGCACAAAATCATTCATAGGTCAGAATGTATTTCCACCCAGGGTGGGATTTTTGAGGGACAGCGAGATGATCACCCTCTATAACTTCAGCAATCGTGGTTACGGTCATTTCTCCTAACATCACTAACTTTTCCCTCCAAATACACAAATTGAGAATGATAATAATTGGGGTATTTATAAAGAGATTACCATGGAATAAGAACATGGCTAAGCACTGTACCACATGGAACTCATCGGCTAAGTAGGAGGGAGTAGGATTTAGCATGGGTTTGGGAGTCAGAGGTCATGGGTTCAAATCCCAGCTCTGCCAATTGTCAGCTGTGTGACTTTGGGCAAGTCACTTAACTTCTCTGGGCCTCAGTTACCTCATCTGTAAAATGGGGATTAAGACTGTGAGCCCCACGTGGGACAATCTGATCACCTTGTGCTTAGAACAGTGCTTTACACATAGTAAGCGCTTAACAAATGCCATCATCATCATCATCATCATTTAATCCCTGTTTTACAGGTGGAGGAACCTGAGGCCTGTAGTAGTTAAGTGACTTTCTCAAGGTCACACAGCAGGCCAGTGGCAGAGCTGGGACTAGAACTCAAGTCTTTTGATAACCAGTCGTGTGATCTCTCCACCAGGCCATGCTACATCTTTATATCGGTAGAGTCTGCTGTCTGTCTAGCATGATACACGGGTCATCGTGTGCCCTGGAGGTTTTAATATTCATTCAATCACATTTATTGAGCACTTACTGTGCATAGAGCACTGTACTAAGCACTTGGGGGAGTACAATATAACAATAATGAGGTCTATCTGTGATTAACTTAAACATCGAGCTAACCCCTTCTTGAATGGATTTGGTGGCTCTTCTGCAAGCAACTTCTATTTCCCCAGGACAATGAGTTCTTCCAGAATGGATGTTTTCACTGTGCTTTTTGGAGAGATTGTCTTGGCAGAATTAGGGATTATCCTCCCAGCAATGTCCATCTGTCTGGATATAAGGCTGCGTGGAGTCAGAAGGAATGGTTCTTACTCGGGAATTCATCAAGAGTGCAATCTTTGTATTTCCCCAGGACAATGAGTTCTTCCAGAATGGATGTTTTCACTATGCTTTTTGGAGACATTGCCTTGGCAGAATTAGGGATTATCTTCCCAGCAATGTCCATCTGTCTGGGTTTAAGGCTGTGTGGAGTTGGAAGGAATGGTTCTTACTCCAGGATTCACCAAGAGGGCAATCTTTGTATTCTAGGGAAGGAGCTCAGGCTAATGGAAAGAGCACAGGCCTGGAAGCCTGATGATAGGTTCAAATCCCAGCTCTGCCACTTGCGTGCTGTGTGACCTCAGGAAAGTCACCTAACTTCTCTGGGCCTCAGGTTCCTCATCTGTAAAACAGGGATTAAATTCTACTCCCTCCTAGTTGGGCAGGGAGCCACATGTGGCACAATATGATTATCTTGTAACAATCCCAGCATTTAGCACAGCGCTTGGCATATAGAAAACCTTTAATAAATACCAAAGTTAAATATAATGACCACAATTATGATTATAGGAGAGAACTGACTGTGCCTTAAGACTTCTTCTGCTTGTATAATTAGTACTTAAGGAACTTATTATGCAGACGTATTTATGCATACTAGGGACTTGGGAACATATACTCAATCTATCAACGGTATTTGTTAGGTGCTTATTACGTGCAGAGTAATGTACTAAGTGCATGGGAAAATACAATGCAACAGAATTAGCAGATGCGTTCCCTGTCCATAATGAGATTACAGTCTAGTCCTTTATTTTATAATTTATTTATTCATAATTTATAATTTTATGCATTTTAAAATAAATAAAAGACACGGTCCTCTGTATCTTATAATAATATCGTGGGCTGTAATGGAAGTACATTGATGAATATGCTATAATTAAGAGTGATACAATAAATGTAAAAGAAATGTAAGCTCACTGAGGGCAGGAATCATGTCTACTCACTCTATTGTACTCTCCCAAATGCTTAGTAAAGAGCTCTGCACAGAGAAGGGTTCTGTACATACTCTTGATTGATTGACAGATAGAAGTTTATGCTTAAATAAGTGAATTAGGCTGGGGGAATTATGGGAGATCATGGTCAGAACCGAAAGGTGAAGGGAATTGATCAAAAGATAACTCCTAGAGTAAGTAATTTTCAGCTAAACATTTCTTAGGGTACATTTTCCATCTCCTGAATTTTACCAGGCAGGTCTGGGATAAGCTGCCATGAGACCTATTTCAATAGGTGCCAAAGTCTCATCCAGAGTAAAATCCTATTTCAGGGATTCGCTTTTTTTAAAATCATGAAATCCCTGCCAAATCCTGCTACAAATTCCATTTACTGTGTGACCTTGGGCAAGCATTTCATTTCCTCTGTGCCTCAGTTACCTCATCTGTAAATTGGGGATTAAGACTGTGAGCCCCATGTGGGATAGGGACTGTGTCCAACCCAATTTGTTTGCATCCACTCCAGTGCTTAGTTCAGTGCTTGGCTCATCATAAGGGCTTAACAAATAACCACGATTATTATTATTGTATGGACAATGTGACAGAAATCTGATTTAGACTGTAAGCTCCTTCTAGACCGTAAATTCTTTGTGGGCAGGGAATGTGTCTGTTCATTGTTGAAATGTACTTTTCCAAATGCTTAGTACTGTGCTCTGCACAGAGGAAGCACTCGATAAATATAATTGACTGACCGATTGACTCTATTTTCAAGGCTGTTGCCCTGCTAATGAAGTGCTAGAAGTGTAGAAGCCATTTGGCCTAGTGGAAAGAGCACAGGCTTGGGAGTCAGAGGCATAATGTTGGATAAATCACTTCATTTCTCTGTGCTTTAGTGACCTCATCTGTAAAACGGGGATTCAGACTGCGAGCCCTGTGTGATACAGGGACCGTGTCCAACCTATTTAACTTGCATCTACCCCAGCGCTTAGTACAGTGCCTGTACAGTGCTTAACAAAAACCATAAAAAAAGAGAATGAATCAATGTATTCAGCTTCTTTATGAAAGCAGGCGAGGGGCATTCCTTGAGGAGAAGGCGGAGCTTTTTAATAATGGTATTTGTTAAGCGCTTACTATGTGCGAAGCAGTGTTCTAAGAGCTGACGGCATCTCTGAAATTCTGGTAGCAGCAGTGAGAGAGAACGAGAAATCATAACTTTGCAATGTGACCTGCAGCCCACAGCTGATGAGATTCGACTAACATACCAGCCTATGTGGCAACCTCGGGAAAGTCAGACAGCTTTGATTCCTGGGGAACTCGAGGATCAGCTTTAATAGCGTGGAGTTCAATGCAGAGAATCTGTGGGTTGGAATGAATCTAGAGAAGATCATTCTATCCCCTTGCCTTTAAGCAGACCTCCGCATCGAACCAGCTTGAAGAAGGATGGATATTTATTTTATTTTAAATGATTTCCAGGAAGGAAGATTCCACAGTCTCCTTTGGAAAAGTGTTCCAGGGTGTAATGAACCTCAGAGAAATAGTCCTCATGGACAAGGAGAACCCTTTTCCTTGTGCAAGAGGCACACCAGTACTCCTTCTTTATACACTTGTGCTCTGAACTCGGCCTAGCAAGCCACATGCATTCATTCTGTTTTAGACTTCTTGAATTTGTTTTCTAATCTTTACAAATCATCATTTTGTCAGTCATTCAATCGATTGCATTGGTAGAGCTCCCATTACACACAGCATTGAACTAGGTGCTTGTCAGTTCATTGCCAGACTGTAAGCTCGTCTCTGGACTGTAAACTCATTGTGGGCAGGGAATATGTCTGTTTATTGCTGCATTGTACTCTCCCAAGCTCTTAGTAATAATAACAATAATGATGATGGTACTTGTTAAGTGCTTACTGTGTGCCAAAACAGGAATTAAGTGATGATAATGACGATGATGATGATGGCTTTTGTTAAGCGCTTACTATGTGCAAAGCACCGTCCTAAGCGCTGGGGTAGAGACAAGTTAATCAGGTTGTCCCACGTGAGGCTCACAGTCTTCATCCCTATTTTACAGATGAGAGAACTGAGGCACAGAGAAGTGAAGTGACTTGCCCAAGTTCACACAACAGACAAGTGACGGAGTTGGGATTAGAATCCATGACCTCTGATTCCCAAGCCCGGGCTCTGGCCACTATGCAACACTGCTTAGTAATAATAATAATAATGATGATGATGGTATTTGTTAAGTGCTTAGTCTGTGCCAGGCATGGTTCTAAGCGCTGGAGTAGATACAAAGTAATCAGGTTGTCCCATGCAGGGCTCACAGTCTTAATCCCCATTTTAAAGATGAGGTAACTGAGATCCAGAGAATTTAAGTGACTTGCCCGAAGTCACACAGCTGATAAGTGGCAGAGCCGGGATTAGAACCCACCACCTCTGACTCGCAAGCCCGGGCTGTTGCCACTAAGCCACACTGCTACTCTAACTGTGCGCTCTGCACACAGTAAGCACTCAATTAATGAGATTGACGGCACGTAACACTGTACTAAGCATTTGGAAGGGTACAGTACAACAGAGTTGGCAGAAACGGTCCCTGCCTACAAGAAGCTTAGAATCCAGAGGACAGACAGACATGAATATGAGTAAATAAGGGGTGGATCTGTACATAAGTGCTGAGGTGTTGTAACTTTCCTTTCTACCAGCACTATAATCAATTCCTTTCTGCAGGCTCCCATTCTTGAATTCTGAGGAGTGGGGCTTGGAGCAGTAGTTGTAATGCCTTTTGAGCATCTTCTTGGTCTGGTGAAGTACAGAATCCCAAAGCATCACATTCTCTTGACTGTCATTCCTACGGAGGTAAAGAACTAGGCCTGAACATGTTCTCAGGTACTCAGTAATAGTAGTAGTAATAAGTAACAGCCAGAGTAATAGTAGTAGTAGTAATAACCGAAGAAGCAGGGCCTAGTGGATAAACTGGAGGCCTGGGAGTCAAAGGAGCTGGGTTTTAATCCCAGCTCTGCCACTTGCTTGCTTTGTGACCTTGGGCAAGTCACTCAACTTCTCTGTGCCTCAGTTTCCTCATCTTTAAAATGGGGATTGAGTCTGGGAGCCCAATGTGGAACTGGGACTGTGTCCAACCTGATTATCTTGTATCTAGTACAGTGCCTGGCACATAGTAAGTGTTTAACAAATACCATAACTATTATTATTATTATTATTATTACTATAGTAGTAGTAGCCATTGGAAGAGCCGTAGTAGTGGTAATGGTTAGAGAATGCTTAGAGAAGCACTGTGGCTTACTGGAAAGAGCACAGGCTTGGGAGTCAGAGGTTGTGGGTTCTAATCCCGGTTCTGCCACTTGTCAACTGTGTTACTTTGGGCAAGTTACCTAACTTCTCTGTGCCTCAGTTACCTCATCTGTAAAATGGGGATTAAGACTGTGAGCTCCATGTGGGACAACCTGATTATCTTGTATCTACCGCAGCACTTAGAACAGTGCTTGGCACATAGTAAGTGCTTAACAAATACCATAGTTATTATTATTATTATTAATGGTATTTATTGAGCATCCACTGGGTGCAATGCATTTTCTGAAGAATTTAGGACATACAAAACAAAGAAATAACATGTTCCCTGCTCACAGGCAACTTACATTCAAAAGAGAGCCTCTTGGATATGACCAATTGGACGGCATTCTGCTATTCCACTGCTAACCTCCTCACTGTACCTCGTTCTCACCTGTCCAGCCATCAACCCCTGGCCCATGTCCTTCCCCTGGCCTGGAATATCATCCCTCCACACATCCGCCAAGCTAGCTCTCTTCCTCCCATCAAAGCCCTACTGAGAGCTCACCTCCTCCAGGAGGCCTTCCCAGACTGAGCCCCCTTTTTCCTCTCCTCCTCCCCATCCCCCCCACCCTACTTCCTTCCCCTCCCCATAACACTTGTATATATATATATATTTGTACAGATTTATTACTCTATTTCACTTGTACATATTTACTATTCTATTTATTTTGTTAATGATGTGCATATAGCTTTAATTCTATTTGTTCCAACGATTTTGACACCTGCCTGCATGTTTTGTTTTGTTGTCTGTTCTCTCCCTTCTAGACTGTGAGCCCGTTGTTGAGGAGGGACCGTCTCTATATGTTGCCGACTTGTACTTCCCAAGTGCTTAGTATAGTGCTCTGCACACAGTAAGCACTCAATAAATACTATTGAATGAATGAATGAATGAAATTCCCTCCCAGTCCCCAGAACCTCCCATCGACTGTTTTCACCTGAGGGGAAGCCATTGACGTTTGCACGGATTGTGCTAAAACCTGGCACGATAGTCAATAGTGAAGGAATTTACTCAGCTTCACCCATAGAGAGAAACCAAAGAAGGTTTCACTGACAGGAGAGAATTAAATGGTTTTCCATTGCCTTCCTGAATACCAAGCCAAAGAATCAAGTTCACAAGAAAAAAACAATCCTTCAAACGATTACAGAACTGTGACTATATGTTCGATGCTGAAACCTTTGCTTCTCTTTCTGCAGCCTGTTCTCAGTTGGTACAGCATGTTATCCAAAAAGGAAAAAAAAACTAACAAAAACACTGGGGGCAAAGAGGATTGGACGAAACGTTTGCTATCTGTTGTAACTCTGAGGGAAAACTGAATGAAGGAACAGCAGATAGAGCATGTCCTTGTAAGGATTTCCAGACGCATTATGAGATTCTGTTTCAGTCACGATGGAAACTGTAATGCCCTTCGTCCTCTGCAAAGTGGGGAGAGGAGGGAGTTGGGGGAATAGGGATGTAGGCGGAGTTGAATGGTTAAGTTTGCATGGTGGAATTTGCACTCAGGACTGAGACCGCCTCAACCAAACTTGCACTCTGCTGGGAGGTGGGGGAGAGACTTAAAAGATAGAACTCCTTACTCTTTTAATAGCTTCTCTCCTTGAACTGCTCCCAAACTTGGATAGAGCCCAGATGGCATAAACTCCAGGCATCCACAAATCCCTGTCTTTGGCATGGGAAAGGGGTGGTTTAAAGACCAGAAGGACCTTCTCTTACTACTACTACTACTAATAATAATGGCATTTATTAAGCACTTACTATGTACAAAGCACTGTTCTAAGCGCTGGGGATGTTACAAGGTGATCAGATTGTCCCACGTTGGGTTCACAGTATTAATCCCCATTTTACAGATGAGGTAACAGGCATAGAGAAGTTAAGTGACTTGCCCAAAGTCACACAGTTGACAATTGGCGGAGCTGGGATTTGAACCCATGACCTCTGACTCCAAAGCCCGTGCGCTTTCCACTGAGCCATGCTGCTTCTCTTCATACCATCCCTGGTCTTAGAACAGTTCTCGACACATAGTAAATGATTAACAAATACCACAATTTTTAGTACTAGTAGTAGTATTTATAGTGGCTACACCTGCAGAGTGTCTAGCAGAAGAATCAAATAAGCACTAGGGTTTTTTTTTTAAAGTTGTTTTGTTTAATGGTATTTATTAAACAGTTACTATGTGCCAGGCACTGTACTAAGCACTGTGGCTGATACAAGCTAATCAGGTTGGACACAGTCCATGTCGACATGGGACTCAGTCTAGATTATCATTTCACAGGGGAGGTGACGGAGGCTCAGAGAAGTGAAATGACCTATCCAAGGACACACAAGCAGACACGTGGTGGATCTGGATTAGAACCCGAGACCTTCTGACTCCCAGGCTAACAATCCAAATCTGGAATCAGTGTTGCTCAGATGCTGGCTGATTCCAAAGACAGACACTTGGAAGGAACCCCATTTTCTCCCTTCTAGGGGTCACATCTGTACCCCCTGGAGCAAAATGAGTTCAATAATTTGCTTGCATGGTACTGAACTCCTCAGCTGAAATACTCTGCTTTGGGTTATGGTAAATGCGTGTTTCAAGTTAAGTCTAAGAAAAGCATGCTTTTAATTGTTTTATAATATTTAAAAGAGAGATTTATAAAATTATTTTTTGAACTTCCAAAATGCCAGGATTTCCAGATGCATCCAACTGAATAATGAAAACACATGACATCTGGGTTATCTATTCACCCAAAACAATTTAAAGCGTACTGATGAAACTCGGCTCATTTTTCCGGATATTGCTCTTTACTGCTCAGAAATCCGTGCCCATTTAAACCTTCTCAAATACTCCCGTGGCAGTCAAGCTAGCTAAACAAATCCCTTCAGGATGCTGCCTTTTACTGAAGAAGAATTAAAAACCCCTCTGTTAAAAATAAGGAAACTCTCCATTTGCTTTTCCGATTTCCAATCCTCTTTTGTTATCATTTGAGTGCATTTTTATTTAATCTTGAAACTTGAGCTCAATAACTTTATTCTCCATTAGCAAATCCATGGTCATAGCATATATCCTAGACGACTTACCGTTATCTGGCAGACCATCACTCTGCCCACCTTCTTAGACTTATTGAAGGCACGTTTCAATCAATCAATCATATTTATTGAGCACTTACTGTGTGCAGAGCACTGTACTAAGCACAAGGGAAGTACAAGTTGGCAACATTTCCTCCAAGTGGCCTTCGTTAACTTATACATCATTTCCTCTTCTCCCTCTCTCTTCTGCACCACCCTTGCACTGGGATTTGCTCCCCTTATTCACCCCTCCCTCAGCCCCACAGCACTTATATCCATATACAAAATTTATTTATACAAATGTCTGTCTCCCCCTCCAGACTGTAAGCTCAGTGTGGGCAACGGAATGTGTCTACCAAATTTGTTTTATTATATTCTCCCAGGAGCTTAGTATAGTACTCTGCATACAGTATCCTCTGAAGAAATACAATTGATTAGTGATTGATTGATTCAATGAACAGCACAAAGTCCTGAAGAAAAGAGATTTGCCATGTTCTTCCGGATTCTGTAATTAAAGTAAATCCACACCTACTTTAATCACCATCACCAGACTGCTTGGGACAGCAGGGAATCAGTCTACTACTTGGGTAAGTCAGTTTCTCTGTGTCTCAGTTACCTCATCTGTACAATGGGAATAAAACTGTAAGCCCCACGTGGGACAGGGACTGTGTCTATCCCAGTGCATAGAACAGTTCTTGAGGTATAGTAAGGGCTTAGCAAATACCCTCATTATTGTCACTTAGCAATGTATCCAAAACAGAGTTGCATTCATTTGTAACAAGGAGAATAGTGAGGGTCCTTGAGGCTTGTCAGAAGTTTACAGAAGAAGCAGCATGGCATAGTGGATAGAGCACGGGCCGATTTGTATGCCGATTTGTACTTTCCAAGCGCTTAATACAGTGATCTGCACACAGTAAGAGCTCAATAAATGCGACTGAATGAAAAATACTCTCCTCTGCCCAGTGTATGGGAAGCCCAAAGCCAGACTCAACATTACAATATCCCCACTCTGGGTGCTGTGGGAAGAAAAAATCATTTCTCTTTGCACATACCCGCCAAAGGGTCTTTTAAGCAAACAAATCATTTTCTATTTACCATATATTTCTCCCAAGCGCCATTCCCATTTAGCAACCCAAGCAAAATAAAGAGACGAGAGTGCTTCTTAAGACTGAAAATCCTCTACTTACTGTTTAGAATCCCAGAACAGAATGCCGGTTGCTTCAAGCCACGTGCTTTTATTAATTATGATTTTTGTCCGGTATTTATTGTATTTCTTTTTCCACATCAGTACGAGCCTCATTTTGGTAACAAAACTTGCTCTTTCAACGAACCTAACTTGGAAAAGGAAAATTAGAAATCCTCTGTCATTCAAACCTCGTGCCTAATTTTGATGAATTTCAGTTTAGAATCGAAACCAAAAGGTGCAAATCTAAATGGCTGTGGAGTACATTTGACTGAGAAGAGTGCATACAGGGAAGGTCTTTTGAAGTATTTGGCTTTCATTTGGAAATTCTGGGGTTTATTTAAAAATTAAATCAAAGAAAACTTCACAAGCAGTACCCTTTTGTTTCGGTCTTTGAGTGTCCTAATTTATAGAGAGGAGGGAAGAATGAGGAGGTGGAGGCCAGACATTTTCCATAGTGGTTTGCTTGTGTCTACTTACCACTTGCAAGATATACAAAACATCATCGCTGGTTGACTCATACAGATCTTTGGATGTTTGCATTCAGAGAGCGAGGATGTGTTTGTTTTTCCCATTTTCTACAAGGGGAGGAACGAGGAGACACAAAGGTCCTTCATTTTTCCCATCTGCTGGCCGTTTGGCCCTTCAAACGCTTTCCGTGTCTTGCCATTTCCAAAAAAGAAATCTGTTTCCTTCTCAGATCACCTCCTTTTCCAAGGGGGATGCTGAAGATTTTGCATTTCTCCTTCCGAACTCCGGCGTATACTTGAAGATGATGAAGAATACCCTCAGATCAATGTTCTTTTATATTAGCTATTGTTCTGAACTCTGGTTGCATTTGGCCTGTCATGGACTCCTCCTTTTTCAGAGAAGAATTCCCCGAGGAAAATGCTAAAGGGTTCCAATAAGCAGACGCCCATAAACATTCAAGACAACTTTCTATTCCATAAAAAAAAAAACATTCAAAGTTTTTGCACATATATTCCTTTCTTTTTGCGATGGTTGCCATACTCTGGCCCTGCTAGTACATTTTCAACAGCTTCCAGTTCTCAAAAGACTCAAAGAATCCAAAATTCCTCAGGCTGAAAAACAACTTTTTATAAATCTCCAGAGGGTTGCAAGCTTTTAGGTGCAGGAGCAGCAACAATAGATCATTGGTCTAGAGTAGCCAACATGATTCCATCATCATTCTGGTTTTCTTTAAAAGTATGATTCATGCGATCAACTCAGTTTATTTTTCTAAGCTGCCAAAGGGAGAGGAACCTGTACTTGATCATCTGCCCATATTTTCTGTTACTGACAAGGCATTTTGTTCTGACTCTCAGGAAAATGCCGCAGAATCGTAAACAGCTCCTTGTTCACTCTGTCGCCTTAAGAGCTGTTAATGGAACTCAGCATGGAAGCGGAAGGAGGCGTGATGTTTGCATCCAAAGATAAAAGAATTGATTAAAGCTGGATTGAGAAATGAGTCCTCATAACTGTCAGAGCTACGGGGTGTGGAGAAGCAGATGGATAATTGAACGTTTACTTGAAAGATGCATAGTGGCACTTGATGTGTGACCTCTGGCATGGCCTAGTGGATGGAGCATTGGCTTGGGAGTCAGAAGGACCTGGGTTCTAATCCTGCTCCACCACTTGTCTACTCTGTGACCTTGGGTAAGTCACTCCACTTCTCTGTGCCTCAGTTCCCTCATCTGCAAAATGGGGATTAAGGCTGTGAGCCCCATGTGGGACGGGGGCTGTGTCCAACCTAATTAGCTTGTCTCTACCCCAGCACTTAGTACAGTGCCTAGCACAGAGGAAGTGCTCAACAAATACCATTTAAAATATTAAAAAAAAACCTTCCAGACCTCTCAAAGAACATGTTAGCCTTCTTGATTTAAATAGGTTAAATCACATCTCCTTGGCTTGGTTTTATACCTTCTCATCTATTCTGTGCTTCTAAATAACTAGGGCAATGCTCCTCACACAGTAGTGACAATCATGCTAATTGTTATATTTGTTAAGCTCTTATTATGTGCCGAGCATAGTGCTACATCCTGGAGGAGAGGAGGTAATCGGATGGGACACAGTCCCTGTTCCGCAAGAATCTCACAGTCGAATGGGGAGGTATTCAACCCCCATTTTGCAGATGAGGAAACTGAGGCACAGAGCTTTGCACAAGGTCAAACACCAGACAAGGGACAGAAACAGGCCTGGAAACCTGGTGTCCTGGCTCCCAGTCAATCAATCAATGGCATTTATTGAGACTTTACAATATGCAGAGCACTGTACTTAGTGCTTGGGAGAGCACAGTACAATAGAGATGGTAAACATTCTTATGCTCAATCTACCAGTCCATGCTGTTTCTTACAGAAGGGCCTTAATAAATAATGATGACGATGATGATGATAAACTTGGATCTGCAGTCTTTGAGAATTTGATATCCACCCTACCCTCAACTTCACAGCACTTACATACATTTCTTTAAATTATATCATAAATTATTTATTTATTTTAATGTCTGTCTCCCCCACTAGACTGTAAACTTGTTGTGGGTCTGCTAATTCTGCTAATTATTCTTTGAATGATATCATAAATTATTTATTCATTTATTTTAATGTCGGTCTCCCCAACTAGACTGTTGAATTGCACTCTCCCAAGCCCTTAGTACAGTGCTCTGCACACAGTAAGCACTCCACAAATACCATCGATTGATAATCTCTGGCCATTTTTAATTCCCCTAGTTATGTCAGGACAAAACCCGGGTGGTGAATAATTGTGGTATTTGTTAAGCATTCACTCCGAACCAAACACTTTACTAAGCGCTTAGATTGATAAGAGATAATCAGGTCCTACATGATGCTCACAGTCTAAGTAGAGGGAGAATAGGTACTGAATCCCTATTTTGTGGATGAGGGAACTAAGGCACAGAGAAGTGAAGTGACTTGTCCAAGGTCACACAGCAGGTAAGTGGTGGAGCCAAGATTAGAACTCAGAGCCTTCTTATTCCCAGGCCTGTGCTCTTTTCACTAGGCCACACTGCTTCTCTTAGGTGACAATCACTCATCTGGAATGATCGCAGGTCTCTCAGGAAGATCATTCTCCCAGAAAAGCAGTGTGGCTCAGTAGAGTCAGAAGTCATGGGTTCAAATCCTGGCTCCTCCAATTGTCAGCTGTGTGGCCTTGGGCAAGTCACTTAACTTCTCTGGGCCTCAGTAACTTCAACTGTAAAATGGGGATTAATACTGTGAGCCCCCTGTGGGACAACCTGATCACCTTGTAACCTTCCCAGCACTTAAAACAGTGCTTTGCACATAGTAAGCACTTAATAAATGCCATTATTATTATTACTATTATTATTATCATTTCCCCATGAGACTAAAAACATCCTAGCCATGTTTTAATTGGGAAGCAATGCCTTGAAAATGAAGTATTTCTAATACGTTATCTGATATTGTACAGCATCATATACATTTTTGTCTCAAGTATCCTGGAATTCTGTTACGCACTCAGGACTCTTTGACTTTCCATAAGCTTAAATCTGACAAGAAAGGAAACCCATTCAGCATTCCCCAACTCCACTGAAACCAATACTTTCGACCCTCTCCCCGACTAAACCTTTAAGGAATCTGCCAAACAATAGCAAAATGAACAGATTTGGGTTTCATCTTGCGGTGGCATAATCCCTATTTGGCACAAACCTGGGCGAGGAGATGTGGCATTCCAGGCTCAAATTTTGGAAAATCTCGGAAAATCAGAGAGTCACAGGCAGGGTAGGTCGACTGCACAGAATATGGGATTGGGATATGGGAGACGTGGGTTAGAATACCAGCACAGCCACGTGTCTTAGTGAAGTCATTTAAATTCTCTGTGCCTCATTTTCCTTATTTGTGAATTGGTAATAAAATGCCTGTTCTCCCTCCCTCTTAGACTGTGAGCCCTGTGTGAGACAGAGGTTGTGACGGATCTGATTAAGCTGTATGCGCCACAGTGCTTAGTACAAAGTAGATGCTTAGTAAATGTTATGATTATAGGCTGAGAGAAAAGAGTGATTCACAGATCCAAGAACCTGGAGCGATTTCACAAAGTCCGGGGCAGGAAAGATGCTCGAGGAGCCAGGAGCAGTGGTAAGAGATGAAATTTGTGAGAATGTTTTAGTACGCAAGGAGTACAAATGGAGAAGGATATAGGGAGGGGCCAGAATTGATGTGTAAAAAACAATATATATTTGAAGAAGACACCACTGATGTTGAAATTCACATTTAAGGGCATGTACGTCTGCAAAAGCCAATATGGGATCCACAGTTCCAGACACACAAAAATGCCATTCCTTGTTGTGTTGTGGTTCTTGACGTTGCTAGCACCTTGCATTGTTTTTTCTTTTGCCTCTATGCCTCTCTTTCTATGTGAAGCTTTTGTTCAGTAGGCCACTTCCTTCTAGATTTACTTTTATTTATTTATAATTTATCATGGCATTTGTTAAGCGCTTTCTATGTGGCAGTCACTGTACTCAGTGCGGGGGTGGATTCATGCAAATCAGGTTGGACACAGTCCCTGTCCCACATGGGGCTCAAAGTCTCAATACTCAATTTTCAGATAACTGAGGCCCAGAGAAGTGAAATGACTTGCCCAAGGTCACACAACAGACAAGTGGAGGAGATGGGATTGCTCAGTGGAAAGAGCATGGGCTTTGGAGTCAGAGTTCATGGGTTCAAAACCCGGCTCCGCCAGTTGTCAACTGTGTGACTTTGGGCAAGTCACTTAACTTCTCTGTGCCTCCGTTACCTCATCTGTAAAATGGGGATTAAGATTGTGAGCCGCCCGTGGGACAATCTGATCACCTTGTAACCTCCCTTGCTCTTAGAACAGTGCTTTGCACATAGTAAGTGCTTAATAAATGTGTTTATTATTATAATTATTCTACTCCTAGGCCTGTGCTCTATCCAGAACGCCATGCTGTTTCTCTTCATGGCTTTGCACCATGTAGCTCGGCCTAGTGGGAAGAGCATGGATGGATCTGGGAGTTAGGGGACCTGGGTTCTAATTCCGGCTCCATTCCTTGCCTGCTGTGTGACCATGGGCAAGTCACTTCACTTCTCTAGGCCTCACTTACCTCATCTATAAAATGGGAGTGGAGTGATAGGGAAAGGAGGAAGGATGAGGATAAGGATGTTGAATCCTCCAAATGGATAGTGAATCCTGGATTATTGAACCCTGATTGCTCATTGTATGATAAAGTGCTTGAAATTGAAATCCATGAATTCTATGAATTGGGGGAAAAAACATCCTGGTGAATATGAAATTCTTCCGAAAACTGTCCCACAGTGATATATTTTTTTTTTCAGAGAGGGACTAAAAATGAGGCAGATAATTCAGAGAGATAGGGGCATTAAATGTCACTGGCCTTCTGAGATTCAAAACCATGAATTGCAAAGAATGATGAAATTTAAATTAGCTCATCTTTTAAAATATGATCAGCAAGTTAGTGGGCAAACTACACACGTTTGGAATGCTTATGTTAGGTTTTCTGTTAGCCGTTTTACCTAATAAGGTAAACCACACAGCATTTGGACAATTATCCTAAGATTAGAGAATCCTCTTCAGATTAGCTTCCTGCTGCCAAACCACAAACCTCACTTTTATCAATAACGTTCTGCAGATCCAAGACACAACCGGATCAGGATCTATTCATCTCTGGTAAAGAAAAATATGTTATTATTGAAAATGACAGTTTCTCATTACAACAGTAAAGAACCCACCAACTGCCTTTACCCATCCTATTCCTCGAAATTGCTGATAATTTGGTAGTTCTAATTACTGTGTCTCGATTGGGTCAGATGACTAGGAGGCTCAGTTCTAATGATTTGGTTAGTTGTTTGGTTAGTGAGAGAACTGGCATTTCCTTTATCTCTAGGGATCAGCCGTTCTAAGGGCTTCTGCTCTGGACTGGCTTTCTCTGAAGAGTCTAATTCCATTGAGCGTTCAGGACTTGAGAATAATCAAATGTCAAGTTAAAAGGATTTCACAGGGTCAGTAATACACCCAGGATACCTTAAGTGTACCACCTGAAATGAACATCAGAGCTGGGGGGCAGCGGGCGGGTTGTTTTTGAAATGAACCAGCTGAGGGACAGGGACTGTGTCGAATTCCCACCTTTGTGTGTGACCCTGGGTAAGTCACTTAACTTCTCAGTGCCTCAGTTACCTCATCTGTAAAATGGGGATTAAGACTGTGAGCTCCCTGTGGGATAGGGACTGTGTCCTTGTATCTAACCCAGAGCTTAGAACAGTGCCTGGTACATGTAAGTGCGTAACAAGTACCATAATAATAATTATTATTCTTTCCTACTTAGCACAATGCTCTGTACACAGCAAGCACTTAAATACTGTTACAAGTAAGAAGTAAACTTGGTAGATATTTCTCTTACTCACTGTGGATTAAATAGTCCAGGATCTGTAACTTTAACCTGGCATTGTACCCAATTGCTGCCTGAAAATCAATTCCCTTCCCTCCCCTTCCTCTCCTTGAGCTGTTCTTTTCCTGCTCTGCTCTAAGCAGATTTCCTCCCTGTCCTTGGCCCGATCCTCACCTTTCCACCATTAGCGCCCCAAAGTTAAAAATAACCAAAATCAATGAAGCTGGTTCCTTACTCAAGCCCGTCTGATAAATCAATGCTCACCTCCCTCCCAGCCCCAGCGGATCTTCGGCTGCAGCCAGATTGGTCGCTGTGTAGGTGGTGGAACTGGCTAATCCTTACATCCTTTTTTGTTAATGGTATTTGTTGAGCGCTTACTCTGTGCCAGGCACTGTTCTAAGGTACAATATGAGGTAATCAGGTTGGACACAGTCCCTGTTCCACATGGGGCTCACAGTCTTAAATCCATTTTACAGATGAGGGAACTGAGGCCTAAAGAAGTGAAGTGACTAGCCCAAAGTCACCCTTCAGACAAGTGGCAGAGCCGGGATTAGAACCCAGCTCCCTCTGACTCCCGGGCCCCTGCTTTATCCACTAGGCCACATGGCTTCTCCCTCCTACGTAGACTGTGAGCCCCAGGTGGAACAGGGGCTGTGTCCAACCCGATTATCTTGTATCTACCCCACTGCTTATTGCAGTGTTGGGCACACAGTAAGCATTCACTAAATGACCCAAATATTATCATTAAAATGGGACTCCTACAGACAGGCAGATTAGGTTGCAAGTGCCTCCTGATGACCAGAAGGTGTTACCAATTTCCTTACCGATAAAAGCAGCAATTCTGCACCAAGACAGAAATTACACTCAGCAAATAGCCCCTTTCATCAGTAGGCCTCAGAGAAGAACCCTGCCTGCAGTCTTCTGCATTTCTCAGTAAACACAAGCTTTGGTTTCAAATACTGGATTATTGGAAAAACTCAACTTTTGGGGGTTTGAATACTTCTGAGATGTAATACACTTCATTGTACAGCACAACACACCATTCATTCATTCAATCGTACTTACTGAGCGCTTAGTGTGTGCAGAGCCCTGTACTAAGTGCTTTGGAGAGAACAGTGCAACAATCAACAGCCACGATGGCTTACAGTCTAGAGGGAGGGGATCCTTGTATTCATTCATTCGTTCGCTGGTATTTCTTGAGCAGCTACTTTGTAGAAAGGACTTGAAGCTCCTAGTGGGAGGGGAATGTGTCTACCAACTCTGTTGTATTGTACTCTCCCAAGCCCTTAGAACATTCCTCTGCATACTGTAAGAGCTCAATAAATACTTTTGATTGACTGATTGAATGAAAAAGTAGGGAAGAATACAGTAAATGAATGACTTACTTTGCTACTCTATGAAACAATGGCACTTCCCACCTCCTCCTTCACCTCCTCTTCTCCTTCTTCTTCTCCTTCATCCTCAAACATTCTTGGAAAACAGGAAGACAACAGATCACACAAATTTCACGTGTAAAATCTCACCAAAATAGGAAATCACTGGAAGACGGGTTAGGTCTCTCAGGGCAAGGAAACAAGAACATTGTTCACTCTTTCACTGAGGATGTTGCTTCCAAAAAAGAAGTAATCAATCTCCATTTTTATTCCTTAAAATTGTAAAGATACTTTTGGTGGCTATTATTGATCACTGCTGATTCACACTGTCCATTGGTGGGAAATGGCTCGGTCCAAAAAAAAATGGTGGGCGTTCTCACATGTCATCTCTAAGTGCCCCCCCTCTAGTCTCATGTTTACCTTACTGTTCCATACCCATATCAAAGCTTTGTCACAATTTTCCTATTCCATCTCCAACTTACGTCTTGTGAACTCAATGAATTGCTGTTTTCTCATGGCCTGTGGATCCTCCTGTTTTTCATCCTTTCGGCAGTCAGACATGTTAAGAGCCTTTGCCAGCTCTGTGTCCAACAGGGATAATGTCACTATATATTCATTTGGATTTAAATATGGAAGCCATCTCAGCGGTTTAAGAAACAATGATTTCAAGCTGTTTTCCAGAGCCCAAGATTTTCCCCATGTTATTCGTCTACTACGTCATTCCCTTTTTCCACATTTTATTAATGCTGATTAATATTTTCCAATGAGTTTTCATGAAAGCCTAATCTGGGCCTTTATTTGGAGCATCGTAAAACAATTTAGTTGCAGGCCCTGGAGACAAAATGACTTGGAGGAACTGGGCTTTTATTTCTGTCGGCGGTATAGTTCATTGAAAAATCATCTCCACGTTTCTTTCTTGGTCTGGTAAATTAGGGGTATTTAGTTTTGAGAGTCAGAGCTGGAGCGAGAGAAAAGGATGCTCTTTGCTATCCCATTCAACTTCTCTCTGTTGGCATAAAAATCCTTACTTGACTATTCTCATTTAGAAGACTGTCTAGTGACCATTCAAAGCAGCTTCACATTGCAAGTGAAAGTTTGTACCCTGGTAAAAAATCTATACTTTATAAAGTTATAAAAACTCTTGTTCTCCTGGAAAGTGTTAGAGCAAGGGGTCATATTTCTTTGTTGGTACTTAATTTTAAACATCTCCAAAAGCCAGTGTTCGGTCTCATTTGGTTACAATACTCTCTTCCACCATATATACATATTGTAATATGTCAAAAGGAAGTTAAGATATCTGCATCCCGCCCTGACCATGCAATACAACAGAATTAGCAGGCAAATTCCCTGCCCATAATGAGCTTACAGTCTAGATACAAAACTCTATCCTATTGCATTGTAGTTTTGGTTCTTTACATGAAGCTCAACTACCCTGTTAGCAGCAGAACACATTGATCACTGACTCTGCTAAGCTAAAGAACCCTCAGTTACCCATTGTAGAATAAGACTGTGAGCCCGTTGTTGGGTAGGGACCGTCTCTATATGTTGCCAACATGTACTTCCCAAGCGCTCAGTACAGTGCTCTGCAAACAATACGTGCTCAATAAATATGATTGAATGAATGAATGAATAAGACTCCCAAAGGGACATAATTCCCCAAATATCTGAGATGTTAACACCTGGTCTTTTCCCAGTACATTCAAAATATCAAGAAGGTTAGATTACAATTGTTCCTCGAAGTGAAACACCGAGAAGTCATTTTGAACACTCTGTTTTCCCTGACATGGTAATGAAGAAAATTTTTTGAACAGTTTTCCTTTCTTTTGCGTATCTCTATCAATTAATGCTTAGAGATGAAACTAGGTAAGGGAGGTTTTCCGAACACTGTGTTCTCTATGAAAGGCCCTTGAACCAAAGAATGTTCTTGGGACAGGGGTTTCCAACCAGCTCACCATATTATAACAGAATGAATTTCAGGAATGTTGACATTCTTCAATCAATCCTTAATGCTATAGCATAGGAATCACAGTCAACAGGTCACTACCGGCTACAAGGATTCTGAAGGTGGCAATAATAATAATAATAATAAGGGCTTTAAGTACGTACTATGAACCAGGCACTGTACTAAGCGCTGGGGTAGCTACAAGCAATAAGATCAGTGTGGCTCCTTCTAACTTTTGGTCTGGATGTACAGAAATAGCTATGGACACAACCTGTGTCTGTAGAAGAGCTTGTGTTAAATGTAAAAATCCACTGGAAAATGTCGCAGTTGGGTAGACTCTTTATGTCCTTATAATCATGGCATTAATTAATCAATCAGTGGTATTTATTGAGCGTTTACTATGTGCAGAGCATTTTACTAAACTCTTGGGAGAGTACAGTATAACAGAATTAGCAGACACATTCCCTGCCCGTAATGAGCTTACAGTCTAAGGGGGAGACAGGTGAAATGCTTTGTAGATACAAAATATTCAGATTACACCAGAGTTAATGGTGCCCTTTCTGATTCTGCTGCAAGTCTCCCTAAAGATAAACGTGACCTTCCAGGGTCTTACCATGGAAGAGATACCTGTCACAGAACATGTTTGGAAGTTAGATCATATTAGGAGTCTCAAACAACTGTGGGATAGTGAGCTGAAGTTAGGGGAAACACAAATGAGGAGAACAAAAAAACAAACATTTTAAAGATCCGAAGAAACAAAATCTTAAATGATGCAGCAGGGTTGTGGACAAGTGTCAGACAGGTCAACCTGGAATAAGTCATAGGTTGAATCGCTTAAGCACAGAGGATTCAGCTCACAACACAGCTAGGCAGAATAGAAAACATCAAGCATTGCAGGTAGCAAATGTGGCAGCTCAGTAATGCATACACCGGGTATGGGAGATTTTCCCAGTCAGCGATGGGTCTGATCAGTATCACTTGCACAAGCCAATAAAACGTCAAGAAAGGTATTGTCTTTGAGTCACTAAGGTCAGTCTCTCTCTCAATTTCTCTCTTTAACTCTCTCTCAGAGTAGGTGGTTGTAGAGGGCATCGCTGAATTAACAGCTGAAAATTCAAGATTCTCTTGGCATACTTAGGATACTTGAAGGGAGCTTTATTATTCTTAGCAGGGATAGTACTGGAGAGGCAAGATTTGAGAAAGCATATTTATTTTGGCTTCCAAAGCTGTTTGGGGATAGATGTTTTCCAGTTCGGAAGCCAGACTATTTCCTCAAATGAAAGATTAAACTGCTAAAGAATCAGTTACCTCGCAGAATTGTAAGGCCATAGATCATATTACATGACATCATTCCTCTTAAGAAAATGATTATCCAGTATAATAATAATGCTCTGAAAATATGGCCTTTGCAACCTTTTGGTGCTCTTGTGGACAGACAGATTTCATCCTGCAGTAAATTTGATTTCTGAACTCATTAAGGAAATTCCCAATACTAGCCTTTCAGAATCTTTTGATAAACTAAACCAGACTGCTTCTGGTGAGTAAATAAATCGAGATAGGGAGGGAGGACCTGAAAGTAGAGACACTTCAGCAGTGAAGACAGAATCTATCATTTTAAAAGTCTGTATGACAATATCCAATGGGACAGAATTTGGGACGACACCAGAAAATCCAGCTTCATGGCCAGCAATTGGGGACGTCCTTCTTCTCCAGGTTTGGGGTACTATGGCATAGGCCATATAACATATTCCTGTCTTCTGTAAATTGGTACCAAGAGGAGTTGCAGCATGTCTGTTTACTGCCTGGATTTATTTATGCCCATCTTCAGTATTCATGTCAGTCGATTCATTTAGCTTCCCCTCTCTTGTGGGAAATATGTTTATGTTGGGCTCCCCCATTAGAGTGTAAATTCTCTGTAGGTACGGGAACATACATTTCTTTATTCTGTATTCCTGAGCACCTAGGATAGTGTTCCCCATTTCATTCTATTACTACTACTGGTACTATTATGAGCAGCGTGACTTAGTGGAAAGCACACGGGCTTAGGAGTCAGAAGCCATGGGTTCTAATCCCAGCTCCGCCACTTGTCTGCTGTGTGACCTTAGGCAAGTCACTTAACTTCTCTGTGCCTCAGTTCCCTCATCTGTAAAATGGGGATTAAGACTGTGAGCCCCACATGGGACAACCTGATTATCTTGTGTCTACCCCAGTGCTTAGAATAATAATGATGGCATTTATTAAGCACTTACTATGTGCAAAGCACTGTTCTAAGCACTGGGGAGGTTACAAGGTGATCAGATTGTCCCGGGGGGCTCACAGTCTTAATCCCTATTTTACAGATGAGGTAACTGAGGCACAGAGAAGTGAAGTGACTTGCCCAAAGTCACACAGCTGAGAATTGGCAGAGCAGCAGTTTGAACCCATGACCTCTAACTCCAAAGCTCATGCTCTTTCTACTGAGCCACGCTGCTTCCCTAAGTGGCTTGGCAGAGAAGAACAGTGGCTTTGGCAGATAGCAAGCGCTTAACAAATACCATTATTATTATTATTATACTATTATCATACTATTACAGCAGTAATAGTAATGATAATTATAATATGTGCTAAGCACTTACTATGTGCCAAGCACTATACTAAGAGCTGGAGTTGATGCAAGATAATCAGATCCCACATGGGACTTTTAGTCTAAGCAGGAGGAAGGACAGGTATTGAAACCCCATTTTGCAGACGAAGGAACTGAGGCACAGAGAAGTTAAATAACTTGCCCAAGATCACACAGCAGGTACATGATGGAGCCAGGATTAGAACCCAGATTCCCTAATTCCCAGATCTGTGCTCTTTCTCCTAGGCCACACTGCTTCTTATTACTACTACTACTACTATTGTACTATTACAAATACTGCTAGTACTACGACTATTATGATTACTACTGTGACTATTACTATCATTAACGGTGCTAAGAGATTGTTTTCAACAAGACTTTGAGGTTGTTTTTTCAAATGAATATTAGTTAAATTCAAGAGAGAAACATAAATTTTGGCATCTTCCCTTCCATTTCAACACATTTTTACAGGAGAACAGAAACTATCATAAATTCCAAGGGACAGATAATGCTAATTTCTTAATTATGGATTCTCTTCATTCATTCATTCATATTTATTGAGCACTTACTGTGTCCTCCAATTATATATGCTGGAACTAAACTCAGCCTGAGATGAGGCACATGTTCTCATTTTCCACTAATCTCCACAACTGATCCCTCCTGGAAAAACAAGCGAATAAACACACAAACCAACCTCCTCTCCCCATCACCCCATACCAAAAAACCGACCTAGCATCAGTAGCCTGGTTTGTGGGTTAAAAATTATACTTGCTCTGGCCGTGATTGGAGATCAATGAAAGATCAGTAATGAGGTAATCCTCCACACCCAAGAACCATGGAAAACAAAATCTGTTGTAGGAAAACCCAAATTACAGGAAGGGGTGGAAAATATTTGTGCGGCAGGCTATCTTTAGCACACCACTGAAATTTGAATACCTTTGACACATTCATCCATTCTCAGACTTATGCTGAGAATTGAAACCTTCTCAATCCTCTTCCTTCATAAATTCAGAGAGAAACACACACACACAGAGCATATCATGTGGCTGATATCATCATTTAAAAATAACGATGCATGCTCCACACCTGTTTTCCTTCCTCTCTATATCAATTCCCAACAAAGAGGTGTCCTGAGAAAAGCAGAGAGAGAGAAAAGGAAGGGGAAAATATAAGGAGAGCTGAATTGCCTTTTTTAATGATTTTAAGCACTTACAATGTGCCAGGCACTGTACTAAGCACTGGGGTAGATTCAAACTAATCAGGTTGAACACAGTCCCTGTCCCACATAGGGCTCCCAGTCTTAATCCTCATTTTGCAGATGAGGTAAGTGAAGCACAGAGAAGTTAACTGACTTGCCCAAGGTCACACAGCAGAGACATGGCAGAACAAGGATTAGTACCCAGGTCCTTCTGACTCTAGGAAACTACAGACTGCTAAGTCTCCCTGTATGCCTGGCAAACTGGTAGACTCCTTAATTAAATGTAATTGGGATTTAGATTGTGACTGTTAAGTGGAGCAGATACTGTGTCCAACCCAATTACCTTGCCTCTACCTAAGTGTTTAGTACAATGCTTTGTCCATAGTAGGTGCTCAATAAATGAATATTCTTGATGGAAAACAACTGGTTAAGAAACATTGTGTCTCATTCATCTGCTGGCATTCTTTGAGGAAGTCAATAGCTAAAGGGGTTTTCAAAAGGTCTTTGGCAGGCTTCTACCCCAAGAGAATTAATTTAATATAATTGTGGTATTTGTTAAGTCCTTACTATGTGCCAGACACTGTACTAAGCACTTGGGTAGAGGCAAGGTAATTGGGTTGGACACAGTATCTGCTCCACTTAACAGTCACAATCTTAATCCCAATTTAACAGATGAGGTAACTGAGACCCAAAGAAGTGAATTGACTTGCCCAAGGTCTCACAGCAGACAAGCAGAGGAGCCGGGATTAGAATCCAGGTCCTTCTAACTCCCTGGGCTGTGCTCTAACTACTATACCAGGCTTCTTCTCAAGATGTCTTAAGATATATCCCTAAAGAAAGTATCTCTTAGATGCAGGATCTTTATGACTCTATCAGTTACCAAGAGTGGGGAATGATGTCAGCTCGGGGGAATGAATTGCTTCACATTCTAGGTAATTCCGCTGATTTGTAAGTTCACTGAATACAACGTCTTTCTAATAGCTATTAGTTCTTGCGGAAAAATACACTATGTACTTTGGAATGCATTTCATTCTCTCCCTTTGAAACCTCATGTCTGTTCCTAATTACCAACTATTCCTATTTTGCTTGTCTGATTTAGTACAAAAGACTAACTGAGCTTCTGGTACTCAAAATGAAACAGGATTTAAAAAAAAATTATCATGGGTAGCTTGACTTGATAAAATGATCAGATTCACCCAGTTCTTTAACAGACATGTAGAAGTTTTAAAAATGTTTCTAAAAGTTTAATTCCAACAGTGAACATATTTTGCTACCTTGATTAAATGCCAAAGCCATTAAGTCTTTTTACCAACTCCTTAGTTGGCTGTAAATTGACCCATCTCAAAACTTTAACCCTAGACACTATATAAGATATTTTCCAGCTAATCTTGGCACCACATGAAACCAGCACTTTGTGGTAAAACCAGACCACAAAATGCAAATGTGTATCTTTTGGATCCTTTGAGTGTTTCTGTAAACTACCGACACTGTTGATGTCCTGCTCTAAAGTGAAGGTAACTACTGAGAAATTAAACTATTTTTGCAGAAACAAGGATTATGATATGGGAAGAGTTTATCAACCTTGTTGGCTTTGATTTCTTCTTAAGAATAAATGTGATGTTCATTCTGGATGAACTCCAAATTCAATCAGAAGGTTGGATGTGATTATTAATTATTATTATTGCTATTATATTTGTTAAGCGCTTAAGTGGCCTAGTGGATAAAGCACTGGCTTGGGAGTTGGAAGGACCTGGGTTCTAATCCCACTTCTGCCATTTACCTGCTGTGTAACCTTGGGCAAGTCACTTAACTTCTCTGTGCCTCCATTATCACATCTGTAAAATGGGGATTGAGACTGTGAGCTCTTTGTGGGACAGGGGCTCTGTCCAACCCACTTACCTTGTATGTTTTTCAAATGCAATCGAGTCGTTGCTGACCTATCGTGAGTCCATGGATAAATCCTCTTTGAAACATCCCATTTTCTGTCATAAAGTCATTCTGATATGTGCATCCATAGCGGTTTCTTGGTAAGGATATGGAAGTGGTTTACCATTGCCATCTTCTGCACAGGAGAAACCTGAGTCTCTGCCGTTGTCTTTGATTAACAGTTTGATCGCTTGATTATCTGCCTTTGGCTCTTTCCCATGTTGCTGCTGCCCAGTACAGGTGAACTGACCATCTGACGCTTTGGCTTACACCTCTCCATTCTGGATAGCCCTATATGGCCTAGCTCTAAACTTCATCATCCTACACAAATTCTCCTGCCACAATAAGGCATCTAATTCATAGAAAAGACCTTGTATCTACCCCAGTGCTTAGAACAGTGCTTGACACACAGCAAGCGCTTAACAAATACCACAATACACAACAAATAGTAAGTGTTTAACAAACACATAACAATAAGCCGACGCATTCCCTGCCCACAACGGGCTCGTGGCTGGTCAGTCTGCTTGCCAGTGGACTCACCCTTCATGGGCAGAGCCATTTGACACAGGAAGACAGAGGAGAATGGTGGCAACTCTGTCAGTTTCTGCTGCCCCACCTGAAGATTGGGGGGGATCATTCATTCATTCATTCAATCATATTTATTGAGTGCTCACTATGCAGAGCACTGTACTAAGCGCTTGGGAAGTACAAGTTGGCAACATATAGAGATGGTCCCTACCCTACATTGGGCTCACAGTCTAGAAGGGGGAGACACACAACAAAACAAAACACGTAGACATGTGTCATCAGAACTGCACGGATCATCAAAATACAGACCCCTCACCCCCTTTTCTACTAGCTACCCTCTTCCATCCCACTTCCAGACTTAGAATAGAGGGAAATATAGGGAGGCCATGGCAAAGATGTGGGAGGGAGGTCAAGAGATCCTCAGGGAAGGGACGATCTGAGCAGGGAATGATGGGACGGAGCTACACCTTTGGCAAATTCCCCCAGATGGAGATCCATACTTCAGTTGCTTCAGAAGGAAATGATTTCCACTCAGGAATCATGAAACTGGGGAAGAAAGTGGGAGAGGGTGGGATCTGGGACACAGACTGTGTCCAATCTGATTACTTGTATCTACCCCAGTTCTCAGAACAGTGCCTGAAACATAAGAAGCACTTAACAAATACCATAAAAACAAACAAACAAACCCAACCAACCTGATTAGCTTGTCTCTATCCCAGCACTCAGAACATCCCAGGGCACGTAATAAGCACTTAACAAGTACCGTAAAAACAAACAAACAACAAACTCAACCAATTAGATCCTATAAGGGCTCCTGCCAGCAGAGAGGACTATATCAATCAACATTTTTTTCTCCTTGTAGGTATTGGTTTAACTGCCAACTGGCCTGTCAGTGATGTTTGTACGTATTTATTACTCTATTTATTGTATTTATTTTATTTGTACATATTTATTTTATTTTGTTAATATGTTTGGTTTTGTTCTCTGTCTCCCCCTTCTAGACTGTGAGCCCACTGTTGTTTAGCGACCATCTCTATGTGTTGCCAACTTGTACTTCCCAAGCGCTTAGTACAGTGCTCTGCACACAGTAAGTGCTCAATAAATACGATTGAATGAATGAATTTAATGGGCTGATTTGTCAATGTAATTACCTTTCGGTGTTTGATTTCCAGGGGCTTGTTGCAGTGCCCTTCTACTTATTCGATTCAGCTTTCTATTGAGAAGATAAGCAGAGATGAGAGGTTCTTCATTTGGGCTCAGTGGAAAGAGCCCGGGCTTTGGAGTCAGAGGTCATGAGTTCAAATTCTGCTCTGCCAATTATCAGCTGTGTGACTTTGGGCAAGTCACTTCAATCAATCAATCAATCAGTCATATTTATTGAGCACTTACTGTGTGCAAAGCACTGTACTAAGTGCTTGGGAAGTACAAGTTGGCAACATATAGAGACAGTCCCTACCCAACAGTGGGCTCACAGTCTAAACTTTACTTCTCTGTGCTTCCGTTACCTCATCTATAAAATGGGGATTAAGACTGTGAGCCCCACGTGGGACAACCTGATCACCTTGTATCCTCCCCAGCGCTTAGAACAGTGCTTTGCACATAGTAAGCGCTTAACAAATGCCATTGTTGTTATTATTGGGTGGTGAGAGAAAACTTCATCGCTTGGGGCAGGGTGTAATCTGCTAACCAGCCTCTAGACTCTGAAGCTGAGTGTTCCTTTAAGTGAATGTCGTCTCACTCCAATATATTGCTTCTAAAATACTAGCTGGAAGAGGTATGCCCTGTTCTTTTCGCTGTGTGATCTTTTAAAAACAAATTTCATCAAATAAAAACAAAAAACAAAAAAAATTCCCCTTGGGCAGTGTTCAGTATATTCGTGCTGGACTGTGGTAGTCAAACTTTGCAAAAAGGCTCATGAGGCCCCCCTTGAAATAATCATGTGTCTTTGAGGGGTGGAAGTTACTGCTATAGCCAATGTTCTGTAGAGCTCAGCAAAACCATAGTAAGATGAAGGAGCCATGATAACATACCAATTGTGTTACAAATAATAATATCTCAGAGGTTACCAAAATGGAAAAAAAAAATAGAAATAGCTCCTGTATCTGATGCCAGAGGGTCTCCATGAGAACTTACTATAATAACAGTTCCTGACTGTGTCTGTGGTGTTGAATATTGCTTAATGATGCAGCTGAACGTCTAGTGATGGTCAATAAAAACTCCCAAGTTAAAAACACCGACCGCAAAGGGAAAGTAGCAGGAATCTCACTGGAAAACAAGGGGCCATTAGAATAAACCAAGGACATTCTTTTTGCCTGGCAAGCTGGGGCTCATATTGAGGACACTCATGGTGCCATGGAAAGAGAAAGGTCTTGGGCATTAGAAGATATGGGTTCTTATCCCAGCTTTGCCACTTACCTCCTGTGTGACCAATCAACCAATCAGTGGCATTAAGCGCTCAATAAATACTGTTGATTGATTGATTGTCATTTGCCTGCTGCATAGGGATAGAGCACGGGCCTGGGAGTCACAAGGTTTGCTGCCATTTGTCCGCTGCATAGGGACGGGGCACGGGCCTGGGAGTCACAAGGTTTGCTGCAGACTGTGAGCCCACTGTTGGGTAGGAACTGTCTCTATATGTTGCCAACTTGTACTTCCCAAGTGCTTAGTTCAGTGCTCTGCACACAGTAAGCGCTCAATAAATACTGTTGATTGATTGACTGATTGATTGTCATTTGTCTGCTGCATAGGGATAGAGCACGGGCCTGGGAGTCATCATCATCATCATCATCATCAATCATATTTATTGAGTGCTTACTATGTGCAGAGCACTGTACTAAGCGCTTGGGAAGTACAAATTGGCAACATATAGGGACTGTCCCTACCCAAAAGTGGGCTCACCGTCTAAAAGGGGGAGACAGAGAACAAAACCAAACATACTAACAAAATAAAATGAATAGAACAGATATGTACAAGTAAAATAAATAAATAAATAAATAAGTAGAGTCATAAGGTTTGCTGCCATTTGTCTGCTGCATAGGGACGGGGCACGGGCCTGGGAGTCATAAGGTTTGCTGCAGACTGTGAGCCCACTGTTGGGTAGGAACTGTCTCTATATGTTGCCAACTTGTACTTCCCAAGCGCTTAGTACAGTGCTCTGCACACAGTAAGTGCTCAATAAATACTGTTGATTGATTGATTGATTGATTGATCGCCATTTGTCCGCTGCATAGGGATAGAGCACAGGCCTGGGAGTTACAAGGTTTGCTGCCGTTCGTCTGCTGCATAGGGACGGGGCACGGGCCTGGGAGTCACAAGGTTTGCTGCAGTCTGTGAGCCCACTGTTGGGTAGGAACTGTCTCTATATGTTGCAACTTGTACTTCCCAAGCGCTTAGTACAGTGCTCTGCACACGGTAAGCGCTCAATAAATACTGTTGATTGATTGATTGATTGTCATTTGTCTGCTGCATAGGGATAGAGCACGGGCCTGGGAGTCACAAGGTTTGCTGCCATTTGTCTGCTGCATAGGGACAAGGAACGGGCCTGGGAGTCAGAAGGTTTTCTGTAGACTGTGAGCCCACTGTTGGGTAGGAACTGTCTCTACATGTTGCCAAATTGTACTTCCCAAGCGCTTAGTACAGTGCTCTGCAAACAGTAAGCGCTCAATAAATACTGTTGATTGATTGATTGATTGATTGTCATTTGTCTGCTGCATAGGGATAGAGCACGGGCCTGGGAGTCACAAGGTTTGCTGCCATTTGTCCGCTGCAAGGGGACTGGGCACGCGCCTGGGAGTCAGAAGGTTTGCTGCAGACTGTGAACCCACTGTTGGGTAGGAACTGTCTCTATATGTTGCCAACTTGTACTTCCCAAGCACTTAGTACAGTGCTCTGCACACAGTAAGCTCTCAATAAATACTGTTGATTGATTGATTGATTGATTGTCATTTGTCTGCTGCATAGGGATAGAGCACGGGCCTGGGAGTCGCAAGGTTTGCTGCCATTTGTCCTCTGCATAGAGATGGGGCACGGGCCTGGGAGTTACAAGGTTTGCTGCAGACTGTGAGCCCACTGTTGGGGAGCAACTGTCCCTATATGTTGCCAACTTGTACTTCCCAAGTGCTTAGTACGGTGCTCTGCACACAGTAAGTGCTCAATAAATACTGCTGATTGATTGACTGATTGATTGTCATTTGTCTGCTGCATAGGGATAGAGCACGGGCCTGGGAGTCACAATGTTTGCTGCCATTTGTCCGCTACATTGGGACGGGGCACGGGCCTGGGAGTCACAAGGTTTGCTGCGGACTGTGAGCCCACTGTTGTGTAGGAACTGTCTCTATATGTTGCCAACTTGTACTTCCCAAGAGCTTAGCACAGCGCTCTGCACACAGTAAGCGCTCAATTAATACTATTGATTGATTGATTGTCATTTGTCTGCTGCATAAGGACGGGGCACGGGCCTGGGAGTCACAAGGTTTGCTGCAGACTGTGAGCCCACTGTTGGGTAGGAACAGTCTCTATATGTTGCAACTTGTACTTCCCAAGCACTTAATACAGTGCTCTGCACACAGTAAGCGCTCAATAAATACTGTTGATTGATTGATTGACTGATTGTCATTTGTCTGCTGCATAGGGACGGGGCACGGGCCTGGGAGTCAGAAGGTTTGCTGCAGACTGTGAGCCCACTGTTGGGTAGGAACTGTCTCTATATGTTGCCAACTTGTACTTCCCAAGCGCTTAGCACAGTGCTCTGCACACAGTAAGCGCTCAATAAATACTGTTGATTGATTGATTGATTGTGATTTGTCTGCTGCATGGGGATAGAGCACGGGCCTGGGAGTCACAAGGTTTGCTGCCATTTGTCCGCTGCATAGGGACGGGGCATGGGCCTGGGAGTCACAAGGTTTGCTGCAGACTGTGAGCCCAC
Organism: Tachyglossus aculeatus; assembly: GCF_015852505.1. Lineage (NCBI taxonomy): Eukaryota > Metazoa > Chordata > Mammalia > Monotremata > Tachyglossidae > Tachyglossus > Tachyglossus aculeatus. The sequence continues at coordinate 28,687,220 of NC_052084.1, read as the reverse complement.
TGTTGGGTAGGAACTGTCTCTATATGTTGCCAACTTGTACTTCCCAAGCGCTTAGTACAGTGCTCTGCACACAGTAAGCGCTCAATAAATACTGTCGATTGATTGATTGATTGATTGATTGTCATTTGTCTGCTGCATAGGGATGGGGCACGGGCCTGGGAGTCCCAAGGTTTGCTGCAGACTGTGAGCCCACTGTTGGGTAGGAACTGTCTCTATATGTTGCCAACTTGCACTTCCCAAGTGCTTAGTACAGTGCTCTGCACACGGTAAGCGCTCAATAAATACTGTTGATTGATTGATTGATTGATCGATTATCGTTTGTCTGCTGCATAGGGATAGAGCACAGGCCTGGGAGTCACAAGTTTCGCTGCCATTTGTCTGCTGCATAGGGATGGGGCACGGGCCTGGGAGTCACAAGGTTTGCTGCAGACTGTGAGCCCACTGTTGGGTAGGAACTGTCTCTATATGTTGCCAACTTGTACTTCCCAAGCGCTTAGTACAGTGCTCTGCACACAGTAAGCGCTCAATAAATACTGTTGATTGATTGATTGATTGATTGACTGATTGTCATTTGTCTGCTGCATAGGGACGGGGCACGGGCCTGGGAGTCAGAAGGTTTGCTGCAGACTGTGAGCCCACTGTTGGGTAGGAACTGTCTCTATATGTTGCCAACTTGTACTTCCCAAGTGCTTAGTACAGTGCTCTGCACACAGTAAGCGCTCAATAAATACTATTGATTGATTGATTGATTGTCATTTGTCTGCTGCATAGGGATAGAGCACGGGCCTGGGTGTCACAAGGTTTGCTGCCATTTGTCCACTGCACAGGGACCCGGGCATGGGCCTGGGAGTCATAGGGTTTGCTGCAGACTGTGAGCCCTCTGTTGGGTAGGAACTGTCTCTATATGTTGCCAACTTGTACTTCCCAAGGGCTTAGTACAGCGCTCCGCACACAGTAAGCGCTCAATAAATTCTATTGATTGATTGATTGATTGTCATTTGTCTGCTGCATTGGGACGGGGCATGCGCTGGGAGTCACAAGGTTTGCTGCAGGCTGTGAGTCCACTGTTGGGTATGAACTGTCTCTATATGTTGCCAACTTGTACTTCCCAAGTGCTTAGTACAGTGCTCTGCACACAGTAAGTGCTCAATAAATACTGTTGATTGATTGATTGATTGATTGTCAATTTGTCTGCTGCAGAGGGACGGGGCACGGGCCTGGAAGTCACAAGGTTTGCTGCAGACTGTGAGCCCACTGTTGGGTAGGAACTGTTTTTATATGTTGCCAACATGTACTTCCCAAGCACTTAGTACGGTGCTCTGCACACAGTAAGCTCTCAATAAATACTGTTGATTGATTGATTTGATTGCCATTTGTCTGCTGCATAGGGATAAAGCACGGGCCTAGGAGTCACAAGGTCTGCTGCCATTTGTCTGCTGCATAGGGACGGGGCACGGGCCTGGGAGTCACAAGGTTTGCTGCAGACTGTGAGCCCACTGTTGGGTAGGAACTGTTTCTATATGTTGCCAACATGTACTTCCCAAGCGCTTAGTACAGTGCTCTGCAAACAGTAAGCGCTCAATAAATACGTTGATTGATTGATTGATTGATTGTCATTTGTCTGCTGCATAGGGATAGAGCACGGGCCTGGGAGTCACAAGGTTTGCTGCCATTTGTCCGCTGCATAGGGACCGGGCACGGGCCCTGGGAGTCATAAGGTTTGCTGCAGACTGTGAGCCCACTGTTGGGTAGGAACTGTCTCTACATGTTGCCAACTTGTACTTCCCAAGCGCTTAGTACAGTGCTCTGCACACAGTAAGCTCTCAATAAATACTGTTGATTGATTGATTTGATTGCCATTTGTCTGCTGCATAGGGATAGAGCACGGGTCTGGGAGTCACAAGGTCTGCTGCCATTTGTCTGCTGCATAGGGACGGGGCACAGGCCTGGGAGTAACAAGGTTTGCTGCAGACTGTGAGCCCACTGTTGGGTAGGAACTGTCTCTATATGTTGCCAACTTGTACTTCCCAAGCACTTAGTACAGTGCTCTGCACACAGTAAGCGCTCAATAAATACTGTTGATTGATTGATTGATTGAATGATTGTCATTTGTCTGCTGCATGGGGACAGAGCATGGGCCTGGGAGTCACAAGTTTTGCTACCATTTGTCCGCTGCATAGGGACGGGGCACGGGCATGGGAGTCATAAGGTTTGTTGCAGACTGTGAGCCCACTGTTGGGTAGGAACTGTCTCTACATGTTGCCAACTTGTACTTCCCAAGCGCTTAGTACAGTGCTCTGCACACAGTAAGCGCTCAATAAATACTGTTGATTGATTGATTGATTGATTGTCATTTGTCTGCTGCATAGGGACGGGGCACGGGCCTGGGAGTCACAAGGATTGCTGCAGACTGTGAGCCCACTGTTGGGTAGGAACTGTCTCTATATCTTACCAACTTGTACTTCCCAAGTGCTTAGTACAGTGCTCTGCACACAGTAAGCGCTCAATAAATACTATTGATTGATTGATTGATTGTGATTTGTCTGCTGCATAGGGATAGAGCACGGGCCTGGGAGTCACAAGGTTTGCTGCCATTTTTCCGCTGCATAGGGACCGGGCACGGGCCTGGGAGTCATAAGGTTGGCTGCAGACTGTGAGCCCACTGTTGGGTAGGAACTGTCTCTATATGTTGCCAACTTGTACTTCCCAAGCGCTTAGGACAGTGCTCTGCACACAGTAAGCGCTCAATAAATACTGTTGATTGATTGATTGATTGTCATTTGTCTGCTGCATAGGGACGGGGCACGGGTCTGGGAGTCACAAGGTTTGCTGCAGACTGTGAGCCCACTGTTGGGTAGGAACTGTCTCTATATGTTGCCAACTTGTACTTCCCAAGCGCTTAGTACAGTGCTCTGCACACAGTAAGCGCTCAATAAATACTGTTGATTGATTGATTGATTGATTGATTGTCATTTGTCTGCTGCATAGGGATAGAGCATGGGCCTGGGAGTAACAAGGTTTGCAGCCATTTGTCTGCTGCATAGGGACAGGGCATGGGTCTGGGAGTCACAAGGTTTGCTGCAGACTGTGAGCCCACTGTTGGGTAGGAAATGTCTCTATATGTTGCCAACTTGTACTTCCCAAGCGCTTAGTACAGTGCTCTGCACACAGTAAGCGCTCAATAAATACTGTTGATTGATTGATTGATTGATTGATTGTCATTTGTCTGCTGCATAGGGATAGAGCATGGGCCTGGGAGTAACAAGGTTTGCTGCCATTTGTCTGCTGCATAGGGACAGGGCATGGGTCTGGGAGTCACAAGGTTTGCTGCAGACTGTGAGCCCACTGTTGGGGAGGAAATGTCTCTATATGTTGCTAACTTGTACTTCCCAAGTGCTTAGTACAGTGCTCTGCACACAGTAAGCACACAATAAATACTGTTGATTGATTGATTGATTGATTGTCATTTGTCTGCTGCATAGGGATGTGCCATGGGCCTGGGAGTCACAAGGTTTGCTGCAGACTGTGAGCCCACTGTTGGGTAGGAAATGTCTCTATATGTTGCTAACTTGTACTTCCCAAGCGCTTAGTACAGTGCTCTGCACACAGTAAGCGCTCAATAAATACTGTTGATTGATTGATTGATTGCCATTTGTCTGCTGCATAGGGATAGAGCACGGGCCTGGGTGTCACAAGGTTTGCTGCCATTTGTCTGCTGCATAGGGACGGGGCACGGGCCTGGGAGTCACAAAGTTTGCTGCAGACTGTGAGCCCACTGTAGGGTAGGAACTGTCTCTATATGTTGCCAACTTGTACTTCCCCCAGCGCTTAGTACAGTGCTCTGCACATAGTAGGCACTCAGTAAGTACTGTTTATTGATTGATTGATTGATTGTCATTTGTCTGCTGCATAAGGACGGGGCATGGGCCTGGGAGTCAGAAGGTTTGCTGCAGACTGTGAGCCCACTGTTGGGTAGGAACAGTCTCTATATGTTGCCAACTTGTACTTCCCAAGCGCTTAGTACAGTGCTCTGCACACAGTAAGCGCTCAATAAATACTGTTGACTGATTGATTGATTGATTGTCATTTGTCTGCTGCATAGGGATAGAGCACGGGCCTGGGAGTCACAAGGTTTGCTGCCATTTGTCCGCTGCGTAGGGACGGGGCTTGGGCCTGGGAGTCACAAGGTTTGCTGCAGACTGTGAGCCCACTGTTGGGTAGGAACTGTCTCTATATGTTGCCAACTTGTACTTCCCAAGCGCTTAGTACAGTGCTCTGCACACAGTAAGCGCTCAATAAATACTGTCGATTGATTGATTGATTGATTGATTGTCATTTGTCTGCTGCATAGGGATGGGGCACGGGCCTGGGAGTCCCAAGGTTTGCTGCAGACTGTGAGCCCACTGTTGGGTAGGAACTGTCTCTATATGTTGCCAACTTGCACTTCCCAAGTGCTTAGTACAGTGCTCTGCACACGGTAAGCGCTCAATAAATACTGTTGATTGATTGATTGATTGATCGATTATCGTTTGTCTGCTGCATAGGGATAGAGCACAGGCCTGGGAGTCACAAGTTTCGCTGCCATTTGTCTGCTGCATAGGGATGGGGCACGGGCCTGGGAGTCACAAGGTTTGCTGCAGACTGTGAGCCCACTGTTGGGTAGGAACTGTCTCTATATGTTGCCAACTTGTACTTCCCAAGCGCTTAGTACAGTGCTCTGCACACAGTAAGCGCTCAATAAATACTGTTGATTGATTGATTGATTGATTGACTGATTGTCATTTGTCTGCTGCATAGGGACGGGGCACGGGCCTGGGAGTCAGAAGGTTTGCTGCAGACTGTGAGCCCACTGTTGGGTAGGAACTGTCTCTATATGTTGCCAACTTGTACTTCCCAAGTGCTTAGTACAGTGCTCTGCACACAGTAAGCGCTCAATAAATACTATTGATTGATTGATTGATTGTCATTTGTCTGCTGCATAGGGATAGAGCACGGGCCTGGGTGTCACAAGGTTTGCTGCCATTTGTCCACTGCACAGGGACCGGGCATGGGCCTGGGAGTCATAGGGTTTGCTGCAGACTGTGAGCCCTCTGTTGGGTAGGAACTGTCTCTATATGTTGCCAACTTGTACTTCCCAAGGGCTTAGTACAGCGCTCCGCACACAGTAAGCGCTCAATAAATTCTATTGATTGATTGATTGATTGTCATTTGTCTGCTGCATTGGGACGGGGCATGCGCTGGGAGTCACAAGGTTTGCTGCAGGCTGTGAGTCCACTGTTGGGTATGAACTGTCTCTATATGTTGCCAACTTGTACTTCCCAAGTGCTTAGTACAGTGCTCTGCACACAGTAAGTGCTCAATAAATACTGTTGATTGATTGATTGATTGATTGTCAATTTGTCTGCTGCAGAGGGACGGGGCACGGGCCTGGAAGTCACAAGGTTTGCTGCAGACTGTGAGCCCACTGTTGGGTAGGAACTGTTTTTATATGTTGCCAACATGTACTTCCCAAGCACTTAGTACGGTGCTCTGCACACAGTAAGCTCTCAATAAATACTGTTGATTGATTGATTTGATTGCCATTTGTCTGCTGCATAGGGATAAAGCACGGGCCTAGGAGTCACAAGGTCTGCTGCCATTTGTCTGCTGCATAGGGACGGGGCACGGGCCTGGGAGTCACAAGGTTTGCTGCAGACTGTGAGCCCACTGTTGGGTAGGAACTGTTTCTATATGTTGCCAACATGTACTTCCCAAGCGCTTAGTACAGTGCTCTGCAAACAGTAAGCGCTCAATAAATACGTTGATTGATTGATTGATTGATTGTCATTTGTCTGCTGCATAGGGATAGAGCACGGGCCTGGGAGTCACAAGGTTTGCTGCCATTTGTCCGCTGCATAGGGACCGGGCACGGGCCTGGGAGTCATAAGGTTTGCTGCAGACTGTGAGCCCACTGTTGGGTAGGAACTGTCTCTACATGTTGCCAACTTGTACTTCCCAAGCGCTTAGTACAGTGCTCTGCACACAGTAAGCTCTCAATAAATACTGTTGATTGATTGATTTGATTGCCATTTGTCTGCTGCATAGGGATAGAGCACGGGTCTGGGAGTCACAAGGTCTGCTGCCATTTGTCTGCTGCATAGGGACGGGGCACAGGCCTGGGAGTAACAAGGTTTGCTGCAGACTGTGAGCCCACTGTTGGGTAGGAACTGTCTCTATATGTTGCCAACTTGTACTTCCCAAGCACTTAGTACAGTGCTCTGCACACAGTAAGCGCTCAATAAATACTGTTGATTGATTGATTGATTGAATGATTGTCATTTGTCTGCTGCATGGGGACAGAGCATGGGCCTGGGAGTCACAAGTTTTGCTACCATTTGTCCGCTGCATAGGGACGGGGCACGGGCATGGGAGTCATAAGGTTTGTTGCAGACTGTGAGCCCACTGTTGGGTAGGAACTGTCTCTACATGTTGCCAACTTGTACTTCCCAAGCGCTTAGTACAGTGCTCTGCACACAGTAAGCGCTCAATAAATACTGTTGATTGATTGATTGATTGATTGTCATTTGTCTGCTGCATAGGGACGGGGCACGGGCCTGGGAGTCACAAGGATTGCTGCAGACTGTGAGCCCACTGTTGGGTAGGAACTGTCTCTATATCTTACCAACTTGTACTTCCCAAGTGCTTAGTACAGTGCTCTGCACACAGTAAGCGCTCAATAAATACTATTGATTGATTGATTGATTGTGATTTGTCTGCTGCATAGGGATAGAGCACGGGCCTGGGAGTCACAAGGTTTGCTGCCATTTTTCCGCTGCATAGGGACCGGGCACGGGCCTGGGAGTCATAAGGTTGGCTGCAGACTGTGAGCCCACTGTTGGGTAGGAACTGTCTCTATATGTTGCCAACTTGTACTTCCCAAGCGCTTAGGACAGTGCTCTGCACACAGTAAGCGCTCAATAAATACTGTTGATTGATTGATTGATTGTCATTTGTCTGCTGCATAGGGACGGGGCACGGGTCTGGGAGTCACAAGGTTTGCTGCAGACTGTGAGCCCACTGTTGGGTAGGAACTGTCTCTATATGTTGCCAACTTGTACTTCCCAAGCGCTTAGTACAGTGCTCTGCACACAGTAAGCGCTCAATAAATACTGTTGATTGATTGATTGATTGATTGATTGTCATTTGTCTGCTGCATAGGGATAGAGCATGGGCCTGGGAGTAACAAGGTTTGCAGCCATTTGTCTGCTGCATAGGGACAGGGCATGGGTCTGGGAGTCACAAGGTTTGCTGCAGACTGTGAGCCCACTGTTGGGTAGGAAATGTCTCTATATGTTGCCAACTTGTACTTCCCAAGCGCTTAGTACAGTGCTCTGCACACAGTAAGCGCTCAATAAATACTGTTGATTGATTGATTGATTGATTGATTGTCATTTGTCTGCTGCATAGGGATAGAGCATGGGCCTGGGAGTAACAAGGTTTGCTGCCATTTGTCTGCTGCATAGGGACAGGGCATGGGTCTGGGAGTCACAAGGTTTGCTGCAGACTGTGAGCCCACTGTTGGGGAGGAAATGTCTCTATATGTTGCTAACTTGTACTTCCCAAGTGCTTAGTACAGTGCTCTGCACACAGTAAGCACACAATAAATACTGTTGATTGATTGATTGATTGATTGTCATTTGTCTGCTGCATAGGGATGTGCCATGGGCCTGGGAGTCACAAGGTTTGCTGCAGACTGTGAGCCCACTGTTGGGTAGGAAATGTCTCTATATGTTGCTAACTTGTACTTCCCAAGCGCTTAGTACAGTGCTCTGCACACAGTAAGCGCTCAATAAATACTGTTGATTGATTGATTGATTGCCATTTGTCTGCTGCATAGGGATAGAGCACGGGCCTGGGTGTCACAAGGTTTGCTGCCATTTGTCTGCTGCATAGGGACGGGGCACGGGCCTGGGAGTCACAAAGTTTGCTGCAGACTGTGAGCCCACTGTAGGGTAGGAACTGTCTCTATATGTTGCCAACTTGTACTTCCCCCAGCGCTTAGTACAGTGCTCTGCACATAGTAGGCACTCAGTAAGTACTGTTTATTGATTGATTGATTGATTGTCATTTGTCTGCTGCATAAGGACGGGGCATGGGCCTGGGAGTCAGAAGGTTTGCTGCAGACTGTGAGCCCACTGTTGGGTAGGAACAGTCTCTATATGTTGCCAACTTGTACTTCCCAAGCGCTTAGTACAGTGCTCTGCACACAGTAAGCGCTCAATAAATACTGTTGACTGATTGATTGATTGATTGTCATTTGTCTGCTGCATAGGGATAGAGCACGGGCCTGGGAGTCACAAGGTTTGCTGCCATTTGTCCGCTGCGTAGGGACGGGGCTTGGGCCTGGGAGTCACAAGGTTTGCTGCAGACTGTGAGCCCACTGTTGGGTAGGAACTGTCTCTATATGTTGCCAACTTGTACTTCCCAAGCGCTTAGTACAGTGCTCTGCACACAGTAAGCGCTCAATAAATACTGTCGATTGATTGATTGATTGATTGATTGTCATTTGTCTGCTGCATAGGGATGGGGCACGGGCCTGGGAGTCCCAAGGTTTGCTGCAGACTGTGAGCCCACTGTTGGGTAGGAACTGTCTCTATATGTTGCCAACTTGCACTTCCCAAGTGCTTAGTACAGTGCTCTGCACACGGTAAGCGCTCAATAAATACTGTTGATTGATTGATTGATTATCGTTTGTCTGCTGCATAGGGATAGAGCACAGGCCTGGGAGTCACAAGTTTTGCTGCCATTTGTCTGCTGCATAGGGACAAGGAACGGGCCTGGGAGTCAGAAGGTTTTCTGTAGACTGTGAGCCCACTGTTGGGTAGGAACTGTCTCTATATGTTGCCAACTTGTACTTCCCAAGCGCTTAGTACAGTGCTCTGCACACAGTAAGCACTCAATAAATACTGTTGATTGATTGATTGATTGATTGAGCACTTACTATGTGCTGAGCACTGTATTAAGCACTTGGGAGAATATGATGCAACAGAATTAGTGGGCATGTTCCCTGTCCATTAACGAGTAGCACAATGAGTAGCAGTAGCATAATGAGAAGCTGTATGACAGTGGAAGAGCACGGGCTTTGGAGTCAGAGATCGTGGGTTCTAATCCTGACTCTGCCACGTGTCAGCTGTGTGACTTTAGGCAAGTCACTTGACTTCTCTAGAGAAGCAGCGTGGCTCAGTAGAAAGAACCCGGACGTTGGAGTCAGAGGTTATGGGTTCAAATCCCGGCTCCGCCAACTGTCAGCTGTGTGACTTTGGGCAAGTCACTTAACTTCTCTGTGCCTCAGTTACCTCATCTGGAAAATGGGGATTAAGACTGAGTCCCCCGTGGGACAACCTGATCACCTTGTAACCTCCCCAGCTTTTAGAACAGTGCTTTGCAAATAGTAAGCGCTTAATAAATGCCATCATTATTATCATTATTCTCTGTGCCTCAGTTACCTCATCTTTAAAATGGGGATTAAGACTGTGAGCCCCACGTGGGATAAACTGATTACCTTGTATCTACCCCAGAGCTTAGAACAGTGCTTGACACATAGTAAGCACTTAACAAATATCATAATAATAACAATAATAAACCATTTTAAAATATAAATCCTCTCAGTGACTTCAAGTTATTCCCTCTCGGCCCCCTGGACTTTTAAAATTAGAATTAATTAGCTTACTTTCTTGAGCCAAATTCATCAGTCACTTGGAAATTTACACACTTCCCCAAACTCAAAAGGTGACCTCAGATTCCTCTCAAATAAAAGCAGTACGCTGAGATGGACTACTTGGTACATGGATCTCAGGAACTTCAGAAAGTGGCTCCTCCACTATGCAGATTCAATCAGACAGTCAATAATCAGTATTTATTGAGAAGTTAGGCAGAGTACTGTACTGGATGATCCTGTTGCAGCTCACTGTAATGTGCACCTATTGGGTAAAGTAACCAAACCTAGGGCCTGCAGTAAACAGGAAACTAAATTCTCCCTGACTAATCCCTCCTTTCCTCTTCTTCCTCTCCCTTCTGTGTCACTCTGACTCACTCCCTTTATTCAACCCCACCCCCAGTCCCATACAACACTTAAGTCTATACCTGTGATTTATTTATATTAATGTCAGTCTCCCCTCCAGACTGAAAGCTCATTATGGTCAGAGAATGTGTCTGTTTATTGTTATTTTGTATTCTTCCAAGAGCTTAGATCAGTGCTCTGTACACAGTAAGCACTCAGGAAGGCGGCTCCTCCGCTATCCAGATTCAATCAGACAGTCAATAATCAGTATTTATTGAACAGTTCGGCAGAGTACTATACTGGATGTTCCTGTTGCAGCTCACTGTAATGTGCACCTATTGGGTAAAGTACTCCAAAACCAGGGCCTGCAGTAAACAGGAAACTAAATTCTCCCTGACTAATCCCTCCTTTCCTCTTCTTCCTCCCCTTTCTGTGTCACTCTGACTTGCTCCCTTTATTCAACCCCACCCCCAGTTCCATACAGCACTCAAGTCTATACCTCTGATTTATTTATATTATTGTCAGTCTCCCCTCCAGACTGAAAGCTCATTATGGTCAGAGAATGTGTCTGTTTATTGTTATTTTGTATTCTTCCACGAGCTTAGATCAGTGCTCTGTACACAGTAAGCACTCAGGAAATACAATTTACTGATTGACGGATTGACTAAGGTTTGGGAGATTGAAATACAACAGAGTGGGTAGACATGATTCCTGTGTACCACCAGGGTAGCACTCTGCCCATTAAGATAGCAGAAGGTCATCATTCATTCAGTCCCTGGCTCAGAGTGTGGGTGAATTCACCCCCTTGTTTCAGTGGGTTTTTGGAGAAAAAGAGGAGGAGGAACCCTCGTTCGATATATGACCCTTTTCTCATCCCATACACAAAAGCAGAATGAGGACCGTCCAGATTTGGAGTGTAGCCATGCTCTTTGTTTGAACCCGGCTGAACTCCATAAGGGAAGATAACGAGATCTTTAATACTTTGGCTTCTGCAGCCTCCTCTCTCTGAAGCACTAGAGAATGGGAGCTGAAAAGTCCAATCTCTTCTCAACACTTAGAGAACGAGATTAGGAGACTCCACAGATTTATTTAAATGCAGTTCGTTTCTATTTTTAACATTGTTATTGTCTTAAGAAAAATTTAGAAAAACACGGGTGGATATTGCATCCGAAGCCAACTTTTGAAGGAGGCATAAATCTCTGCATAAATTCTTATGATGGGAAAAAAAAAGCTTTAAATCTTCAGCTTTTAGGAACAGAAAATGTTGACTTTGGCGTGGGGTGTCAACCAGCTATGTATCATTTTTCATGAACTACCAAAAGATGAAGCCAGCAAGGAAAAATCATATGCTAGAGTTCTTTCTGAAGGAGCTAAACAAACATCTCCTCTAAAGTAGAAATATCAGAAATGCCTCGTTGAGGGATTCTAGGAATAAGAGGAGAAAGGGCAGAGAATGTGTCTACCAACTCTGTTATATTGAACTCTCCCAAGTGCTTAATTCCCCTCTCAGGTCACACCTGGAGAGTTTCCAGTATTCTACCAGTCCCAGCTACGGGAGGAAGAGTCAAGCAGAGACATACCTATCCCATTTCTAGCTTGGGCAGGGACTAGCAAGTGGAAGGCAAACTGCTACAAGTCCAAACTCATCCATGCTGGGCAGCAGCGGCATGAAAGAGAGTCAAGGGCTGAGAGTTTACTGCATGGAAGGCAGCAATGGTAAACCACTTCCGTATTTTTACCAAGAAAACTCTATGGATACACTACCAGCACAATTGCAGAGAGCTCTGCACAGAGTAAGCGCTCAATAAATACCATTGAATGAATGAATGAATGAATCCCCCTCTAGATTGTAAACTCCCTGTGGACACGGATCATGTCTGCCAACCCTATTGTACTGTACTCTCCAAAGCATTTTGTACAGTAATTAATCAAGAATGGAGTGTTCTGGGAGAGATGTGTCCCTGGTGTCACTGTGGGTTGGAAATGACTCAGCGGCATAAGACAAGACAAGATACGTACTTAATAAAGTGTTCTGCACAAAGCAGGTGCTCAATAAATGCCATCAATTGATTAAGTCTGTTCCATTTCACTTACCTGAGTCATTAATCCATTTACCGAACAGTGATATGGAGCCATGGAAATGTTTCTGGAGACAGCTTGCCTGAACTCTCCCCCTCCTCCCCATCCCGATCCCCCCGCCTTACCTTCTTCTCCTTCCCACAGCACCTGTATATATGTATATATGTTTGTACGTATTTATTACTCTATTTATTTATTTTATTTGTACATATTTATTCTATTTATTTTATTTTGTTAGTATGTTTGGTTTTGTTGTCTGTCTCCCCCTTCTAGACTGTGAGCCCGCTGTTGGGTAGAACTGTCTCTAGATGTTGCCAACTTGGACTTCCCAAACACTTAGTACAGTGCTCTGCACACAGTAAGTGTTCAATAAATACAATTGAATGAATGAATGAATGAATGGACTCCATCTCCCTTGTCAGGGATGAGGAACATGGTTTAGGAGTGGGAGGGGAGAGGAGAGAGAAAGTAATAATACTGATAGTAATAATAATAATTATTATTATTATGGTACTTGTTAAGGGCTTATGTGCCAAGTACTGTTCTAAGCACTGGGGTAGAAACAAGTTAAGGGAAGGAACGTGAGATGTTCCTTGTCAGTCTTCAGGCCTCTGAGAACTCTGGACTTGTCTGATTCCTCTGACTCAATGGCTTTGAACTTGAGGCTACATCAAGTCCAGGTTTTGGATTTCCTTTAGCTGGAAAAGGTAAGTGGTGAGGAGGAGAGGGATTTGCCGTGATGGACTATTCTACTCAATCAATCACTCGGTGGTGTTTATCTCCCAAGCGCCTAGTACAGTGCTCTGCACACAAGTGCTCAATAAATACTACCCATTGACTGTGCTTCCTGTGTGCAGAGCACTGTGCTAAGCACTTGGGGGAATCCAATGTAATTGAGTTGGTAAACACTGGCCCTGCCCTCGAGGTGATTTCAATCTAGTGGGTATCTTACAGTCCAGTGGATTAGATTCTAATACACTTGATATTAACCCTAGCCCGAGTCCCAGACCACTTATGTACATATAAGTGCTCAATAAATACGATTGAATGAATGAATATTTGTACAGATTTATTACTCTACTTTACTTGTACATATTTACTATTCTATTTATTTTGTTAATGATGTGCATCAAGTTTTACTTCTATTTATTCTGATGACTTGACACTTGTCCACATGTTTTGTTTTGTTGTCTGTCTCCCCCTGCTAGACTGTGAGCCCATTGTTGTGTAGGGACCGTCTCTATATGTTGCCGATTTGTACTTCCCGAGCGCTTAGTACAGTGCTCTGCACACAGTAAGCGCTCAATGAATACAATTGAATGAATGAATGCAGAGCATTGTACAAAGCGCCTGACGGTTTTGACACCTGTCTACTTGTTTTGTTTTATGTCTCCTCCTTCTAGACTGTGAGCCTCTTGTTGGGTAGGGACTGTCTCTAATGTTGCCGACTTGTACTTCCCAAGTGCTTAGTACAGTGCTCTGCACAGAGTAAGTGCTCAATAAATACCATTGAATGAATGAATGAATGAATCCCCCTCTAGATTGTAAACTCCCTGTGGACACGGATCATGTCTGCCAACCCTATTGTACTGTACTCTCCAAAGCATTTAGTACAGTAATTAATAATAATAAATACTAGTACTATCTTGGAGTCAGAAGGACCTGAATCGTAATCCCTGCTCCACCACTTGTCTGCTTGCACAAGTCACTTCACTTCTCGGTGCCTCAATTACCTCATCTGTAAACTGGGGATGAAGACTGTGAGCCTCTTGTGGGACATGGACTGTGTCAGACCTGATTAGTACAGTGGCTGGCACATAGTAAGAGCTTAACAAATACGGTAAAAATAATGTCTTAAAAAATGAGAAATCCAAACCTTGAAAGAATGAGCAAGCCCAAAGAAACCTGCCCTCATAGTACAAATAAGAAACATGAAACCTTCCCAAGTAAGCCTCAGCCGTTTTTTCAGCCCCCTTAAGAGAGCATCTGAGGAAACCAGTATCCCCCGTTCCTCCACCCCCAAACTCTTCCAGATGGGAAAAGATGCAACCTCACATCAGAACTACTGACTTCGAGTTTAGGAGTTCAAATTGTTTCTCCCTGACTTTAATTTCCTTTTCTCTAACCACAGTACAAAACTCTTGTTAACCAAATATGTTTGATGTTTTGTTCTAAGGAAGATTTCCAAAATGTTCTGGAAAGGCAGCTAAGCAAGTCAAAAGACTTCAGCATGATAGGGCCATTAATTCATGTTCAGTGAGATGCAAAATAATAAATTTCAATTAGGTGGCATTTGTTGAGTTTTTAGATATTTAACACCCTTGTATCCCAACTCATTCCTATTCCTAAGAGGGTTTACTAATAATCAGCACTTAATTTAAAGCTAAATTGAATGCACATATGTGACACTAATAGTGCAAACAAAATCTCAAAGATTAGAGCAAACTAAATGAAACTAAATTAAATGTGCATTTCAATCTCATAAGAAAATTCATTCATTTTAATCTCCAGCATGATCCTAACAAATGCAGTTCTAGAATTAGTAATTGTACGTTCTGACAACTTGGGTCACAACTGTTCCTTATGTTTATTTTTGAAGTCCGAATTTACATGATATAACTATTAGAGGTTTCTAAGTTTCTCTTCTTCTTTAAAGGGAGAAGAAGTCCGAATTTATATGCTATAACTATCACTGGTTTCTAAGTTTATCTTCTTCTTTAAAGGGAGAAGAAGGGAAAAGGAAGCAGTGTGGTCTAGTGGAAGGAACTTGGTCGTGGGAGTCAGAAGACCTGAGTTCCAATCCCAGCTCTGCCACCTATCTGCTGGGTGGCCTTGGGCAAGTCACTTCAGTTACCTTGGCCTCAGTTACCTCATCTGTGAAAGGAGGATTAAGATTGTGAGCTCCATGCGGTACGGGGACTGCATCCAACCTGATCATCTTGTATCTACCCCAGTGCTTAGAACAGTGCCTGACACATAGTAAGCACATAACAAACACGATTTGAAAAAACAATCACTTAATCGCTCTGTCTCAGTTTCCCCATTTTAATTAATGTCATCATTCTTATTAGAATGTGAACTCCTTGAGAACAGAGATTATGTAATGAATTTCTCTCTGAACATTCCCCGACTGCCAAATACAAAATGTGAATGCTTGATGGATAATTGTTGTGGATTTTTAAAAATTGATTTATCGAGTGCTTATTGGGTGCAGAGCTAAGTGCTCAAGCGCTTGGTTAAGTACAATACAACAGAGTTGGTAGATATAGTCTCTGCTCACAACATCTTTACAGGCTAGAGGGGGAAATAGACAGTAACATAAATAAATAATTTATTATTTTGATGACCCAGGCACCTGGAGAAAAAGTGGTGGAGAAATGGGTGGCGACTTAGGGCAGACATCGGCTCATCCCTCAATCCCCTTCTTCATCATCAATAGTATTTATTGAGCGCTTACTGTGTGCAGAGCACTGTACTAAGCGCTCTTCTTGTACTTCTTGTGTCCAGGGAGAGGATCTCTACCCAGAATCTCCCTGAAAGGAAATGGAGGTTCGTGGCTTCTTTTGACCAAACTGAGGAAAGATTTCCCAGCCCATTAAAAAATAGACACCCTCTCCTGTATAAATCTGGACATGAAGCCTAGTTTTGAAAATTCTGTCTTCTTGGTATCTATTCTTTAGTGATCTATACTATTAGTAGCTCCCCACTGCTTAATAATAATAATTGTGGTATTTGTTAGGAACTCACTAGGTGCCCAGCACTGTTCTAAGTGCTGGGGTAGATACAAGGTAATCATTTTGGACACAGGCATTTCCCACATGGGGCTCACAGTCTCAATCCCCTTTTTATAGATGTGGTAACTGAGGCACAGAGAAGTTAAATGACTTGACCAAGGTCACACAACAGAGAAGTGGCAGAGCTGGGACGGGAACTCAAGACCTTCTGACTCTCAGGCCTATGCATATCAAATGTCTTTCTACCTTGCTCATCAGTGAGAGTTGTCAATAGAAAATGTGAATCTTTAAGGGATTGCTCTTCCCTGCAAGGTAGCAGCATCTCAGTCTTCTGTTTTGATTGATCAGTCAATGATATTCATTGAGCATTTACTATGTGCAGAGAACTATACTAAGCGCTTGGGAGAGATGATATAACAGTATTACAGAGTTGGGAGACACATTCCCTGACCAAATGAGGTTGCAGTCTAGATGGGGAGATGGATATTAATATAAATAAACTATGGTTATATACTGTGCTGTTGGGATAAGGGGACTGAATAAAGGGAGCAAATCAGAGCGATACAGAAGGGAATGGGAGAAGAGGAAATGAGAACATAGGGAAGACCTCTTGAAGGAGATGTGCCTTTGATAAGGCTTTGAAATGAGGGAGAGCAATTGTCTAATATGAAGAGGGAGGGCGTTCCAGACCAGCGGCAGAACTTGGGTGAGAGGTCAGTGGTGAGAGAGATGAGACTGAGGTAAAATGAGTAGTTTGGTATTAGAGGATTGAAGTATATGGGCAGGGATGTAGTAGGAGAGCAGTGAAGTGAGGTAGGAGGGGGCAAGGAGATTGAGTACTTCAAACCCGATGGCGAGGACTTTTTGTTTGATCTAGAGGTTGACGGGCAACCACTGGAGTTTCTCGAAGAGTAGGGAAACATAGACTGAACACTTCTGTGGAAAAATGATCCGGGCAGCTGAGTGATGTATGGATCGGATGGGGAGAGAAAGAGGCAGGGAGGTCAGCAAAGAGGCTGATGAAGTAATGAAGGCAGGCTGGAGAAGTGAGTGGATTGAAGTGGTAGCAGTTTGGTTGGATTGAACTGTGAAAACTGTGTTTTAAGAGATAAGTGTTGTCTTCCTCGCAGTATCTATATGTGTTCAGTATGGAGCGCATATGTGCGGAAGGATGGGGAAAAGGAGGTGATAGGGAACATGATGAAGAACTATAGGACTCTTAAAATGGGCAGATGTAAAGCCATAAGGCACAAGTTATGCAGTTGAAATCTTTCTCCTTACCCACCCACCCACTCTTCCTTTCCCCGACATACTTAATAAGAGAGCTGGATGTTCTAACACAGAGTGCCTTTTCTGAGAAGTGAGGAGTAAGCATGCCTTTGGGCACATGCTCAGAGGAATAACCCAAAAACCACCTGCCCAGGATCCAACCTGTCTGCAGGTGAGAGGGTTGGGTAGGGACAGCCATCTTAGAGCCTCAGGGACAGAGCATGGGCCTGGGATTCAGAAGGGCCTGGGTTCTAATCCCAGCTTCTTTTGTGCTGTGTGAACTTGGGCAAGTCACTTAACTTCTCTGAGTCTCAGTTACCTCCTCTGTAAAATAGGGATTAAGACCTTGAGCCCTATGTGGGACAAGGACTGTGTCCAACCTGTATCTTCCCCAGTGTTTAGTATAGTGTCTGGCACATAGTAAGCACTTAAATACCATTAAAAAAAGAAAAAGAAACTCCTTTCCTCATGAGCTGGATAGTTACATCCTGTTCCATGGGAGGGGAGTCGGCATGGCTCAGTGGAAAGAGCCCAGGCTTGGGAGTCGGAGGACAGGGTTCTAATCCTGGCTCCGCCACTTATCTGCTGGGTGACTTTGGACAAGCCACTAAACTTCTCTGGGCCTCAGTTATCTCATCTGTAAAATAGGAGTGAAGACTGGGAGCCCCATGTGGGACAAGCTGATTACCTTGTATCTACCCCAGTGCTTAGAACAGGGCTTGGCACACAGTAGGCACTTCACAGATACCATCATTACTATTATCATTATCTCAATACCCATGAAGGCAAAGATCAAGTTTGCTGATTCTGTCGTTCTCTACTATGGGTGGATTATATCCCTAAAAGTGTGGAATACAAATCATGGCAGGGATCTCTTCCTTGTTAAACTTCTCCTTGTAAGGCTGGACAGCATTTAGCTGTATCAGTGAGCATGGTAATTTTCATTCTGGCACAGTTCCTTCAAACTGGATTAACCTAAAATGTAATGTTACTGTTGCAAAGCAGCGTTTTCCTTGAAAAGAGATTTAACAAAGATTGAACACCACTGAACGTTACACTATAGCTGGAAAAGAATTTCATATTGTATTTCTGAGGTTCTGGAGCAGATTCAAATTTATATCCATCCATCATTCATATTGCCGGAGTGTTTCCTTTGAGCAGAGCACTGTACTAAATGCTTTGGAAAAAATGATATATAGAGTTGGAAGATGCCCACAAGAAGCTTACAGTCTACAGTTAAAATGCATATTGAGTAGCTACTGACTACAACAGACTATCAATCAATCCAACAAAGGCATTAATTGAGCGCTTACTATGTGCAGAACATTGTACTAAGTGCTTGGGAAAGTACAATGGAACAGAATTTAGTATGTGCTCAATAAATAGAATTAATTGCTTACTTGAATGATTGATAGTATCCACATCCCAGTTACAGTAGTTTTTTTCTTCCCCACCCACTCTTGCCTCACCTCCTGTTACGACTGAAATCCCAATTACAGAAAGAAGTTTTACCTTCCTTGGGAAAGAGTCAGTGCCGGGGAAAGAGAAGGCGTGTTTTATCACAAGGGTCTTTCTTCTCATGGGCTGAGGTACAGAAATAGGATTCATTAATGAATCTCAAATGTATATTTCTTTAGAAATTGCTCAATATCAAAACAATGACAGGGCTGTGATTCGGGTGTTTCAGTTTGAGAAAACGGTGAGCTACTGTTTTCGAACCACGGACACGAACAAACATTTTTCAAAGATGTGTGCATGTATATAGCTGCTGCATTAGGACGTTGTTTTGATTTAGTGTGCTGCCCCCTGCTCCCTTGAAGATATGCAGGAATTAAATCCAGGACACTCAGAGTGGAATGCAATGACCTACATACAGTGGGCACACGTTACATTTAAGCAAACGGAGCAGCAATATAATTGTCTGATGATTACAGGAAATAGAGAGCCTGGCAACATGAGAGACAACTTGGCCTGGTGGATAGAACACGGGCATGGAAGACAGAAGGACCTGGTTTTAAATCCCGGCGGCCGTGTGACCTAGGGCCAGTCACTTCACTTCTCTGGGCCTCTGTTACCTCATATGTAAAATGGGGGTTAAGACTGTGAGCCCCATGTGGGATGGGGCAGCGTAGCTCAGTGGAAAGAGCCCGGGCTTTGGAGTCAGAGGTCATGGGTTCAAATCCCGGCTCCGCCAACTGTCAGTTGTGTGACTTTGGGCAAGTCACAACTTCTCTGTGCCTCAGTTCCCTCATCTGTAAAATGGGGATTAAGACTGTGAGCCCCACGTGAGACAACCTGATTACCTTGTATCTACTCCAGTGCTTAGAACAGTGCTTTGCACATAGTAAGCACTTAATAAATGCCATTATTATTATTATTATTATTATTATTATTATTATTATTATTGGGACTGGGTCCAACCTGAATGGCTTGTATTTACCCCAATGCTTAGAATAGTGCCTGGCACATAGTAAGCGCTTAACAAATACCATGGGAAAAAAAAGCAACAGGCATCATACTACAAATTCTCCATACCCCTTCCTCAAACTGGGTGACCCCTAATTGTCCCAGTGTCACCTGAAATTCCTTAGGAAGGAGTTAGATTCAGAAACTTTCTGCTGTCACAGTTATGGGCTATTTGTTATTTGGGTTTGAATCGATGGAATTGTTCTTTTTCCTCTCCGCTCCTAGATTCAGCTCCCCGGTGTTCCTGCTCAGACTCTAGGATCAACAGAATAACTGAAGTTGACATATAGCAGGGTGGGAATCTTGATTTGGGCAACTGTTTCGTAGCTATAGCCCTCCCAAAAAGAAATAAGATGCCTAGAAGGAGGGATGGCAGTGAAACTAGGTTTCGGGGTCAATTGGAAAAATACAACCTCTTCACCATACGAGGGTAGTCAAGAACTGAGCCCTCTTCTGGGGGATGAGACAGCTCAGAGTTCTGGCTCCCACCTCTCAGATTCTTAAGATTGGGTTGCTAGGCAATAGTTTCCTGGGAATTTCAAAAGGGTCAGGAGTTGAGGTACCTTCCGAGGATATACAAGCCCAACCCCCCTTCAAAGAGCAGATTCTTCTACTCCAGGGGGAGACTCTGGAATTCCTGAATCCTCTGCTTCCTTCCTCTTGGATTTTTCACACAACGGAGGTGGAGGAAGGGTGTGGTTAGAGGGATTTTCCCCTTCACTGGACGATAAGGGATGGGAAAATCAGCAAGTCAGAGAGCGTCATCCGCTGGAGAAACAGTTTTGAGAAATATAAAGATGACAACATCTGGAAAGCCTTTATCGTTACTCGTGTCTCCAAAGAAAACGGTGGACTTCAATCTAAATACTCAATTTATTCAAGACTTGAAAATAGCCATTTGCCTGGTTCTCTCTAGCAAAGACACATACCTATGGAAACATGCAGTTGGAGTTGAGAAGATAGGACTAGAGAAAAATCCAGATATGAAAGCAACATGGCTTAGTGGATAGTAGATGGGGCTGGAAGTCAGAAGGACCTGGGTTCTAATCCTGGTTCCACCATTTGTCTGCTGGGTGACTTTAGGAAGTCACTTTACTTCTCTGGGTCTCAGTTACCTCATCTGAAAAATGGGAATTAAGACTCTGAGCCCCTTGTTGGAAATGGAGACATGGACTGTGTCCAACCTGATTAACTTGTATCTACCCCAGCACTTTGTACAGTGCCTGGCACGTTGTAAATGCTTCACAAGTATCATTAAAACAAAGAAACACAAATCTAAGAACCATGTGTGAAACAAATTCTGAACATTCAACCAAGAGAAACAGCTGGTAGCCCATTATCTATCAATTGTAATAACTCTCTTTTCTTACTTCTCTTCCACAATTGCTCTTTTTTAGTGATATTTAAGTGCTTACTATATGCCAGCCACTGTACTAAGCACTGGGGTAGATACAAGCTAATCAGGTTGGGCACAGTCCATGTTCCACATGGGGCTCACACTCTTAATCCCCATTTTACAGATGAGAAAACTGAGGAACAAAGAAAATAAGTGATTTCCTGAAGGTCACAATAGACAAGTGGCAGGGCCGGGATTAGAACCCAGGTCCTTCTGGCTCATTTGAATTTTAATGCTGACATTTCTTCCAGCAGTCTATCACTTTGAGAGAGCGGTGCAAAATTTACTTTGGCTTAAGTCCCTCTCCTCCTCAACCTTGGGACTATTTTTATGGACTTGAAAAGATTGATTAAAGACCATTTTAATGGAGCATTAGATCATGACAGATCTATTTAGAATAAATAATGAACATTTCTTGTCTACTAGGACAAGGTGCCTTTCTGCTGAATAGGATGTGAAAGCTAAGAAAAAATTAAACTTAGCCATACATTGGACAATTAGGGAGCTTGGAGAATGCTGAAAGGCTACATGCTGAACAGAAATTGGGAAATTGAAAGTAAGGAAGACAGAAGAAACATTTGGTCAGTCAATCGATCAATCAAGTTACTTAGTGTGTGCAGAGCACTGTACTAAGCACTTGGGAGAATACAATAGAACAATATAACAGACACATTCCCTGAATTTTATGGAGAAGCAACATGGCCTAGTGGAAAGAGCACAGGCCTGAGAGTCAAAGGACCTGGATTCTAATCCCGGCTCCGCCAGTTGCTTGCTATAGGACTTTGGACAGGTCATTTAACTTCGTGTCCCAGTTCTCCCATTCTTCCTCCTATTTGGTCTGTGAACCCCTTGCAAGACAGTGACTGTGTCCAACTTAACTGACTTGTATCTATCCCAGTGCTTAGAAAGGTGTTTAATAGATTGTAAGCACTTAATAAATGCCATATTAAAAAAAAAAGATGCAGTAAAGCAGAACGTCAAACAGTACTGCATCCCAGCTGAAGCAAGCACTTAGTACAGTGCTATACACACAGAAAGCGCTCAGTTCGTACCATTGAGGATGATGATAAAACCTGGGAGTCTGTGCAGTTAATAGAACACTGTAACGCGACAGAAATAAGACAGAAGTGACTCTTCTTAGCACACCCTTCCTAAGGGTTGTGAATAAGAAAGCCAAGATCATGGGACGCCAGATATGAACACGACAACTCAACAATGGACAGTGTTATGTGTGTTGTCAGGGCTCTGACAACATTGACCTTTCCAGTAACACAAGGATCCAGAGGTGAACTTGGATATTGGTGGAATCTTCTCTGAGTACTAAGGGAAATTATACATATTTACACATAATAATAATAATAACAATAATAATATCTGTTAAGTGTTTGCTATGTGCCAAACACTGTTCTACGCTCTGGGGTAGATACAAGCTTAAGTGGGTTGGACACAGTCCCTGTCCCACAAGGGGCTCACAGCCTTCACCCCCACTTTAAAAGGTGAGGTTACCAAGGCACAGAGAAGTTAATTTGATTTACCCAAGGTCGCACAGCAGACAAGCGGCGGAGCCAAGATAAGAACTCAGGTCCTTCTGACTCCCAGTGCTCTATCCACCAGGCCACAATGCTTCCCTGTATATCAACACATATTTTAATATATTGCCGTGACCAACATTTTGATTCTTGGGAATGCATTACTACTCTTTATGTCAGTTGCTTTGGGAAATGAAACTTCATGTAGCATTCTTTGGTTTAATGCTATTTTCATGGAACCGATTAAGAGCAGTACCAAGGTTTAGCGGTGCTGAGGTTCACCTCCTAGCCAGAGAGACCAAGACTTTGATGATCTTTTGTAATTTCAATTCAGCCCAGAAACATTGAATTTGAAGGAGATACTGGATTAACTCCTGCCCAACTCCTTATCTGCAGAAATCAACAAAGAGGTTGAATGGAATATATTTATCTGGGATGTAAGAGATCTTTGACAAAATGAGGATACCCAATACATTAAAATATCCTCAGTGCATAGGTTAAAAAGTGTTCGTCAGCCAGTCAATGGTATTTATTGAGTGCTTACGGTGATCAGAGCACTGTTCTAAGCGCTTGGGAGAATACAATATAACAATAAGCAGACACATTCCCGGCCCACAAAGAGTTTACAGTCTGTCAGAAGACAGAAGAAAACGGAAGCATTTAACATGTTCTTCATCCGAATTTAAATCGAAGAGCTGTTGAGTTTTCAATCTCATAAAGACGAAGCTTTATATTCAGCCTAAAAAGGATCATGGTTCCGCCTTACTGAAGTTACAGTTGAATGAAAATCTTATATGTGTCAGTCTGTTTTCTCAGTTTTCAGTATACTTTTCAGTCAATAGTTATTTTGTTCTCGGAATGCTTTGGTTAAGCTATTGCCCGCAGCACATGTTTGATGCTCGGAAAGCACTGGGTAACAATGCTTCAATTAGTAATTTTGTTATTTAATATTCAGATGTTTCAAATTTATATTTCGGGTCTGTGATTTTATGCATTGAACATTTCCGCTGACAACAGACAAAGCCCTGCCAGACAGATCTATGTGTATTTTCCTTCTTGGCACGAGATCTGTTGATGTAATCAAGATTGTCTTTGTCGTTGGAGCAGTGGTATTCAGTTGAAGGAACTGACTCTATCCAGAGCCAAGGACAGATTCTGTTTATGTTTACAAGCTCCACGCCAGGAAGCAAAATGCACAAAGCAATGCTCCTTAAAAATGGAAATAATAATGGAATTAAGTGCTATGTGCCAAACAGTAGGGTAGATGCGATACAATCAAATGAGAAAGAGTCCCACAGTTTAAGGGAGAGAAAGAACAGGTATTCCCTCTCTCTTTTTTTTAATGGTATTTAATAATAATAATAATAATAATAATGGCATTTGTTAAGCACTTACTCTGTGCAGAGCATTGTTCTAAGCGCTGGGGGGGATACAAGGTGATCAAGTTGTCCCACGTGGGGATCACAGTCTTAATCCCCATTTTACAGATGAGGTAACTGAGGCTCAGAGAAGTTAAGTGACTTGCCCAAGGTCACACAGGAGACATGTAGTGGAGTCGGGATTTGTTAGGCACTTACTGTGTGGCCATCAATGTTTTAATAATGATGGCATTTATTAAGTGCTTACTAAAGCGCTGTTCTAAGCGCCTGGGCACTGTCCTAAGCGTGGATACAAGTAAACAGGTTAGACATAGTCCCTGTCCCACACAGGGCTCACAGTCTTAATCCCCACTCTAAAAGATGAGGTTATTGAACAGGTATTTAATCCCCATTTTACAGTTGAGGAAACTGAAGCACGGGGAAGTGCAGTGACTTGCCCCCTTGGGGCAAGCAATTGGCAGAGCCGGAATTAGAACCCAGGTCCTCTGACTCTCAGGCTCACGTTCTTTCCACTCGGCCACATTGCTTCTCATTTGTTATTGTGGATAAAACACCTATTTTCCCTCTGTCTTAGAACAAGAGCTCTGTGAGGGTCAGGGAAAGTGTCCAAGCTGAATATCTTGTGTCTACCCCAGAGTTTAGCACAGCGCCTGGCACCTAAGAAGAGTTTGTTACCTACCATCAATATAATTCATATTATTCACTAATTTCTGCTTTCTTTTAGGTAATTGGCTAATTCAGCATTTTAGCACCAGCATTTGGTTACTCTCTAATAAAGGTTTTATTGAACTGGTCAGGCTGTTATGTGGAGGAACTGCACTGATTTATGAACTCACGGAGAATTCTTTTCCTGGAATCAATTCCTCATCACAACTGGAATCTGCCTTAGTGAGTCAAGACATCAAGTCAGATACACAATCCTGAGGTAAATTTATCATGAAATTTTGTTTTGTAGTCTGTCTCCCCCTTCTAGATGGTGAGCCACTTTGGTAGGGACCTTCTCTAAATAATAATAATAACAATAATAATAATAAAATAATAAAATAATAAAATAATAAAATAATAATGATGGTATTTGTTAAGCGCTTACTGTTGCAAAGCACTGTTCTAAGCGCTGGGGGGGGGGGTACAAGCTGATCAAGTTGTCCCATGTGGGGCTCACAGTCTTAATCTCCATTTTACAGATGAGGTAACTGAGGCACAGAGAAGTTAAGTGACTTGCCCAAAATCACACAGCTAAGTGGTGGAGCCGGGATCTGAACCCATGACCTCTGACTCAAAAGCCCGTGCTCTTTCCACTGAGCCACGCTGCTTCTCTATATGTTGCCCACTTGTACTTCCCAAGCGCTTAGTACAGTGCTCTGCACACAGTAAGTGCTCACTAAATATGATTAAATGAATGAATGAATGAAATATGAGCAAATTCTTAATTTTATTGCAGGGAATTTCAAACAACATTTTTGCGAGCATTTCAAAATGTGGTTTCCTTATGGGGGTCTTGGACTTATCTGAAGGAGTTCTATCAGGGCTTTATTTTGGGAAAAGTATCATTATTTATATCAGTCAACCCTTAAACAGATCCTCTTTCTGGTAGAAAGTCCTATTCTGGACTTCGAGAACATCTCCAGCTTCTCCTGGCATGCACTTGTTAAATCAATCAAACATTCAAACAACAACATTTACAGAGTGCTCACTCTGTGCAGAACACTCTACTTGGCACTTGGGAGAGTACAATAGAGTAAGTAAACATGAGTCATCCCAGCTCTCAAATCAAGAAAGGGAGGCAGAGAGTAGAATAAATTACAGGTAGGGGAAGCAAATATAAGCACTGTAAGGGTTGGGCTGAGGACCTAATGAGCAGCATAGCCTAGTGGAAATAATAATAATAATGATATTTGTTAAGCGCTTACTATGTGCAAAGCACTGTTCTAAGCACTGGGGGGATACAAGGTAATCAGGTTGTCCCACTTGGGGCTCACAGTCTTCATCCCCATTTTACAGATGAGGTAACTGAGGCCCAGAGAAGTAAAGGGACTTGCCCAAAGTCACACAGGCCTGGGAGCCAGAGGACAAGGGTTCCAAACCTGACTCTGAAAGTTGCCGGCTGTGTAACCTTGGACAAGTCACTTAACTTTGCCACGCTTCGGTTTCCTTAACTGCAAAATGGGGATGTAATGCCTGCTCTCCTTCCTACTTGACTGTGAGCCCCAGGCGGGACAGAAAAGGTGTCAGACCTAATAGTAACTGTGGTATTTGTTAAGCATTTACTATGTTCCAGGCACTGTACCAAGCCACTGGGATGGATGCAAGAAAATTGGGTTGGACAGAATCCCTGTCCCATATGGGGCTCACTGTCTTAATCCTCATTTTACAGATGAGGTGACTAAGGCACAGGGAAGTTAAGTGATTTGATGATGGTCACGCAGCAGCATAGCCTAGTGGATAGAACACAGGTCCAGGAGTCAGAAGGAGCTGAGTTCAAATCCTCGCTCTGCCAATTTCGGTTGTGTGACCTTGGGCAAGTCTAAGAAGTAGAAGCTGCTTGGCTCAGTGGAAAGAGTGCGGGCTTTGGAGTCAGAGGTCATGGGTTCAAGTCCCGGCTCCGCCAATTGTCAGCTGTGTGACTTTGGGCAAGTCACTTCACTTCTCTGGGCCTCAGTTCCCTCATCTGTAAAATGGGGAGTAAGACTGTGAGCCCCATGTGGGACAACCTGATCATTTTGTATCCTCCCCAGCACTTAGAACAGTGCTTCACACATAGTAAGCGCTTAACAAATACCATTATTATTATTATTCTCTGGGCCTCAGTTCCCTCATCTGTAAAATGGGGATTAAGACTGTGAGCCCCCCATGGGACAACCAGATCACTTTGTAACCTCCCCAGCACTTAGAACAGTGCTTTGCACATAGTAAGTGCTTAATAAATGCCATTATTATTATTATTATTATTATTATTATTATTATTATTATTATTAAGTAGTATGTGGTAAGAAAGGAAAAAGAACAAAGCAAGAGCCACAATTCCATGCAGAACTGTACCTGGAATACAATACCTCCATCTTGTTTATCCTTCCACTGACCCCTTGTCCCCATCTTTTGTGGGGCCTGGAACTGCCCCCTTCATATCCAACATCCCACCCCTCTCCTCACCTTCAAAACCCTCCTAAATAATAGTGATAATTGTGGCACTCATTAAGCGCTTACTATGAACTGGCATGGATGCAAGCAAACTGGGTTGGACACAGTCCCTGTCCCACATGGGGCTTACAGACTTAATCCCCATTTTTCAGCTGAGGTAACTGAAGCTCAGAAGAGGTGACTTACCCAAGGTCACAGCAAACAAGTGGCTGAAGGCACTAATGGGAAGGGATCATGCCTAGCAACTCTTTTGTGTTGTACTTTCCCAAGCATTAGTATAGTTGTCAGCACGCAGTAAACGCTCACAAAATATTATTGACTGATTGATTAGTCACCACATTTCGGGAAAGAATATTGAGGATATATGCAGAGTACCTATGATGTGCCAAACACTGTTCCAAACACCATGGTAGACACGAGATAACGAGATGGGCCACAGCAGCTATCTCACACAGGGTTCACAGACTACTGGAAGGGGTAACAGATACATTATCTCCGTTTTACACGTGAGGATAAAGACCCAGAGAATAATAATGATAATAACTGTGGTATTTGTTAAGCTCTTACTATGTGTCAGGTGCCACGTTAAGCACTGGGGCGGATACAAGCAAAGCAAGTCCCTGTTCATTCAACTGTCCAGTTATCATGGCTGAAAGCAGAATCCTGAGATTATGGAGCATGATTCTGACCCAATATTGGGATTAATTCCTTCTCCTTAGAACATATTTCCTGCCCTCATCTCTGATTAATCAATTTGGATTTGCAAGGGGCAATTGAGGAGTTTCCTAAACACTCAGTCACCTCAGCCATAGGCTAATGTGATTCGACTGAACGAGTCAACTCATATATCTTTGAGCTTTGCCAGAGGACTTCCTTAAATGGATGTGTATGGATTTGGGGATCTTTCCATAAAGGGAGTGCCTATAACTTTGCTCACTTTAAACCCAAACTGACCCGCAAATACTGATTTGTTCAGAGGATGTTCTAATCATAAATGCATCGATTTCTCGCCAACCTTCTGAAGCCCCAGTTAAATCCTTCATACACATTGGAAAAATTAACGCCCCCACGGGCAAGCTAAACTCTCTGCCACGTGTGTTTGCATATATTTAAATATACATGTGCATATAGTTTCCTGTTAATTCTGGCAGACGATTTAGCATATTGTAACAGTACTTGGAGAAAGTTGCAGCCTAGTGACTGGTGGCCTGAAGCCACAGCAGAGCTTAACCTCTGCTGACATGCAGCAATCAGAGAAGGGGTGAGTCAAGGAGGCTCAGAGGCAGAAACCAACACATAAACAATTGCCACATCTGCAAACTAGCCCCCACAGTGGAGAAAGCCCTGTCAGTTGTGTTCCAGTATTTTCAACCACAGACATCACATATGATTTATAATGCCTATCCTCAACCTCAACGCCTCATCCTCCAAGGCGGAAGACAATGAAACAGACCAAAGAAAAAGAAGTGTCCAAGGACCTGCTTCCTCCCGTCTCTGCTCAGTGGAGAATGGGGCGAGGGAATGTTGTTTTTAGCTTTCACTTCTATACCCTCCCCATCTATTTTAAAACTTTTAGGGTAGAATTTCCTCAGAACCACTACTGCTTCACTGACTTTCCTGCTTCCTCCCTATGCCACAACCTCTCCCAGTTGTGACTCCAACTTGGAAGATGTTTTGCCTACCGGACAGAGAACAGAGCTGGGTGTCAGGAAAACTGGGTTTTTTATGGTATTTGGTAAGTGCTTACTACGTGCCAGGCACTGTTCTAAGTGCTGGGGTAGATACAAGTTAATCAGGTCGGACATGGTCCATATCCCAGGTGGGGCTCACAGTCTTAATCCCCATTTCACAGACGAGGTAACAGGCCTAGAGAATTGAAGTGACTTGCCCCAGGTCAGGTAGAGTTGGGACTAGAACCCATGTCTTTCTGATTCCCAGTTGGGTGACTTTGGAAAATTCACTTCACTTCTCCATGGCTAAATTTTCCCATCCATAAAATGGGGCTTAATGTGCTCTATCACCCGCAGACTGTGGGCCCTGTTTGGCACAGGGACGACACCCGTTTTTCCTGTAGTTACTCCAGTGCCTGGCACATAGTAAGATCTTACCTAATACCACAATTATTTTGATTACAATTTCTAGATCCAGTTTACCCACCCATGTCCCTGATCTCGGCAAAATTGCTGGCCTGGCGAATAAAGGAGAAGATGATTCAGAAAGTGCCACTTTGACCAGGTCAATGTTAATGACCCAGAGGGGTTGACCAAAGAACATTTAGTGGTGATATGTAACACTATACCTGGGTAAATTATCCACTCATTTTACTACATCTCTAATTTATCATGTTTCATGTTTTTAAAAGAAATAAAAACAGATTGTGGTGGGACAAAAATTATAGTAGTTTCTGAGTACTCTCTTTCTTTTTGCAAGCCATGTTGCGAATATACATAATTATAGGATTATTACTGGGCCTGGCTTTCCCATCACATATGTGATGATTGGAATGTTTTTAAGACTTTGAAGGTACACCTATCAGATATCAACTACGGACAGGAGAAGATCAGATCCTTGAAGCAACCGGAAGCGTTGGGATTAGAACTCACATCCCCTGGGCTTTAATTTCCTCTTGCCTGATGTGTGATCTTGTCCAAGCTGTGCCTCAGTTTGCCCCTCTGTAAAATGGGGATTAAATACCTGTTGACACTCTTATTTAGACTCTAGACCTCATGTGGGATAGGGATTGTATCTAATTTTTTGATTTTGTATCTACTTTAATGCTTGGCACATAGTAAGGGCTTAACAAATACCAACGTTATTTTTACCATTAGGTCCAAAGTATCCAATGAGAAGCAGCACAACCTAGTGGATAGCATAAAGGCCTGGGAGTTAGAAGGACCTGGGTTCTAATTTCAGCTCTGCCACTTGTCTGCTGTGTGACCTTGGGCAACTCACAACTTCTTTGTGCCTCAGTGACCTAATCTGTAAAATGGGGATAGACTATGAGCCCCATGTGGTACAGGGACTGTGACCAGCCCGACTTGCTTGCATCTAACCCTTTGGCTCAGTGGAAAGAGTGCAGGCTTGTGTGTCAGAGGTCATGGGTTTGAATCCCAGTTCTACCAATTGTCAGCTGTGTGAACTTGGGCAAGTCACTCAACTTTTCTGGGCCTCAGTTCCCTCATCTGTAAAATGGGGATTAAGACTGTGAGCCCCCCCATGGGACAACCTGATCACCTTGTATCCCCCCCAGCACTTAGAACAGTGCTTTGCACACAGTAAGTGCTTAACAAATACCACCATTATTATTATTATCAAACCCAGGGCTTAGTCCAGTGCTGGCAAATAATAAACACAACACATACTATTATTATTATTATTATTATTAATTATTATTATTATTATCTAAAATCAACTAAAGCTTCCAGGACTTTATTTCCAGACAACCAAGGGACCATTTTGGGAGCAAATCTGATGGTAACTTGTATTAAGGGATCACAGGGTGTTCATGAACAGGTGTAAATGGTGGAAGCACAATCCGAAGAGCAATTAGTTGGAAAAAATCTTTGCAAATATTTTAGTTTTTGGAATTTGGAGCAGTACTGAAATATGCGGAAAGGGGGAGGCAGAGCACTGCAAATAGTTCGAGCCCCTGGAGCAATCGCAAATGAACTGAAGGTTAAGGCAACTTTCAGAATGTGATGAGTTCTGACAACTGAATAAGGGAAATTATACAATCGTTTAATGAGCCAGCTTCTTCCCTAATGCAAGATTCCTCCCTGTCAGTAAGCCAATCAATCAATCAATCAATCAATCGTATTTATTGAGCACTTACTATCTGCAGAGCACTGTACTAAGCACTTGGGAAGTACAAATTGGCAACACATAGAGACAGTCCCTACCCAACAGTGGGCTCACAGTCTAAAAGGGGGAGACAGAGAACAGAACCAAACATACCAACAAAATAAAATAAATAGGATAGAAATGTACAAGTGAAATAGAGTAATAAATATGTACAACCATATATACATATATACAGGTGCTGTGGGGAAGGGAAGGAGGTAAGATGGGGGGGAATTCCAGACATCTAAGAGAACATTTTGATCGATCACTCAATCATTGGTATTTATAATAATAATAATAATGACATTTATTAAGTGCTTACTATGTGCAAAGCACTGTTCTCAGCACTGGAAGGATACAAGGTCATCAGGTTGTCCCACATGGGGCTCACAGTCTTCATCCCCATTTTACAGATGACTGAGACACAGAGAAGTTAAGTGACTTGCCCAAAGTCACACAGCTGACAAGTGGCAGAGGTGGGATTTGAACCCATGACCTCTGACTCCAAAGCCCGGCCTCTTTCCACTGAGCCACACTGCTTATCTTACTGTGTGCAGAGCACTGTACTAAGCGCTTGGGAGAATACAATGCAACAGCATTGGCAGACATGTTCCCTGCCCACAGGGAGCTTACAGACTAGAGGGGTAGTATAATACATCACAGATATATACGTAGGTCCTCATTGTGGGCAGGGAACGTCACTGTTTATTGTTGTCTTGTATTTTCCCAAGCGCTTAATACAGTACTCTGCACACAGTGCAGAGTGCTTAATAAATGTGATTGAATTAATAACTCCTGTGGGGCTGAGGGTCCAGTGAATATCAAAGTGTAAGAATTCAGAACCAAGTGAATGAGTCAGTCAGCCAATGATAATTATTGAGTGCTTACAGTGTGCAGAGCACTGTACTAAGAGCTTGGAAGAGGGCAATATAACAATATAATAGACACATTTCCTGCCCTCAACATGCTTACAGTCCAGGGGGGAGACAGACATTTATAGAAATAAAGAAATACGTAAATAAATAAATGGACAATGATAAAGGGTTTTTTTTTAGGTAGTCTGGAGTCTGAGAAATGTTACATTTAGAAATGTTGTACTGTCCTGAGCACTTAGTACAATACTCCACATTCAGTAAGGGTGGAAGAAATACCACTAACTGATTCAGGAAATCTTTGCTGCCATATGTGGAGACAAGAGCACGGCTGTTTGAGTCAGAAAACCTGCGTTCTAACCCTGGTCCTGCCAATTGCTTGCCGTATGACTTTAGACAAGCCACTTAACCTCTCTGTGTCTCAGTTACCTCTTCTGTAAAACAGGGTTTAAATCCTCTTCAATCCAATTTAGACTGTGAACCCAATTTGGTGTTCACCGTTCACGTAAGAAGGATTTGTCAAGACTGATAAACTGGTATCTACTCCAGCATTTAGAACAGGGCTTGACACTTACTAAGCGCTTAACAAATACCATTTAAAAGAATAATAAAGAAAAAGACCTGGGTTCTAGTCCTAGTTCTGCCACTGTGCCTCTAAGAAGTAGTAGTAGTAATAGTATTTATTAAACTCATACTCCAGCATTTAGAACAGGGCTTGACACTTACTAAGTGCTTAACAAATACCATTTAAAAGAATAATAAAGAAAAAGACCTGGGTTCTAGTTCTAGTTCTGCCATTGTGCCAAGAAGTAGTAGTAGTAATAGTATTTATTAAACTCATACCATGTGCAGGGTACTGTATTAAGCACCTGGAAAGAATACTCAGATAGTTGTTAGACATGTTCCCTAGCCCTTGGTGTGTGGGGGAGACGGGCTGGTGGGGAAGACGACTAGGTGATCTTGTGTAAGTCATTTAACCTCCATAAAATAAGAATCATAATACCTCTCTTTCCCTACCTGTTGGAGTTTTTATTAGGATAAAATGAGGTCATGGATTTGCAAGCACTTTGGAAAAATTATCTAAATCCAAGGCATTATTTATTACAATGATGATGATGATTATTCTAGCCCTCAGTGGAAGAATTCAGATACAGTTATGGATTTATTAAAAAACACAATTGAATTCAAAGGAAACACCAGATTCATAACCTTGTGGTCCTATAGCATATAGTTTAATTCATTTGGAATGCTTCTATTTAGTACTATATTGGGAGTTTGGGACTAAACTTCTTTTCACAATTTTTCTTCTGAGACCAAAGAAGATTTCTGATTTTTCAACCTATGTTGCAATTTCCTGTTCGTCCTATTTAGAGACGTTGTTATTCATTAGCATTCCGTGTTTTTGTAATGTGGACTTTCCATTAAATACTTGGGCTGGAGACAAGCTGAATTCTTATATGAGTTTAGGATTGTGCAGTTTGGGTTTCTCTTACTTCCATTTATGGGAAAGTCATCATACTTTATCGGCGTTGCCATGGAAAATAGGTGAACTAACAAAAATCAAAACTCCTTGCTCTCTGCCCCAAGCATTTTATATATGCCCATATGATCCCTACAAGGACAAAGGATCAAAATTTAAATAATTTTAATGTCACTTTTGAAGTCAAGCCTGCTAAGGGAAATTGCAGTCATATGTTTTTATTCATTTATAGTTCAATCCTCCAATGTTGCTTAACAAAAAATACCTCTTTGGTCAATTGAAAATCTTGGGTGCCTTTTTTATTTTGAAAGCTTTTCAGAATGTCCATCTTAAAATAAGAAGGATTTGTCAAGACTGAAAAAGTTCCAACCCTGGCATGTAAAACCAGCAATGGGGTTGGAATTCAGTGTGGTGGAAGAGAGAACAGGGAGAAAGTTCAGAGATGAACCCAAAAGCCAAAGAACCCTCATTTTCCTTGGATAGCCCTCAAACGAGCCTTGAAGTTTATCTCCGCTTTGCAGATGTAGGACCTAAAGCTTAGTTAGGGAGCCTGGCTCAGAATCACACAGCTGGGGAATTGAAGAGATAATTCCAATAGAGAAACCTTCAATCCACATTTCTTAGAGAAGAGATGAAAAGCCCTACAATAATTTTCTCCAGAGCTATCCCAAATGTGAATTCCAGGGGCCTCCTACCTTAACTCTGTAGGACTTGAGGAAATGACATCATGTATTAATACTTGGTCTCATAAATAATTCATTATTTCTAAATACATTTAGATATAAACTATTCATATTGTGCATATTTAAATAATTTAGAAATGTAATTACACACTGTATAATTTATATATTCTAAATTACTTATTTATATTTGCCTCCCTCTCTAGACTGTGAGCTCATTGTGGGCAGATATTGTGTCTCTTTTTTGTTGTTTTATATTTTCCCAAGTGCTTTGTACAGTGCTTTGCATGCAGTAAGAACTAAATAAATACAATTGAGTGAATGAATACTCTCTCAAGAGCTTAGCACAGAGCTCTGCACACAGTAAGGGCTCAATAAATACCACTAATTGGTCACCCTTATGCCCAGGGCAGGTGAGAACTTCAAATCTGAAGTTGAATTGGCATTTTTAAATGTTTTCCATTAAAAATCTTTCAATATTTTTGTTTTGGTTTGGTGTCACCAGCCCATAATGCCCCTGAAAAGTCAATTCTTTTACCCACCTCAAGCTCTGCATTCTTTGGAGGATGTGAAGGTATCAGGATTCGCTAAGGATCATCGGCTGACAACAATGATTTGGCATATATCAAGTACCAGGGTTAGAGTGTTAGCTGGGAAGCACGATATACAAAAAGCCACAAGTTCTGCTGCCATGCTGCCATGGTAATGTTGCCTATTTGTACTTCCCAAGCGCTTAGCACAGAGCTCTATGCACATTAAGGGCTCAAATTCGATTTGAATGAATGAACGAATGAATAATGACGGGTATAAAGACTGATCAAAAGTTTTCTGCCCTTACTGCTATTCTCATGCTAATAAATGATAATAAAACACCTTTGTCACAATTAAGAATCATCTTGCTGTGTGCCTCAAGAATACAGTTAGCAGTATATGGCAATTTCTGGTTGACGAGCTCAAGTATTTTTCATATTTGTAGCTCACTGAGTTGCAAAAGTTTCTTTGTTGATTGGAAGAATATTCTGTATCCAGCTTCCTTAACTGCACTATGTGCTAAACACTGGGGTGACTACAAAGCCATCCTCTATATATTTGTAGGCTTCCATTTTGTTATAAACCAGAAGAGCAATGAGGTGTGATACATTTCTTGCTATGCTGAAGGTCAAACCTAACTTGTTTTTTTTTAATGGTATTTGTTGAGTGCTTACTTATGTACCAGGCACTGTAATAAGCACTGGGGAAGATACAAGCTAATCGGGTTGGACACAGTCCATGTCCCACATGGGGCTCACAGTCTTAATCCCCATTTTAGACGCAGCTTGGACCAGTGAAAAGAGCCTGGGCTTTGGAGTCAGAGGTCATGGGTTCGAATCCCAGCTCTGCCACTTGTCAGATGTGTGACCTGGGGCAAGCCACTTAACTTCTCTGGGCTTCAGTTCCCTCATCTGTAAAATGGGGATTAAGACTGTGAGCCCCACGTGGGACAACCTGATCACCTTGTATCCCCTCCAGCAGTGCTTTGTACATAGTAAGCGCTTAACAAATACCACCATTATTATTATTATTTTACAGATGAGAGAACTGAGGGCCAGAGGAATGAAGTGACTTACCCAAGGTCACCCAGCAGAAAAGTGGCAAGAACCAGGATTAGGATGCAAGTCCTTCTGACTACCAGGACTGGGCTGAATCCACTAGGCCACACTGTTTCTCTACCTTGATGGTGTCTCCCTGCCTATACTCACCGTGATATGGCTGTCTGATACAGTGTCTCTGAGAAGCACTCATTTGCGGTTCACATAGTTAATTTTAGCTGGAGTCCCTGGATCCGAAGGGCTCCTGTGACTTTGTCCCAGAATGCTCTGCCTGTTTTGTCGCAATGCAACTACAGATAATTGGAGCTTTTGATGATGATGATGGTGATGGCATTTGTTAAGCGCCTACTATATGTGAAGCACTGTTCTAGGCACTGAGGGAGGATACAAGATGATCAGGTTGTCCCAGGTGGGGATCACAGTTTTAATCCCCATTTTACAGATGAGGTACCTGAGGCCCAGAGAAGTGAAGTGACTTGCCCAAAGTCATACAGCTGACAAGTGGTAGAGCCGGGATTAGAACCCATGACCTCTGGCTCCCAAGCCCGTGCTCTTTCCACTGAGCCACACTATTTCTCTAATGAATAGGCTGCTGGTCAGTTCAGCACATAGGGCTAGCAGGTTCAGTGATCAGTACACTATCCATGAGTCTCTGATGGACAGTAGCATATTAAATATCTATACATATATGAATATAAATTATGATAATTATAGTAATTCTGGTATCTTTTAAGCACATCCATACATATATGAATATAAATTATGATAATTATAGTAATTGTGGTATCTTTTAAGCACTTACTACAAGTCAGGCACTGTACTCAGAACTGGGGTAGATATAGATGATCAGGTCCCACATGAAGCTCACAGTTTAAGTCAGAGGGAGAACAGGTATTGAATCCCTATTTTGTGGATGAGGGAACTATCCGCAATCTATTTCATTTGCCAGAGTCCTTGATTGGGAATGAGTAGACTCAACTCTCTTCTTGCTTCCACCAAATAACTTCTCTGTGAAAACTATGGAAAATGAATTCTGCCCCACATCCCATAATAACATGAGACGGTAATTTTCATATTTACCAAACAAATTGGTGACCATGTTTTGTGAAATGTTTGGAATCCCTTGGGGAATGGAAACTTACAAAGGCTCTTATCTGAAGGTTATCTTCAGGCAGTTCAGAAAATCTTCAATTTAGGACTTTTGATTTGAGTCAATTGGCACTTACAATGCTTCTATGTTTATATCCAGTTGCACTTATGAACTCATCTGTAATTTATTTATATTAATGTCTGTCTTCCGCTCTAGGCTGTAAGCTCATTGTGGGCAGGGAACATATCTACCAACTGTTATATTCTTATATTGTCCTCACCCAAGCGCTTAAAATAGTGCTCTGCACCCAGTAAACAATCAATATGACTGATTGTTTGATTGATTTAAAGCAGTAAACCTTTTAATGGGGCATGGGTGGGTGAGGCATAGGACCTGGGGAAGAAAGGGAAATAACTCTGGGGAAGAAAGGGAAATAACTTTAGGATCATAATGGAACTGGTTTGGGGAGAGGGATGGCAATTTGAAAAGGGTGAACAGGGACGGAGAAGGGGAGGCTGTGGAATAGGAAGGTTTGGGAGTTTCTCCGATCATCAGGTAGATTTACCTGGGAGGGTTGACACGCAGAGTCTGTTTCCAATGGGGTCAAAGTCATCAATCCGGGTTGTAGAACCTTACCGAATCAACACGAATACCACAGATGTGTCCGACCTTGGTTCCGGAATAAGTCACCCATGTCCAGCATTGCTGCTGAAGAAATCGGCCCAGTTTTCAAGAATCAGTTGTATAATTCTGAGAACTGTTGGTAGATATTTTCTTAGTAACTGTAAATAACTGTGGAATTTGTTAAGCACTGACTATCTGCCAAGAACTATGTTAAGGGCTGAGAAGCAGCCGTGGCCTTGTGGATACAGCACAGGCCCGGGAGTCAGAAGGACCTAGGTTCTAATCTCAGCTCTGCCACTTGTCTCCTCTGTGACCCTGGGCAAGTCACTTCATTTTTCCATGCCTCAGTTCTCTCATCTGTAAAATGGGGATTAAGACTGTGAGCCCCATGTGGGCTATGGACTGCGTCCACCCTACCTTGTATCTACCCCAGTGCTTAGTACAGGGCCTGGCACATAGTCAGAGCTTAACAAATATCATAAAAATAGAAAACTAAAAGGTAGTTAGTTCAGACACAGGGCTCACAGTCTAAGGGAAAGGAGAAGAGGTACTTAATCGTCACTTTACAGTTGAAGAAGTTGAGGCACAAAGAAGTCAGTTTTCCCACTCCCAATCCTGGGTTCGCTCCCCTGAGCCACGCTGCTATCATTTTCTATCTCAATTTTAAATTGAGAAGGGCTCAATAAATACTCAATGCCTCTTCACCAATTCTCTCTCTCTTACAGATCAACTAGACTGTAAGCCTGTTATGGTAAGGGAACATGTCTGTTAATTCTGCTGTATTGAACTCCCCCAAGCAATTCTACACATAGTAAGTGCTTAATACATACCACTGATTTATTGATAGATCGTTCCTCCCAATACAACCCAGTTTGCATTCTGTGCTCCTCCCAAGCTCACTTTCTAACTGTAGCTTTCTCGTGACTTTCCCATCTCAGACACATTGGTCATGGCTTTTCCCCTGCTTGGAATCTCTTTCCCTTATAAATGTGAACAGCTGGGACCCCTCTCCCTTTTAAACCTTCTTAAAAAGCCATTTCCTTGAGTTTGTTATTTTTTGTTTTTTATTTCTATCTGCCCTCTTAAACGTTCACCTACAGCAGTTGTGTTCACTTTTGTCTTCAATTCAATTGTAAATCTTCTGAGGGCAAGGAACATGCCCTTTAATTGTATGTTTCCTCAAACATAGTACGGAACCATGTACTCAACAGACACTCAATAAATGATGTTAGAATTTGATGATGATGGTAAGGATGGTGAGGAGTGTGGTGATCATGATGACGATCTAGTCTAAAATCACATCTAAAGCTAATTCATACAATTAACAACTAATGGAGTAGGAAATTTGGGGGAATCACATAATACCTACTCTTGAATGCTATAGATTGAAAATTCCCAATGACTACATGATTCCCAGGGAAGAGATCTCAGGAATGCTTCAAGTCCCAATCTGATCCCCAAGAATAGTGCCAGATCTCTTCTGAATCAGAAAAAAAGATACCTTCAGGGCCAGGGAACAGGTTTCCTGTTATCCCAAAGTCTCCAACCCCAACTCTGAGAGTGTTCAGGTTTAAGGAACCGTGATGTCCGTCTCCGCTGAAATCTCCTGGAAGTGAATTTTGCCATCTGGGCATTGCCACAAGGTGACTCAAGAGAGTCAAAGTTTTCTAGGAGTATGTTTTGAGACAACAGCCCCTTTAAGGGGTCCAAGCAGCTCAAAGTGAGGGATATCTCCAAGGGCCATCTAAAGAGGTTTTTGTGGAAACCTCCTTTGAGGGAAGGCTACCCCTGATGCCACTTCGGCTGATTTCATGAGTGTGAAGAAACCATTAGCCAGAATCATTCCCTCAAATGTCAGACCATCCTGAAAGAAATATTTTCAAAAAATATGTCATTTGGGAGATCTGATTTTGGCAGTAGGTCCCTCACATTGCTTCCTATCCCCTTCAGTTCATTACTTCTCACAACATCTTTTTCCCTTCCTCTTCCAGCCCAACTTGGGGACTTAATGGAGTTGAGGAGAATCAGGGGTCAATGCTGATGTCAGACTTTCAAACGTGATAAACTGGTCATGTCTCTCCCTCAAAAAGAGACTGCAACAAGCCTTTTCCCTGCAAAGGCGTATGCTGTGACAACTAGCAACTTCATGGCAAATTCCTCACACACAGAATCATGGAAAGCTGTGAGCTCTGAGCAAGATGCTGAAGGTTAATTGACAACATGAAGGCACACTGCATTCTCTTGAGAAAACACATGTTTTTAGTGATCTGTGCTAAGTTGCCATGTGAGCATATAGAACTACATATTTCATTGTTTATGCCTGTTAATTCTTTAAAAAATGGTTTTTGTTATTGTGGATGAAATGCCAATTTTCTGAAGCCAGGAGGTACTTATTATACAACATAAATGATGTAAAATCAGACTAATGTTTATACCATTGAGACTGACTTTCTCAGAATACCAGGGATTTTCATATAATGAATGTGATGACAGGCACTTAATGAACAATGGACAAAAATGAACAAGTTTGCAAGAAAAGGTGAACATGCAATAAAAATCGTGGGAAGATGCACATATACATTCCACTATATCCCTAACTAATCGATCCAGTGTATTTATTGACTTCTTACTCTGAGCGGATTATTGTGCCAAGTACTTGAGAGAATACAGTAGAGTTATTAGACATGATCCCTTCCCTCAAGGAACTTACAATATAGTACGGGGAGAGAGTCATTGAAATGAATTACAAATAGGATAGGTATTTACTCCAGGCATGAGAAATGGACTTACCCCAGAATCCACCGATCAATTCCATTAAGGCTAGCTATGGATCGTACTGAATATCAAACGGCAAGATAGGATTATGTACTGAGCACAGAGCATTATAGCTTTGCTTGCTGGGTTATCTGAGGGTAAAAGATACCAGCAGGATACCCAAATGAGTGCTCTTTATGCACTGAAATAGAATAATTTTAAACAGAAAGAAGGGGAGAAAAGCAGGGCAAGGAATGTGCCTTCTAATTCCATTGTATTGTACTCCCCCAAGGGCTTAGCACAGTGCTCTGCACATAGTAAGCACTCAGTAAGTACCACTGATTGATTAAAATACACAACAAAGCAAAATCTTAGAGATAATATTTGTGATACTTGTTAAGCACTTACTATGTCATCACAATTGAGGTCAAACAAAAATCTTGTACCACTTGGGTTCACAATCTGGAGGAAGAATAAAAATTTAATTGTCATTTTATAGATGAGGAAACCGGGGCACAGGCACATTAAGTGATTTGCCCAAGGTCACACAGGAGGTAAGTGGCAGAGCTTGGATTAGAATCCAGGTGTTCTGACTCCCGGCCCGGGCTCTTTCTACTAGACCACACTGCTTCTCAGTTGGAAGAAGGAGCTCACCCCAGAGATTTGTTTTTTTGCCTGGCTCCCCAGCTGGGGGTTCCCTGCTCTGGGACTTTTTCTCTCCTTAAGAACGTGATGACTGCCATGGGAGATATGAGATTAATGCGATTGGTTTACAGTGTCCCTGAAAGTCTTGCCAAGGAAACATCTGACTTCCTCGCCCTCTCCAATTCTGCCAACCTATCTGTTCTCTGAGGGTCGGGACTTCCTGGATACCTAGTCAGGGATGGCGTCAGATCCTAGACTACCCTGAAAGGAAAAAAATTGCCACCCCATCCCATCCGGTAATATAACATACGTGCATTTTGCTAAATCACCCTAATCTACCAGAATGTAGACTATTTCTCTGGAAGGACTCCTCACTCTCCCCAGATTCAGTCCTTGCTCCATGATCCTTGCATTCCCTTCCAGATCCCGGAGAAGCAGCATGGCCTAGTGGATGGAGAACGGTCCTGACAGTCAGAAGGACCTGGGTTCTAATTCCACTCCATCATGTGTCTGCTGTGTGTGAACTTGAACAAGTCACTTGACTTCTCTGGGCCTCATTTACCTCATCTGTAAAATGGGGATTAAGACTGTGAGCTCCATGTGCCACTTGATCAGCTTGTATCTATGGCTGGAATACACTAGGTACTTAAATACCATTATAAAAACACAAATAAAAGATAAACACTCCTAATTTAGGGAGAAGAAGTAGACGCTCTAAATTCTCAACTTCTATCACCTCCCATCTCCCTCTCTGATAGTACGCCTAGACATGACAGCCTCACCATCTCCTCCACTTGTCTGCTGTGTGGCCTTGGGCATCTCACTTCACTTCTCTGTGCTTCAGTTACCTCATCTGCAAAATGGGGATTAAGGCAGTGAGCCCTTTGCGGGACAGGGACTGTGTCCAACTCTACTTGCTTATTTCCACCCCAGTGCTTCATACAGTGCCTGGCACATTGCAAGCACTTAGCAAATACCACAATTATTATTAGAATTAGAAT
Source organism: Tachyglossus aculeatus (assembly GCF_015852505.1). Lineage (NCBI taxonomy): Eukaryota > Metazoa > Chordata > Mammalia > Monotremata > Tachyglossidae > Tachyglossus > Tachyglossus aculeatus. Next base: position 28,645,616 of record NC_052084.1, on the reverse strand, counting down.
TATTAGAACTATTGGAATTATTACCACAATTATTATTATTGGAAGAAGAATATCTCAGTGGAAAGAGCACGGGCTTTGGAGTCTGTGGTCATGGGTTCAAACCCCGGCTCCGCCAATTGTCAGCTGTGTGACTTTGGGCAAGTCACTTCACTTCTCTGGGCCTCAGTTACCTCATCTGTAAAATGGGGATTAAGACTGTGAGCTCCCCCCGGGACAAACTGATCGCCTTGTTACCTCCCCAGTGATTAGACCAGTGCTTCGCAGATAATAAGTGCTTAATAAATGCTATCATTATTATTATTATTACTGTCTAATGCCAGCTCTTCATCTACTCCCAAAACCTGCCCTACAAGCAAAAATTCATACATGTAACACTAGGCAGAATACAGGCACAATACACAGGCGCTTAGTACAGTGCTTTGCACACTGTAAGCACTCAGTAAATATGACTGAATGAATACAGCACACTATGGGAACAATTCAGAAGGACTTCAGCCTTCTGGTCTGTTCAATTTTATCTTTCTAGGCGATACATCATGAACGGGAAAGTTTGGTATTTTAATCCATAAAACATGAGTCTGGAATGCCCAGCTGGACATAGAAGTCTGTCCACATGTCCTTTGGCAACATTTTTGGGGGAAGAATACTGGATTAGCTGAACTAAGGGGCTAATCATGACTCTGTTCTATGTAAACTCTAGATCATAAGCTCGTCTCTAGGCTAAATGCTCTTAATGGGCAGGAAACCTGTCCACCAATTCAGTAGTAGTATACTCTCCCAAGTTTTTAGTGCAGGGCTCTGCACATAGCGCTCAATAAATATCATTGGTTGATGCATTTATTAGGAAAATGTCAATGGGTTATCTTTAAAATGGTTGGCTCGGCCGTTCTTCTGTTTGTCAGACTGTAAGCTCACTGTGGGCAGGGAATGTGTCTGCTATATTGTTTTATTGTACTCTCCTAAGCGCTTAGTGCAGTGCTCTGCACACAGTAAGTGCTCAATAAATGCAATTGACTGACTGAAAGTGTCATGTTGCCCAACAAGTTGCAACATACCCAGGAAATAGGAAATCATTATATAGCTCCATCTGCCTACCTACCTACTTGTCTAGCCATCTATCTACCTACTTAATGATTTCCTATTTTCTGGGGACAGGTCGATAGATAGATAATAATGATAACGACATTTGTTAAAGTGCTCGTTATGTGTCAAGCACTGTTCTAAGTGCTGGGGTAGATATAAGCTAATCAGGTTGGACACAGTCCCTGTCCCACATGGGGTTCACAGTCTTCATCTCCACTTTACAGATAAGGTAACTGAGGCACAGAGCAGTTAAGCGACTTGCCTACGATCACACAGCAAACAAGTGGCAGAGCCAGGAATAGAACCCAGGCCCTTCTAACTCCCAGGCCTGTGCTCCATCCGCTAGGCCAGGCTGCTATTTACTGGCACAACTGCACGTGTTTGTGTGCATGTGTGCAATTGTGTGAGTGAGTGTGTGTGTGTGTGTGTGTGTGTGTGTGTGTGTGTGTGTGTGTGCCCATATTCAAGCAAATCAACTGTTTTCCAAACTATGGGAACACTCACGCATTTCCTTCCAAATAATCTCATATACACTAGGGAACTGTTACGTACTGGAAAACCGAAGGACACTCTGCCAATCATTTTCATTCTTGCCATTGTTTTGGCATTACATCCGGCTGGGTCAAATCTGATTGCAAAGTTGTGGGGCACATTACTCGGAGTTAGAGTATCCTGTGGACTTCTTTACCACATACCTTCATTTCATTCTAATTACCATATTTCCTGCCCTAAAGTTTGAACCACATTCTGAAATGTTTTGACCATATGTACATCATAAAAATGCCCATGCTTTCTCTCTCTCTCTCTCTCTCTCTCTCTCTCTCACACACACACACACACACACACACACACACTTTACTTATCTCAGTCACAAAAATCCAGGAAAATAATTTTCATAATTGAAACGAGAAAGATTTAATCCTTATCCGGTTCCTGAAATCCTTAGAAAAGTTTGTATCAGACATGAGATATGAAACTTGATATTGAAGCAAACTATTAGAATTCTTTTCTTCATGCTTGAATACTTTTAAGTGGAAAAACATATTCTCATGGATTACTGTCTCAACAAAAATGCAATTTCAATTGCAAGATTTCTTTTTCTTTTAGGAGAGGTGGGTGGAGTGGGGGATTGTATTTATTTGACTGTTAGATTGTAAACTCCTTGAGGTCAGGGATCATGTTTTCTAATTCTATTTAACTCAACCAATGTTGTGTCTCCACTAGACAGTCAATAAGCACTATTGATTGATTGATTGATTGCTGCGTAACGAAAGACTCTTTGCCTTCTCAAAGCAGAGATCTACCAACTCTGTTATATTCTCCCAAGCCCTTAGAAGTGCCCTGTACCCAATAAGTGTTCAATAAATACCACTGATTAACTGATTCCCATAGTCAGTGACCCTTATAAATGCATTATTCTTCATGCACAAAGAATGCGAGTGAACTACTTACTGACCAAATTAAATAGGGGTGGAGTGTTAAAGCCAAGTCCATGTCCACTAATAAAAATACATCTCTAGAGGTTCTTGCAAAACTGATTGTGCTTCACTTCACCTTGATTCATACATTGTTGTACGATGCTCCTTTGGTTTAATGATCATTGAGATATTTGCTAATCATCCAGTTAGAGCCTGTTAGGTGAATACCATAGATTGTGGGGGAAAATCTTCAAAGACTAAGCAATATGGCTTAGTGGAAAGAGCATAGGCCTGGGGGGTCAGAGAACCTGGCTCTAAACCCAGTTCTGACAACTGCCGGCTGTGTGACCGTGGGCAAGTCACTTGATTTTTCTGTGCCTCGGTTTCCTCCTCTGTAAAATGGGGATTACCTGTTCTCCCTCTTAATTAGGCTATGAACCCCATATGTGGTTGGGACTGTGTCCAACCTGAGTATGTTGTATTTACTGTAGCACTCAGTAATCAATCAATTATATTTATTGAGCACTTACTGCATGCAGAGTTCTTGGGAGATTACAGTACAACAGAGTTGATAGATGCACTCCCTGCCCACAGCAAGTTTACAATCTAGAGGGGGAAACAGACATTAATACAAATAAATAAAATATGGATATGGATAAGTGCTGTGGGGCTGAGGGAGGGGTGAATAAAGGGTGCAAATCCAAATACAAGAACGATGCAGAAGGGAGTGGGAGAAGAGGAAATGAGGGCTTAAAAAAGCCTTTGGAGGAGATATGCTTTTTATATTCATTCATTCAGTCAGTCATATTTATTGAGTGCTTACTGTGTGCAGAGGACTGTACTAAGCGTTTGGGAAGTACAAGTTGGCAACATATAGAGATAGTCCCTACACAACAGCAGGCTCACAGTCTAGAAAGGGGAGACAGACAACAAAACAAACCATATTAACAAAATAAAATAAGTAGAATAGTAAATATGTACAAGCAAAATAAATAGAGTAATAAATATGTAAGGTTTCAAAAGTAGGGAGAGTAATCATCTGCTTGGTACACTGCTTAGCAAATGGCAGGGGCTAAACAAATGTCATAAATAGTCAAGAAATGGCTCCTGCCTTCAAGGGGCTTATAATCAGGAGAGACAGAAGGAGAAAGAGAAAACCTATCTGAAATCCCTTCCCACTCTTTCTCTAGAAAGCATGGGAATTGTGACAATTAACTTGGTCCAAGGGTGGGATAGCATCTCACTGTAAATCAACCCTGCCTCCCCAGAGCTAAGCTGTAAGACATCAGTTCTAGGATCCCAGACTGGCTGATTGGTGCCAATTTGAGCAGTTGTGTGCCTCTTTCTATACCAGCTAAAATCCAGGGACTGGAACAATCTCCCTGACTCATCCTTCTCTTCCTCTCACCTCCACAGTCTGTTTATAAAAACAAACTTGGTGTCATAATTATTTTTAAATTGACTAAAATGCATAAAGGGAGACCCAATTTTTTTTACTTAATTTCCTGAAAATTGAATCAATTTTCTTTTCTCAAAGGCCATACGTTTTTTCAAAAAAAAAATTCCTACCGGCATTTCTGCCAAGGTTGTGCATTTTAATTTCAGTTTTCAGTGAGTTTTGTCTTCCTTGCAGTCACTGACACATTTTACAGTTGCTACGCTCTCATTTTGGCTTTAGTTCAGGGTCTCATTTCAATGGGGAGCTTAACAGGGGTCTTTCGGATAACTTTCTTGGATTGAAGTTCAAACTAAAATCCTTTAACTTGAAGTCCCTTCATAGTGCCATCTCTAAAAATATTAAACCAGTGACTTCACTGTTGGACATTCAATGCAATGGCCATGATTTTGGAGTTCAGTATAAGCAGAGAAAATACAGGAAACAATGTTAGTGAGCCGTACCAAGATTCTACTTTAGCAAAATTGCCCTAATCAAAATTAGGACTCCTAGCCCAGAATTTTTTTTTTACTTAGCTCTAAAGGCAATTTCTCAACAGCTAGGTGACTATAATCTCTTAGAGTATAAAAATACTTGTGGCAGGGAAATCATCTTGATCGTCCATTGTGCTAAGTGCTTAGCACAGTGCATTGGACTCAGAAGGCACTCAGTAAAATACCAGCATTACAGTCTTTAGAATGTGAGCCCCACGTGGAACAGGAACTGGGCCTTCCTGACTACTTTTTATCTACCTCAGTACTTTTTATAGTGCTTGGCACACAGTACGTGCCAAGTCAATCAATGAACTCTTACTGTGGGCAAAGCTCTGTACTAAGCACTTGGGAAGTACGATGGAAATCGAAATCTGTATTTTTATACTCTAAGAGATTAGAGTAGTCTAGTTGTTGAGAAATTGCCTTTAGACCTTAGTTAAAAAAAATATTGGGGCAACCAAAAGCCCTGACTTTCTAGGGAGTCCCTTACTTGGATTAGGGTAATTTTGCTAAAGTGGAATCTCATTTTTCAATACAACAGGCTTAGTAGACAGGTTCCCTGCTTATAACAAACTTAACAAATATTATTATTATTATTACTACTGGCTGCTGGGGTTTCTGAAACAGTTTGGACCTGCTCCTTATTATTCTTGGAGTCCAGCAAGGTTGACTGGTCATTTTGAACTTTTGAACTTGGACAAGCACAAGATCAAAAGAAAATGAGGTGTTGGGTCAACAAGGAACTACCTTTGCTTTTGATTTAACTTTTCTTCTAAGACAGGCATGTCCCCGAGTCTCATCTTCTGAAAAACACTGGGTGGTAGTCTATGATTAAACTCATTTACTTTTCCTAAATGAATCATCTTTTCCTTCTCATTTTACTTGGTAATTAATCACTTAACTAAAGAATCGAGACCATGGAAGAAAGTCAAGGTGGGAGACTCAATTCAAAACAAAAATATTTATCACTTTAATTCAGGAACTAATACCACTTCAATTGGTCAACTGTATTCATGAGATTTATCAACCTAAAATCCCATTTTCATTTTCTTCCACTAAAACCTGGGTCACCTTTCCCCAAACTTCAGCCAACAGTTATAGATTTTTTCCCCCCTCCAAGCCTGGATTGACAGTTGGCTGTAGCGAAGAGGAAAAAATATATTAAAAATATAGCATGTATTCCCAACACATGATTCATAACAAAAATATTTACATTTGTTACTATTTTAAATTCACAACCTTTGGATTACCACATTAAAGCCAAGGATTAAATTACATCTCTAAAGCCATATGTTTTCGCTATAGGAGCAAACACAAATTTTTAAATGAAATGCTATGGGAACAGTGTTTATTTTTCCTAATCTTTTACTTCTCAAAATATTTCACTTCCTTTAAATGAAACCTTCTTTCTTCCAAACTTTCATTTCCATGGAAATTTGTCACTTGAGTTTAGTGTTTTGACCATACATTTTCTGCTACCAAGCCATTTCAAAATGCATTTAACTAAGCTGTTTCAGATTCTACCATGGTCTACAAATAAGAATGAACTTTATATCCCATGAGACTAATATCAGCCTTCCACGTGGCATTTGCTGTCAGGAAGTAAATGCTATTCACCAGCGTTGCTTAGTGGAAAGAGCACGAGCTTGGGAGAAAGAGGACGTGGGTTCCAATCCCAGCTCTGCCACTTGTCTGCTGTGTGACCTTGGGCAAGTCACTTAACTTCTCTGAGCCTCAGTTACTTCATCTGTAAAACGGAGATTAAAAGTGTGAGCCCCACATGGGACAATCTGATTACCCTGTATCTACCCCGGTGCTTAGAACAGGGCTTGGCACATAGTAAGCACTTCACAAAGACCATAATTAATGTTATTATCATCAGTGGTGCTTATTGAGCACTTATTATGTGCAAATCACTGAACTAAGGGCTTGGGAGAGTAAAATACAAGAGTTGGTAGAAACATTCCCTGCCCACAACGACCTTACACTCTAGAGGGAAAGTAAAAATCTGTTCTTTTGTGTCCTTTCTAGTTTATATATTAAATCTGGAAATTTCCAGCAGAAATCACCTAATATTAAAATTATTTTTCTGTTTTTATCCAACTAGCTTTTTATGGTATTTGTTAAGCTCTTACTATGTCAAGCATTGTTCTAAGAGTTGGGGTATATAAAAGTTAATCATGTCAGATAAAGTTCCTGTCCCTCACAGGACTCACAGTCTAAACAGCATGGAGAAGAAGTATTTTGTGCCCATTCTAAAGTTGAGGAAACTGAGGCACAGGGAAGTTAAGTGACTTGCCCAAGGGCCCACAGCAGGAAAGTGCAGAGCCGGGCATAGGACCCAGGTCTTCTGACTCTCAGGCCCAGGATCTTTCCAAATAAGCCATGATGTTAGTTAATTACAGGAAATCAACAGTTTTGATAGTCAAGCCACATTATCCTTTTTGAATACTGACATACTAATGGAAGAGCAATAAATAAAGCCTGTCCATTGGTTTGCTTTGAAAAAGCAAACTCTCTTTTTCCCAGGAATCAAGAAGGGCCTTTAATGGATTATTAGTGTCAAGAAGCAAACTTTCTTCAACTACCTATCTGGAGCTCAATTTCTGATTCAAAAAGCTTTCATAAACCAAGAAAGCCATAGAATGGTACTGGATGTATGTCCACGACAAGTTTAAGTGTTCACATATTTTAAAGTCTTTTAAAGACTACATTATACAGAGGGAACCCCTTATCTAAAATAGAGAATCCTTTCCCAATGTAAATACCACTTTTTTTAAGAATGAGACAGCCAAAGCAATTAGAAACAAATGAATGTCTCTGAACAGATAATAGAATTAGCTTTGCTATTCCAGTTTATTGAAAAATAATGAAAATACCACCAACATATCAATTCTCCCGGGATTATCATCCAGGTAACTTCTAAAACAAAATACATGCACTTCCTCCTTTTAATGTTTCCTTATTAGTCATTGTTTTTTTTGTTCACGTATCATTTGACAAAGAAAAAGGAAATACATTAAATGAAAAAGTTTTGTTCCCACGTTCCGGTAATAAGCAACAATAAGATCTACAGAAACATATGGGCAAGTCACTTAACCAGACTGAGCCCCTTCCTTCCTCTCCCCCTCGTCCCCCTCTCCATCCCCCTCATCTTACCTCCTTCCCTTCCCCACAGCACCTGTATATATGTATATATGTTTGTACATATTTATTACTCTATTTATTTATGTATTTTACTTGTACATATCTATTCTATTTATTTTATTTTGTTAGTATGTTTGGTTTTGCTCTCTGTCTCCCCCTTTTAGACTGTGAGCCCACTGTTGGGTAGGGACTGTCTCTATATGTTGCCAACTTGTACTTCCCAAGCACTTAGTACAGTGCTCTGCACACAGTAAGCACTCAATAAATACGATTGATTGATTACCTTCTCTGTGCCTCAGTTACCTCATCTGTAAAATAGGCTCCCCATGGGACAACCTGATCAGATTGTAACCTCTCCAGTGCTTAGAACAGTGCTTCGTACATAGTAAGCTATTCATAAATGCCATCATTATTATTTATTTATTTATATGGTCTTTGTGTATTCCTTCAGCAAATGGCCTGTGGGTGGTATAATTAAGTTCGATCGATCAGGAAATGAATCATTATGCAACACAAGTTCCAAAGCCCTACTTTGTCATGGCAGAGAGACACTGAAGAAAAGGGGTGACTGGATTTTTTGGCTAACCACTGAAACATGAAGTGGGATTGTGGGAAGAATGGTGCCTGGGGGTCAGGGGTGAAGGAGAAGGAGGACTTGCTGTTCTCCAGTGATCAAAGGAGGACATTAGGGAGTGACTAGAATTAAGCCCGCTGTTGGGTAGGGACCGTCATCTCTATGTGTTGCCAACTTGTACTTCCCAAGCGCTTAGTACAGTGTTCTGCACACAGTAAATGCTCAATAAATATGATTGAATGAATGAATATAGATGAGCGCAGTAACTGATGGAGCATCATGGCCTAGTAGATAGAGCCTGGGAGCCTGGGTTCTAATTCCATCTCCTCCACCAGTCTGTTCTGTGACCTTGGGCAAATCACTTCACTTCTCTGGCCCTCAGTTACCTCATCTGGAAAATAGGGATTGAGACTTTGAGCCCCTCGTGGGACAGGGACTGTGTCAAACCTGATTTGCTTGTATCTCCCCCAGTGCTTAGTACAGTGCCTCTCACATAGTAATCGCTTAACAAATACCATAATTATTATTACTAGTATTATTAGTTATCAAGGGGCTGTATTAAGGAGGTAGGAAGTAGGTACAATTCCCCAAAGAGCAGGGGAGTTGTAGAATAAACATAAGGTTTGGATGACGTTGAGAGATAGGCGGCTCACATGCACACTCATGCACACACACACAAACACACATTTCCCGATCAATCAATCAAGTTTAATGAGTGCTTACTACATGCAGAACACTGTACTGAGCACTTGGGACAGTACAAGAGCTGCTTAGAGAAGCAGCGTGGCTCAGTGGAAAGAGCATGGGCTTTGGAGTCAAAGTCATGGGTTCAAATCCCGGCTCCGCCAATTGTCAGCTGTGTGACTTTGGGCAAGTCACTTCACTTCTCTGTGCCTCAGTTTCCTCATCTGTAAAATGGGGATGAAGATTGTGAGCCCCCCGTGGGACAACCTGATCACCTTGTAACCTTCCCAGCACTTAATACAATGCTTTGCACATAGTAAGTGCTTAATGAATGTCATTATCATTATTATTATTATTACAAGACTGTACTCTAGGCCGTACGCCCATTGTAGACAGGAAATGTGTCTTGTTATATTGTTATATTGTATTCTTTCAAGAACTTAGTGCATTGCTCTGCACACAGTAAGTCTCAATAAATATGATTGATTGATTATAACAGAGTTGGTAGACATGTTCTCTGTCCATGAGGAGTGAACTAGAGGAATCTTCTCCTTAGCTCCCAAAGTGATTGGAATGAAGGAGAATTTTTCTTCTCTTCCACTGCCTGGGGATGATAGTGGAAGATCACTGGTGGGTCCCAAGGCCAGGCAGCAAGCAGACTGGTATTTGGTATTTATTAAGTGCTTCCTATGTGCCAAGTACTGTACTAAGCGCTGGGGTAGATTCAAGATAATAGGGCTGGACACCGTCCATGTCCCGCATGGGAAGCACAGTCATAATCCCCATTTTACCGATGAGGGACCCGGAGTCCAGAGAAGTGAAGTGACTTGCCTCAGGTCCCACAGCGGACAAGTGGTGGAACCGGGATTAGAATCCAGGTCCTTCTGGCTCTCAGGCCTGTGCTCTATCTGCTAGGGCATGGCAGAATCCAGAAAACAGGAGGGAAGAGGAGTAGAAATCCTATCCAGATTATCTCCTAGACTATCCCCCTCCTTCTGTCCACCCAGCTCTCTGGGGTGTATGGGAGGAAACCAAGAGGAAAATTGCATCTTAAGACAACTGGAGACAGCCAAAAGACAATCCTATCCTCCACTCCCTACCTCAATGACTTATGCTCATCTTCTCAAATACTTTTCAAAACAGGCCAAGAAAACATATAACCGTCTGTAGCACCTTAGGCTGTCTGTCACAGGCAGAAGAACATGCTCTTGGAGAAAGGGAATCACTGGATTCATTTAATCCCGTCCAGTTTATGTAAGTCAGGTTTGAAGTTGACAGACCTCAAGTGGGATCGTCAGTGCCCTTCTGTGAGAACCAGTTGAATCAGGCCAGCCAAGCCAGCCTCAGCAGAGTTCTGGTCTTCTGATGAGGAACCAGAAGCCACAGAGAATTTGACTTTTAAAGGGGAAAATTTACAGTCCTGAAACCTGAACGGATATGTGTTCAGTGCAGCCTCTTGGGAGTGAGGGACTGTTCAAAGAGATGGAGGGTGATGCCAGTCGAGTCATGTAGGAATGGAAGCAATAAAGAGGAGAGATGGATGATGCTTCCAGGATTGGGATAGAGCTCACAGAAGTCACAGCTCATTCAAAATGGGCAGCCTCTCCCTTGGTGGAATCCAACATCAGCATTTTTTCTGGATAATGATAGTGTAGACTTTTCCAGAAATAACGCCTAGAGGGACGCAAACGAAAGGGTGGAATTTCATGCCTTGCAAGGCTCCGACAAAATCCCCTTAACCATTTCTTCGCTAAAGATGGTGATCGAGGTTCTGGATGTTTCTTCACCCACGGCCCAAGTTTCCCTACAGAACATCCTGTATCTCTAATAATCCAGTCCCATTCTTTTTGGAACAAAGGGGTGACTTTGAATGTTATTTTTCCTAAGGGGTTCCAAATGTAGGCAATATTTTCTTTCAAATTTTCATAAAAAGGGACTATTATTTTCCAGCTTCTTGGACAAAAATGGCACACTTAATAATTGTTCTTCTATGGGAAAAAGATTTATCAACAGTAGGTGATAAATACCTGAAACCAATGCAAAATAGAATCACCAGTTCCAATTGTCCATCAATTAACTGTATTTAATGGAATGCTTTATAAAAATCACTTGTCAATGTATTCCTGTTCACCTTCTCTTCTCCTACACTGATCCTCAGGATTTCAATATTCACGTGGATATTTCCTTTTGACTCCTTTGTGGTTTGGGGTAATTTTTGGTATTTGTTAAGTGTTTCCTATGTGCAGGCACCGTGCTAAGTGCTGGGATAGATATAAGCTTATCGGGTTGGACACAGTCCCTGTCCCACATGAGGGTTCACAGTCATAATCCCCATTTTACAGATGAGGTAACTGAGGCACAGAGAAGTTAAGTGACTTGCCCAAGTCACTCAGGGACAGGGTTAGAATCCAGGTCCTTCTGACTCTCAGGCCCATTCTGTATTCATTAGGCCAACTCCTTCTCTGCTGCCTATTTCCTCTCAATCCAGAAGTCTAAACACATCCCCCTCTACATCACCTCAACCTGCACAAGCTCTGGTTTTCATAAACACTAGTCAATCAATTGATTAAGCAATGATATTTAGTGAGCACTTACTATGTACAGAGCACTGTCCTAGGTGCTTGGGAGGGTAAAATACAGGAGAGTTGGTAGACACGTTCCCTGCCCATCAGGAAGGAGCTTACAGTCAAGAGGTAGAGGCAGACATTAAAATACCGAATTACTATTTTACAACCACAATCTCCAAACCCCCCATTTCCGCTACAAACCCTCTTCCCACGATTCTCTTACCTCCCCTGACAGAGACCTCTGGTCTTTCGACCCTTCTGTAGTTTTGGCTTATGCCAGGCCAACACATCTTTCCAAACTTCCCTTCTCTTATACAAATCTGTGCCTTCAACTCCTTCCTCTCCTCCAAACAAAATTTGGATCCATTGTCCTTCATTCCACAGACATTGCACTCTCCAAGGTCACCAACGACCTCCTCTTTGCTAAATTCAGTCGACTATATCCTAAAGCTCCTCCCCCTCTCTGCCGTTTTTTAAATTGGAGACCACTCCTTTCTCCTGGAAACAGTGGCTAACCTTGAATTTTTTTGACAGTTCTCTCCTGGTTCTCTCTTTACCATTTTGGCTGCTTCTTCTCAGTCTTCTTCTCTGTCTCTTCCGCCACTTCTCACCCCTTAAATGGGGATGCCCTTCCAGATCTGGTTCTGGGTCTCCTTAGTTTTTACCCTTACCCTCTCCGCCCTTGAGCACACATTTGCTCCTATGGCTTTAGTGCCAGCTCTGCCACTGCTTGCTGGGTGACCTCAGAGAAGTCACTTAACTTCTCTGTGCACCAGACTAAACCCCACTTTGTACTTTCCCAAGCGCTTAGTACAGTGCTCTGCACAAGTAAGTGCTCAATAAATACGATTTAATGAATCAGTTTCCTCAAATATAAAATGGGGATTCACTACATCTTTACTTGGTTGTCCTCCCATCACCTCAAGCTTAACGTGTCCAAAACTGAACTCTTGATCATCCTACTCAAACCCTGTCCACCCCGACTTTTCCATCACTGTAGATGGCACCGCCATCCTTCCTGTCCCACAAGCCCATAACCTTGGCATTATCCTTGACTCCCTCAATCAACCCTTATTTTCAATCCATCACTAAATCCTGTCAGTTCCACCTTCACAACATCGCTAAATCCATCCTTTCCTCTCCATCCAAACTGCTACTACATTAACGTAATCTTTTATCCTTTCCTGCCTTGATTGCTGCATCAGCCTCCTTGCTGACCTCCTAGCCTCCTGTCTCTCCCCACTCGAGTCCATGCTTCACTCTGCTGCTACAAAAATGTTCAGACCATATTTGCCCACTAATCAAGGAACTCCAGTGGTTGCCCATCCACCTCTGCATCAAACAAAAACTCCTCACTATTGGCTTTAAAACACTCCATCACCTTGCCCCGTCCTACCTCGCCTCACTACTCTCCTATTACAACTCAGCCTGCACACTTCAATCACCTAATACTAACCTTCTCACCATACCTTGATCTCCATGATCTCATCACCAATCCCTCTCCCACATCCGGCCTATGGCCTGGAACGCCCTCCATCCTCATATCCAACAGACAATTACTCACCCCTTTTTCAAAGCCTTACTGAAGGCCCATCTCCTCCAAGAGGTCTTCCCTAAACCCTCCTTTCTTCTTCTCCCACCCCCTTCTGTGTTGCCCTGACTTGCTCCCTTTATTCATTCCCCCACCCAGCCCCACAACATTTATGTACAAATTTGTAATTTATTTATATTAATGTCTGTCTCCCCCACTAGACTGTAAGCTCATTGTGGGCAGGGAATATGTCTGTTTATTCCTATAATGTACTCTCCCAACTGCTTAGTACAATGCTCTGCACACAGTAAGTGGGTCAATATATATGACAATGAACTGAATGAATTATTTTGTATCTATACTAGTGCTTTGTGCTGGGCTTGTCACCTAACAAATTCATTCATTAACAAACACCACAATTATTATTATTACCAATGAGAAGTGCAAATTCAGGAAAGATAGAATGGCTTTTTCTAAAACGTTTTGGAATTGCAATGAACTCAAGCAATACAGTTCCAGAAAGAGAGAAAATAGGTTGATTTCACTTGTAGACAACAAGGAAATGAGTGGATTTGGATGTAAATTTATAATTTCAGCATAAACCTTTTTGCACATCCACACCCAAATACACAAGGATTAAATGAAGTATTTGTGCTTGGCTAACTTTAGGCATGAAAAGGAAACCTCAGGGCTTCTGAAGAGAGATGTTTGGGTTTTATGTCATTGGTCAAAGAAAGCTTAAGGGATGATCAGGGAGGACAAGGTTAAGAGTTATTTAGTGGAAATATTGGTATTTAGCTCAGATTAGGCAGAATGATTCAAATAGACACAGGAGATCCATCAATGTTATTTATTGAGCGTTCACTACATGCAGAGCACTGTAATATATGCTTGAGAGAGTAATACACAGAGTACTAATAGAGAAGCAGTGTGGCTCAGTGGAACGAGCACGGGCTTCGGAGTCAGAGGTCATGGGTTCAAATCCTGACTTCACCAACTGTCAGCTGTGTGACTTTGGGAAAGTCACTTAACTTCTCTGTGCCTCAGTTACCTCTTCTGTAAAATGGGGATTAAGACTGTGATCTCCCTGTGGGACAACCTGATCACCTTGTAACCTCCCCAGCACTTAGAACAGTGCTTTGCACATAGTAAGTGCTTAATAAATGCCATCATTATTATTATTATTAATTCTGAAACAGCATGGCCTAGCACAGACCCAGAAGGTCAGGGGCTCTAATCCCGGCTCTTCCACTTATCTGCTGTGTGACCTTAATCAAGACACTTCACTTCTCTGGGCCTCAGTTCCCTCAACTGTAAAATGGGGATTAACACTGTGAGCTCAATCTGTAAAACGAGACTTAAAAGTGTGAGCCCCAGTTCAGACAACCGGATTATCCTGTATCTACCCCAGTGCTTAGAACAGTGCTTGGCATATAGTAAGCGCTTAACAAATACCATAATTACCATTATTATTATTATTACATGTGGCTCACACTCTAAGTAGGTGGGAGGACAGATATTGAATCACCATTTGACAGATGAGGAACTGAGGCACAGAGAAGTGAAGTGACTTGCCCAAGGTCACACAGCTGGAAAGAGGTGGAGCTGGGACTAGAACCCAGGCCCTCTGTCTTCCAGGCCTGGACTGTTTCCACTAGGCAATGCTGATCTTCGAAGCTGATGCTGAGTCTGTGAACCTGTTGTTGGGTAGGTATTGTCTCTGTTGACGAATTGTACTTTCCAAGCGCTTAGTACAGTGCTCTGCTCACAGTAAGTGCTCAATAAATACGACTGAATGAATGAATTCCAATCTTTGTCTTAACTCCTGGATCAGTGCAGCTACAGATGTGCTTTGTTCATTCATTCATTCATTCATATTTACTGAGTGTTTACTGTGTGCAGAGCACTGTACTAAGAGCTTGGGAAGTACAAAGTGGCAACATATAGAGATGGTCCCTACCCAACAACGGGCTCATCATCTAGAAGGAGGAGATAGACAACAAACATGTATACAGGTGTCAAAATCATCAGAACAAAAAGAGTTATAGCTAGATGCACATCATTAACAAAATAAATAGAAGAGTAAATATGTACAAGTAAAATAGAGTAATAAATCTGTACAAATGTACACAAGTATATATATATATATACAGGCAAGAACAAGGCACAATGAGGCGGTTAGCGGTAGCAGAGGAGCAGAGGGGGCGGGCTGGGCTGTAGAAGGAAAGAAGGGAGGTGAGGTAGGAGGGGACAAGGTGATGGAGAGCCTTGAACGAGAGTGAGGAGTTTTTGCTTGATTCGTAGGTTGATGGGCAGCCATTGGAGATTTTTGAGGAGGGGAGTAACATGCCCAAAGCATTTCTGTACAAAGATGATCCGGGCGGCAGAGTGAGAAATCACTCCTAAAGGGAGGTCTAATGCGACTCTTCTAACTGCAACTTTATTCATTCAGTAGTCTTCACTGAGCCTCTACCACAAGCAGATCCCTGTACAAAGTGCTTGGGAGGGTATAATAGAAGTAAAGAGCTTGATCCCTACCTTTGAGAACATTGGATTCTAACAGGGGAGACAGATAGACTCAAACTATCTATCTCGCTGCCAATCCCTTGCCTGTGGCCTGGAATGCCCTCCCTTCTCAAATCCAACAATTACTTTCCCCCGATTCCAAGCCTCAATGAAGCACATCTCCTCCAAGAGGCCTTCCCTTACTAAACCTCCCTTTCCTCTTCTCCAACTCTCTTCTGCATTGCCCTGACTTGCTCCCTTTTTCATCCCCTCTCCCAGCCCCGCAGCACTTTTGTACAAATCTGTTATTTATTTATATTAATGTCTGCCTCCCCCTCTAGACTGTAAGCTCATTTTGGGCAGGGAATGTGTCTGTTCATTGTGGTATTGTACTCTCCCAAAAGCTTAGTACAATGCTCTGCACACAGTAAGCACTCAATAAATATAATTGAACGAATGAATGAATTGTACACAAACAACTGGAGCAGGAAGAAGATGAACACCAAGTAACGGAAAAATTACAGAGAATATGAATAAATAAATGGATACGCTATTTTTCATCAATAATATTGATAAGGCCACAAGGAGAGAACCTAAGAAGAGATCTGGAAAGCATCAAACTCAAAGGTCTTGGATTGTTCTCATGTGTGAAAAGGACCATTGGGTGGATTATCAAAAGCCTATAAAAACACAGAATCAGTAGCATTCCCAAACCAAACATTAGTGAGCCTAGATAAAGGTCAGCTATCCCTGGAAACCCTAGGAGTCTGAGAGATACTGTGGGTCTCTTGTGTCGGTACATATGAGATCCAGATGGGGCAAAAGATATCTTTCGGTCAGCAAGAATCTAGTAGAGAAAGGAATTAGGGCTTCAGTAACATGTGCAGGAAATATGAAACTTCAACAATGTCCACTATACCCTAACTTAAACCATCTTAGATCATTTAAAGACCTCAATAGAAGGCATGGTAATTAAACACTGAAGGTGTCTTTCAGATCATTTCCCCATTACTAGTTGAGTAAAGCATGAGTTGAGACCACACCCAATCTTCCTTATCCTATTCCAATCGATCAATCAAATTTATTGAGCATTTACTATATGCAGGGCACTGTACTAAGTGCTTGGGAGAGTACAAAGCAACAAGACACATTCCCTGCCAACCGAGAGTTTACAAGTCAAGGACCCAGTGAGTTTCTCTAGAAACACAGAGTTCAATATTATCACTATATTCTGCCGCTTAGGCAGCACACTGTTAATTGGGTGGAGGAAGACGAAGAAATGGAAAATTGAATCAAAACATACAGGTTTCATTTTTGGAGATTGGCAACAGGGAGACATCAAGTTTAAAACCAAACTATCTCCAAAGCAGTGGAGTTGTCCAGCTGCCTGTATAGCTTTGGGGCTTGGACTCCCTGCACATCCCGTGGCTCAGTGGAATGAGCCCGGGGTTTGGAGTCAGAGGTCAGGGGTTCAAATCCTGGCTCTGCCAATTGTCAGCTGTGTGATTTTGGGAAAGTCACTTAACTTCTCTGTGCCTCAGTTACCTCATCTGTAAAATGGGGATTAAGACTGTAAGCCCCCCGTGGGACAACCTGATCACCTTGTAACCTCCCCAGCGCTTAGAACAGTGCTTTGCACATAGTAAGCACTTAATAAATTCCATCATCATCATCAGGCTTCTTGAGTAGTTTGGTCAGTATTACTATCGTGAGCCACACGCAACGTCAGTTGGAAAGACCGGGGTCACCAACGTATAAGATTCTGGAACTCAGTCCATTTACTAGTATCACGTCAATGATCAACACATTATAACTTTGCAGAGTGGGAAATAGGAGAAAAACGGATAAGAGTTTTGTAAATTGCTGCTGAATCATAAATTGGATTTGAAGGAGCAAAGTTGAGAGGGACCAAAATGATATTTCAAAGAATTGTCTCATGGCAGTAAGTTGAGCTGCTTGCCAATGGACTTGTGGGTGATGGTAATTTGGTGTGACTCCTTGGTGATGAACAAGTAGATAGCTCTTTGGTCAGAATACTCAGGCAGAGCACAATAGTGCAGTTAAAAACACCATTTACCACAAAAAGTAAGTGGGATATTTCAACTTAGGATGAGCTTTATCTGCACATAGCTTTGTACATCATTCTTTTCAATCACAGAAATGCTCACAGATCAGTTTAACTGTCAACAACACAAGCATCTTTGATTCTAGGGATACACACACACACACGAACACACATGATACTACTGTCCTTCCCAGTCTGGGCTACCAAAAGACCATGATCACTTTAATAAATAGACCTTGAGGCCAACAACCACAGGAAACTCTACCAAGGCCATCAGGTTAGGCCCAGGGAAACAATTTAGTAGAATGCTCCATACACAGTAAGCACTCAATAAATACGATTGAATAAACCCTAAACCCTTATCCCTTATTTAATGATAATAATGACGGCATTTGTTAAGCACTTGCTATGTGCAAAGCACTGTTCTAAGCGCCGTGGCAGCCACGATTGGGCTAAAAATCATTTTCAGCAAAGTCCATAAGACAAACATGTATCTGGAACTGTGTCTTGGTTTCCTCATCAGTAATTTTTTTTATGGTATTTGTTAAACGCTTACTCTGTTCCGGGCACTGCTCTAAGCGCTGGAGTGGATACAAGAAAATTATGTTGGACACCAACCCTGTCCCACTTGGGGGTCCCAGTCTTAATCCCCATTTTACAGATGAGGTAACTGAGGCACAGAGAAGTGAAGTGACTTGGCAAAGGTCTCAAAGCAGACAAGTGGCAGAGCGGAATTAGAACCCAGATCCTGAGGACTTGCAAGCACCTGCTCTCTCCAGTAGAGACGTTGCTTCTTGGGGATAAATACTTGTCCTCCCTCCCCTTTAAGGGGCGAGCTCTGTGTGGGACAGGGATTGTCATTAATCTTATTCTTTTGTAACACGGCATACTGCTTGACATATAATAAGTATTTTAACAAATATCATTATCATCATAATAACAAGAAGCAGCATGGCCTAGTGGATAGAGCACAGGCCTGGGCATCAGAAGGACCTAGGTTCTAATCCCGGCTCTGCCACTTTTCTACTGTGTGACCTTGGGCAATCCACTTCACTTCTCTGGGCCTCGGTTACCTCACTTGTAAAATGGGGATTAAGACAGTGAGCCTCATGTGGGATAGGGACTGTGTCCAACCCAAGTTGCTTGTATCCACCCCAGCGCTTAGTACAGTGGCTGGCACATAGGAAGTGCTTAACAGATACCATTAATCATAAAAAGTGCTGAACAAATGCTGTTATTATTGTTGCCATGATCATTATTTATTATTAATATTCTTATCATTGAGTCATTTCGAATGTTTGGCTCACCCTGTTTCTCAGGGAAAGGAGGTTTATAGTTTCCATTTTTCCTTGAATAGCTCCTAATTTTAGACAGATCATTTCAACAAAACTTCGTGAGGAATAGACAGCAGCTGACTTCTGCTAGTAGCAGTGGCTGTCGGGAGCTAGAAATACTGCAATGAGTGGATGAGTAGATGATAGCAGTAGTAAAGAAAAATTTTAGTGCACTTAGCTAACCAAACCAGTCATAAAATACAAACCAGTGGGAAACTAAGATCCCTCAGTTCAGTTATCTCCCTATTATTGAAACAAAGTTTTAAAATATGAACAAGAGTATTTACAGTATTTGAAGAAAACAGAATGATTAAATTCCCGTATTTGACTAAAAAAAAAAATCACCAGAAGGAAAAATAGTTTCCCTTCTGGCAGTACGTGCTCGTTTCAGCCCAAAACGCAGGATCAAATATGGCTTATTTTTTTTTTATCTTTCTCTTGTGGTTGTTTAGTATGAGCACTCCCTTGTCAAGCATTAAAACTATGTAAATCCATTAAATAAGGCTGAAAAGCCTATGTGTGTAGGTCTTGTGCCAACATAAATGTACCGTTATTCATTGAGTACCTAATGAACATCCAATGAGAAATTTAACAACACTGTTACTCGAAACTAGAAAATGTCGACAGTAAAGTTTTTTTTTCATCCACTGTGTAATTTGTGGATAGACATTTTTCCTTCAATGTCATTTCATTCTTTCTCTGTGAGATGGTTATTTGATTGCATCTGCATAGTACACACCCCACCATCTGACAGTGTCAGCACTATGTGTGCAATTTCATAAGAGAAATACCAGCATCCAACAGCCATCCTCCTCTTTCTCCTGATCTAAGCCCCCTCTCAATTCTTTGGTTCTCCAGAAAAACAAGTCCTTGCAAGTCAACGAACTCCTTTGCTGAAAACACTCTTAACAATCTCTCAATCTGACCTCCAGCTAAGGAATCAATTCAAGCCAAGAATAACAGGTAGAAGTTCTAACCTTGGAGTCCTTAACTGAGCCATAGGCATGGTGTCTCAACAGCCACGTCCCTTGGGCCAAAGAGATGCTAAGCAATCTTTGCTTATTTGCTCAGAAAAAGAGGCACACCAAACTAAAATAGATGGTAAATCTTTCCACCATTCAGCTTTAAGCCTGGATTCAACTTATGGGGTTGCCTCCCCCTCCCCGCCCAGGGAATACTAACATCTGTCATGACTGAAATGAATGACTTAGAAGGTTTGGATGAAGGAAATAAAGGTTTACGGAAGCCTTGAGCCACATGAGATTAAGCCCTTTTCGGGATCCAATTTAATTGTTTTCATTCCCTTGTATATAATGAACTCCATTGTATCTGTATCCCTATAGTACACTTTCTGGCTTGAAGGACCACCACCATGTGTGCTAAAAAACTCCTCACTGTACATGCATCTGTGTCCCTAAGAGGACATTTGTGTGTGCAGCTGTGATCTCCAGAGATGGATAGACCAGCCTTGCATGAAATGTGTGCAGGAGGTATCCTAATAAATTGTATTTGGTGATTCCCAATGAACTTTGTTATGAATAATTCTATATAACCACGTGGGATCACTTGGGCCCCTGATTTTTAGTTATTCACTCTTATTTCCCCCCAGGAATTTGTTGGGGAACCACAAAAAAAAAATGAATGGAAACTGTTGGGAGAAAGGAGGAATTTATTCTACATTTGAAAAGGAGCCCAGGTTCCTCTCTTCAGTCCCGGCTCTGCCACTTATCATCTGTGTGTGTTTGGGCAAGTCACTTAACTTCCCTGTACTTCAGTTACCTCATCTGTAAAACAGGATTAGGACTGTGAGCCCCACGCGGAACAACCTGATTACCTGGTATCTATCCCAGCATTTAGAACAGTGCTTGGCACACAGTAAGCGCTTAACAAATACCATCATTATTTCTTTCTCCAGAAGCTTTGGACTAAAATCATAGGGTAGAGTGACTAGTTATACTCTCATCCTTCATGCTGAGCAAGCACTTGAAGACCAACTCTCGAATGCTCGCTTGAGGTTAGAAATGGGACCCTGGAGTCCCCCATCTCCTGCTGTTAGACTGATACAAGATTGGGGTGAAAGTTGGAGGAAGAGAGATAACCCCTTTGAAATTATCTTGGAGTTTTCCATAAAACTGAAATCCAAGCCAAGAATAACAGGTAAAAGTTCTACCTTTGGAGTCCTTAACTGAGCCATAGGCATGGTGTCTCAACAGCCACGTCCCTTGGGCCAAAGAGATGCTAAGCAATCTTGGCTGAAGGATTGCATTCAGGGATGCCCGGGCCTATTGCCCTGATGGATAGGTGCCAATCATAGCTCTATCAATGTCCCTTCCCAATCCTGCTCTTCTCTGCTGAAAACTGCACCTTTTCCTTAAGAAGGGAAGTGAGAAAATCACCACCCATCTTTATTTCAACAGGTCAGTGGCAGCAAAGAAGAGGGCAGTGGAGAGGGTGGATCCAAAGGGGCTTGATTTGAAATGGGCAGAGCACTGTACTTAAACTAGGTTGTATTGTACTCTCCCAAGTGCTTAGTACAGAGAGCGCTTGGGAGAGTACAATACAACCGAGTTGGATAGATAGTCTCCCGGCCCACAGTGAGCTGACAGGTTAAATGCTTGTTCTCTTTCCTCGGGATGTAAGAGCAGTGTGGGAAAGACACTGTGTTTGATCTAATTGCACTCTATCTAGCCCAGTGCTTAGTGCAGTATGTTGTACACAGTGCATGCTTAACAAATACAGTTATTGCTATTTTACCATCCAATCAACCACCTTAGAACTCATATTCTAGACTGTGAGCCCACTGTTGGGTAGGGACCATCTCTATATGTTGCCAACTTGTACTTCCCAAGCGCTTAGTACAGTGCTCTGCACAGAGTAAGCGCTCAATAAATACGATTGAATGTCTGAATGACTGAATATTTTCATCGACATATTTGTTAGAACTCATATTTTTAACAACATGTTTGTTAGTGATTTATTTGTCCACTTGTTATTTACAGCTACTGTTCTACTGTTTCATTTTTTAATGATTATATATCCATTCATTTATGTCTGCTAGTTCCCCCATTAGGTGGTAAGCTCTTCAAGGGCAGGGAGCACTTTTTTACTCCCTGAGCATCTAGTAGAGTGCTCCACACACCCTAGGTGCAGAATCAATACCATTCTCTCTGTCACAGAACTGATAAATGGCGAGGTTTTGACTTTCTGAATACCAATCAAGGAATCCCATGTGACTGTGAGCTGCATGTGGGACTTGGGCCATGTCCAGCCTGATCATCTTGAATCTACTCCAGCGCTTAGTAAGGTGCCTGGCACATAGTAAGTGCATAACTAAAACCATGAAAACAAAGGCATGACTTCTTGATACACCACTGATAATAATCCATTTGTTTTCTGTTTGAGATGGATTTGGTTTCACACATCCCTGGAACATTCTGTCTGCTGTTTTACCATCAACACGGAGGGATTTGTCTGGAGTAGGTGGAATCACCAAATGGCCTTAGCAACTGAAGCTCCCAAGAATCCATCAGGTAGCTGATGATGGCATTCACGCTGCTAATTAGAATAATAACTAGGCCTTGGCTAGCCAAACTGCTTCTTGTTTGGAAATTTTTTGATTTTCTTATAGCACATCAATCTTTTTCAGGCTAAATCAATCAGTTTGAGGAATAAGGACAATGTTTGTTCAGACAAAACCTAAGCTGGGAGTGATAATTTTATAATTGGATGTCAGGAAAATAGCTGCTTGCAGGATTTAGGAATCTGCTTTTTTTTCCCTCCTTAAACCAAAAGGATTAAATTGCTAATTTTTCTGTTACTTGGAATAGCGGCACAGGCTTCTGCTCTTAGAATCAGAAGAGTTGAAAGTTGAATTGAGTTTCCAGAGTGGCATAAATAGAAGAGAATTCCCGGGAAAAAATGTCTCCCCTATTCATTTGAAAGAATGTCAGAATTCCCTTTGTCCTAGTCCGCAGACATGGTTTTTGAGCTCGGCACAAGTCAGGGAAAACTGGGTTTTGAAAGGGAAATTTAAGAGTCTTTTCCCTTAGCAGCTCCTAATTGGCTTTTTGGTTCAAAAAGTCCTTATCCTTCCCTTATTTGTGAAGGCCCCATTCCTCCATAATTAAAACAATTACAATACTATCAATAATAAAACTCAGCATTCGGAGTGATCGGAGGTCAAACATTCCTCTCATCAAAATAAGCCAATGGAGACTGTGCTCTTACTCGACTAATGTACTCCAAAGCTAAAGATCATGCAGATTTTCACACGTACTCTGTACTGCAGATTCCATTTGATCACGCCAGTGGAGATTTAATGCCATATGTCTGGTTTTAGTTGGGATTCCTCACCAAGGATTTCTTGGCAAGCGGTGGTTGTTTATTGCAGTATTGAATTCTCCTTGCTGTTCAAAAAACCCCTTTTCAATTTACTCTAAGGGAAGACTCTTTTACTTTGCTTTCAAAATGCGCGGGGAGGAGAGGGGGCAAGTGAACAATACTCTAATCCCTCCTGGGTGAGCTGTCTTGGTTCCTTTTTCTACACAGGAGGAACAAATTAGTCACCATGTCAGGGAGGGAGGGGATGTGGCCCCAGCTGTATGAAAGTATCTTTCCCTCTTCCCCAACTTGCCTCCCCAATCCAAGACAGGACTAGATTTAGTGGGAGGAGGGATATTCTGTACCTATCATTACCCAGGGTCTCATTGGGAAGCAGCATGGCTTAGTGGATAGAGCATGGGCTTGGGAGTCAGTCATGAGTTCTAATCCTGGCCCCGCTACATGTCTGCTGGGTGACCTTGGGCAAACCACTAAACTTCCCTGTGCCACAGTTCCCTCATCTGTAAAGTGGAAATTAAGACTGTTAGCCCTTTGTGGGACAGGGACTGGGTCTAATCCAACTATGTTGTATCTACCCCAGCGCTTCGAAGAGTGCCTGGCACATAGTAAGTGTGTAAGTGCCATAAGTATTATTATTATTATTAACTGCAGACAGATGGACAAAGAGAAGGTCAGATGAACAGGGATTCTTTTTATGTTCTCAATCACCTCGCACCCTCCTATTTTACTCTGCTGATTTCCTTCCACAACCCAGCACCTTCGCTTCACTCCTGAAATGTCAACCTACTCAACGTACGTCGATCTTGTCCATGTAGCTGCAAACCCTTCACCCACGTTCTGCCCACAGCCTGGAAATCCTCTGGTGGAGCCTGGAATAGAACCCAGGACCTCTGACTTGGAGGCCTCTGCTCTTTCCACTGATACATTATCATAAAATCAGGAGACAAGATCCCTGCTTTTAAGAATAAATCAATCAAGCCATCATATTTACTAAGTGCTTACCACGTGCAGAACACTGCACCAAGTGCTTGGGAGAGTACAGTTCATTCATTCAATCGTTAACAATAATGATAATAATAATTATGGCATTTGTTAAGCGTTTACAATGTGTCACACACTGTTCCAAATGCTGGGGCAGATACAAGGTAACTGGGTTGAACACAGTCAACGTCCCACACGGGAATCACAGTCTTCATCCCCATTTTACAGATGAGTTAACTGAGTCAAGGAGAATTTAAGTGACTTGCCCAAGGATACCCAGAAGATGAGTAGCAGAGCCGGGGTTAGAACCCACCTCCTCTTTCTCCCAAGCTGGTGCTCTTGCTACTAGGCTATTCTGCTTCTCGTATTTATTGACGACTTACTCTGTGGTAAACACTGTACTAAAGGCTTGGGAGAGTACAATATAACAATAAACAGACACATTCCATGGCCAAAACAAGCTTACATAGTGTTGGTAGGCATGTTCTCTAAAGCTTACAGTTGATGAAGGTAATGATAATGAGGACAATGGGATCTCTCATTGAGAACAATAGAATATCATCATTAACATCAATGATATTTGAAATGCAAGTTTAGGTATCAGATGAAGCAACATGGCCCAGGGGAAAGAGCACAGACTGGGGACTCAAAGGACCTGGATTCTAATCCCAGCGCCCTTACTTACCTGCTGTTTGACCTTGGGCAAATCACTTAACTTCTCTCAATTCCCACATCTTCAAAATGAAGATTCAATACCTGTTCTCCCTCCTGTTTAGACTGTTATCTTGCATCTATCCCAGCTCTTCGTACAGTGCTTGATACAAAGAAAGCACTTAAACCCCACTATTATTATTATTATCAGGGAGAAACCTTAAGGAACAAACATCATCATAATACTAATAATAATAATGGTATTTGTTAAGTGCTTACTATGTATAGAGCATTGTTCTAAGCACTGGGATAGATGCAGGGTAATCAGGCTGTCCCATGTGGGGCTCACAGTTGTAGTCCCCATTTTACAGATGAGCTAACGGGCACAGAGAAGTTAAGTGCCTTGCCCAAGGTCACACAGCAGACAGGTGACAGAGCTGGGATTAGAACCCTTGTCAACCAACTCCAAGCCCGTGCTCTTTCCACTAAGCCACGCTGCTTCTCATGTTGGAAGATGTGAACTTCCCTCCAGCCTCAAGATTCCTGAATAGAGAGAGGGTCATAAGCAGAGTCAAACCTCCACGATCCAATGTATTTCCAACTGACCATTTTTCCTTCCCTTGCACAGCAATTGTTTTGTTAAGAAGAGGGCTCCAGTGGCTTTAGGATGGGGCACAGTCAAGAACAACAGAGGAGAGGAGCAGAAAAAGAGTGTTTCTGGGAAGTCTGTATTTTTTTCTGGCCCCTCACCATGACCTTAGTGGAATTACTGCAGGCCAAATGGCCAAGAAGTCTCAAGAGAATTCGCAACCATGGTCAAAATGACCAACTGGGAAGGATTTTGTATCTGAATTCTCCAGTCCTATTTCCCATGACCAATTCTGCAATTTATAGTTAAACTGTGAGCCCCATGTGGGATAGGGACTGTGTCCAACCTGATTATCTTGTCTCTAGACCCAGTTTTTCATACCGCGGGTGGCACATAGTAAGTGCTTAACAAGAACTATTATTATTATCATTATTGTTATCCTTTCCTTTCAGAGAAAACACTCCCGATGGTGAAATTCATCTATTAGCTGTAATAATAATAATAATGGTATTTGTTAAGTGCTTACTATGTGCAAAGCACTGTTCTAAGCACGGAGGTTACAAGGTGATCAGGTTGTCTCACGGGGGGCTCACAGTTTTAATCCCCATTTTACAGATGAGGTAACTGAGGCACAGAGAAGTTAAACTGTACTCTCCCAAGCACTTAGTACAATGCTTGGCACATGAGTGCTTAACAAGAACTATAATTATTATCACTATTGTTACTCTTTCTATTCAAAGAAGATACTCCAGATGTTGAAGTTCATCTGTTAGTTGGACTCTCCCAAACACTTAGTACAGTGCTTGGCATGTAATGAGTGTAGAGAAGCAGCATGACTTAGTGGAAAGAGCCTGGGCTTGGGAGTCGGAGGTCGTGGGTTCTAATCCCTGCTCCACCACTTGTCAACTGTGTGACTTTGGGCAAGTCACAACTTCTCTGTGCCTCAGTTACCTCATCTGTAATGGGGGGGATTAAGACAGTGAGCCGCACGTGGAACAACCTGATTACCTTGTATCTACTCCTGTGCTTAGAATGGTGCTTGGCACGTAGGTGTTTAACAAGTACTATCATTATTATTATTAACAAGAACTATTATTATCATTATTGTTATCCTTTCTATTCAAAGAAGACACCCCTGACAGAGGAATTCATCTAGAGTTGTGCTGCCCTTTTTTTAACCTCTTTTTCTCTCCTTAGGAAGGTTTTGGAGGAAGAGGGTTCGTCCCTTCTTGATAGCACTGGCACCCTGAGATCGGTCTTCAGCAACCGTCTCCCAGTTTTTGGCTGGACTGCGGCATTTCCCAAGACTTGATTTAACCTATCATCTACTTCAACCTGTGGAAGCCCAACTTTCTCTAGCTTTTCATCGCACCCTTCTTAATGTCATGAAAAACACACCGGCCTTTGATATGTATGCACGCTCAAAGCAATCAGTGCTGTTTTTAAAGGAGGGTATTTGTTTATTTATCCCTTTCCAGCAGTCTGACATTTGAAGTGTTGAATTTTCTCTATGGAAAAACATTAAAGTGAAATTGCTTACAAGAGACTGCCATGGCTTCTAGCATCATCAAAACAGGCTTCCATGTTCAACGTTCTTCCAGCTAATCCTAGGGGTGAATAAATGTGGCCAGAAATCCTTAAGTTTCTTTGATTAGCTATTGGCTGTGGCACCATTTTCAGAAGTGGTTTCACAGACTTCCAGCTATCTACCACACTTTCAGAAATGTGTCTTTTCACAGTTGATAATGTAGAGGCCACAGATGAGCATGTGTTCTCCATGTGCAATGAATCACCAAGCAGGATGGTGTAGCAAGCCAGGTGATGTGGATCTGGTGTTCTTGGCAAACTGGCATAATGGAAAGCAGCAGTGTGGCCTAGTAAGTAGAGCACGGGCCAGAGAGTAAGAAGGACTTGGGTTCTAATCCTAGTTCTACCTCATGTCTCACGCTGCTCATGTCTCACGCATACCTCACGCTGCTTCATGTCAGGGGAAGCAGTGTGGCTCAGTGGAAAGAGCCTGGGCTTTGGAGTCAGAGGTCATGGGTTCAAATCCCGACTCTGCCGCTTGTCAGCTGTGTGACTTTGGGCAAGTCACTTCACTGGGCTTGTTATCTCATCTGTAAAATGGGATTTAAGACTGTGAGCCCCCCGTAGGACACCCTGATCACCTTCTAATCTCCCCAGCGCTTAGAACAGTGCTTTGCACATAGTAAGTGCTTAATAAATGCTATTATTATAATTATTATGTCTGCTGTGTGACCCTGAGCAAGTCACTTGACTGTGTCTCAATTACCTCGTTTATAAAATAGGGATGAAGACTGATTTTATAGGTATGTGGCAGTGCCTGGTACATAGTTAAGCACTTAACAAATACCATAATAATTTTATTTAAGTGCTGATCCTGGGGTGGGGCAAATATCAAATGTCTAGAGGTCACAGATCCAGGGAACAGACGTTGCAGAAGGGAGAGGGAGCTGGAGAAAAGAGGGCTTAGTCAGGAAAGGACTCCTAGAAGAAGTGTGAGATCAAAAAGGCTTTGAAGGAGGGTAGTGTGGTGGTCCGGTGTATATGGAGCGGGAGGGAGTTCCAGGGTAGAGGAAGGATGTGGGAAAGAGGTGGGTGGTGAGATAGATGAGCTCAGGGCACCGTGAGCATGCTGGCATGTAGAGGAGCAAAGTGTGTGGGCTGGGTTGTAGTAGAATATATTACGTAGATTTTATCGTACTACACCTTAAATGTTTATGTCGTTGAGTCGTCCCCACCCATAGCGATGCCACTGACACATCTCTCCCAGAAAGCCCCAACTCCTTCTGCAATCATTCTGGTAGTGGATCCATAGAGTTTTCTTGATAAAAGTACAGAAGTGGTTTACCATTGCCTCCTTCTGTGCAGTTAACTTTAATCTCCCTCTCAACTCTCTTCCATGCCACTGCTGCCCAACACAGGTGAGTTTGGACTTGTGGCAGATTGCCTTCCACTCGCTAGCCACTGCCCAAGCTAGGAATGGAAATGCCTTTGCTGGACTCTCTCTCCCACAGTTGAGACTGGAAACTCTCCAGGTGCGACCTTGAGAGGACCTTAAACACTTGGGAGTGTAAAATCAAGTGAGGAGACCTAATCCCAGCCCTCAAGGACCTTGTAATTTTTTCTGGTATTTTTTAAAAGCACATCCTATATGCCAGGCGCTGTTCTGAGCACTAGGATAGAGTAATCAGGTTGAACACAGTCCATATTCCACATGAAACTCACAGTCTTAATTCTCCTTCTGCAGATGTGGGAACTGAGGCACAGAAAAGTTAGTCAGTCATTTTCTGCAGAATTCTCTTGCTCTATTCACTAGGCAACATTACTTCTCAATCTAGGATTTGAGGTGGTCAACACAGAATGAGTTTCTGCCCAATTATAACTCAGTTCAGGCAGATTTTGCTTATAGTGCCAATCAATTATTTCTGATCATTTTTAACTTATTTATTCATATTAACATCTGTCTCCCCTCTGAGACTGTAAACTCACTATGGGCAGGGAATGTGTCTGCTAACGCTCTTACATTATATGCTTCCAAGTGCTTAGAACAGCACTCTGAACATAGTAAACGCTCAATAAATACCTCTGATTGATTGATTGGTTTCCAGAGACCCAGAAGCCCTCCAGTCATGAAAGGTGGATGAATCCAATACATGTTAGGCTAGGAAGATCACCGTGTGTTCTGGCTATTCGAAGAATGAAAAACTCCAAGAAAAGTCAACAGTCCAGCTCACAACTGTAATCCTCAGTTCATCATTCCCTTTATATTCTCTTCCTGTCCTCCCCATCTCATTCCCAGCTCACCTGACTTTTAAAAATTAAAAAAGAAAAATGTTCCCTCCCAACAGAGAAACAGCATGGCCTTGTGTGTAGAACCCGGGCCTGGGAATCAGAAGGACTTGGGTTCTAATCTCAGCTCAACTGCTTGTCTGCTGTGTGACTTCGGGCAAGTAACTTAACTTCGCTGTGCCTCAGTTCTCTTATCTATAAAAATGGGGATAAAGACTGTGAGCCCTCTTTGGGACAGGGGCTGTGTTCAAACCAATTAGTTTATATCTACCCCAGTGCTTAGAATAGCGCCTGGCACATAGTAAATACATAACAAATGCCACAATTATTAATCAATCAATCAATCAATCGTATGTATTGAGCGCTTACTATGTGCAGAGCACTGTACTAAGTGCTTGGGAAGTACAAATTGGCATCACATAGAGACAGTCCCTACCCAACAGTGGGCTCACAGTCTAAAAGGGGGAGACAGAGAACAGAACCAAACATACCAACAAAATAAAATAAGTAGGATAGAAATGTACAAGTAAAATAAATAAATAAATAAATAAATAAATAGAGTAATAAATATGTACAACCATATATACATATATACAGGTGCTGTGGGGAAGGGAAGGAGGTAAGACGGGGGGATGGAGAGGGGGACGAGGGGGAGAGGAAAGAAGGGGCTCAGTCTGGGAAGGCCTCCTGGAGGAGGTGAGCTCTCAGCAGGGCCTTGAAGGGAGGAAGAGAGCTAGCTTGGCGGATGGGCAGAGGGAGGGCATTCCAGGCCCGGGGGATGACGTGGGCCGGGGGTCGATGGCGGGACAGGCGAGAGCGAGGTACAGTGAGGAGATTAGTGGTGGAGGAGCGGAGGGTGCGGGCTGGGCAGTAGAAGGAGAGAAGGGAGGTGAGGTAGGAGGGGGCGAGGTGATGGACAGCCTTGAAGCCCAGGGTGAGGAGTTTCTTCCTGATGCGCAGATTGATCGGTAGCCATTGGAGGTTTTTGAGGAGGGGAGTAATATGTCCAGAGCGTTTCTGGACAAAGATAATCCGGGCAGCAGCATGAAGTATGGATTGAAGTGGAGAGAGACACGAGGATGGGAGATCAGAGAGAAGGCTAGTGCAGTAGTCCAGACGGGATAGGATGAGAGCTTGAATGAGCAGGGTAGCAGTTTGGATGGAGAGGAAAGGGCGGATCTTGGCAATGTTGCGGAGCTGAGACCGGCAGGTTTTGGTGACGGCTTGGATGTGAGGGGTGAATGAGAGAGCGGAGTCGAGGATGACACCAAGGTTGCGGGCTTGTGAGATGGGAAGGATGGTAGTGCCGTCAACAGAGATGGGAAAGTCAGAGATGGGAAAGTCAGAGATGGGAAATAATAATAATAATTATTATTATTGTTATTACTGGCCCCAAGGTTCATGGAGACTGAGGTGGTGTGGTAAACGTTGGAGAGAAGAATGAGGAAAAAATCTGACCATATTGGCTTGTCATTGAATATATCCTAACATTTCCAAAGTGATTAATAATAATAATGATAATGGCTTTTATTAAGTGCTTACTATGTGCAAAGCATGGTTCTAAGCACTGGGGAGATTACAAGATGATCAGGTTGTTCCACGTGGGGCTCACGGTCTCAATCCCCATTTTACAGATGAGGTAACTGAGACACAGAGAAGTTAAGTGACTTGCCCGAAGTCACACACCTGACAAGTGGCAGAGCCAGGATTTGAACCCATGACCTCTGACTGCGAAGTTCGTGCTCTTAAGTAACTGTGGTATTTGCTTAACATTTACTTTGTGCCAAGCACTATGCTATGTGTTGGAGTAGACTCAGTATAAGCAGAGAGGACAAATCCTTATTCCACATGAATCTCACAGTCCAGGAGGGGGAGAAAACAGGCATCTTATCCATTTTACAGATGAGGAAATGGAGGCACAGGGTAGTTAAATGACTTGCCCAAAGTCATGCAGCAGGCAAATGGCAGAGAGCCAGGATTAGAAGCCTGGTTTCCTGAATCCCAGTCCCAAGCCCTTGCCATTTGGTCTTCCTGCTTCTGATGTTTTAAGGCATCACACGGCTCCCACAAATATCTTTTGACACCATTGTTAAAGACAGAATCCTGGGCAAAATGGTGTCTGACCAGAAATTCTTGGCTAAACTATTTAAGTGCAGGTCGGTCCAAATGCACCCTGTTTTTATTCCAATTTAGTTTTCCCTCCATATCAACATGGTATTCACATGTTGTACCATTTAAACCTCCTTGAACTAGGCATGCTATTTGCCAGACTAAAATGAGAGGAGTCAAATGAACGTTTATCAAAAGTTTGTAGCTTAGCTTAATAGCACACACTGTGTCAACACACGTTAATTCTGTGAAAGACTAACTGCCTCCTGTCTACTTTGTTTTGTGATTAGTTAAGCAATCTCCAGCCATGCTATTGTGAAATGTAGCATTACAACAAAAGAAATTGAGAATTCACTGTTTGGTGGGATCCCATGCGAGTTTGGGAAATGAGCATTTTTGCTGTTTTGGATCATTTCTGCAAAACTGTTATTAGATCTATATGTTGCTAAACTGAAAACAGCAGTGGAATTGCTGGGAGGTTAAACTACTTTGTTTTTTTAAAAAAAAATTTTAAACTTAATCTTCAGCATTATGCACAAGAAGCCCTAGGGAAAATATGTACAGGGAAAAGTCAGGGCATCTGCTGACATCTGGCAGGAGTTTGTTCAAATGGTAGAAATATTACAATAGCATTATATTATTAAAACCACATTTTCATGCACCTCAAGAGCACGTTGAGAAATTCCAAAAGAAGTTTTTCAAACTAGAAAATGTATAGAAAAGGGTGAGGAAAATGTATCTGAAAATGGGGTAGTTTCTTACCAGGATAGGCTGAAAGATATCTCGAAAGATGCAGGCTGAGAGGGATATGATCGAAGTTTATAGTCACGAAAGGTAGGATACTGTTAGGTTGGGTTGTTCTGCAAATAAAACCTTCGGATATCTAAGGCAGCAGAAGTAGAATACACAGACCGCATTTCCAGAAGAACATATCCTGCTCTTAAACAGGAACCAGAAATAACTACACTAGAAGTAGGATCTTTAAAGGCAGGTAAAGTGAGTTATTTTGCTCTCCTAGGGCCTGGGGTTTATAAGCCTGAAGCCATAATACTTTACTCCACTCCAAGACCTCCACGAGGGTGGTCAATTCTGTTTTCACATCTGTTCAATTAATGCCTTTGGGAGTAGTAGGATTTATCAATTGCCTACTTTATGCAATGGCTATGGGAAAATCATATTTAGGTGAGAATTCAACTCAGTCCCTAGCCCCAAAGATATACACAAAGAATTGAAGAGGTGGGGGAGATTGGAATCACAAACTAGGAACACAAAACAACAATGAAAGAAGCAACATGGCCAAATGGATAGAAAAAGGGTCTGAGAATCACAGGGACCTGGGATCTAATCCCAGCTCTGACCCTTGTCTTTTGTGAGACCTTGGGCAAGTCACTTAACTTACTAGGCCTCAGTTACTTCAACCGTAAAATGAGGATTAAGACTGTGAGTTCCATGTGGGGAATTGGACTGTGTCCAAACTGATTAGCTGTTATCTACCCCAGCGCTTAGTACAGTACTTGGCACATAATAAGTGTTTAACAAATAACCATTTTTAAAAAAAATCATAGAAGATGTTTATGATAAATACGATAAAAGAAATAGGGTTCTGTGGCTGGAAGAACAAAGTTTCAGGACTTTCCTAGTAGGGAGTCCTACATTTTGTGGGAAAAACTAAGACTAAGAGATACAACTTGAAATTTTCCATCAGTTTCCTCTTCTCTGTTAATTTTATGTCCTTTCTGAATTTAATTCCTGTGTCTGCTGACGTGCACCTGTTCCTTTTACAGTGAATATCAAGACTCTCTCATTGTTGCATATCTCAGGAACTTGTCAGCATTTCAAGTCATGTGAGTCTGTCTCAAGCGAATTGGATTTTTAATTCTCATCTGAAGCACAATAAGAATCATCTCAGGGAACACAGAACAAGAAGGAATGGAAAAAGTTGGAAGAGGGGTATCTTTGAAAGTTGGAACTCAGAACAATCTGAAGAAACTGCATCTGGTGGTGGGTGGATTTGATTGCCACAGGAAGTTGCACAGACTGAGAATATCAATAGCTTTGAGACGGATTTGGATAAAGCAATAGGTGGTGGAAGCTGTTTTGGAAATGGAAGCATTCAAGATGTTTAGAGGGAAAAGATGGAGAAATAGAAGTCTCAAGGAGTATTTTTACACATTCAAATACTTTAAGTCTGTGACAGGTCTCTCAAAGAGAATAATTCTGCTTGTTAGAAAAGTCCATGTGGGCTAGTCATGAAGGAAAGAATCATCACAATGTACCCAAAGACACAGCTGGCTTGCATTCCATGAAAATGTATTTGTATCTTAAATCGTTCCATTGTGAGGTACATTCCAGAACCTCTGGAAAACTAAGATCCTTTTCATGCTATGTACTGCAGTGATAAATGGTATTAAACTATTGTTTCACATGGAATAAAATAATTCAAAGTGTAACATCACAATATTAAATAAATGAGGAATTATTATGCAATTATGAGTCTTTTCTCAAGGCTGTAGGAATAGAAGCTAGTTCTACTGACCTGGTAGTGGTTTTTCCATTTTAGTGAATAATTTGTCCAATTTAAGTTGAACAGCAACAACTTTCTTTTCTTCTTAACTCTCCAATTATCAGGCCAAATCTTTGTCTCTACCTCTGCACACCTTTGAACTTCTTTCTCCACTAGGGTATTCTTCTTCAATCACGTCGTTAAATTCATCAGCTTTCTTGACAATCAATGCAAACACTGTTAATTCCAAGGTTTTGGCTGATGATGGAGAAACCTCTGCTTTCTCTTTCCATATTCCAGCATCTTGCAGTGATATATTGGATTGTTGAAGTTCAAAGAAAATCCTCAGTGGACGTTTGTTCCTCTAGATTAAATGTAAGGAACTCATCCACTATGATATTATCCATTCCTAACTCAGGAATTGAAGTCAGATGGCCTGGGCTCTAATCTTAACCCTGCCACTTACCTGCCAAGTGACTTTGGGCAAGTCCTTCTACTTCTCTAGGCCTCAGTTTCCTCATCTGTAAAATGGGGACTAAATACCTGTTCTCCCTCCCATTTAGACTGTGGGCCTCATGAGGGACAGGGATTAGATCTGATGTGATTGAATCTAACCCAGCATTTAGCACAGTGCTTTGCACAAGTAAGCACTTTAAAAGCATCGCAATTATTATTCACAGCTCAACAATTTATTGGTATATCTGCCCAGGGTCTCTTCAAATTTCTTGATTTTTTTTTTTGGTGTTTCTTAAGCACTTACTAAGTGCCAGGCACTATAATAAACGCTGGGATAAATACAAACTATCACATTGGACATGGAGCCTGTCCCACATGGGGCTCACAAGTCTAAGTAGGAAGGAGATCAGGTATTGAATCCCCATTTTATTGTTGAGGAAACTGAGGTACAGAGAAGTTAAGTGACTTGACCAAGGTCACAAAACAGGTGAGAAAGTCAGGATTAGAACTCAAGTCTCCAGGCCCCCTGTTCTTGTCTTTTAGGCTAATTTTGTCTTTTTATTGCTTTATTTTCTCCCTGAATGTTAGTCGCCATTTCCCTTTCCCTCTTATTCTTAGAAAGTGAGATCATTCATATTTAATTATTAATATTATTATTACATTTATTGAGCGTTGATTATATGCCAAGCACTGGGGTAGAAAATAGATTAGCGGACCATACACAGTCCCGATCTGATCCCCTTTTTATAGATGAGGAAAGTGTTGAGGAAACTGAGGCACAGAGAAGGTAAGTGACTTTCCCAAGGTCACACAAAGGGCTAGTAGCGGAACTGACTTGCAGTCCACCAGACCATGTAGCATTGTTTGTTGTAAGTCGAGGACTGCAGGTAGAAGTCCTTCATGAATTTCACATTAGATGCTCGAGAAAGATCCCTAGAGCCATTGATAAAGCTCTCAATCAATCTATCAGTGCTATTTATTGAGCACTATGTGCAGAGCACTGTACTAAGTGCTTAGGAGAGTACGATACAACACAATTAGCAGATTGGTTCCCTGCCCATAACGAACAGCATAAAGGTTCTGGAGAGATTTGGATCTCTTGCCATGCAGCGCTTAGTACAGTGCCTATCACATAGTAAGCACTTAAATACCAGCTCTAGTATTATCATTATTATTTGAGGCAATGTTTACGAAGTTGCATTTAGAAGGGCTGCGGGAATTGCTACGCTCTGGAGCAGTTCAGCAAGCCCAGCAATCAATGGCATTTATTGAGTGCTTACTCTATGAAGGGCACCGTACTAAGCAGTTTGGAGAGTACAACAGAGTTGCTAGACATAATAAAATAATAATGATGATAGTATTTGTTAAGCACCTACTATGTACAAAGCACTGTTCTAAGCGCTGGGGGGGATACAAGGTGATAAGGTTGTCCCACGTGGGGCTCACAGTCTTAATCCCCACTTTACAGATGAGGGAACTGAGGCTCAGAGAAGTTAAAATAATCAATCATATTTATTGAGCGCTTACTGTGTGCAGAGCACTGTACTAAGCGCTTGGGAAGTACAGGTTGGCAACATATAGAGACGGTCCCTACCCAACAGCGGGCTCACAGTCTAGAAGGGGGAGACAGCAAAAGAAGCAGCGTGGCTCAGTGGAAAGAGCACGGGCTTTGGAGTCAGAGGTCATGGGTTCAAACCCCAGCTCCGCCAATTGTGTCAGCTGTGTGACTTTGGGCAAGACACTTCACTTCTCTGTGCCTCAGTTACCTCATATGTAAAATGGGGATTAAGACTATGAGCCCCACGTGGGACAACCTGATCACCTTGTATCCCCCCCCAGTGCTTAGAACAGTGCTTTGCACATAGGAAGCACTTAACAAATACCATTATTATTATTATTGCCCAAGGTCACACAGCTGGCAAGTGGCTGAGCCGGGATTCGAACCCATGACCTCTGACTCCCAAGCCCACGCTCTTTCCACTGAGCCACGCTGCTTCTCTAATGACTGACTGACAGGGACATGATCCCTGCCCTAAACAAGCTGGTTGTCATCTGGTGGAAGGCCTCAAGCATGGCCTAGTGGACAGATCACAGGCCTAGGAGACAAAAGAATCTGGGATCTAGTCCTGGCTGAGCCATTTGTCTGCTGAGTGACCTTGGGCAAGTCACTTCACTTCTCTGGGCCTCAGTTACTTCATCTGTAGAATAATAATAATGATGATGGCATTTATTAAGTGCTTACTATGTGCAAAGCACTGTTCTAAGCACTGGGGAGGATACAAAGTGATTAGGTTGTCCCACGTGGGGCTCACAGACAATCCCCATTTTACAGATGAGGGAACTGAGGCACAGAGAAGTCAAGTAACTTGCCCAAAGTCACACGGCTGACAAGTGGCAGAGCCGGAATTTGAACCCATGACCTCTGACTCCAAAGCCCGGGCTCTTTCCACTGAGCCACGCTGCTTCTCTGATGATTGAATGATGATTAAGACCATAAGTCCCATGTGGGACAGGGAATATGTCCAACCTGATTAGCTTGTATCTACTCCAGTGCTTAGAACAGTGCTTGACACATAGTAAGCACTTAAAAATATCATTTCCAGTGCTTAGTACAGCACCTGGCACATAGTAGCACTTAACAAATACCATTATTATTAAAGACGGCCTGAAAAGCACCAAGTGTGTAATCAGTACTGGTGAGGAAAGACAGTTGGTACACACACTGTGATGTGTGAAAGTGTGGAAATTCTAGGCACCAGTCACAGAGAAGACAGAAAGTAGCAGGAGCAGCAGAGGAAACTTCATTAGGAAATGAAAACTTCAAAAACCCAAACTCAAACTAGATTGTAAGCTCCTTCTAGACCCTAAGCTTGTTGCGGACAGAGAACGTGTCTATCAACTCTGTTATATTGTACTCTCCCAAGTGCTTAGTACAGTGCTCTACTCACAGTAAGTGCTCAAATAATATGATTGATTGATCAAACTCAGAAGGCCTTGTGGGAGTTAGAAACAGATTTCTCAACCGCCAACTAATTCCATTATTCCGGCACTACTGAATGGCCAGAGTTGGAATTTCATGAAGTCATTGTTGTTTTCCCAACAGTTACCATCAGTCGATATCATTTCTGTCCACGGCAAATGTGAGTTTCTTCAAACTGACTGTCCTCTGCTATCCATTCGTGCATTCTGCTGCTCAAGAAATTTATGTCTAAATTCATTTTCATCCTTTAAAGAACTGCCTCCTTTCAATTTTATGGTGGATCTCCTTTCATCAATCTGTTGATTACAATGGATCTTTCACATTCCGATGGACATTCCGGAATGTAATCCTGTCTTTCCTGCATTCTAGACAGTCAGAGCAGGCCAAAGTGAATTTAAACCCTAAATGAACTGCAGGGTGGAACAAATTATTTTTTGTTTTATTTTATTGTTCACAAAGAGGGCTGCAAGGGGGATTTTAGAGGGCAAACACTCCTTTGTAAGACAATAGAATGTTAAAGGAAACCAGATTTGATTCTAAACCACGTATTCATTCATTCAATCATATTTATTGAGCGCTTACTGTGTGCAGAGCACTGTACTAAGCGCTTGGGAAGTACAAGTGGGCAACATATAGAGACAGTCCCAACCCAACAATGGGCTCATAGTCTAGCTCACATATACACCTAGAAAGATTTTTGCTATCATGCAGGTTAAGAAAGCTAGAGAAAAAGCCCTGTGATATATTTCATTCTATTTTATTTTGGGAAACAGTGGTATAATGGAAAGGGAATGGTCCTGGGAGTCAGAGGACCTGTGTTCTAATCCTGACTGCTTCACTTACATGCTGTGTGACCTTGAGCAAGTCACTTAACGTCTCTGTACCTCAGTTCCCTCCTCTGCAAAATGGGGATTCATTTCCTGTGTTCCCTCTTTCCTGGCCCGTGAACCTCATGTGAGACCTGATTATCTTGTACAGTGCTTGGCTCATAGCTAGCTCTTAACAAATGTCATTACTATTATTATCATTATTAGGATTGTAAGGTCCTATTTAAGGAGACTAGCCTAAGGTATTCCTTTAGCTCAAGTTAGTTGATACACTTGAAGTGAATTCCAAAATGGAACATTAATGTGAGATTAACTGAACATTGATTGGTGATCTTGGGATGGTAAAACATCTCAAAGGAAAAGTAGCAGGGTTATTATTTTAGAAATATAACAAACTTTTTCTTTGTGGTTCTCCTTGTGAATCAAATGTGTAGGTGAAATTCTAAAAAACAAGCTATAATAGTGGTAAATCTAATAAACTAGAATTTATCAGACTCTGGATCATCTCTTTGTGGTTCTCCTTGTGAGTCAAATGTGTAGGTGAAATTCTAAAAAATAAGCTATAATAGTGATAAATCTAATAAACTAGGATTTATTAGACTCTGGGTCATCTCTTCAGCTTATAGTTTCATTGAAACAGGAGTTGTCAGCAAAGGCCAGCAATTTTACACAACTGAATTTTCACACAGAGCAGTTAAAAGCTTACTACAGAAGAAGAGGAAGTGATCATGGAGTCATTTATCAAGCGATAAAATGTGGCCTTGCAAAGAAACCTATCAATACCAAATAAATGGAAATAGATCTCGTCAAGCCATTTAAAGAGTACTTCATATCTTTTAAACAGCAGCCTGGGAATGGTGGAAAGAGCACAGGACTGGGAGTTAGCAGAGCTGAGTTCTAATTCTTGCTCTACCATTACCAGTGAACTAATAGAATAAAACCAATTTGCCTGTGTAATATCCAAATACCTATTTCATACCTCCTCTGGCTTTGTCTCTCCAATTTTTCTTCCTGTCATCAAGTTCTTGGTTGTTGAATAAGGCAGTGCCTTCTTGTGGCTATTGGACCTAGAAATTTGTATAAAATTATTATTATTATTATTATTATTAATAATAATAATGGCATTTATTAAGCACTTACCATGTGCAAAGCACTGTTCTAAGCGCTTGGGAGGCTACAATGTGATCAGGTTGTCCCACGTGGGGCTCATAGTCTTAATCCCCATTTTAGAGTTGAGGTAACTGAGGCACAGAGAAGTTAAGTGACTTACCCAAAGTCACACAGCTGACAATTGGCAGAGCTAGGATTCAAACCCATGACCTCTGGCCCCAAAGCCCGGGCTCTTTGCACTGAGCCACGCTGCTTCTCATATATGACCTTAATAATGCTCTGAGGGTGACTATTATAAATTTTATATCTTTTATAGTCACAATATATTCTACATATTGCGTTTCCCCAATCACGAATAATGGGTCAAGAATAGCAATAGAGTATTGCATTAATGTTCATATAAGTGTTTCATCTTAATTTATGGGTAGCTAATCTCTTCTTGGAATTACTCCTCCCCAATCTGCTTTGTATGGAGAAAAATGGAACATCTCTTTTCACCCCTTCACTTTTCTTCATTCTCCAATCTTAATTCTGGCTGCATCATCAGTCACTGTGGTTTGTTACTGCTTGATGCTTCGTCTATTTGGAAAGGAAAATCTCTTAAGCGAACAGCTAAACTCTATGGATGATAAGTCATGCAGTTATTTCTATAATTGGATGGTTCATTTCGTTTTAGGCATTAGATAGCTTCCAAAGCATCCCAGTTAATTATTCTGAAGTCCCTTAATTCAGCATCTGACCTCATGACACCATAAAGTGTTCCCCCTCCCCGCCACGGGCCAGCCTTATGCATGGAAAATATCCTTTATTTGCTGCTGACAGATCCCTTCCAAAAGAGTGTCAAAGAAAATAATCCACCAGCTTCATCTTCACATTCAGGTCCCAAAACAGAAAAATATCACTCTTTTGGAAAGAGACGTTATTACAGACGCAACAGTTTTCCATAAGTTCCATAAAGAATACTTGGGTAATGTCATATATTTTTAAAAAATTTGAGGTTTAGTCTGGTGAACAGTTCAGAAGCCTAGTTTTTACAACCACGCAGGCATACCCTATGGAAAATATGGAAACTAACCACAAACCATAGTCAATGGAGAAAATGCATTTTTTCCCCTTCATAATACTGTTACTGTTAAAATTCTTCCAGCCTCCTTGGCCTTACCCTTAAAATTTCAGCATCCCCACAAGCTGAGAGACATAATACATGTTTTTTTTTTTTGCTCCTTTGAAGCAATACAAAAGACCAAACTTCCAACTACACATGGCAGAAACCATTTACTGAGAAAACTCCTGTCAAATACAGATGAAGAAATTTCTATCTGACCAAAGCGGAGACAAATTCTCCCCAAACCTTAAATGCTTGTTCATTTGGCTCCATCCATTACCATAGCGGTGATTCCAAACCTGCAGGAAACTCCATCCATAAATTGCATTTTCTGATGCAATTGGAACTGACCCGTTTAAAGTGGCCATTTCATACTGCTTTCCTTCTTCTGGCAGAATTCTATGATCTCACCTACTCTGAAGCACTTTTCCAAAAACCAGTTAGGGTTCTGTTTGTGGAAAAGACACCTGTCACGATATCAGTGTCAGAAGAATGCCTCACGGTCATCTCTGGGGTATCTGTTAAGTGCTTACTATGTCGAGCACTGTATTGAACACTGGGTTGGTGGCCAAACAATCAGATCAGATGTAGTCCCTCTCTCACAGTCTCAGATGGAGGGAGAACAGGAAGTCTACAGAAAATCAATGTGAAATGATCACGTTGCCATGAGATTTTTTTTTTTATGATACACCACAAAATTCATTGACCAGAGCTTTCTTTGGGCATACAAAAAGTTCTAAGCAACGACTCCCTCGTGATCTCCAACAAGCCTTGCAATTGTTTTTTTATGGTGTTTGTTGAGCACTTACTATGTGCCAAACACAGTACTATGCTCTGGGGTGAATACAAATGTGTCTGCTAGTGTTGTTGCATTGTAGTCTCCCAGGGATTTAGGACAGTGCTCTGCACAAAGAGTACAATAAATATTATTGATTGATTAATCGATTGATTTATTGAGCACTTACTGTGGATACTTAGGAGAGTAGAATAAAACCGAGTTGGTAGGCATGTTCCTTACTCCCAAAGAGGCTTACCGTCTAGGGGAGTCCAGTTTAGGCAAAATCTGATTTCCGTAGGATTCTGATCTCTTTGCCCGTGCTGATTTTTATGAGTGATTAAAATGCAAATGGCATGTGGAAATGTTAGGAAAGGATTTAGAACTATCTTTTAGGGTGGAAGGTGATAATAATAATAATGATGGTATTTGTTAAGCGCTTACTATGTGCTAAGCACCGTTCTAAGCACTGGAGGGATACAAGGTAATCAGGTTGTCCCACGTGGGGCTCACAATCTTAATCCCCATTTTACAGACAAGGGAATTGAAGCAGAGAGAAGCAAGTGACTTGTCCAAGGTCACACAGCTGACAAGTGGTGGAGCGAGATTAGAACCCATGACCTCTGACTCCCAAACCCTGGCTTTTTCCACTGAGTCACGCTGCTTCTCTGCAGCTGGTATATTGATCAAGATAAAAGAACAATGGTGAAAAAACATCCCTTCTGTCTCGTGCATCTAAATTAATTCTCTTGCCATGGGTCTGTCTCCAGCAGTGATAACAGAAGGTTAGGAGTAACTGTGACAACCCTGCTTACGGTTGATAATTGCCCATCTAACATCCCTAGCTCTTGTACGTTGTTTGAAGTGTGAGGAAACTGAGTCAAGGGGCTTTGCAGTGATTTCTGGCTTTGGGGCTCTTGGAAGACACCATTTTTAAAAAATGCTATTTGTTAAGCTCTCACTTTATGCCAGGCCCCGTACTAAGTGTTGAGGTAGATACAAGATAATCAGTTTGGATACCAGTCTAAAAGATCATCGAAAAGCTAATAGCTCCTCTCTCAGAAACGGTAGTAAATAAGTGGGGATAGTAAAGGGATAAGTTGTCTGTACCCACTAAAATTTATGTGAACCCCCATTGTGTTGACAACTTGAACAGAACCAAGAAGCAGTGTGGGCTAGTGGATTGAGCCCTCTCCCCCTCTAGACTGTAAGCTCTTCATGGACTAGGGATGCGTCTGTTTATTGTTATATTGTACTCTTCCAAATGCCTAGCACAATGCTTTGCACACAATAAGCTCTCAATAAACTTGACAATGAATTAATGGAGAGGCTCGGGAGTCAGGAGGACCTGGGTTCTAATTCCGGCTACACCATTCATTCATTCATTCAATTGTATTTATTGAGTGCTTACTGTGTGCAGAGTACTGTACTAAGCGCTTGGGAAGTACAAGTTGTCAACATATAGAGAGGGTCCCTACCCAACAACGGGCTCACAGTCTAGAAGACTGTGGTGTCTAGCAGACGCCACTTGCATGCTGGGTAACTTTAAGCAAGTCACTTCACTTCTCTGGGCCTCAGTTCCCTCATCTGTAAAGTGGGGATTAAGACTGTGAGTCCCATGTGGGGCTGATCAACCCAATGGTTTATTACAGTGCTTAGCGCATAGTAAGTGCTTAATGAATATCATAAAAAAAATCAACAAACAAAAAAACCAGCCAGATATGCCACAGAAAGTCCAACAGCAGCCAGTTACTCCTCTGGGCATGCAAGTCCTCTTAATTATGATTGGTGCTTCTTAGTAGTAATGGCATTTATTAAGCAATTACTATGTGCAAAGCACTGTTCTAAGCTGCTTCTTCTACTGTAAGCTCATTGTGGGCAGAGAATGTGTCTGTTATATCATTGTGTTGTACTCTCCCAAGAGCTTAGTACAATGCCCTGATAAATACAGTTGATTGACTGATAATCGTACTTGTCCTTCAATGACTTTAGCCACTGACCTCTCCTTGTGGAAGTTGAAACGACTCAAGAAGAACCACATTTAGAAGCCTCGCATTCCAGTGGTAGACGGAAAGAGAAAAAAACAGAAGCAGAGAACTACTCTCTCTCCATGGAAGTGTCCACCCTCATTGCAACAGACTTTGCCTGTCTCAAATTGGCCTTATTGGCCTTACAGATGAGGAAACTGAGGCCCAGAGAAGTGAAGTGACTTGCTTAAAGTTACCCAGCAGATGGTGTAGCCAGAATTAGAACCCAAGTCCTTCTGACTCCCCAATAGGCCTTATAGGAGCCCCAAAATAGCCTAAATGGAAATCATTAGCGAAAGATTGCTGCTGCTCATGTTGGCATCATGTTTCCTAAAACCAGGTGCACAATGCATAAAAATAACAACCTTAAATGTCCAGCATCTTCTCTTGAGAACCAATTCCCTCATAAATGTTACCTTAGCTACAAAGATGGGTTGCCCAAACATTTGCCAGTTGAAGTTATTTCAGAAGACATCGTAACCCATTTAACAGGTCGAAGGTTAGAATTTCTTTTAATACAGGGCTTTCAACCATATGACTGACAGAATATTTTGGAAATAATTTTCCCTTCACCTCTCTTTTTCTTGGGGAGTTAAGCATTTTTGTCCTCAGAAAAACGTGGAAGCAATTTAAACGTGTTCAAAACAAAATATTCTAGGGTCTGGAAACAAACCCTTTCAACTCTTTGAACATGGAGAAAATAGAAAAACATTTTCTGCTACTGCTGTTAACAGAACAGCATTCTAGCTGCCAAATTTAGTTAGAAGAAAATATTTCAATGTTGGTTTATCCCATAAAAAGTTATATATTATCTTCAAAGAGGTTAAGAAATTACTCCATGGAATAAATTAGCATAAAAGAAAGTACAAAATTACTGAAGAAATAAATGAAAGTTTGTGGTTTCCAGACAAAAATTCCCTTACCTGTGGGGAGAACCTCAACTATGTTGTATTGAGTATTTGGGAAACTACCATGAAAGTATAAGATACATTCCATGACCACGTGGAACTCACAAATATGAGGGCGACAGACATACAAATATTTATGAACAGTGGGATCAAAATAAATGGAATGCTCAAATGAATATACATGTGTACTTTATTTACTTGCATAGTTGCTGTCACGGCATAGTTTCCCCACCCTAATTTTTGATGAGGAAATAAAAGATGAGGGGGAGGATGGAATGCGATGAAGTATGTGAGGGGAGTTAATTTATTGACTGCTGGGTTTGAATAAGAGGTGCAGAAGCAAATGGGGAGGCTAAATCATTGAGTAACAACATATGGAGCACTTGGGTGACTTCAAGAGAAGAGACTCTCATGGAAA
Source organism: Tachyglossus aculeatus (assembly GCF_015852505.1). Classification (NCBI taxonomy): domain Eukaryota; kingdom Metazoa; phylum Chordata; class Mammalia; order Monotremata; family Tachyglossidae; genus Tachyglossus; species Tachyglossus aculeatus. Next base: position 28,601,186 of record NC_052084.1, on the reverse strand, counting down.
TCCTTACCTTCCTATTCCTTCTCCTCTCCTTTCTTATATGTAAGCTACTTTTAAAAAAAATGGTATTTGTTAAGTGCTTACTCTGCTGCAGGTAGTGTAGTAAATACTGGGGTAGATAGAGCAAATCAAGTTGGACACAGTCCATATCCCACATGGGGCTCACCATCTTAACACCCATTTTACAGGTTAAGTTGCTGAGGCCCAGAGAAGTGAAGTGACTTGACCGGCTAGACAAGAGGAAAAGCCGGAATTAGAACCCAGAACCTTCTGATTCCCAGGCCCCTGCTCTCTCCACCAGGCCTTGCTGCTTCTTTAGGACTGGGAATCAGAGGATCTGTCTTCTAATTCCGGTTCTGCCAACTGCATGCTGTGTGACCTTGGGCAAGTCACTTAATTTCTCATGCCCCAGTTCCTCAACTGTCAAATGGGGATTAAATACCTGTTCTCTCTCCTAGACTGTGAACCTTATGCGGGACAGGGATTGTGTCCAGCAAATTAGCCTATACCTAGCCCAGCCCTTGATACATAGTAAGTGTTTAAATACCATTTAAAAAAAAAAAGCATGAGCTTACAGGAGTTTTCCAATACTGAACTCGCAGGGTTTCTTCTCCAAACATAAAGGCTATTTGCTGAAACACATGCTGTTGCAGAGAGCACAAGAGATGAAGATTTTCAGACCTCGCACTTTCAGAGTACGGTGTTGGGGAAGGCTGAGTAATAATATTAATAACTGTGGTATTTGTTAAGCACTTACTATTTACCAGGCACTGTTTTAAGTGCTGGGGTAGATACAAGGTAATCAGGTTGGACACAGTTCCTGTCCCACATGGGACGCTCAGTCCTGATCCTCCTTTTCCAGATGAGGTAACTGAGGCACAGAGAAGTAAAATGACTTGCCCAAGATCCCGCAGCAGACATGTGGCAGAGCTGGGATTAGAACCCGCGTCCTCTGAATCCCAGTGGACAGCACAAAGAGTATACATAGAACTGAATTAATCCAACATAGGCACAGGGAAAGATGGATGGATCCAAACGTCCATTGGCTTCCCGCTCTTGCCTTCTCATGGTGCACCCTGGGTGGTTCCGGAGAGCGACCCAGCATGGAGCCACTGGCATATTCCCTGTGGTTCCCTAGCTAGCACACTAACACCCCCTCCAGGGATCAAAGGATCCACAGGGTCACATGTATATAAGCATGAATAGCTGCCACAATCTTCTCCTCAAAAGGCTTACTCTCTCCAGCCTTGCCGACTGAGTATCTAGACTTTTCAGTGAAACTGAACTGCTCTCTCGGGACTCTCTCCTTCCAGATTCAAAGCACAATGAGTACGAAAATTGATCAGGCGGAATGAGGTCCCTATTGAGCCTTGGCGAAGTTGTTGGATCCTCTGGTGACACGAGGCTCAGAGGGACACTGAATTCAAACGTTGTCTTCACGACTTACATTACTAAAATCGCATCCTCACCCCTGAAGGCCCCCTGTCTTCCCCGTCATGTGTACATCTTCAGTAAGGGGGAGGAAATTAGAAGAGTGTCAAGTTGCTCTGCTCAGGAGGGCATAGGCCACATGTGTTGTAATATTTAGAGGAAAACAAAGCACTGGACAGAGAAAAATGAAATAACTTTTGAAAATACCACATACAGATCTGAAGTAATTCTTTCCTTTTGTCATGTTTAAGGAAAATGTTTCTGAGACTGTGAATCTCAACAGAACGTATCCCATTAAATCTCTCATCTCCAAAAAATCTCATGTTGGCTTCAAAGGTTAGGGCTGCCTAGGAAAATAATTCTAAAAACACAGACCCTCACTTGGGGCCAAGGTTTAGGTAGACTTCTAGCCCAATGGGGTCTCACTGCAGAGCTTGGCATACTTCTCCATGGTAAAACATGCACCTTCTCTCCAAGGAAAGCAGACAAGGATACTAAGGAATGAAGTTTAGTCTGGTCTTAACCGCTTCCTTTGAATAATAATAATAATAACAATAATAATAATGACAGTACTAAATGTGATAATAATAACCATGGTATTTGTTAAGCACTATGTGCCAACCACTGGGGTAGATATAAGGTCATCAGGTCCCACCTGGGGCTCACAGTCGAAGTAGGAGGGAGGACAGAGATTGAATCCCCATTTTGCCCATGAGGGACCTGAGGCACAGAGAAGTGAAGCGGTTTATCCAAGGTCACACAGCAGACAAGTGGCAGAGCCTGGATTAGGAATCTGGTCCTCTGACTTCCAAGACCGTGCTCTTTCCACAGGGCTTCTAATTGCAATTGATGCAATCACATTAGGCAAAGTTCCTGGCCACACAGAGCTCACACTCTTAAAAAAAAATGATGGCATTTATTAAGTGCTTACTATGTGCCAAGCACTCTTCTAAGCACTGGGGAGGTTACAAGGTGATAGGTTGTCCCACAGGGGGCTCACAGTCTTCATCCCCATTTTACAGATGAGAGAACTGAGGCCCAGAGTAGTGAAATGACCCTCCCAAAGTCACCCAACTGACAAGTGGCAGAGCTGGGAATCGAACCCATGACCTCTGACTCCAAAGCCCGGGCTCTTTCCACTGAGCCATGCTGCTAAGTGGAAGGGAGCATGGTTACTGAAAATTCATTTTATAGATGGGAAAACTGAGGCACAGAGAAGTTCAGTGACTTGCCCAAGGTCACACAGCAGGCAGGTAGAAGAGATGGGAATAGCACAAAGATACCTTGACTTTTATAACTGTGATGGTCTCTCTAGGCCATGCTGCTACTCCTGCTTTGAATATTTAGTGGTCTGGTAGAGTTGGTGTTAAACAAGCCCATAACAATAATAATAATACTTGGGGAATTTTTTAGGCACTTTGTACCAGGTTCGGTACTAAGTCCCCTCTTTCCTCTCCCCCTCTGCCTTACCTCCTTCCCCTCCCCACAGCTCCTATACATATGTATATATGTTTGTACATATTTATTATTCTATTTATTTTACTTATACATATTTATTCTATTTATTTTATTAATATGTTTTGTTGTCTGTGTCCCCCTTCTAGACTGTGAGCCCACTGTTGGATAGGGACCGTCTCTATATGTTGCCAACTTGTACTTCCCAAGCACTCAGTACAGTGCTCTGCACACAGTAAGCACTCAATAAATACGATTGAATGAATAATTGAGTTGGACACAGTGCCTGTCCTACATGGGGCTCACAGTCCTAATCTCCTGAATCCCACTCCCTAAATTTTTGCTAGCCACAGACCCCCACCCCAACCCCACTGCCTTTAAAAGTAACAGGTGCAGAGACCCAACAGAGGAAACAGGCTGGGTTAGGGGTCACCCAACTGCTGGGAATTGTGGGATCCATGATTTTTCTGTTTTTAATCCAGGGGTTGACAGGCTAGGGGTGTAAAAAGGTCTAGATATCATTGTGGGCCGGGAATGTGACTGTGTATCGTTATACTGTACTCTCCCAAAAGCTTAGTACACAGTAAGCGCTCAATAAATGTGTTGAATGAATTATAATTATCTTGGAGAGCATTAAGTGTAATCTTGCCCCTAAAGCCACTGTTCTTCAGTGAAAATGAAGGGCCATAACCTTCACAGGATGGAGGAAATGACTTAAGACATTGGTAAATTCTGAGGTTGAGCTGTTGTTTTCCTTTCAGTTTTCCTAAGCGATTGGGAGAGTACAATCCAACAAGGTTGGTAGTCACATTCCCTGCCCACCAAGAGCTTACAGTTTAGAGGATCCCTCAGAAAACATTCCCTGTCATTATGGGTAGATTATTTTTCCATGTAGCTCTATATAAAAGCAATCTCCACAAAACAGCCCTCTTTTGTCTCCCATGTTTTGAGCATGTTCTTCATTTGCATCATGTCATCCGTCCTAATAATAATAATAATAATAATAATAATAATAATAATAATGGTATTTGTTAAGCGCTTACTATGTGCAAAGCACTGTTCTAAGCGCTGGGGAGGATACAAAGTGATCAGGTAAATCCCACATGGGGCTCACAGTCTTAATCCCTATTTTTACAAATGAGGTAACTGAGGCAAAGAGAAGTTAAGTATATGTTTGTACATATCTATTCTATTTATATTATTTTGTTAATATGTTTGGTTTTGTTCTCTGTCTCCCCCTTCTAGACTGTGAGCCCACTGTTGGGTAGGGACTGTCTCTCTATGTTGCCAACTTGTACTTCCCAAGCGCTTAGTACAGTGCTCTGCACACAGTAAGCGCTCAATAAATATGATTGATTAAGTGACTTGCCCAAAGTCACACAGCTGACAAGAGGTGGAGCCGGGATTTGAACCCATGACCTCTGACTCCCAAGCTCATGCTCTTTCTACTGAGCCATGCTGCTTCTCTGAAGATACTCATTTTACTGGAAATAAAAGGTGACAAATGAGGAGTCAAAATCATCTTTCCCTGTGAGCCGATCTCCCACTTTCAAATACCCTATTATTATTATTATTATTATTGTATTTGTTAAGGACTTACTCTGTGCCTGGCACTGTTCTTAGTGCTGGGGTGGATAAAAGCAAATCAGGTTGGACACAGTCCCCTTCCCACAAGGGGTTCACAATCTCAATCTTCATTTTACAGATGAGGTAACTGAGGCACAGAGAAAAGAAGTGACTTGCCCAAGGTCACCTAGCAGACAAGTAGCAGAGCTGACTCTAGCCTAACTGTCCATACATTTTCAGAGGTTTGTAAAATCTTTGAAAGCCTCCATCTCATGGTATTATGTCAGTGAAAATTTTTATTAGCTCCATTAATGGCTAATTATGGCTGTTTGGCTTTATTGAAAAAATAAATATTTTCCCAGGTGGTGCTCAGGTTTGGTCTCCAATTCAAGAATAAAAAGAAAGTCAGAATGAAACATGTAATGTTCAAATCTGGATCTAAACTCCTGACAGCTTTTTTTTTTCTTTTACCCAAATGAGCCTTGAGAGGACTGTGGAATTTTAATTGTGGCATGCAATCCAAGAGGTGGAAAATCTTCTTACTTTGAAAATGGAATTGCTAATTCCCTAGCGCTCATTTCGCCATCCTCAATATCTTATTTTTAGATTATGAGCAACTCCAAGTTGTTTTCCTTCCATGTTGGGTACTTCCCTGATCCTTCACACCTCTCTGAGCCATGTAGCAATCTGGATCACCACGTTCTTCTAAAAGAACTTTTGTTTGAAGCATTCTTCCATAAAATCCGACTGCAGTTCCTTTCCATCTCCCTAGTCCGACATTCCTTCCCTAGCCCACTACTGCAATGCACCAAAGATGATGTCATATTGTAATCTTAGTGTCTGCAAAAGTGTGGAGCTCTGTTCTTTCCTGACTACAGAATCTTGTTTCATAGCTCAGCCTTGTCCAGACATAACCTAAATACCTTTTCAATTCTCTCCACAGGTCAGCGGGTCTGGGAATGTGACAGAGAACACGTTAACATTCTTATTTTGGAATCTTGAACATTCTTGCAGCAAAAGAAGCCTGGAAATCAAAATTGGAAACTTTTTTCAGAGGAACTCACCTAATATCATTTTTCCTGATCTGCATGCTCCAAGTCAAACAGATGACCCACAGTCCAGCTCATGGAACTTTCTGGAAATAACCTTGATCCTTCTTGTCATCATTTCTTTAAATATTTTGTTGAAAGCAGGGAGTTGGAGGACCAGGGTTCTAATCCTGATTCTGCCCCTTGCCTCCTGTGTGACCCTGGGCAAGTCACTTCACTTGTCTGTGACTATGTTTACTCATTTGTAAAATGAAGATTTACAAATCTTCTGCCTAGGACTGGGACCGTGTCTGACATGATGTATATACACTGGCGCTTGGCACCTAGTAAGGGCATAACAAATACCACAATTATTATCAATACCTCTGATCTATACTATCCTCACTCTCATAGTCCATCTTTGAAATGCATCTTTATCTTCACCTTCTTCCAACCCCCAAGTCCATTCACCCACCATGACCGTTTCTCCAGGTAGTATTCGTCAGAAGCTTTTTCATGTTTTGCTCCTTCCACAAGATTCCAGTTCAACTACACCAGTGTCAGTTAGTGATGCACAGTGGAGAGGGTAAGAGATTAGATTACCTTGTATCTCTCCCAGCACTTAGAACAGCGCTTGGCACATAGTAAGCACTTAAACGCCATCATCATTATTACTAATAGTTTGAAAATAGACAATAGAAGTGAAAGATGCCACCCCTACCCTCAAGAAGCTTAGATTCCATTGTAAGAAGCCAGAAGATATGAATTGCGAAATATTCAATAGGTAAAAGTGTAAAAAGTACCAACATAAAAATCAGGAAGTAATCAACCACTCAAGTGAATGAAATCAGATGTACGCGTGCGTGCTAAGTGGCTGATACAACAACTTGAAGCAGTGTGGCTCAGTGGAAAGAGCACGGGCTTTGGAGTCAGAGGACATGGGTTCAAATCCCGGCTCAGCTGTGTGACTTTGGACAAGTCACAACTTCTCTGGGCCTCAGTTACCTCATCTGTAAAATGGGGATTAAGATTGTGAGCCCAACATGGGACAACCTGATCACCTTGTAACCTCTACAGTGCTTAGAACAGTGCTTTGCACATAGTAAGCACTTAATAAAGGCCATTATTATTATTATTATTAGCCAGGTCTGCCTCCTAGAGGAGATGCCTTCATAGAAGCAGTATAGCTTAGTGTATAAAACACGAGCCTGGGAAGTTAGAAGGACCTGGGTTCTAATCGCAGCTCCACCACTTCTCTGGGCAACTCAGCTTCTCTGAGCCTCAGTAACCTCATAGGTAAAATGGGGATTAAGATTCATTCCATTGTAAGAAGCCTCATGTGGGAGCAGGACTGTGCCCAACCTGATTAGCTTTCATCAACCCCCGCACTATGCCCGACACACAGTAAGGGCTTAACAAATATCATAAAAAAAAATAGAAAGGAAAGGGACTTGGGTCCACAGGGTAAGATCAACGTCACAAACTTCCCAAAGGAATGGCAGAAGGCCTGGATCAGTGTCACCCTCACAATCTAATATTTTGCCTATCTTGACCCCTGATTACACCAAGGGGCAGAAGTGATCCCAGTAATACCATGATTCCCTGAAAGAGCTACTGTGATCCAGAAACTGCGGGCTTGCTGAGCCTCGTGGCTTGCACGGCTGAGGCTGGGATATGCATTACCTGAAGGGAGAACTTTGTTTGGATTTGTTCTTGGCAACAGTCATTATTGTAGCCTTCCCAAAAGCCTGGGAGCTGTTCACTTTTAGTGCAGATTCAGCTTCAATTAAACGGTCCGGAAAGGCGATGCTGATGAAATTTCTTCCCCTTCTTTGAGACATACATGGTGATTCCCTCAGCTCAAAACAAGGTCTGTTTTTAGAACAGCCAGGGGATACACCTGATGTGAAGTATCAATGCTCTTGGGTGGGAGAGAGGGGGACAGAGAGAAGAAAATATTTTGAGGAAAATTTCCATCCATAAAGGCGAGAGGCAACTATGCAGCCCCACAAAAATGCTTTCAAAGTTTTGGGTCAATTTCCACAGTGAAGTCAGACTCCAGGACTTCTTTTAAGGAAATGTCCTTCTGCATGGGCAATTTCTCTTTCTTTGGCTTTCCCTTTGTCCAGTCATAATTTTCCATCTCTGACGGGGATATAGGAACAGGCTCAGCCTAAGCTGTTGAAACCCAGATGTAATTTGCACATGACGACGCAAAGATCATTTAGGCGGGAGTGGGGTGGCGGAGAGGAATGGGCTGGGGAGAGGGTGGAAACTATTTGGCTTAGTTTGTCCTTGGTGACATTTAGAATTCCCTGGGGAGGAATGTTCCAGCTACAAGGACTTCCCCCTCTTCTCGTCAGTATAAGCCTTGCAAAATGATTACCCATTTTAGTAAATAAAACATTTAGTATTGAATGTCTATATAAGGAAGTTCTAATTTAAAAGGCATTTCTTTCTCATCTTGAAGTGGTCTAAAATGCTACAATTAATTTCAATCCCCGGTATTAAGATACATTTATGTCCTCAGCACTGAACCCTTACAAAGAACCTGGGGCTTGGGGTAAACAGGCTGACTCGATGTTGCCATTATCTCGAGTTTCTTTGTCCTGATTGGCTTAAAGGAGAGCTGGGGGAGGGTCTGGAAATGTGCCCCCACGGATCTCTTTCTGCCACTCACTGTAGAGATAAACAGTACATCAGTGGAAATCTCAGTTTTTTATACGCTCATTGCTTCGATTCCCATTTCTCCTGCCCACAGCTCCATTTCAGGAACAAGAAGGGGCATGCTTATGGGGAAAGCTGTCCTTTTGGTGGGGTGGGGTGGCTGCACTGTGGAGTATTTGGGGGGCTTCCTCTTACCCAGATCCCTTGGGCTTCAGCCCCAAGATCCCTTACCTTAATTTCATCCCATCCCCAACCCCTGAAACCCATGCTATTTTATGAGTTTCCTGTCTATATCCTCCCACCAATGAGGCTATATTGAATAATATATTCAGGGCATTAATGAGGTCAGAAACGGGCTCTGAATCGAATTTTGTCAAAGGGAAATCAAAGGGCTTGACAAAGTGGAAGGGGAGGGCAACTCATAAAGGAGATATGATGTGAGTGAAGTCTAAGGGGGGGGGAGGGAGGGGATTTATTTTGCTACTTGCTTACCAAAAGAAAACAGTTAACCTTTCTGATACTGCCTCAGGAATCTCAAAGTTGACTTTGAAAATTAATTTTGGCAACAAAGGTTATTGGGATTCATAATTGGGTAATCAAGTGCTCAATAAATACTCTGGATGGACTGATTGAGCCAAATGAACCAAAAGTTACTTAAATGATTCGACCTTCAAATTTCCCTTGGGTTTACTTAGAAATTTTCAAGGAAGTTTTTTTTCCTGATATTTCTTTAACCTATTTGGTCAACTTGGTAAGTATTGTAGCATTATTAATAACAATAATAATGATAATAATAATGATAATAGTAAGAGTAGGAGTAGTAGTGCTAATAGTAGTAGTGATAATAGTAGAAGTGGTTCTTCTGCACATTCATCTCAGATTACCCTAGTGATGGCAGCCAATTGAATATCTAATATCTTCAGACTGTAAGCTCCTCGTAGGCAGGGAATATGTCTGCTAATTCTGTTGTATTGTACTCTCCCAAGTGCTGAATACAGTGTTCTGCACATAGTCAGAGCTCAATAAATACGATTGATTGAGTGATTCAGTAAAATCACCCCTAAAAGGAGGGTAACCTCGTCTGTGGTTATGCACCATGACTGTTGCCACAACATCAAAAAGAAGCGGCAAGACAACTCAGCTGCTAAAATCTGAATCGGGAGTAGAAATCACATTTGCTTGTTTATAAAAGAGCAGATGTCCAGAGGGAAAACAACATTCATAGCAAAAACTTTGCCAGGAGAAACAGTGGATAGAAATGCTTTGCATTTGATGAGGAGTTCCTTCCACTTACAGAGAGAGCTGTGAGACAGTGGGAACTGGTCCCAAAATGTCCATTACCATTACTGGATGTTATTGCCATGGAAAGACATACATATAAATCACATAAGAGAAAAAAAAAAAACAATATCACCCAAGAGATCAAGACCCCTCGTGACCTCTGGGAGACCTCAAAATAATTACCAAATTCTTCAGCTAAGCATTAATCCAAGTGCCAAATAATTCAGGAACATCATTTGATAAAGAGAGGTCAGTTCTTTCAGTTTTAGAAGATCCCATTGTTAAAAGATGATTTCCATTGCAAGATGCATTAATGATATCTGTCCAACCATGACATCTTAAAAAATAAAAATGTATTGGAAAATGTTTTCTCTTTGTAGGTCACAGGCTGTGTATACTCCATATGCCAGAAAAAAATGATTTTCACCATTAAAATTGAGGCTGGGAAGAAATTGGCTTGGATCTTTGGGTACACTAGTGTTCCAAAATATAGTGAAAATGCAAAAAGGCAGTTCAAATTTTTTAGGGTTGAAATAGTTCAAAATCAACAACTGTACCTAATTTTTAACATTAAAACATGAAATAGAACACTGAATAATAGAAACATTAAGTGAACATAAATAAATATCGATAATATTAAGCAGTCAGTGGTATTTACTGAGCACTTACTATGTGCAGAGTACTGCACTGTCTCATTTCCAGTCCAACAAGAAAGGGTCTGTTTTTAGCCCAGTACATCTCAGTGCCCCAGGCAATCAATCAATTGCATTTATTGATCACTTACTGTGTGCAGAGCACTGTACTAAACACTTGGGGGAGTCCAATTCAACAGAGTTGGTAGACCTCCACCTTCCTCCATTCCTGCTCTATCCACCTTGCTAATTTAAAAATCATCCCCAAATTACAGCCCACAGGGACAACTTCCAGACCTCTTAGAACAGTGCTTTGCACATAGTAAGCCCTTAATAAATGCCATTTTTATTATATGCCAATCGGATTCTGAGCCAATCAAGAGTCACGTGCTACAAAAAAAATTTATTCCCCAGCCTCATTGCTCTATCTCATACATTTTCCTAGCTGTTCCACCTCTAGATTAAGCTCACTGTACCAACTTGGTTATATTACACTCTCCCAAGTGCTTAGGACAGCGCTTCACACACAGTAAGCACTTAAATACGATAGATTGATTGCCTGGTACACTGAGATGAACTGGGGTTAAAAAAGACCATCTCTTGTTGGACTGAAGTTAAGACTGGGATCTCAGTGGTCTTTAAAATCTGACAGTAGCCATTCAAGACACCGGGTTTTTTTTCCCCAACTGCTGTGATTTTGGCCTGCTGTAGACATGGAGATTTCATAGGGAAAAAGCTACCTAACTCAGTGGAAACAAATGGAGAATTACGTTTTAAGAAAATTGATTTCTCAGTGAAGAATATGAGAGATCTTTTGGATGCCGAGCGTATTGCGTATGAGAACTACGGAAATCATGGGAGGAAGGAATATTACCCAATCCACAGAGAAAGGGGTTTCTTGGAAATACGCTCCACTTTCTTGGACACTCACACTGAAAATACTGTAGATCCATGCACTAATTACTTCAGATGCTTCTCGACTCCACTTCTCCTTTGGAAAGTGGCTCGATCTATAAATGAGCTAATCTGTTAGTAGACCGGAGGCGGACAAGGCCGGCCCTTGCATCCCGAAACGATGCGTTCTTAGAAAGACTGGAAAAAAAGATGTGGGCTGCTTCAGGAAGTTGCAGATGGGAAAATGTGCCTCTTCTTTTTCATGTTGACAGCAGAACTTCCTGAGAAAACAACAAGGCTCAAACTCATAGGGTGGACTCAAGAGAGGGGAAGAGAGTTGATTAATTTTAAAAATTGAATAAAAATGCATTTATCCTCCAAAATCTCTCTGAGACTGAAATCAAATCCAAAGCTCTTCCAAAGGAGAAATTCCAGATAATTGAATGCAAACTTGAGTGTTCAGTGCAACAATTAAGCTGCCAGGAAGTGCTATTAAGACTATATTTTTCCAAATCCCAGATTAGTTTTAATAGCTAGGGGGAGATGAAAATGGTGTGAACAGATACAGAAGCATTCATTAGGTGGTGAAGGTGACGTATCACACCTTTGGTGCTGTAAAACACATTCTCCAGATGTCATTAGGTTTCAATTGTAGTTCTGCAGATTGTCTTGGAGTCCTTAGCTCAAGAAATCTTCAAATTGGGTATTTTTTAGATATGGTCCTTCTTTCACCTCAAATTAAGTTTACAGAAAGTCTGAAAGTTGGACTATAAAAAATCTGTGAGTGTAGTTGGGACTAATAATTCAAGTGGGCCACATTCTTTAGTTTTTTCCAGTGGTATTTGTTCAACTGTTACTCTGTTCCAGGTATGTACTAAGCACTGGGATACATACAAAATCATCAGGGTGGACACGGTACCTGTCACATATAAGGTTCACAGTCTTGATCCCCATTTTACAAATGAAGTAACTGAAGCACAGAGCAGTTAAGTGTCTTGCCCAAGCTAACACAGCCCACAAATGGTGGAGATGGGATTAGAACCCAGGTCCTCTGACTCTTAGGTCCATGCTCTTACCGCTAGACCTTGTTGTTTTTCAAGAGAGGATTTTGGAAGGGACAGATTAAAGGATTGCTCATAAGAGTCCCAAAACTGGGAATGGTGTGAATAGGAAGCAGGAAGCCTCCTTTCGTAATGCAGAAAGAAGAGAGGCATATCAAGTCATTGTGTAACAGACTATTTGTCAGGGGATGCTCAACACAAGTGGATTTGACAAAAGTTGTGGTATTTGGGGTGGGAGGAAAGAATTCAGGCTTGTGTCAACAGCAAATGTTCTTTGAGGTCAGAGCGTCTATTGAATGATTAGTTTTATTAATTCACCTAACCAGCCCATGGTATATGTCAGTTTCGCCAAGGGAAGGATTAGTGGCTTTAGAGACTGCGGCACCCAGAGTGTAAATTCAGTTTCTGTCCTCAAATGCAAACCACCGAGCAAATGATTTACTGGAAAACTGAACCTCTGCTACTAAACAGTCTCTGGAGTGTTGGGACAAATTGCCATGCAAACTCAATATGTTCCCTGTCTGGTAGAAACCGGGCATAGTTTTGAAAAGACTCAGACTTTTTTTTTCCTTCTGCAAAATAAGGGATTGTGAAATTTTGGTAGTCTGTAAATGAATCACCGTACCAGTTTGCAACCACGCATATTGTCTTCATAGCAAAATTAAGCTTAAGAAATTCAGTGAAGGTTTATTTCCTATGGTTCTACGCAAGCTGACGACAGATCTCACAGATGTTGATCAGAAGAAGAGAGACATTAAGTACCAGCCAAGGAACCTCACTGGCAGGACAAACAAAAATGCTGTCACAATTTCACTCTGAAGGAAGCATACAGTCAAATGACTCAAGGAGACAAAGTGATAGGAAACTGAATCAAGAAGCTCTTTAATAATAATTGTGGTATTTATTGAGCACTTACCATGTGCCAAGCACTCTACTAAGCACTGGAGGAGATTCAAGGTGATTGGGTTAGACACAGTTCCTGTCCCATAAAGGGCTCATCATCTTAATCCCCATTTTCCAGATGAGGGAACTGAGACAGAGAGAAGTTAAGTGACTTGACCAAGGTCAAACAGCAGACAAGTGGAGAAACTGAGATTAGAACCCAGGTCCTTCTAACTCCCAGGCCCTGGCTCTGTCCACTAAGCCATGCGGAAGGCTGATACCCTTAGGGTGACCCTAATACGGTATAAATATTTGAATTAATCCATCCTATTATTGAGAGTTTAAGGCAACTATAGCACCCAACCATTTCCACAACTGAGACCTCAATTTACCACAGATGACACACTTGTAGAGAAATTCCACCAACCTTTCCTACACCTAAATGGCAGAAAAACCAATGAACTCTTGCAATGCATTCAGATAATAATAATCATGGCATTTATTAAACGCTATGTGCAAAGCACTGTTCTAAATGCTGGGGAGGTTACAAGGTGATCAGGTTGTCCCACGGGGGGCTCACAGTCTTCCTCCCCATTTAACAGATGAGGGAACTGAGGCCCAGAGAAGTTAAGTGACTTGCCCAAAGTCACACAGCTGACATTTGGCAGAGCTGGGATTTGAACCCATGACCTCTGACTCCTCTGACTCTTTCCACTGAGCCACGCTGCAGATCATCAGCAATCCTCTAGACTGTAAGCTCGTTGCGGTCAGCGAACATGTCTACCAACTCTGTTATACTGTCCTCTCCGAGGCACTTAGTACAGCGCTCTGTCCTGCCCAATGTAAGCCCTCAATAAAGTGACTGATCAGCTTTGAATCACACTTCAGCTGGATGGGACCCATATGAGAGATTGTAAACTCCTTAAGGACAAGGATTGAGAGGCAAGGAGGTAGAGAAAAAGGTCCCAGCTCCGAAAACATTTAGAAATATGCTACAAAACAAGGGATAGGCTCTTTGTGTCCATAACGTGGCCGTGACTGTAGGTCCCACATTGACTTTTTAAGCCACGTGTAGATTCCTCAATGAATTTCCCCAACAGTGAGTCTACTTAGAATAAGAAGGGCAATTAACCAAGTACACACTTTATAGTAATTGTGGTATTTCTTAAACACTTACAATAGGCCAGGCACCATTCTAAGTGCTGGGGTTGATACAAGGTAATCCAGGTTGGACAAGATCTCTATCCTTAATAGGGCTCACAGTCTTAATCCCCATTTCACACATGAGGCAACCGTGGCACAGAGAAGTGCAGTGACTTGCCTAGGGTCACACAGCAGACAAGTGGTAGAGCTGGGATTAGGACCCAGCCCCATGCTTTAGCCATTAAAACACCCTGCTTCTTTACTACTGACTAGATTGGTACCGTTTTTTCTCTCTGGGAGCCACATTCCTCAGTGTTCCTCTAAAAGCCCATATCAGTTACAGGGAATGCTATGTACCCATAAGTTGTCAAGTACTAGAGGGAAGAGTAGCTTCTTTCTCTTTTCCAGATGATTCCATTGTTACTGGCAGGAATTTTGAGATAGAAAAATCTACCCCTAAATTTCAGTCTCCTGAGTAAGAAATTCAGCAGCTAGCAATCATTTCAACATTCTAACCGCTCAGCTTCTGAACATTTCTTCCACGGCAACCTTCTCTCCATTTCCACAGCTGGCTCAAAATGTTTCTGTGGAATGACTGGATTAAAAAATAAGCCACATAAACAGCAGGCTGCATATTATTGACTGAATTTCTGACCTGACTCAGGGATGAATCCCCTTGAAAATTGTGCTCTCCCTTTCTCCCAATCAATAATATGGGGAATTTTCTGTATGAAGTGTCTCAGGGAATATCGTGAGTGATCAGTTGTGACGGGAAGTGTGTTGGGAAGCCACGTGGCCTAATGGAAGGAGCAAGGAGCTGAGAGTCAGAGGCTCTGGGTTCTAATCCCAGCTTTGCCATTTATCTGCAGTGCGACCACGGCAAATAACTTAACTTCTCTGTGCCTCAGACCTTTCATCTGAAAAATCAGGATTCCAAAACCTGTTCTCCCTCCCAGTTACTCTGTGACCCCTGTTCACTGGGGGCAGGGAATGTATCTGTTTTTTGTTATACTGTACTCTCCCAAAAGCTTAGTACAGTGCTCTGCACACAATAGGTGCTTAATAAATACAATTGAATGAATCAGTTACCCTGTATCTACCCCCAGAGTTTAGTAGAGTGTTTGGCCTATAGTAAGTGCTTAACTAATACCATAATTATTGAACCAAATGGCCCATCTAGTATGAGCTTTAGGTTCCCCCTGTACCTCACTTGGGAGTGTTGTTCTTTGCATAGAGATTAAGAAGAAAAGTCGTGTTTTCTCTCCCCCAAATCATTGGTACCCACATCACATATACTCTGATAATGGATTAAACACTTGGAATTTTTTGAATGGTCACTGAGGATATAAAACATCAACCAATAGAGGAGTAGCAGAATCTAATGGAAAGAACACAGGACTGGAATCAAGAAACCTGGGTACTAGTCCCAGGTGTCATTTGACTAATGCGTGACTTTCGGTAAGTGATTCAACACCATGTGACAGCTTCTTAATCTGTAAAGTGGAGATTTTAATACCTGTTCTCCCTCTCTGTTTGACTGTGACCCCCATTTGGGACAAGACTTGTGTCTGATCTGATTTTCTTATACAAATAAGAGTGTGTAGCACAGTACTTGGCACATAGTAAGCTTCTAAATGCCAATATTATTGTCACTGTAAAAATTAACAACTGTGCTTGAATTACCATGACAGAAAAACCTATGCTTGACAATTGGGGTTTACAATTGATCTTACCTTAGAAATTATCTGAATTTATATTTTTTCCAAGTAAAACCATAATTATTAATCATGACACAAAGTTTGACCACAACAGTAAGCTTAAGCTGTCTCAGTAAATTTGAATAAATACATGTTAGATTCTTAAATTCCCAACCAAATTCCTTCTGGGAAGTTAATTCTGGAACAGAGTCATTAAGAAGGAATGTATTGATTCTCATATACATTCACACCCACATCTCACAAAGCTATATTGGGGGAAAGGTGAGGCTGGCTTTTCTTTTGGCCTTTTGGGGGAACAAAAAACAGATTTGATTTCTGTTGGAAATGCTTGATCGAATCTAATGTCATGACTGCGACCTGGCTCCCAAAACTTACAAGGTTGCCTTCTCTTCGAGAAAGAGTAACCTCTCATTTTTAGTGTCATCAACATTGTCTGCACACCTACCTCACACTACTTTTAGAAAAGTGCAAGGCAACGGCCCTGGCTAAGAGACTTAGTAGCCCAGAAGAGGGACGAGTGTGAGACAGAGGAGGAGGAGGAGAAGGAAAAGGGAGTGGTAAACATAAGATTCCAATTCACAAAAAGGCATTTAGAGAGGGAAACAAATACAAAACCTTGCCAAGAAAGGCTGTTTCAAAGAAGGGTATTTAATGAGTACTTAGTGTGTGCAGAGTATTGTACTATGTGCTATTTTTGCCTTGTCTTCGGCTGTTGAGTCGTTTCTGACCAATGCGACTTATGGACACTTCTCTCACAAAAGGCCCCCACCTGCATCTGCAAATACTCTGGTGGTGTACCCAAAGAGTTTTCTTGGTAAAAATACGGAAGTGGTTTACCATTGCCTTCCTCCACACAGTCAACTTGAGTCTCCTCCCTCGACTTTCTCCTATGCCACTGCTGCCCAGCACGGTTGAATTTTGACATGTAGCAGATTGCCTTCCACTGTCTAGCCATCACCCAAGCTAGAAATGGAATGGGTAGGCCTCTGCTTGATTCTCCTCCCATAGCCGAGACTGGTAGAGTACTGGAAACTCTCCAGGTGCGATCCCAAGAGGGGACTAAGCGCTATAGTGGATGGAATAGCCAGACAATAAGGGACAATGAGGACAAAAACAAGGAAGCACTAGACTTTTAAAAGGTTGAGAAGGAAGGAAGGGGAATGGATTGGTGAAATGGAGTGGCTATTGGATGAGGAAAGCTTTACAGCCTCTTTGTCGCAACTTCGTAACAATGTAATGCTTGAGGCGTTTCTTTCCCGGGTTAGGTAATTTTGATGTCAACAAGGGATCAGGAAAAAAAGGAAATCCATGCCTTCCATTCAGCAAGACTAATTCAACTGACAACTCAATGGTCCTTTCCATAGGTTGACCGCTACAGAAAAGTCACTTTAAAATTCATTCAAGGTTCAATTTCATGGTACAAAATGCATTATCAGGAATCCAACTAAATGTGGTTCTAATGGAATTCTGGCTGTAATGCCCTAAAGTAGCAAAACCTTCCCGTCAGTCTGGGCTTTTTTTTTCCAGAGGGATTGAAACATTAATGTCTGGAATGTATCTTGGGATGAGGAATAGTAGTGGCATGCTTATTTAAATAGAAGAACTGACTTTTCCAGTGGGCTAATATTCTAGTCCTTAAAAGGCTTGTATTATAATGGGCTTAGTTGGTAT